>NC_134539.1:55772500-56375000 GCF_050624435.1 Tenrec ecaudatus | reverse complement strand
ACGCACCAAAATGTGTGTTCGCCAATGAATTAAATGTGATCAATTGAACAAAATTTCCAGTATCATCCATTGTGATCCTTAAGTTGAGTGTACCAACTAGGGCTCCATGGGAACATGTGGGTGGGGTTTAATCAGGTCACAGCTTGATTGGAAGGTGACTGAGAGAAATGTTTTCTTAGGCTGGCTTCCCGTCTCTCTTTCTCTCTGGTGATTAGAGCAGTGCACTGCTACTTGAGCCTGTCCTTTGCCTCAACCATGTGGTGCACTACCTGTGGGCAAGCCAACCAGTCGACCATATAGCTGTTTCTGCATCCCTGGAGTTTGAGTCTCCACTGGAGCTTGCTTTGTTAAGCTCCCAGTTACTGATTGTTTCTGCACAACCTTGCTGTTTACTGCCTGTGGCTGACCCAGCTTGTCTTGCTTGAGGGCAGATTCTGATACCTGTTTCCTTGACCTTGGACCAGTAGCCCTCATTAGGTGAAGGACCCTCAGCATTTCGGCTGTTTCATGAGCTAATCTGAGCCTTGTCTAGTTCCAGGTTTTGGCACAGCCAAGATTTCACCTCGGCGTCAATCCAGAGGCAATTTCAACACAGACAAGTTGATTCCTATTATCACTAGCCATACAACTTGTCCTCAGCTGTGGGTATTGTATTCCTTAACTTGCTTGCTCAGTCAGTGAGGCATAAGGAGGCTGTGAGGTCATCATTGGATGGTTTCCCAATTGAGGATGAAGATAACACATTCACATACAAATCAACTCATTTTCCCGACCAATTTCTTCTCTGCCTTCCCCCTCCCAATGGAGTCTGGAAACTGCTTGCACATTACGGCTGTTATAGAACCAAGCTATAATTTTCAGGCTAATGGAAGATGTATTGGCAAAAGTTGACATTAAGTGGAACTAATTGCACTGTAACTGCTAAATAACTAAGAAATAACTACCCTGTAATTTATGGTGCAGTGTGGACTATTCAGTAACTGGAGCTCTTCACATAGCAAGGAGCTTAGTGATGCATGAGCTGCAAACTTTCCACCTTTCAGGGGGCCATGGAAAATTAAAATTGTGTGTTGCACCAACATGCAATGTTGCAGTTTATGGAAGCAGCCTGTCCTGTTTGGGGGATAAAGACCCACTCCAGGACTTAGTGGAACCGAATTGTGCTTGGTAGGGTCTTAGTTGCAGAGCTCCATTGTAGACCGACGTCAAAATCCTTGTCCGTACTTTGAGAGGGTATTTTGAATGCTTTGCCTCTACTAATGGATAGACATTTGCCACAAACAATATAAATAAAGGCAGGGGGTGGGGTAAGGGCAAGTTTCAAGGCACAGTGGTTTCATCCTCATATGACTGAGAGCTCTCCTATCGACTTGAGCAAGAATTCTATTCTGCAAAGCCACAGCTCAAGTATAGGACCTATTTACACTCTATTGACGGCCATACCCTCTGATGGTGTCTGCGCTACCCGCTTCTTTTTACACTCACCTGTGTCCCCAGTCCATTTATGAGCTATGACCACTCAGTTTCAAACATCAAGAACAGTCTCAAACATCAAGAATGTGCTCAAACCACTGTCTTTGCTGAAAATCCTAGTGTGAGCTTGTCTGGTCCAAAGGATTATTTTCAAAGTGTATTTTAAAGCTTCTAATGCCATTTAAGAATAATCAAAAATTACTTCTTTAGCAAATAAAGTGGGTGAGGAGTAGTCTAGCTAAATAGGTTAGACTCTGAGAAATACTACAGTGAACAAAATGATCTAACTATGGGTACATTAGCTTGGCCCAAACTTTGACCACAAAAATATCCTGTGTGTGTCTGTGTCTGTTTGCCTCACCCTGCCCCACATGACTATCCTTAGAAAGTACCTTGACAAATAACTAAAAATCTCACTGCCAAAAAGTCTTTTCTGACTTGTAATGACCCTATAGGATAGAGTAGAACTTCCCTGGTGGGTTTCAGAGACTTGTAACTATTTGCTGCACAAGACCTATTTAAAGTATCAGAAAGCAAGGGTGTTATTTTTAGGGCTCAGATGCACCTGACCAGTCACAGGCATGGTACTCTCAAGTGTCTCGTATGTATGTGTAAGTTGGACATTGAATAAAGAAGACTGAAGAATAGTTGATGCATTTTCATTATGATCCTAGGGGAAAATATTGAAAGTACTATGGGCTGATAGCTAAAAGGACAAACAAGTCTGTCTTGGATGAAGTAAGGCCAGGTGCTGCTTAGCGGCAACGATGGCAAGACGTCGTCTCACATACTTTGGGCATTTTGCCGGGTGGGCCCAGTCTTTGGAGAAGGACAGCATCTTTGGTAAAGTAGAGGGACAGTGAAAAAGGAAGGTCTTCAAGGAGAGGATTGACTTTGTGGTTTCAACAATGAGCTCCAGCATAGGAACAGCTACATAGCACCTACCCACAACTCTTTATGAAACGAAAAAGACTCATTGGTCTCCCACAGAGTGACTGGTGGTTTGGAACTGTTCATCTTGTGGTTAGCAGCCCCATGTGTAACCCACGACACCACCATGGTTCCTCACAGTGAAATTCTGGTCCCAATTTAAATTCTCATGATTTAAAGATTACATTTTCCTCTGGTGGTTTAGCTAAGAACTTGCTTTTAGATTCAGATCACTGTTCACTAACTGCAATAAACTTTTCTTCTGCTAAGTGAAAATTAGTTGCCATTTTGGGTTCTCATACTGATCTATTCTGGATATATATATATATATATATATATATATATATATATATATATATATATAGTTTACAATTACTTCCCCCTCGTCTGCAATAAGATTTGTCAACTATGGCACTCATGACATTTTGGACCAAATAATTCTTTGTCATAGTGGGCTGTTCTGTGCATTGTAGACTATTTGATATCATCCCTGGCCTCATCCTACTAAATGCCACTAGCAATCCTCCCTTCCAAATCATGGCAATTAAAGAAAAGTCTCCAAATGTCAATAGTGTTCTGGGGGCAAAACTTATCATCCCCTGTTGTGAACCACGGATCTATGCACTGAGCTTAATGAACTCATTCATTAATCTTCATCCCTAGTACCTGTGGTTTAAAGTACAGTAGATCATTTTTGGTTTTTCAAATTTTTGCTAACAGACAGAAACATTGGCAATGACTGAAATAGAACTGTTTTATTAAAATACTTTTCTGTGAATTTACTATAGTATGCTTGAACAATTTAATTGCTACTACCCAGCCACATTTCCAAACACGTAGTTGTCTTTGAGAGCGTTGTTGAAAGGAACAAAGAACTAGAGAAAGTAAAACCTGGTTGATTGGTACCATTAGCAGTACTTACCATTTAAGGTATCATGGTGATTCAGCAGTAAGCAGCTAGCATAAAGATCAGGAGTTTGAACCCACCAGTTTCTCCCATATAGATTATCATTTGGTATTATAGGCTCCAATATAGATTATGACCAGATGATCTGCTCGCATATAGATTACAGTTTATCAGACCCTACAGTGTAGTTCTACTCTGTCATACTGGGTTGCTATATGATTCTGAAGGGTCCCGGCAGCACAATGGGCAAGATACTGGGCTGTAACCCACAGTTAGCAGCTGGACTCTACCAGCTGCCCCGAGGGAGAATGATGAGGCTGTCTGTTCCTATAACGATTTACAGATTTGAAAACCCAAAGGGACTTTCTACTCTGCCCTCTCCGGGTCACTATGAAGCAAAGTCAACTCAAGGGCAGTGAAGTTTCGAGTCAGTATCACCTGGACATCATACAATAATGTACCACTTAACAAATTGCCTTCCCATCCTGTCCCGCTCCTTCAACCTATGTGATGCCATAGAACTATGCTCTGTGGAATTTTCAGTGACTGAAATGTTGGAATTTCAGTAGCGTGCCAGATCTGTTCTCTAAGGCCGCCTCTGAGATCAGTGGTTCAAACTCTCTAGGCCTTCAATGAGAGAACGGTGATTCCATCTGCTCCCATAACATTACAGCCTCAGAATGGGGTTCCTCTGACTCAGCAGCTACTCAGTGGCAGTGGGACTTTGTGTGGCCTTCAGAGCACTCCTGGACAGAGTCAAACCTTGCACTTGCTGCTGAGGAGGGACCCCTTAAACCATCTGCACCCCTCAAGCACTGTGGTAAGGAGTAGGGTAATTTCTGTGTGTTTTGTGCTTTTATATCTACCAGTTTACGTTCTTACTCTTAGTTTCTTCTCCTGACAAAGGATCTATTGATAGCTACTCTGTCAATCATAAATGACTCCTCTGAAGGGAAATACATATATGCGTACATATAAATATTTTAAAGTAAAATAAACTCTGCAAAGGAAATTATAGCCTGTATTTTATCCAACATTTTAAAAGAATGAATGTGCTATTCCTCATCAGTTTATTTTCCTCAAAATAGCTAAAATATAAACATCGAAGGACCACAACTGACTCTTAAAGTTTAATTTAACAATTTTGCATTGAAGGTTCTGTAAATTACTTTACTAATTTTTCTAATTTTTTTTACTAATTACGCTGTATTCAACATAATTGAACTATTACTTCATGAAAGAAAGCCATTGTCATGAACACTCGTGAGCACATTCAGTCATCTGAATTTCCCTCTAGGAGGTTCAGAATGGTGTATGCTCTACTATTGTTTCCTGGTTCTATTTGTTTTGTGCCTTTTGTTACCTTTTTGCCTGTCAGTTGCACACCCTGAGCTGGCTGTCTCTATAACTGCTTTCATTGTACCTTTGCCTAAAATTCTCCTTAAAAAGTACTGATCCATCGTACTGTTTGTAGCAATAAAAACCGATGCACGAATATATTCCACTTACTTAAAAGTAAAGGGAGAATAAATAGGATCTAAGGTTCTTTTCCTACAAAGAAAATATGAGCATTGCTGCCTGGATAGTGAGAGATCAAACTTTCACTGCTCAGCAATAATTTTATTATTTCTCCTCCTTTTTACTTTTTTTTTAAACCCTTCAGACTGCATTCTTGTAAAGAAATGACTTTACTGTTTGGATGGTTACTAGAGCAGGGAGAGGGGAGATGATATTGTGTCTACAGACAGAGATAGGAAAAGTGAATGACTGAAAAGTAGGGTGGATAGGAAGGAAAAATCTTTCTCACCTGATTTATTATACGTGCATTATTATCATGAGATAAAAGTGTACTCTGTTTTTCACTTCCATGCCATTTTAGTAGCGCCTAATCCAGACCTCATACCATTCCATTGTTCAATCATGTCAGACAGTGTTGTACAATTGCTACACAATCAGTTTTAAAACATTTCATTTCTTCTTGTATTGCTTGATATCAGCTCCCCATTGCCTCCTAGCTCCCCTGCCATACCCCCCAGTAGCTCTAGTCTAATTATCTCTATAGATGCTAGGTTTCATATACTTAAAATCATAGAAAACATATTAAAAACCTGCCAGAGAGTCAGGAAGGCTACTCACAATGACAAAATACAACAGAGGTTAACACTAATGTGAAAAAATGCACAGAAAATATTAAAAACCAGGTAAAGCGCAAAGAATATCAAAAGGGAGATGAGCTGACCAGGTTCGAACCATTCAAGTAAGATTCATTTCAATACTCTCAGGTTGATCGCCAGGTTATTCCCATCCTGGAATTGCAGCTAGAGGAAAATCACCTCTTCCAAAAACTTTTTCAGCGTGTATTTTAATGTCCCTCAGAAAAAGAGGTCTCTCTTGGTGGTGGTGTTGTTAGAAGGTACCGAGTCGGTTCCAGCCCATTGCTAACCTGTATGTAACAGAAGGAAACACCTGAAGCTCCTGTGCGCTTCACAAATGTTCCCATCTCTCAGCCAACGGTTGCAACCACTAGATCAGCCCACCTCATTGAGGGCCTTTTCACTGCGCCTCCACTCTACCACGCCTGAGGTCCTCCTACACGGACTGGTCTCTCCTGACGATTTGCCCATGAAATGTAAGATGACGTCTTGCTACACATGTCTCTAAGGTGCACTGTGGTCATCCACCTTCCAAGACAGACTTATTTGTCTTTTGAGAGTCCATTATACTTTTCAGAAGTAGCATAGTTCAATATTTTTCAGCAGCACTGTAATTCAAATGCATCGATTCTTCTTAGATCTTCCTGATTGAATGTCCACCTTTCACATGCATCTAAGGCCATGGAAAGTACTATGCCTTACGTTTGGAGTACTTTAATCCTCAAAGTGACATCCTTCTTTTCAATACTCTAAAGAGCTCTTGTGCAGCAGATTTACCTAATATCACATGTCTTTTGATCTCTTTACTGCTGCTTCCATGAGCATTGATGTGGACCCAAGCAAGACAAAATCTTGGTCAACTTCAATTGTTTCTCCATGCATCATGATGTTATCCATTGGTCCAGTTGTGAGGGTTTGGGACTTTTTTGGCTTTGAGTCAAAATCCACACTGAAAGTTTCACTCTTTGATCTTCATCAGCAAATGTCACAAGTCCTCTCAGCTTTCAGCAAGAAAAACTGTTTCATCTGCATATCACAAGTTTTTAATAAGCCTTCCTCCCATCATGATTCTACATTGTTCTGCTTATAATTTAACTTCTCTGATTATTTGCTCAGCATACATACTGAATATGTATAATGAGAGGACACATCCCTGATTTTAAAATCATGCAGTGGCTCCTTGTCCTGTTTGCACAACTGCCTTTTGCTCCATGTACAATATGCATGATCAAGTCTTCTGGAATTTCCATTCTTCTCAAGATTATAGCTTAGTATGGCCCACACAGCTGAATGTCTTTGCATAGTCAATAAAACACATGTAAACGTCTTTCTGGTTTTCTCTGCTTTCAGCTAAGATCCTTCTGTCATCAGCAATGCTATCTCTTGTTTGAAATCCTCTTCTGAATCTGGCCTGAACCTCTGGCGGTTTCCTGTCAATGTGCTGATGCGATTTTTATTGGATGATCTTCAGCAAAATTTTGTTTCCCTGTGATATCAATGATATTGTTCCTAGTTTGAGAAATTTCCTGGCAAAGTGGAGCAAGTGGTTCTAGTGCTTCCACGGTCTGTTGAAACATGTCACTTGGTAGACCATCAATCCCTGGAGCCTTCATTATGCCTCATTTTTTCAATGCAGCTTGGATTTCATGTTTAGAATTATTTTAGGTTAGGCTGATGCTAGGCAACTTCAGATATTTAGCCTTAAAAAAGGACTCTCTAACTGCTGCTAAAGTGAGTTTTATGAACCCAAAGGTGTTAATAAGTAGCATCCCAATACATTCTACTCTGGCCTATGTCATTATGAATCAGAATTAAATAGATTGTAGTGTATTTAGTTTGATTCTTCATTATATATATATATATACTCTTTCAGTAGCTTAACCAAAATTGGCAAGATCTTTATAATATGAACTCAGAAACTTTCTCTTACTCCCTATTTTGTTCAACAAAATAGAGGTGATATTTTCTATCTTGCTGTTTCTCAAATGCTAATATCAATAAGATTTTCTTAGGGATTGTATTAAAATATTGATTTAATTCAGTAGAATAGAGGCCTATGACTATGCATTTATAATGTGTTACTCACTATATGTTTGTGTGTTGGTTAAATAAGATACACTTCAAAGTCAATTACAAAATAAATGAACTGTCTATAAGCTGAATATTTATATAGTTTCCTGATAATGGATATTAAAATAGAATGCTGAGAGTATAATTAGTGAAATATGCTGAATTTTAAAAGTATAAATGTCTTGATATTTGAAGAATCAGGGCTCCAAATCAATTAAGTCAATTATTTTATCTCTTTTGCTCTGACCTATAGAATGGGAAGGAATGAGTAGTTTACAAGAATGTAGAAGGAAAGTATATATAAGTGTCCTATTGGCTATTCTGAATGATAGAAGTAAGTCAATGCAATATTTTTTAAATTATATTGTTTTTAAACATGAAAGGTATAAATATTAATATGGCCTTTAATTCATACAATTTATTTTATTCAAGATTACTTCCAGGTGGATCCTGGCACTCAGATAAATCTAAGGAAAGGTAATATTAGTGTAACAAATGCCAAAATTTCCCCTTGTAATTGCTGCAATGGGTGTTTGTCTCTATGAAGGTAATGGGGAGCAATTTGAAGATATGTAGCCCCCAAACCATATATATTCAATTAGAGAAATAAAAAGAAAGTGTTTCTATGTTCATTACAATTATCGAGTTGAAGTTTATACATCATGTATATTTTATTTACTCAGAATAGTTCAACTGATCTTTGAGTTGAAGTCTCCCTTGGTGTGCATGTAAAGGGGAAATTGCTATGGAAATTAAGAGTGTGAAGCACACCTTGCTTCAGAGCATAAGAAGAGGGCTTACTCTTTTTAGGCATAGTAAACCTCTTTCCTGACATTACCTCTAAGCCATAGGATCAAAAAGCTCCAAAAGTAGCTCTTGCTCCAGCAGGTAATATACTTGTATAAACATACTCCTCTAGAGGAGAGATTGGTTACCAAATCTGACTTTGTTATGTTTCTGCTACAAATCTGCTATAGCTGAGCAGGTAATAGGTATCAAAGCTGTTTTATTCAGTTTTGGATGTTGTTATGAGTTATCAAGTAAATTTGAACCCATAGGCCCCATATGCCAGGGTAGAACTGCACCAGGGGGGGGGGGCGGTTTAGGTGTGATAGTCAGGTTTTAGGCCCTTCCTCACATGATCTAACATAGTGTGGTCAACTCCATAATGGGGCCTTTTATGAAGCAGCAAACAGTCCATCTGCTCAAACTTTCTTTCGATTGATAGAGGTTTCATTCAGGGTGGGGTCTACTCTGAATGTGAAGTCACAGTGTGTAGAGGTGAGCTTACTTCTACTGATGGATGCATGTGTTGCGTCTGGTTTGTCAGTGGACTGTTGACCTGGGAGTCACTGGGCCAATTGAGGATTCATTCACCTTTGCATCCACTAGCCCGTGGTCTTTGTTTTTTATCTTCTTGGTCCCTGTTCATCAGCACCTGTAGCTACAAGACTCAGGAGACACTTTGACCGTACATCTGATTGGTGGACTTACACTACACTGAATGTAGCCCATGCTACAACTATTGGATTGATGAAGAAGAATTGATGCATTTGAATTATGGTGCTGGCAAAGAATATTCAAGGCAACATTGAGCAGCTAAAGGACAAACTATCCTGTCTTCAAAAAAGTGCAACCAGAAAGCTCTGTAGGGGCAAGGATGACAAGCCTTTGTCTTACATACTTCAGATATGTTGTCAGGAGAAACTAGTTCCCGGAGAAGGACATCATGTATGGTAGAGTAGAGGAGCAGAAAAACAAAGGAAGGCCCTCAAGGAGATGGATTGACTCAGTGGCTTCAATTTGAGCTCAAGCATACTGTGTTAGTCTGGATTGGATAAAGAAACAAATTCAGAGAGACCCATATGTGAATTTTAAAAGTTTATATATAATAGCAATTAAATATTGAGAAAACATTCCAGTCCTGTCAAGATCAAGTCCATAAGTCTGGTATTAGCCTATATGTCTAATACCAAGCTATAAAATCATCTTCAGACTCATGAAACATATGCAATGAGACCAAATGCAAGAAGATCACAGGCCAGTGGGTTGAAAGTCTTCTGGATCCAGGGGCGTTGCAAGCATCTCAGTGCTAGCAGGGCTCCAAAGGTCTGGTTGCATCAGAGTAGGTCTATGTGGCTTCTCCTCATGAATGTCTCACAGGGACTCAGCTTTGTCACTAGAGAATCTCCAATGGAGTGAGCTGAGAGAGAAAAGTGTCTCCCATCTCCAAGGAGGAAAAAAAAACAGGAGTTCCCAGAATAGTCAGGAGAAGGCCATGCCCACACTAAGGCCTCAGTTATATCTTGATTGACAGGCCAGACTCCACCCTTTCACTCGTAATCCTCTAAAATTGACACCAGCTGCTGTAACTACCACACACAGGAATGTTTGTGAGGATGAGGCAGTCCCAGGAAGGGTTTTGTTCTGTTGTGCATAGAGCTTCATTGGTGTTCTTATCCATGTCTCATTTGGATTTTTTTATTTGAAATTTCCCATGATCCCTGGCTCTGCTTTGGTCATACTATTTCTGTTCTCAGAATTTTGCTTGGCACTTCTGAGCAAAAGTATCCATTATTTACCCCTGCTACTTTGAAGCTCGTGATAAATAGACACCCAACCATTGGACAACTTCAGTTAATTTATCATAGGGCTCCAGATGGATACTTGCCTATTTCTTTACATTTTTTACACACAAAAATATTACAAAGAACCCTAGGCATGGAGTCAGGATGTCTGGGTTTAAGTCTTACCTCTAAAACTATGTGTTAGTTTCTTAAATGTAAAATTTAGCTAATTATAGTCATCTTACGAGATATAATATGAAGTTAAAATGAACCAAGTTTCATGATGGCACTTTGTGCAAATATTGGTAATTACACATACATAGGGTGATGATATTCATGTTAATTTTACTAGTAGGCATTATTTTAATGCATTTTGGCTGTCATGCTAATGATTTAATATTGCAATATGAAAAAGAAAACGAAAAGTTAGAAGGAAAATCTGAGAACCCAGTACAGTTTAGGTGAAGCCAGAAGCAGAGTAGAGCTACGAAGAACCAATACACAGAAAGCTAGGTTACTTCTAATCTATAGAACATCCAAGTCCAAAAGAGATCTTGTCTTTCATAGACCTAGAAGCAACTTCTCCAGCACAAGGCAACAAAATGCTTCCCTTTCTTTCATGCATAGCTCATTGTATATGCTTTACAAATAACATGTAATGTTTCCCTTTTCTTCTTTTAAAAACAGTTTTACTTACATATAAAATGCGTGGAATGTTTTCCGGGCTTTGAGGGGAGTGTTGAAAATACTCTAAACTTGACTTTAGTGGTGACTGCGCGGACCTGTACATGCGCTACAATCCACTGACATGCACACGTTTTGCTGACTGACCGGGACGGTCATTGGTTGTACATGTCACGTGCAGTGCTTCGTCATCTGAGCATGTGGGGAAATGCACTTTTCTGTCCACTTCAGAGTTAAGCACACCAAATGACTTTCTTTGACCAAAAAACTGTGTGGACGCCATGATATCTTTATGAGCCAGTGTCATGATTTGTTCCATTTCATTATTCTGTCTTGACAATTTTGGGGGCAATGTTGAGAGAAAGCCACCTTCCGGTTTTGTTGTTGTTGTTTTTTTTTTCTTTACACTAATCCTTGCAAGCTTTTCAATCTGACTATAAGCACAAACAAAACCTAACCTTCCATCGGATAGCAAGCAGCCTTGACGTTTAGAACAGGGTTGATTTTTACCCAGCAAAACTTACTCCCAACTAATTCATAAAACCAGTCAGTGGTAGACCATGATGAAAAGTTCCAAGTCTCCCATAAAGGGGAGTCTATATTGTCAAATTTTCTAGAAATCAGAGAGCAGACCCCAGCAGGTAGTAGATGAAGTAGTAATTCCAGGAAGGGATGAAAGCAAACATGACCCATGTCTTCTCCATGAAAGAACCCATTCTGCTTTGAAGGAATCAGGAGGACAGAGAAAAGCCATGGATTGAACAAGATACATCAGGGACATGTAATCACACGGTAATGGAGGCTCTTTCTCAACTCAGAGGTAATACACGAAAACTCACTCAAGTGTTTTGAGCACTCAAGGGAAAATGCCTACTCCCCCTCCTCTCTCCTATTGTGTTTTCTTCTCTCTGTCTCCCCTCTTCCTTAGAGGATTAAAGGAGCCTGGTATATGGAAATGTGCTTTGTAAATGATAAATTGCTTCATTGCTAATATGACATATTACTTCTTCACGATGAATAGAAACACCATTTCCTACCCTGTCTAATTCCAGAATTGTTAGGGATCTCATTCAGAAGAGAAGGCATGGGTAAAATCACCCATAAATTTTACAGACCCACCCATACTTAAATTATTAGTGTATTTTAGCATGTACTTCTTTGAATAATGTATCTTCTTATTGTTTTAGTATAATACTTTGCAATTAACTTAATCTCTAATCTTGAATTAATTGTTCCTCCTCTGAGAAAATTTCATTTTTTCTGAAAAAGGGGGGGTGGAACAGGTCATCTACATGTTGATGGCTAACTGAAAATTTACATGTAAATAGCTTTAAAAGATCTAGAATCTTGTACTCAATAAATTAGGGATTTTTTGTCATCCTCGTATTGATAAGGTCTACACTACATTTGGCTGGCTCTGAGGCAGCACCTGTGGACATGACTTTAGTCAGCACTGGCTGAACGGTCACATCCCTTGACTCTGGCTCACGGTGAAGCTAAGTGTGTCCTAGAAGAACTGTGCCCACTGGGTTTTAAATGACTGGTCATTTGCAAAGTGCTCTTTGGGTCTCTCTTTGGATGACCAGGCTTTCGTGACTGGTCTTAATCTACCCACCTTCAGTTAACAGCAGCACACATCAACCTTTGGAACTACTCAGGGACTTCAAGTAAAGGATATCATGCTTGATATAATTAGGTGAAAATGTGGTACCTGGTCATTTCATCTCCTTTTTGACCCATTTTGGATTTGTTATTTGTTGTACGAAATCTAACTCTGATTTCTAATAAAGACAATAACCGTCAAAGACAAGGAAAATGAATACGAAAGATGAAGAGAAAGAAATCCACCTGGGGGAATTTTGGAACTGATCGCTACACGAGGGAGTTCTCAGCTCCATGTGTCACATTTGACAGTCACAGGCAGCTCTGTAACTGAAAGTGGATTGCTTTGTAGCAAAGAAAACAAAAGTAATACTATAAAAATGTAACTTTCCCTTTTGTCCCCAAACAAAAAGAAATTAGGATTTATAATCCAAAGCGCTTTTTTTAGATGTAGCACCACAGGTCGAGTTTTTAATTTAAATTCAGAGAAGGGTCAAGACTGTTACATTTTCATCTTTTTCTTTTCAGGAGCTCATGAGGAAAACAGGCAGCTTTCAAAGAGAAAGCCAGCAACATCCCAAACCCTAAGGCATGATGGAGACTCATTACCTGTGGAAATAATCACAGGTAGGGTTGAGGAGGCAAAGGCAAGATTCGAGTAGTAAAATATGAAGGGAAAAAAAGCAACTACCACATGAAGGCACTTTCTAGGGAGGAGAAATAAAGATGATTGTGGGTGTTTTTTCAGAGATTTGAATCAATCTATAATCTATAATTAAGATATGGAGAAAAGGATGGATTCTAACACATATGGATCACATACTCAATGACAGTAAATGTAGTACATGTCAACAGTGCTCATTTTCCCCCAAACTGTTACTAGACACGTGCTATTTAGTGAACACTTGATAGAAATCTACATGTACCATCTCATCAATCCCATAACACCAATTTTCATTATTTTGTCCTTATTTCTTGGCAAGGGAAGATGAAGCTGAGAACAGTATCCCCAATGCCAACTGGCTAGTAAATTAACAAGATTAAGATTTGAATCCTAAACGGATTGAAACCAGAGCTCAGGTCACTTTTACTATGCCACATTGTCCCAGGGAGACTTCCCAGCGTACCCTGCAAAGCATCCTCCGCTAACATACCAATAACGCCAGAACGGACGATTGCTGATGGGAAACAGAATTCTACAAGATGTTTCTCCTTGAGTTGGAATAGAATTGGCTTCTTTTCAGTCTCCGCTCATTGTTACTAATGGAGTCTTCTCAAACAACACAGAACAATAGTGGTTTCTAGATGGGAAATAGCAATTTGCTTGCTATTCACTCTTCTCTAGTATATTTCCTGACCCCTCTAATCATTGGTTCAATGTTCCTGTAAATGTGACGGCTGTAAAGGGACCACTCTGTGGTTTGTATAGAGAAATGTGCCCATTTAGTTCTCAATCATTCCCCGAGTACAGCATTCAGATTTTAAAGTTTCACTCTCAGATTCATAAAACAAATTCCCTGCCACTTCAGGCTTCTCTGTTTATAATCATTTGTACTTTCCCCAACTGCCAGGGAAGTGATATAAGCTGCAGGAAAAGAGTGACATTTCATTGACACACAGTGGACAATAAAATGACATAATTATGTCCAACACGCATGAATATTTTAAAACTATAATCAGAGAATGTGAAATGCTTTCTTAAAATTCTGAAAATGTAGTGAGTCTTTGGCTCTTGTCTGTATGTCACTCTACCTTTGTTCTGCTCAGTACCTCTTCGAAAAATAATTTTGTCATTAGAATCAGGAGCACTCTCCTTTACATTGAGTCATCTAGCCTGCCTTTAGCATTCTCTAAGGAGCTTGTGGCTTACTGATTGAAGACATACTTTTAAAAAACTTGAGTAATATGCTAATGAATTCATACTTGTTTTTCAGCCCCACTTTGAGAAAACAACATTTTTATTCTATGAGAGTATACAAGCACTCCCTTTTCAGCATTTATATCCTCATTATACACCACATGACCATTATAACTTAAAAGGCTTATCTATGCCTCCAGCCAGTTAAAGCAGGACTAACAGGTAGAAGATCCCTCAATAAAGATCTGGTAACCCAACAAATGTAACTAGAATCCCATCTTTCATGGAAAGGGCTCTTTGCTTGATGGGAAGGAGGGGGTCATGGAGGTGAACCTTTGAATTTCTCAGATTGAATCATTATCAAAAGGATATAACTAGGGCACTTTAAAAATCATCAATTAGCCCTTTAGTGTCTCTCCACTCCGCCAAGTACAATTTTAAAACATTGGCAAAGTTTACCAGGCTGGGCATCCACCACCCCAGCTACTCTCACAGTGCCTCGTGCTGCATCAGCCCCACTGGCCTCATATCAATAATTCAAATGAGTTGAGCTTTTTCAGACCAGAACTGGTTTTACAGTCTTCTCCCTCTCTTTGGAACGTTCTTCCCCCCCAATTTCATACACTTTTTCCACCTGAATGTGGAAGTCACCCTCTCAGGGAGACCTTTTCAGTGGTTTCCCAGCCCAAGACATGGTGCACAGCAGCTCTCACGGAGCTGTGAATTATTAAATAGCTATCTGTTCACAAAGCAGAGACTCCTGATCTGACTACTCGGGAGACCAAAAATAAAGACCTTGTCCACTAAAGGTAAATGACAACAAGAGACAGCGTATTTTGAGGAATTGTTTTCTATGAATTGGTCTATAGTTCCATAATTCTATGGTCACATAATGATTCCTTTTTCTTTTCAGGAGCTTACTTATTCATTCTTGTTTGAAGTCCTAGGATGATAACTGTGGGTCAGGAAATACACCTTTGGGCATAAAGATGTAGAGTCCCTCATCCAACAAGGTAGACTGCTATAAAGTAGGGTATCCATGTACAAATAAATGCACCTTGAATTATGTTTGGTCTTTGAACCAGTGCCATGAGATGGACAAATCTGTTCCCTTTATCTCACCTTATGGATGACAAAACAGAGAATTAATAACATAAATTTGCACACATTTCTTCAATGAGGTGGAACGTAGCAGAGTCAGATAAGATGCCAACGTTGTGAATTTTCAATATCTGCCCTTTCCTTTCATACTTGTAAATCTTTTAAATCTCTCAAGAGGAAAACTAGAGGCAATTTCCCACTAGCAATATGGAAATATTTTAACTATGGCCTCAGAGTATAACCCCAAAGTATGGCTGTCAGGGAGTCAGGTTCAGGTGAGAGATCATAGTGATCAGTGAGAGTTCTTAGAGACCCTACAATTTAAGTAAAATCATAACCAGGGTCACACAACATGGGCTAATATCTCATGTTGAAGTTAGAATAGCTAGGCTATCCTGACCAGTAAACAAATTCAAATTCCAGAGACTGAAAAAAAGCAAGGTTTGGGGGAAAAGAAAAAAAATTAAAATGAAATGGTTAGCGGGGGATCAGTGCACTAGCCCACCCAAGAGAAGGTTATTATTTATATCTCCACAGGGAAAGAGGGACCAGACTTCAACCCAGTGCTCCAAGATGTGAATGCAACACTGCCCTCTCCCCCCAGAATAATTCACTTCAGAGGACAGCACTGAAGCTGTCGGGGAGAGAGACATGTTTGATCAGAGCACACGGGAGCAAATGAAGAGGGAGGAAGAGAGAGTGGAGCACAATCTGGCCCACCAAGCCTTGCCAACAATATTCCCGCTCAGAGAAACCAATCCACAGAGAAGACCATATGGCCAGCCCTAATATGAGACACGACATCCCTCACTGACCCATAGCCCTACAGATGAACACATTGTAGATGCAGTGTGGGAATTGCGCCCGATCTTATCCCAACACACCAAGGCAAAACACTAAGGGTGTGCTACAGAACAGCAAGGGGACCAGAGCAATGAAGTACCTGGGGAACACCTCAAATAGACTTTGGGGCCAGGGCTTGGCACCCCATCAGACTCAACTGGAACATACTCCTAAAGGCCAACAAACAGTTCTTGAACTAACTACAAACTTTTATTTTATGTTGTTTTTGTGTTGTGCTTTTTGTTTTGTTCATTGGCTTTTTATTGTTGCTGTTGTTGTTTTGTTTTCTTTTGTTGCTTGGTTTGCTCTGTCTTGTTTTTGTGCATGTTATTATCTCCGCAGGTCACTAAATAAAATAGGCTGGATGAATAATCTGGAGGACAAAACAATGGGACTGACAGTTCTGGGGGGATATGGGAAGACAAAGTAGGTGAATAAGCAAATGTGGTGAAGAAAGCTGATGGTGCCCGACTGTCAAAAGATATAGCATCTGGGGTCTCAAAGACTTGCACGTAAACAAGCGGCCATTTAGCTCAGAAGCAACAAAGCCCACATGGAAGAACTACACCAGCCTATGTGATCATGAGGTATTGAAAGGATCAGGCATCAAAGAACAAAAAATAATATCATTGGGAATGAGGGGGAGTGCAGAGTGGGGACCCAAAGCCCATCTGTAAGCAATTGAACATCCCCTTATAGAAGGGTTGTGGGGAATAGATGAGCCAGTCAGACTGTGATGTAGCAACGCTGAAACATACAACTTTCCTCTAATTCTTAAATGCTTCCACTACCACATGCCACTATCATGATCCCAATTCTACCTTACAAATATGGCTAGACCAGAGCATGTACACTGGTACAGATAGGAACTGGAAACACAGAGAATCCAGAACAGATGATCCCTACAGGACCAGTGGTGAGAATGGTGATACCAGGAGGGTGGAGGGAGGATGGGGTGGAAAGGTGGAACCAATTACAGGAATCTACATATAACCTCCTCCCTGGGGGATGGACAACATAAAAGTGGGTGAAGGTAGATATCAGATAGTGTGAGGTATGACAAAATAATAATTTACAAGTTATCAAGGGTTCATGAATGAGGGGGAACCAGGGATGGAGGGAAAAATGAGGAGCTTATACCAAGGGCTCACGTAGAAAGCAAATGTCTTGAGAATGATGATGGCACAAATGTACAAATGTGCTTGACAAAATGGATGTATGTATGGATTGTGATAAGAGTTGTATGATCCCCAATAAAATTATTTAAAACATTTTTTTTAAAAAGCAAGGTTTAATTCTTATTCAATCTATACATCCCATTGCCAATCAGGAGGATGCTCTTATCATTACAGTTAATTACCTGCCCTGGCTGATAAAGAACCCATTGATACCTATGCTTCCTAGATTATCACAATACCAGAACGTCTCACCCTAGAAATGCAATCCTTCCACATCAATATTTCAATACTACATCTAGTATGGCTATTCATATTTCAATGGCCAGACTGAGTAACATAGCTATACCTACCTTCAAGGGTTTCACCAAACTAAACCAAACCAAACCAAACCAAACCAAAACGTGGGTCATCTAATCCACTCTGACTCATAGCAACCTAAAGGGTAGTGTAGTATCTCTCCCTAGGCTTCTGAGACTATAAACATTTGAAGAAGCAGTTAGGCTTATCTTTCTCCTGGGGAGCAACTGGTGACTGTAAACAGCCAACCTTGTGTTTAGCAGCATAATGCTTAACTCACGCTGCCACTAGGGCTCCTTAGGCATGTGCAATTCTAGCATTTGCTAAAACAGGAAGAAAAGTCTAAATATTTTGAACAGCCTTAACAACTACCGAAATCTTGCCTTCTGGTGGAAATTGTTTCTTTCTCTTTGCTTCCTGTTTATAAAACACTTAAATTCTCATACCAAGAGAGATAAACCAAGAGTCTCATCTCATCAGTGTGTCTAGTGTAAATCTAAATCCCTGAGTCCTTTTAGTCACTTTTCATCAAGTCCAAAGGTAAGCTCCTCTTGGTCCAGAGACCTGAATCCAAAAGACAAGCTGTACAGCAAATATATGACGAGACTTCTAAAAGTATCTGGAAAAATATCCCATTATCATTTCATTCCATTTGTCCACAAACTCTTTGAAGCCCCCTGATGCAATAAGAGTATTCCAACACTCTTCTCTGCATCACTCTGTCAACTTGTCTACAGCAACTTTAATTCCGAAGGCTTCCATAAGCAAGTCAAGCCTTTAGGATTTTTGTTTGTTTGTCTTGTGATCTTTTTCTTTCTCCTTGTGTAATTTTGTGCAGTTGAATTCATTTACTGGATACAAAACTCTTAATTATACCATTACATTAAGATACCTTAATCTATTCAGAGATGTGAACAATGGTTATGACAGTCATTCCTTTTATTTGATATTTGCCGCAAGTCTAAGTTTCTTTGGCCTGTGTAATATGCTATGACCTACTCAATGATATTTAACAGATGAGAATTTCTCTTCATATTCTACAATTTCTTCTAGGATATTGTGATACCTTTATATTACCAGTTAGTTATTTTATAAACCCATATTTTCCTTGCTAATAGTACCAATAGCAACTACCTCAGAAGCCAAGTTAAATTAATATGGTGGTGGTGATGATAAAGATGATAATGATAACTCTCAAATCTCCATATTTTACCCAGAAGGCCACTATGTGTCAGTTGAGATTCTACTTGTTGTGGTCCCTCAGGATCTGAGCTGATGGAGCTACTCTCTACTCACAGCCTTCCAGTGTAACTATGGGAATAAGAAGACCATCACAAGTAATGTACTGTCTCATAATATCTTCCACCCAGGAAACATACAATGCTCTAAGCATTCTCTCGGCACTTCTTATGACAACACTACTTCTTAGGAGCGAGGAAGTGCGATCGCAAGCTGTAGAGTCAGCACTATTTAGTTACTAGCCCTACCAGCACACTGCCTTATGTAACCAAAGAACATCCAAGTTAGCGAGTCCCAAGACTCTTTGTTAAATTAGAAGTTATTGATGAATTCTACAAATTTAATGAATTCTGTTTTGATAATGTAAAAATTGGTTTACATTTTGAATAACTGTGATCGATTGTTCAGGTGAGTTGGAGAATGAACTAGGTATGCACAACAGGTAGCAACTGAAAAGAAACACAATTAAATGGAGTCAGCTTCATTAGTGGTAACTGCTTTAACTCTGGATAGCTGGCGGTATGAGATATTTTGGTCAAGGTGAACTGCCAGAAAGGCTGGGATGTGCTAATGAAAGTGTTTCTTGTTAAAACTGAAACAAGATAACTTTGTATCTTTGGAGATCCAATGATTGCTAGGCATTGTCTGTTCTACTCTATTGAAGCGCTAGTTCTCTAGCTCTCTCTGCTCAGGTACAGTAATGGGATTTGACCACAATAACTAGAGACTGTCTCTTTACTATCATCCCAAACCTTGGGCTCTGTAATGAGGTTTGCCAAATAAAAGTAATAAATTGTGTGTCCTGTCACAGGGTACAATATTAATCAAGAAAGCAAGACAGATCTATAACCAGAGCTATGATATCAGTAATCACAGTAGTCATTGGTCTGGATCATGGCTATGATATTTTGTACTGATGTGATCATCAATACACTATTGAATCATCCCATGCTTCAATGTTGTCATATTTAAGGTGGGAACGTCCATTATATATACATGTCACAGTTTGTAAGGAGATGTTTATGAGATACCAGATGTGTCAACTATTATACTAATATTGACAATCATCTTTTGCTTTCAGTAATGTTACTAATGATGTTTGTTGACTTTGTAGCTCAAGGAGTAGATGGAAGGAGAGACCAATATCATCCTTCAAAATACACCAATTTAGCCATTTATGAATCAGTGTAAAAGTATTCCTAGAGCGAGAAAACTTGGTGGGATCCTGTTGCTTGCACAGACTACTAGAATGTTCCTTATACCAATGGTGTGAGATAACTATATCTGCCATCATATAGATTGAGCACACAAAAAGATTTTCTGGCAATTATGGCTGGGATGAGGTATTCTAGCTCTGACTAAATAGGGAGACTGTTATCTCTCTGGAACTAGATGGAAACTGAGGTAGTTAGTTTATTGTGCCAACTTGGCCAATAAACACATGTGGGATAAATCGAAGGGTGGAGAGATAAATGATTTTGTGAACCTAGTCTTTCTAATTCTCTGGTCTCTTGCTCTCTGATGGTTGGACCAAGGTGCAGCTGCCTTGGCCAGTTCCCTGCTTCAGCTTGCAAGGCTCACTTCCTGCAAGATAGCCCTGAGGCGAAGCCACATGGACCTACCCAGATGCAGCTCTGGGTGCTGGAGCAGCCATATGGAGACCCCTGCCAGCACTGAGATGTTTATTTATCCACTGACTCTGCTTTCCTCCTGCAGTCGGCATAATTGGGTGTTTTGTGAGATGGAGGAGGACTTTGTGGATTGCTGTCATACATATGGGTTAATGTTGGACTTGTGGACTTGGGCAGTACTGGGTTGGGATATTTTCTTGATGTGTACTTAACTTTATATAAAACTCATATATATATATGAGTTTCTGTGTATTTGTTTCTCAAAAGTACCCAGACTAATACATTATGATAACAGGAATTGGGTTCGAACCCACTTGGACATATCTACATTGAATATTGAGGTAGTTAGTTTATTGTGCCAACCTGGCCGATAAACACATGTCAGCTTAATTGAAGGGCAAAGAAATAAATGGCCCAGTGAGCCTCACCTTTCTAGTTCTTGGGTCTCTTGCTTTGTGATGATTGGATCAGCATGCAGATGCCTTAGCCAGTTCCCTGCTTCAACTGGCAAGGCTCACTTCCTACAAGACATCCCCGAGGAGAAGTTGCATGGACCTACCCCAGTGCAGCCCTGGGTGCTGGAGCAGCCATGTGGAGACCCCTGACAGTGCTGAGATGCTTACATGTTCAATGATTCGGCTTTCCTCCTGCAGTCAGAGTCAACGTGTGTGTTTCATGAGATGGAGGAGAATTTTGTGGATTGGTGTCAGACATATAGGTTAATGTTGAACTTGTGGGCTTGGGCAGCACTGGGTTGGGATGTTTTCTTTATGTGCACTTACCCTTTTTATAATACTTTCCCTTATACGTGTGAATTTCTGTGGATTTGTTTCCCTAACGTACCAAGACTAATACAGAAACAAAGTGAGTAGCTTATCCTTCAGGGTCCAGTACAGAGGTTGCACCCCATTGAACACCTCCCACAATTTCAGAGTTATTACATTCTTATCTATCAGGTTGGCAAGGTAGACTGGCGGTTTAGGACATAGCACTATTTCAAACTACCTGAGCTCACATTGCAGCTACTCCAGTCTCGATTTGTGTGACCTTGGACACGTTGTTTAATGTGTTGCAATGGTTCAACTCCACCTCCATCTCATTTATACACTATAGCTTTTGATATAGATGTAGATGTAGATATAGATATTAGGATTGCTATTAAATTGATCTCAATGTAGCGATAGATTTAGATGATATAGATATAGGTGTAGGTAGAGCTAGATATAGACATAGAGTGGGAGATGGAGATGCAGATGGAAATGGAGACACATATCTGTCGTCCTTAGGGTCTTCATGAGACAGGCCAATTTGATAACACCTAACAACAAGCATCATGTTACTTTCCTCACAGAGCTCTTTTCAAATTAAATGCTATTATAAATATACAACAAGGGGAACCAATCCCAATGATTGACTCATACCCCTCACCCCACCCCTGAGGTGGACAAACAACAGAAACTTAGGTAAAGGGGGACAGAGATCAGTGTAATATCTGAAAATAATTTATAATTTATCAAGGGGTCACAAGGGTGTGGGGGTGGGCATAAAAGAGGGGCTGATACTAAGAGCTCAAATAGAAAGTAAATGTTTAGAAAATGATGATGGTAACATATTTACAAATCTGCTTGATAGAATTGATGTATGGAATGTTATAAGAGCCCCTACTACAATAATTTTAACATTATATATATATATAATCACCTAAGACAATACCTGATAAATGGGATACACTCAATAATGCTGGCTATTTTCATAACATAGTACCCCAAATAGAATATTATCTATTTTCCCACATATCCACTTTTTATATTCAGAATATGAATACTTTCATGTTTGAGAAAGGTGCCGTTCATTTATTAGAGCAGTATTGACAGTAGTAACCTGGAGAATTATAGCTGGGAATTACTGGACACATTTTGAACCATATCCTAAGCTGTTTTACAGGTTTCCCATATGCTATCTTGTTTAATCTTATTTTACCTTTGAGGAAGTACAAGTTTAGATAACTTAGAGACTTTTAATTTAGGAAAGAAGACCTTGTCTTGGGTGGAAAACCCAGCTCTGTGTAAGTACACAGTTCCCGACCATTAGACTAGATTTTGCCAAAAGGTGCTTTTGTGCCTTTGAATTCTCTGCCCAGAGCCCAGCAGCTGACAGTTAGTGGACTCTCCATAACTGTTTGGGGAATTAAATGGCCTTTTAGTTTTAGGGAATGGAAGGTAGATATGACTGCTTAAAAGTGAATTACTTGCCTATGTTTACCACATCCTAGAGTGCTTCCTTCTCTATTTTCACTGCATCCTGCATTTCCTTTCGTTTACTTTTCTTTCTAAAATTCACATTTTATCTCATCTGTTCTTTCTTTAATATCATTTGATAACTCTGTTTCCTACCAGAAAAACATTCCTCTCTTATTTTGGATGGTTAATTCTTTTCTTTCTTTTTTTTAATAATTTCTTTCTTTCCTTCTAGTTAATCTTGATAACAAGAGAGTTGAAAAAATAATAATAGTATGCATTCAAAGTCAGTTTGTTTCAGATTTTCTCAGATTTTGGCTCATTCAACACATTTCCTAATTTATTCTGCAAATATCTAACCCCCGGAGTATGTACTCCTATTATTTGTGTTTTGCAGATGGGACGAATGAGGCACAGAAGTATGGATTAGCTTACCCAAGGTTATATCATGCAAAAGTGGTTGAATCTGTATTTAAACTCAGGGAATTCGTTTATAGCCTACAAACCAGGCATTTAGGGATAATTAGATCTTAGTGGATCACTGATGTCACAGTGGGTTACTCACTGGATTGCGAACCACAAATTCAGACGTTCAAAGCCACCAGCTGCTGTTGAGAAAGGAAGAGATAAAGTTGCCCGCTGCAGTGTACAGCCACAGAAAGCTAAGGAGGCGTGCTCCCCTGTCCCACAGGGCCACTGTGAGTCAGTGCCAACTTGGTGGAAGTAAGTTTTGTTTTTGTTTGCTGGTTTGTTTGTTTGTTTGTCTCAGTTTTTCTTCTGTGCATAATAGTGTTGGGGCATTTACTAAGAAACAACCTTTTTTGTTTAGGGGTGAGGAAAACCTCTGTGGTGTGTATGTTCAATGAAGGATCTGTCAAAAGTAGTGTTATACACTGAATTGTGTACCCCAAAATATGTGTTGCAGATCCTGCTTTCCCTGTGGTTGGTGCAGGGCCAGACAGTGTTCTGTTTTGTTATACGTAAGCTCGCTATGGATGACAACTGACTCAACGGCACCCAACTACAGCAACCCCATTTGCTTAACAGAATTTATTATCACTACAAATAGTGGTTTATCGTTAGTATTGAGACTATAGAGAGTGGATGAATAAACGTGGATCCATTTCCATATATGGCTGAAGTTCAAGAGACAGGTCTGTGGTAAAGGATCATTCAATATTGTACTGAACCTGTGAATTTTACCTTCCCACACTGAACCTCCAATCCTAGCAACTAGGAGATTTAATTGATCTGTTCTGCTTTTCTGTCCCCAAGCTTATTTTCAGGAGTTTTATATTAATTTAAACTCATTTTACTTAACCATAGGCTTTCCTCGGTGTTTTTGCTCTTTGAGTATGATATCGGTGAGGGCAGGGTCAGTTCTCATGCATTCATATATTGTACTCCATTAGAACAGTGGCTACTTTGTGTCCCTCACAACTTTCATCCCACTTCTTTGTAAATTAAGTTTTCATTCTCCCTATCATTTCTCTTTTATTCAAAATGCATATCTTCCCTGGAAAAGCAAATACCCATACAGACAAAACTCTGTCGAAACATCTCCGTGATCCATCAAAACCGTTCTGTCAAGTTCGCATTGCTTTGAAGTAGAAATCCACTTTTGCCGTTCACAAAGGGGGTGGTGCTGTGTAGACATGTTTATTTCATGAAATAACCTGGTCTTCTTTCACTGTATTACCCTAATGCTCCTGACTCTAGTTCTCGAGCCCCCACTCCACTTCTTGTCTCTCCCAGACCTGGCTCCCTTCCTGACATCCCTTTGTGTTTACACTCCATTGAGACAGCAAAATGCCAATCCAGTCCCAGCAGAAAGCACACACTTGGAACCAGCAGAATATTTCCGTGAAACAGATGGAATGCTACATGGCCTGGGACTTGTGAATGCATCTGCTCAGCCAGGCTTTTTGTTGAATTAAAATTTACTGAAGCCAGGTCAGCAAAATTTGGTGACTCCGGGTCTACCATAGAGACAGGAAAATTGCATGGCTGGGCGGAAGCCTTCATTAGATGGTAATTATAGAAAGGTTTAACTTCGCCTTGAGGTACAATGAAGCAGATACACATGATTTACAGAAGGGATTGTAAGTAAAAAGTATTGTTATATGGGCATCGAAAACCTTATTAAGCAAACATATTACCATGCGAAACTATTGTTTTCTATACATTCTCCATCTAGGTCTCTATGCTTCTGCAGCGCTTCGTCTATCTCCTGAGTCCTCCTCCAAATAATTTTGTGCTCTCCAATTTACACCATGTCAAAGGGCAATTTAAGCCTCCTTAAGGGACTGAAATCACTTTCCTTATAATAATTCTTTGCGTTTGGGGAATAACAAAAAGTTTGAAGTGGTAAGATGGTATAGATTGACTGGCTAGGCCCAAGAGGTAAGGCTTCCCAATAAAATTCTAACGGACAGACCTTTCACCATCAGAAAAAAATGAGCAAGTATACTGTTGTGATGGGGAAAAATATTGATCTATGCAACTTTTCTGGCCTTTTTCTCACCGATGTAACTTTTTATTTCCTTACAACTTCTACTAAAAAGCTTCCGCAATCGTCTTGGGTGCTTTTGAGAAACTTTACCAATCTCTTTGTATCATTCCCACCACTGAAAAAAGGAGAAGGTTTTATAACCTTCTGAGATGGCCTGTCTTAATTCATCTGAGTCAGCAGATACCCTCTGGAAGGAATTGGATCTGGTAATTTTGAATATATATACTCTAGCTATGCAGACACATGTTTAAAACCATTAAAATGATAATCTCATGTATGTAGGGGTTTTAATCCTACTAGTAATGCTTTCCAAAAAATTTCTCCTCATATTCAATATCATTAATAATATTCATATTTCAATGTGGATCAGCTAAAACTTGTCAATAACTATAATTAACTAATAATAATCCACCACTACACAAGTTTTCAAGTTAATTCTAACTCATGGGGATTTTATTTAGAGTTTCTTTTTTTATTTTTTGATTAGTAGCCAATCCATACATCATACCATTCTGTATTTCAATAAGTGCTGTCCGGCCATTACCTCAATCAGTTTCAAAATATTTTCTTCCGTCTTGAAGTCCTTGATATCAGTTCCCTCTGACACCCCTATCAGGCCCTCCTAGGACTCTTTTCTAGTTATTGTCTCAATAGATTCACCTATCCTGAGTTTCATATAAAATAATGCACAACAGAGAGCCAAGAAGGCTACTAGCAATGACACAATCCTACAGAGACAACTCCCAATATGAAGACGGAAAAAAAAAGACAGCGAATATTAAAAAACCAGATCAAACATAAAGTGTATCAAAAGGGATTTCAAATGACAAGGTTTTGATCATTCAAGTCAGATTTATCATTTTAATCTACTATAGTCATCTCTCCAATACTCTCTGTCTGATAACCACATTATTCCCATCTCTCAATTATGGTTAGTGGAAAATCACCAGCGGCTTTTTCCCTGTGTAGATCCACAAATTAATTTTCTGCTTCCACTGTCATCTATAGCCTTTTGCACACCAGAAACTCACAATTTAATAATCTCTGATACTATGTCCTCCCTCAGATAGGTTTTCTGAGCCTATAAATCTTCACAAGAGCAGAAAATTTTGTCCTTCTCCCATAAAATGACTGATGGATTTGAACCGGTGAAGGTTAGGTGAGCAGCTTAATGCCTAAGCCCAGCACCAGACCAGCTCCTTAACTACTGTCATAATAATACCCCAAACCAGAATTCAGACTCTGCCATCAGGTTGACTCACCGCAACCCTCTGTGGACTTTCAGAGACTCTCAATCTGTACAGGAAGAGGCAGCCCCATCTTTCTCCTGGAGCTATATACTTACAAGCTGGGCTGTAATCCACAAGGTCAGCAGTTCAAGATCACTAGTTGTTCCACTGGAGAAAGACGGAGTTTTCTATTCCCATAACAGTTACAGTCTCTAAATAAGCAAACATCTTTACGGTGTTTTCTGCTCTCAGTCAAGATCTACCTGATGTTAGCAATGAAATCCCTTGTTCCTTATCCTCTTGAGGATCTAGCCTGGACCTCTGAAAGCTCCCTGTCAATGTAACGCTGTAACCATTGTTTAATGATATTTTAGAAGACATATTTAATTGCATATGAGATAAATGTTATTGTTTCACAATTTGAGCATTCTGTGGACACACCTTTCTTTGGAATGGGTAAATTATGGATCTCTTCAAGTCAGTTGGCCAAGTTATTATATTCGAAATTTCCTGGAATACGTGAGTGAGTGTTTCCTGTGCTGAATCAGCTTGCTGAAACATTCCATTTGGTATTCCATCAGTGCTAGAAGCCTTGTTTTTGACTTCTTCTTTCACTGAAGCTTGACCTGATTCCTTCACTACCATTCCTTCTTGCTCATAAACTACCTCTTGTAATAGTGGAGTGTTTACTAGTTCTTTCTTGGCACAGGGACTCTGCACATTCTTTCCTGCTTCCTTCCTGCATCACTCGATAGTGTCTCCATAGACTCTTTCAGCGTTGCCTCTTAAAGCTTGTGTTTTTCTGAATTTATTCTGTTAAGATATTTTGAACAACTGCTAACTCTAAGTCTCAATGTGATATTTGTCTTCTTTTCTGTTCAGCTCTTTGATTTCGTCATTTCTCCCATGTGCCTTACCTGCTCTACTATGAAAAGCAACTTTAAAAGTTTCTTCTGCCACCCATTTTGATCTTTTCTGTACTTCCTGTCTTATAATTGCCTTTTAATTTCTTGAATGATGTTCTTGATGTCTGATCATGACTCATCAGGTTGTTCTGTCATTTGTGTTCAAAGCATCCAATCTAGGGATGAGACATTCTCAAAATTCAGGCGAGATAAATTCATTGTCATATTTGATCTTGTGGATTGTTTTAATTTACTTTGATTTCAACCCAACTTACACATGAGAAACTGAGGGTCTATTTCACAGTTAGCCCTGGCCTAATTTTAGCTGCTGATAATGAAATTCTCCAACTTCTTTCCCCATAGAGGTGGTCAATTTGATTTCTCTGTTTCACTTGGAGCAGTCCACATATATAGTTTATTTTTGTATAGTTGATTTTGCAAGGAAGACACCACTCATATTGCAGAATTCTACCATGCAATCTTCAGCTCTGTTTTAATCACCAAGGCCATATTTTCCAAGGACTGTTCCTATCTCCTTGTTTCCAACTTGTGCATTCCAATCTCCAATAATAATCAATGTATCTTGATTGCATGTCTGATCAATTGGTAATGTTTTTCAATGTGCGTAATGGTAGCAGGAGTGCTCGGTGCATTGTTTTGAATAACAGTTGCATTGACTTAATTTCCTTGCATGTGGATCGATATTGTCCTACTATAGTGTTGTACTTCAAGATAGAGCTTGAGATATTCTTTTTCATGAGGAATTCAACCTCACTTCTCTTGAACCTGTCAGAGTAAATCATATGGCCGTCTGATTCAAAATGGCCATTGTCCACTTCAGATCACTGATACCGTGACTGTCTATCTATATGTGTTTCATTCCATTGTTTTACAATTTCCCGTTTTCCTAGATCCATACTTTGTGTATCCCAAGTTTCAATTATTAATTGATGTTTGCATTTTTTTTCTTATCTTGATTTATGCCCCATCAATAAATGAAGGTCCCAAAGGCTTTACTCCCCAGCCTTTACCCCATCCACCGCATTATGGCTGACTCTACCTTGAGTAAGCAGCTCTTCCTCAGTCTTCATTTCAGTGCCTTCTGACCTGTGGGACTCATTTTTGACACTATGTCTCAAAATGTTCTTCTTCTATCCATGAAACTTTCAGTAGCTGGCTGTGTTGTGATGATATCCATGGGTTTCCTGTGGAGAATTCCACAGACTTTCACCGATCCTGATTGTTTTTGAAATTGCAGTGACCTAGCTTTCAGTTCATAGCAACACACCAGCCCCCACAGTAAGACAAAATTACAGGCATGTAGTGGTGATTCAGTCTTGCTGGCAGGTGCTGTCCCCTTGGTTCTGACGCATAATGACGCTTTGTAGAAAAGAATGACACACTGTCAGTTCTGTATCAGACTCACAATGGTTCTCATGTTTGATCCCATGGTTGCATGCATTGCATCAAACCATCTTGATAGCTTTCCTTTTATTCACTGTCCCTCTATCAAGCATGATATCCTTCTCCAGTGACTGGGAAATATGGCCAAATTATGTTAGACTATGTCTTTCCATCACTTCCTCCAGTTAGCACTCCCGGTATTTCTTCCCGGTATTTGCTCTTTTGGCAGTCCGTGGTGCTTTCAATATGCTTCAATATCATTCAAATGCATTGGTTCTATTTCACTCTTCCTTAGTCAGTGTCCAACTTTCACATGCATCAGAGGTGGTTAAAAATAGCATGGCTTGGGTCAGGCACATCTTAGTCCTTAAATGAACCTTCCTGCTTTCCGACACTTTGAAGAGGTCTTGTGAAGCAGATTTAGCCAATGCAATGTATTATTGGTTCTCTCTTTTTTTATTAAAATATCATATCCTTGGGGGCTCTTACAACTCATAACAATCTAAACATCAATTGTATCATGCATATTTGTACATATGTTGCCATCATTCTTTTCTAGACATTTACTTTCTATTGAGCACATGGTATCAACTCCTCTTCTCTCCCCCCCCCCACTCTTGTGGTCCCTTGATAGAGTATAAATTATTATTATATTTTCATATCTTACATAGACCATGTTTCCCTCCCCCCAATGATTTCTGTTGTTCTTCCTGCTGGAGGTGTGTGTGGTGGTGGTGGTGGTGGTTATGTGTTGATCATTGTGATTGGTTACCCTTTCGTCTCCTCCTCTCCCCACTTTCCCCCTACCCCTCTGATATCAATATCCCCATTCTTGTTTTTGGATTCCATGTGACATAAACTCTTGTCTCTTATCTGTACCTGTGCACATGTTCCAGTCTATGCTGCAGTGAACGACTATACTGGGGTCATGATAATGAGTGGTGAAGAAGCCTCAAGGAACCAGAGGAATATTGTGTTTTTCTTCAGTGCTTTACTGTGCCCTGGTTGACTCATCCCTTCCCTGTGACCCCTCAGTGAGGGGATGTCCCTTTGCCTACAGATGGGCTATGAGTCTCTGCTCTGACACCCTCATTTTCAACAATATGGGGTTGTTTTGTTCATTAGTTTGCTATGGGTCTTCTGATGCCTGTTACCCGAACCTGAAGACACCTCATGATTGCACAGGCTGGTGTGCTTCTTCCATGTGGGCTTGCTGCTTCTCTGCTAGATGACTGCTTGCTTAACTTCAAGCCTTTAAGACCCCAGATGCTATATCTTTTGATAGCTGAGCATCCCATAGATGTTATATATTTTGATAGCCAGCTTGTGCACCCATTTTGTCTTCAGTGATTATACCGGGAAATTTGTTAGGACAAAGTGTTCTTGCATTTAAGGAGGGCATGAGCAGAGGCCTGAAGTCTGTCCACTGCCTCACTGTATTGCCGTATATAGATAGATAGATAGATAGATAGAGATAGATAGATATAGATATAGATGGATATAGATATACATATAGGCCAATACCTCTATGTTTATGAATTAATGCATTTATATATTACACACCTATGCTTGTATCTCTATCTATAGCTTTGCTTCCTAGAGTATCCCTGTTTCCCTTACCTTCCTACTGCCCCACCATAACCCTCACTCTACATCTGCCTCTTAGTACGTCCACTAAGCTAGATTGTTGTTGCTCCAACACCCCAGGATCTCTAGTCCTCCTCATTGTGATTTTAATTTCCTAGTTGTTCCCCTCTCTATGGTGTACTTTGTTCACTGCACCCTACCCCTGCCTCCTTCTCCCCCCAAGTCCCTCCAGGACCATCAGCCCTGTTGGTTTCTTTGGCTTTCTTCCCATGATTATCTTATATAAGTAGGCAAATGAACAATAACATAGACCAAACAAAAAGATTGAAAAAAACATAAAAATTCAAAAACATGCATAATCCCAGGTTTGTCCACTCACCTTTATGATTATGTCCCCACTGCTCCTTAGGGAATTCCAGGTGCTACCCCTCCTATCCTGAAGTCTACTTTGGGGGCTCTTTAGGGGCTTTGAGGCTTGGCTTTGCTCCCGTTGCTGATCTGTTATGTTCCCTTCCTGGTTCGCCCTGTTGCAGGGGGTTCAGACCGTACCTATTCCTTGCCGTGTGTCCTCCATGTTGTCCTCTGTCACGGTATACTTCAGTGAGGGGACAACATGTCTTGAGCTGTTGTTGGCCCTACAGTCCTCTCTGTGCTTTTGCAGCTCCATGCAGGAACATAGTCCTCTAAGCTTGGTGTGCCCATATGGGGCTTAGATGGTACCTTTCTCTTTTTCCTTCTTGGTTTGCTTCCCATAGGCATGGCATGCTGTCCCCTCTCCCCAACATGTAAGTTTAGTGTTGATCTCTGCCACACATACTTCTAGGGAGAGGAGGAGAGGATCAGTCTGGCTCTGATTGGAGCCAGCCCTGTAGCCCAATCTTTTCATGCATTTCTCAACGTGGTTATGTTGTCCTCAAGGTTTGGTGCACTGTGGTGGGGTCTGTATGCATGCTTCCAATTCTGTGGAGACATAACCAATACTTTCCCCATGGGTGGGTTAATGCCCTGCCCCCCCGTGCCCTCCTCATGCCATCATTTCCCACCCCACCCCCTTTTCTTCCTCTTCCTTCCATTCCCCTTCTTTTTGTTGGATTAACATGTATCATATTGGGTTTGGTCTGAACTCCAAATGATTGCCTGTACCTCAACCCGTATATTGTGAGATAAATGGCTTTTCTTCAATACCTACTTCTATACCTTCTATACTTAGCTCAGGGGACTTATGTTGTACTTGTCCTTTTGGGATTGGCTGACTTCATTTAGCATAATTTCCTCCAACTCTGCCCATGAAATGATGTGCTTCATGTGACCATCAGTGCTTTCTAGTTATGTGGAGTGCTCCACTGTGTGTATGTGCCAGAGTTTACTAATCCACTTGTCTATCAATGGAATTTTTCCCCAATTCTTTGCGATTGTGAATTGTGTCACAATGAGTATTGGGCAATGAACACTGGAGCACAGACAACTGGTCGTGATTTATTTCTTACTTCTGGGTATATGCCAAGTAGAGGAATTGTGGGGTCATAAGATAGATCAATTTACATTCACTTTAAATATCACCAAATTGCTTTCCATAGAGGCTATATTTAACTACAAGACCACCAGTAATGGAGGAGAGTTCCTATCTCTCCACATCCCCTCCAACATTTGTCGTTCTCTGATTTTCTGATTTGAGCTAACCATGGTATCTCATGGTTGTTTAAATTTGCATATCTCTGATGGCTTATGATTGAGAGCATTTTCTCATATGTTTATTAGGCATTCAGGTCTACTCCCTAGTGAAACTTATTTCCAGATTTTTTGCCCACTTGCTCAGGGGTTAACAGTCTTCCTCTTATTGTAGGCCAAGAGGGTATTGTAGATTTTAGTAATAACCCCTTTGTTGTATCATCGCTAAAAATCCTCTCCCACTCTGTGGGTTCTCTTGTTACCTTCTTGGGTAAGTCTTTGGACGCACACACGTGCTTTATCCTTAGTAAACCTCACTTGTCAATTTCAGGTTCACCTGTGTGTGTACCCTTCCCTGTTGCAGTTAGCCTATGTATTCCCTGGGCCAAGGTTCTAAAGTTTGTCCCAATTCTTTCATTGATGGTCCTGAGAGTTTGGGGGTTTACTTCTAGGTCTGTGAACCCACCTTGAGTTTGTTCTTGTGCATGGGGTGCGGTAAACATCTTCTTTCAGTTTTCTACATGTAAATATCCATTGTTTCCAGCACCACTTGTTAAAGAGGCCATCAGCCTCCTACTTCATGCTTTTGGGGCCCTTATCAAAGATCCAGTAGCCTATAGGCTGATGGTTTTATTTCTGTGTTTTCTGTTCTTTCCCATTGGTCTGAGTAGCTGTCATTATTCCATTACCATGCTGTTTTGATCACTGTGGCTAAGTAGTGGGAGTTAAAGTCAGGTAGAGTGAGCCCTCTGACTTTGTCCTTCTTCGGGAGTTCTCTGCCAATTCTGGGCTGCTTCTCTCTCCATGTGAAATTAATGGTCAGTTTTTCTAATTCTTTGAAGAAGGTGGTTGGTATTTGAATCAGGAGTGCATTAAACAGTAAGATTGACATTTTTACTCTATTGAGTCTTCCAATCCAAGAATAGGGGATATACTTTCATTTGTGGAGGTTGTTTTTAGTTTCCTGTAGTAGGTTCCTGTAATTTTCCTTGTATAAGTTTTTTTTTCGAGTTAATATATCCATATATATTTCAATTTGTTTTTGGCTATTGTGAAGGGTATTGCCTTCTTGCTCTCATGATCTTGTCCAATGTATATAGCAAACCAATGGATTTCTGTTTGTTGATATTTATCCTGCAACTCTTCCATATTCCTCCATCACTGTCAGTACTGTTGTGGAGCTTTGGGGATTTTCAATGTATAGAATCATGTTGTCTGGAAATAGCAATAGCTTTACTTCTTCTTTTCCCAGTCAGATACTTTTAATGCCCTTCTGCTGTCTTATGTTGTTAGCTAGGACTTCCAGTATGATGTTAAATAGAAGTGGGAACAAGGTGCATCTTTGTCTGGTCCCCTTTTTTAGTGGGATTTTTTTTTCATCTTTTCTCCATTGACTATGATGTTGGCTTTTTGTAGATACCTTGAAATAACTAGAGTAATTTTGCTTACATTCCTATCTTCTTGAGTATTTTAATTAGGAATGAGTGTTGATGTTGTCAAATGCATTTTCTGTGTCTATCAACATTATCATGTGATTCTTATACTGTTTCTTATCATTGTGGTGCATAATATTAATGTGTTTTCAGATGTTAAACCATTCCTGCATCCTTGGGATGAATCCCGCCTTATCATGGTGGATGATATGTTTTATATACTTTCATATTATATTGGCCATTATTTTGCTAATGATTTTTGCATCTATGTTCATTAGAGATATCTGCCTGTAGTTCTCTATTCCGGTGGGATCCCGGAAAGTTATACTGGCTTGAAAGAATGAGTTTGGGAGTTTGCCATCCTTTTCTATGCTCTGGAATAATTTGTGGAGGATCGCTGTCAGCTCTTGCCTGAATGCTTGGTAGAATTCTCCTGTAAGCTGTCTGGTCCAGGAGCACTTTTGTTGGCAGTTTCTTGATGCGTCATGAGTGTCCTTCTCTCTGCTATGTGCTTTGTCTTTCTTGTTTTCTTGTGGAGGATGTTGCAGTGTGTTGTTGATTATGTGTCATTTGGAAGAACTGGATGCCATATGTCTAGGAGACCGAGGGGTCCTGAGGTCTCTCTCTGCATGACTGGTAAGTGTTTTTGAGCATTGCTTGTAGCCTCCTCTGGTGGTGGGTCGGACTGCTATGCAGGCTGCATGCTATGGGGCCTCAGTGGCTGATGGTGGTGGAGGACCTAAGAGACTGTGGTGCGGCTGGTGACTGTAGGTCTGCCCCAGGGCCGAGATGGGACAGGCCTGCAGCTTGGTTCCTGGTCTGTCAGGCCAAAATTTGCAACCTTTCAAAGATTGGTGGCACCTGTTTGCCTTTCCCGTTTTGTTATGTTAAAAACCTTAAGCTGTGTTCTGGATTTTAGTTCTGGCTACCTTCTTATGTTAATGGATGCTAATGGACAGATTTTTGCAGGCTTACATTCATAGTTAAGCAAAGGACCACAGCCTGGAATTGAAAGTGCTTTTATAAAGAAAAAAAAATAATGTTTCCCCTTTTTACAATGGACTGTGTGGTACCCTGGTATCTAGCCTGTGGCTTATGCTGTCCCCCAGGGGAGAGAGGCCCAGCTTAGCAGAGAGGGTTTGGAGCCAACTGGATCTGAATTCTCCCCTGACTTCCATCCTGCGTCCCTCCCCTCTATCTGGTTGTGCTCTGTGGAACTGGTTTCTGTCAAAGGTAAATATCCCAGCAGCTCTTCACTTGCTGCAAATTATTGTCTAATTATCTATCATTACCCACAATGACAGGCATGCAGCTGGGGAGAGCAGGGAAGAGGATGGCCAATGTAGTCATTCCTGTCCTTGCTGTGGAGGGGAGTTGCAGTGCCCTGGAATCGAGGGGTTGGGTGGCTAGCAGCACGGACAACCCTGGTGTGAGGTCCAGTGTGTGGCTACCTCTCAGATGCTCTCTGTGAGCCTGGGATTATGACCACTTTCAGCCAGCAGTCTGTGGAAATTACTGCTTGCTGCCGGACTATGGTGCAGGAAGATTTGGCAGACACTGTCCTTCTGGACAGTGGGGTTAGCAGAGCCTGTAGGGAGACACAGTGAACTTAGAGCTTTTCAGTGCATTCTCAAATTGCTTTGTGGGTAAAAGTCAAAGGGGGAGATCTGAACTGGACCCCTAGTACACTGAGTTTATTTTAGCACCAAGTCTCCCAGTATTGATCTCCTTATCTCTTAATTTTCTTGTCTGGCAGCAGGAGTGCCAGGCGGGTGATTCTCCCTGGATGCCACCTTGACTCCTGTTTGTTCTCTTGATGGCTGCTTTCATGAGCATTGCTTGTGGATCCAAACAAGAAGAAATTTTGGCAACTTCAATCTCTTATCTACTGATCACGACGACCTATCTGCTAAGTTATGCAGATTTTGGTCTTCTTTTCATTGAGTTGTCATGCATACTGAAGCCTTGAATCCTAGATCTTCAGCAGCAAGGGCTTTAAGTCCTCCTCACTTTCAACAAGAAAATTTGTATTGTCTGCACATTGTAGGTTGTTATAAAGTTGTCCTCCAATCCTGATGGTGCAATCTGTATCATATAATCCCGGTTCTCTGATTGCTGCCTCAACATGCAAACTGAATATGTTTGGTGGAAGGAGTCAACCGAGATGCACACTTTGCCTGAGTTTAAACCATGCAGTAGTTCCTTGTTCTGTTCATACAACTGTTTCTAAAATAGGTATGGCTAATTTATTGTTCATAAGTAAATACCAGAAAAATTATCTATTCCTATCCCCTCCACTGTGGTGCTGTAGGGAGGTTATGTAATGGTCTATCAGCCCGACGCTCTCACTTGTCCTATGTATGTTGTACCAAACCCTACTGGTAGACAGTCCATTCAACTTCACACTAAATTAAATCCTTTAATTTTCCCCAGCAACTTTAAAACTAACACATGTAGTGTATGATTTCAAATCAACTGACTCCTGGGTCTACCTCTCTATTCTTTAAGAATAGGGAAAAAATTACTTAGACAAAATCAGTCACCTATTTGTGTAAACATGCACATACACACACACATGCCTGTGCTCATGCACACATATATAGCTAAGGTTAATATGGAGAGCCACACATAGACACTTGAAGACTACACATTTGTAGTGCTTACAGTCTATGAGGTTCACCAATCAAGGCATATTCGAGAAAGTAAAAAGAAGACCCACGAAGACCATCAGTAATGAAAGAGAATAGTTCTCATACAGCAGTGACATATGTGGCTTAATATACTATGTGGTTCTGTGAGTGTGGGGCTAGTGATGCCCTGGGGGAAGGTGACAGGAGAGAAGACTAGAAAGCAAGGTTGGCGCTGGACTGTGCGGGATAGGACTCTGTGTAAACAACATTGGACATTGTGTCTCCTGTTGCCAGTAACAATGACAAAACACCTGTAGATGACTGGAAACCATTTGTCACATACATTATTAAACTTCTTTTATATTTTCTGATTTTTAAATCATCCCTGAAAGGTGACTAATTAATGAAACAGTATTGGTGGGAAAAGTGAATAATTCAGAGGTTCAGAAGTTGCCTAGGATTCTGAAGGAAGGGAGATATTTGCGATCAAATATCACATGTATTCCATTTAAGCGTGTTGGGGGAATTAAAGGATGTAATTGAGTATGCAGGGAAAGGAGCTGGAAAAGCCCATTGCCATGCCCTGTATGGTGCCCCTGGCTTTGGGATGCATCCAGAGGGCCAGTGAGCAATGATTGAAGGTCTGACGAGGGAAACAGTTCATCTCGCTTTGAGGATATGAGGGGGCTTCATGGAGACTGAGATATTTGTGGTAATCCTTGAACAACTAGAAATATTTGAATGTGTGAATATGAGAAAACATCATTCCAAAAGGAGAAACCTAACAAGAAGCATAGAAATAGAAAATTAATAAGGTGCCTTGCAAGCTTTGAGTAGGCAGTGACCTGATATATATTAAGGTGAATGGAAAGAAGAAAATGTGCTCCAATTCTTCCAAGTTGATGTACAGTTTCTCTTCCTTTCCTGAGGTGTAGGCTCTGTGGAGAGATTGAACAAAGATTTCCATTACAGAATTGGATAGAACTCTTTTTAAAAACAGCTGTATCTTTATCAAAAGACAACAGAATATTAATCTCTTGCTGTCTCAGGGACTCATGTAAAATGTATGGGCCAATTTTTAATTTTCTCTAGTGCAGGTGGCACGCCATGGTGCAGGGTGGGGTATGGAAGAGGAGGGGCATTGCAGAAGAACAGACCCACGCATGGAATGACCTTGCGTGTGTGCCAAACTTCAAGTGGAACAATAATGAGAAGGTAGCAGAACTAATCAATTTGGAACAGGGCCCATTCCTTCCATCACTAGGGCCACTTATAATGCAGGCATTGTTCTGAGCTGTTCCTCAAGCTTGCCCTTTGAACACAAATGTAGCGCTTTCTCTTACATAACAACAGAAATATGTAGATTTGCCATCTCAAATAGGAGCAGGATCAATCTCCACACGAATTTAAGTTTTTCTATTTGTTACCCTCATCTCTCCTCTAACTTTCCTCCTTTCCCGTGTCTTATGAAATACTTATGTCCTTGGGAGGTGCAAATAATCTGTGCTTGATTATTGACCCAAAAGTTGGTAGTTCAAATCTGCCCAACAGACTGGGCAAAAGGCTTGGTAATCTGCTTCCATGAAGGTCACTACCAGGAGAATCCTATGGGGCAACTGTAACACATGGTGTTGCCATGAGTTAGAATCTACTCAAGACAGTGATCTGGTTTATGGAATATTAAGTTCATCTTATTAAATGCCCTTTTATCACCTAGGAATCCTCCATAAACTAAGGGTCCTTTGAATGTTCTAGCATATAAGACATATGTAGGATCTCTTTCAAGTCTATCTTTATCTTATTACACCTATTAATGAAATAGTACAAGCCTTATGCTGAGCAAATAATCAGAGAAACTGGATTATAAAATAAATGGCACCAGGATTTGAGGAAGGTTTATTAATAACCTAAAATATACAGATGATACAACCTTATTTGCTGACAGTGAAGAGGATTTGAAGCACTTGCTGATAAATACCAAGACTGCAGTCTTCAGTATGGATTACAATTCAATATAAAGAAGACCAAATTCCTCACAACTGGATTAAAAAGGCAACATCATGATCAATGGATAAAAGATTGAAGTTGTTCTGGACACCCCTTTACTGAAGGGTTGTGGAAAGCAGACGAGTCAGTCAGGGTGCAGGGTAGCAATAATGAAACATATAATTTTCCTCTAGTTCTTAAATGCTTCTTTTCCTCCACTATCATGATCCCAATTCTACATTACAAATCTGGCTATAGCAGAGGATGTACATTGGTACAGAGAGCAATTGGAAACACATGGAATCCAGGACAGATGACCCCTTCAGGACCAATGGTGAGAGTGGCGATGACTGGAGGGTGGAGGGAATGTGGGGTGGAAAGGGGAAACCAATTACAATAATCTACATATACCCTCCTCCCTGGGGGATGGACAACAGAGAAATGGGCAATGGGGAGATGTTAGACAGTGTAACATATGGCAAAATAATAATAATTTATGAACTATGAAGCGTTCATGAGGGAGGGGGAGTGAGGAAGGAGGAGGTAAAAGGAGGAGTCGGTATTAAGGGCTCAAGTAGCAGGCAAATGTTTTGAGAATGATGAGGGCAACAGGTGTACAAATGTGATTGACACAATGGATGTATGTATGGATTGTGATAAGAATTTTATGAGCCCTCAATAAAATGATTTTTTTTTAAAAAGAGTGAAGTCATTAAGGATTTCAACTTGCTTGAACCCACAACCAATGCTCATGGAAGCAGCAGTCAAGAGATTAAAAGACTAGTTGCATTGGCTAAATCCGCTCCACAAGAACTTTTGTTTTATGAAGAGTATTGATAAAGCTTGGGTATTTAGTGTTGGAAAGCAGGGAGGGTGCTTTGGGCACTAAAGGTGCCCCTGATGGAAGCTATGGTGTTTTCAGTAGCCTCATATGCGTGTGAAAGTTGGACATCGAATAAGGAAAACTGAAGAAGAATCAATGCATTTCAATTATGGTGCTGGTGAAGACTTGAAAGTACCCTGGACTGCCAAAAGGACAAACAAATCTGTCTTGGCAGAAGTACAGCCAGTGTTCCCTTGGGCAAACATGGTGAGACTTTATCTCACGTGCTTTGGACTTGTTATCAGAAGAGTCCAGTCCCTGAAGAACAATATCATGCTGGGTAAAGCAGAGGGCAGAGCAAAAGGAGGAACCCCCTCGGGGAGATAGAGTCGCACAGTGGTTGCAACAATAGGCACAAGCATAAGAACAATTTTAAGGACGACACAGGAAAGGGAGCTGTTTTTTCTGTTGTACATAGGATCCCTTTGGGTTGGATCAGACTCAGCAGCACCTACGAACTACGACAAAAATAAATAAAATAAAACAAATTTTATTTTAGATCCAAATAAAATAGATATCGATCCAAATTGGGGGAATTACTAAAGAGAAAAATCTGTACAAATCACCAAGATTGTATACAGCTCTATTATAGCTCGGTTATTTCTAGCTTTCCAAAGCCTAACTTTAACAGTAGCTAGCTCATCTTAGACAGCTTTCTTAAGTTCTCTGAGCTTTGTGTTTCTTTTAATATAAAATAAAAATAATGATATCTCTTTAGTAAAATTGCTTTTAAGATCAACTAATATAATATTGGTGCTATAAATATTTATGTATTTGTTACTTATTTCTGTAATTTCCACCATGTCGTAAGGAGTATGTTGTTTGTATAGTGTTGGAATCCTAGAGATTGAAAGGAACTCTCAAAATAATATCACAAAATAATACCAAAGATGGTAAGTTTGGTGCGTGTGTTTTTTAATATATCTCTACTTTATATGTAACGTTTCATCCACACACAGGAGCATTTTCCCCATCAGTTTCATCTTCAGAAATGTAAGAGGATCCACCCCCGTGGAATGACTGGGACTAGATTGAGGAGGGCTTTAATCCCAGGTAGTTGGTTGATGACATCAGGTGGCTCCAGTCAATAGCACATGCCCAGGGAATGATTGTAACTCACATGATTTTCCCCAAGACCAGCTACGCATATGAAGTAGTTTATAAACAGAGAATTTTCTCTACTTAGGAACATTTAAAACATTATTTTTCTACAAATAAGGACAACGTTTTGAATCAAAGAGAAAACACATGATCCCACTGTCCATAAGCAAAAGCTGGAATGAATGGTAGTCTCCATAGTGTTGAAAGTAACCCTGGAAGTGTAACAGGAAAGTTCTTGGCTGCCAAGTAGAAAACCAGTAGTCAATCTCACCAGTTGCTCTGTGGAGAAATATGGGACAATTTCCACAGAACTTGAGATCCTTGGAAACTCTCTGGGGCTGCTCTACTCAATTCGATAGGGCTGCTACGAGTTAGAATTAACATAAAGTCAATAAATGTTTTGTTGTTGGTTTGCTAATTTTGTGATTTAGTATCAAAAAGATTTATGAAAGAAAACAAAAGAATATTAAAACAGTCTCTGAAAGCACAAGACAGCATTTGTTAAAGAAATGTACTTACTTGGATCTTTGGGAAATTTACAAGTAAATAAATTGGGATAGGGTATCCCTGTCTCCATCATGTTAAAAAATAAAAATAAAATTTGCTTATTTTAACTTACATTTCTAATCGACTCTCTGGACCATATTCCAGAGACATATTGATGAACTTTGAGGTTTCCCTGAACACAAATGTACTAAGAATTTGTGTACACCAATCACTAAGTCTAGTCATTAAAATAGAAGAAAAAGAAGAAAACCATCTATAGGGACCTTCTTCCAGGCCTCGGTGTTTGTGGTTATGTGCTTAGATATTTTTAATATTTATTTTATACTCAACAACTCCATGGACTAAATATCCTATGGTCCATTACATAAATGAAGAGCCAGATGTTAGACATTTATGATAACAATGATTTTACTTGTTGGGTCTTGCCAGGCAAACAAAGATTCAATGCAGTTGATGCATTTCCTATGGAAGTTTTGTTCTGCTAATCGGGCATATTGTTTAACTGAACAATTCTGATGGCCTAGTATAAGCACTCTTAGAAGTTAGGAACTAGCTCTGGGGTACATTACACTATTGAATAAAGAAAGAAGATTCTGTAGGGGAAACCTGGAATGAAGAGTACCATGTCCAAGTGCACTTTTTCATCCATAAAGGAAAGGAAGAAGAAACCATCAGTGACAACAAAAGGAGGGAGAAACGTAGAGAAGTTATATCTTTACTTGGGGCATCCGAGGGTGGTTTTTAAGTTATCTGCTGGATAACTTTCCCTCTTCATGATCATAATTCTAGTAGACTATGGATTACTCACCAAAGTTCTGTGAGAAATCAGTCAGAGGATTTCAAAGAAACACTGTTGTCTGAATCCAGTTGTGATGCAAAATAATCTATAGGAAAATGAATACAGTTATTGACCTGGTGCTCAAGAGGAGAACTGATGTATGACCTTCATATGGAAGCATAGTATCAGTGTGTAGCACATGGGGGAATATCTCAAAATATATAGGATTGTAATTAAATTAGTTGAATTGAATAAAATAGATGAAAGGAGCCATGGACGATAAGAAAAAACAAGTTAAGAATGCAATCCAAGAACGGAGAGGAGGCAATCTGAACAATCTTCAAAGTCCTTTCTTGCTTTATCAGTGAAATGAGCATTTGGGGCCCTATCTTTTAAAGATCCAATTCAGTTTTTACATTCTTTATTTCTATAATCAGTCCAATTTCTTCTTATTCACATGCAACTCTTTTAAACTTATAGTCCTTTTAAAAATGATCACTATGCTCAATATTTTCATCATGAGTCACAATGTTTTTCTTGGCATATTGATTTTTTGGTTCCTTATGCTATTCCCAAGGATTGAACCAAAGAAAGTCTCAGCTATACTGTGACATCAGTCGAAATAGATAAAACAGATAACCTCCATGCCCTCAACTTTCTTATTTTTAAAATAGTTTTATTAGGGGCTCATACAACTCTTATCACAATCCATACATACATCAATTGTGTAAAGCACATTTGTTCATTCATTGCCCTCATCATTCTCAAAACATTTGCTCTGCACTTAAGCCCCTGGCATCAGCTCCTCATTTTGTCCCCTCCTTCCCCGCTCCCCCCTCCCTCATGAACCCTTGATAATGTATACATTATTATGTTGTCATATCTTGCCTTGTCCGATGTCTCCCTTCGCCCACTTTTCTGTTGTCCGTCCCCCAAGGAGGAGGTCACATGTAGATCTTTGTAATCAGTTCCCCCTTTCCAACCCACCTTTCTTCTATGTTTCCAGTATCACCACTCACACCACTGGTCCTGAAGGGATCATGCACCCTGGATTTCCTGTGTTTCAGGTTCCTATCTGTACCAGTGTCCATCCTCTGGTCTAGCCAGACTTGCAAGGTAGAATTGGGATCATGATAGTGGTGGGGGGAGGGGTAAGAAACATTTAGGAACTAGAGGAAAGATGTATTTTTCATCTTTGCTATGTTGCACCCTGTCTGGCCCATTTCCTCCCCAAGACCCTTCTGTAAGGGGATCTCCAGTGGTCTACAAATGAGTTTTGGGTCTCCACTCCGCACTCCCTCCCTCATTCACTATGGTAAGATTTATTGTTCTGATGGTGCCTGATACCTGATCCCTTCAACACCTCATGATCGCACAGGTTGGTGTGCTTCTTCCATGTAGGCTTTGTTGCTTCTGAGCTAAATGGCCACTTATTTACCTTCAAGCCTTTAAGACCCCAGACGCTATATCTTTTGATACCCGGGCACAATCAGCTTTCTTTGCCACATTTGCTTATGTACCCATTTGTCTTCAGTGATCATATCTTGGAGGTGATCACACAATGATATGATTTTTTTGTTCTGTGATGCCTGATAACTGATCCCTTCTACACCTTGTGATCACGCAAGCTGGTGTGCTTCTTCCATGTGAGCTTTGCTGCTTCTGAGCTAGATGGTTGCTTGTTTACCTTCAAGCCTTTAAGACCCCAGATGCTATATCTTTTGACAGCCAGCCACCATCAGCTTTCTTCAGCACATTTGCTTATGTGCCCACTTTGTCTTCAACGGTTGTGTCAGGAAGGTGAGCATCATACAATACTAATTTAATAGAAGAAAGTACTCTTGCATTGAGGGAGTACTTTAGTGGAGGCCCAATGTCCTTCTGCTACCTTAATACTAAACCTATAAATATATGCAGATAGATCTACTTCCCCATCCTCATATATAAATATATTTGCATATGCACATGTCTTTATCTAGACCTCTATAAATGCCCTTTGCCTCCTAGCTCTTTCCTCTATTTCCCTTGACTTTCCTTCTGTCCCACTATCGTACTCTGTCCCAAACAGGGTTTCAGCAATTCTTCTTTGCACATTACCCTTGATCATGCCCTTCCAGGCCTCTCACACCCTCCTCACCACAAATTTGTATCACTTGTTGTTCCCTTGTCCCTGGGTTTGTTAACACCACTTACTTTCCCCCCTCCTCCCCCTCTCCCATGTCCCCCCAGAACTGTCAGTCCTGTTGTTTACTCCTCCAGATTTTTCATCCAGCCTATCTTATTTAGACAGACCTGTGGAGATAATAACAGGTACAAAAAGAAGACAGAGCAAAACCAAGCAACAATATGCAACAACAACAAACCAATGACACACACACACACACAAAAACACAACAAGAAAGAAAAGCTTGTAGTTAATTGAAGGATTATTTGTTGGCCTTTAGAGTCTTTTCCAGTCCAGTCTGTTGGGGCACCACGCCCTGGCCCCAAAGTCCACCTTCAGCATTCCCTGGGGACCTCGTGGCTCCATTCCCTTGCTGTTCTGCTGCATCCCCTTAGTGTTTTGTCTCAGTGTTCTGCTACACTCCCCCAATGCCCTGTCTTGGTGTGATGAGATCAGGTCGGGTGCAGTTCCCACACTGTGTCTCCTGTGTTGTCCTCTGTATAGATATGGGTCTGTGAGGGGCATCATGTCTCATAATGGGGCTGGCCATGTGGTCCTATCTGTGGACTGGCTGCTCTAATTGGGGTCATTGTCCTCAAGGCCTGGTCGGCCAGGATGTGCTCCACTCTCTCCTCCTCCCCCTTCATCAGAACCCGTGTATTCCGATCAGATATATCCCTCTCCTGGACCTGCAGCTGCAGTGCTGTCTTTTGAAATAAATTCTTCTGGCAGGAGGGGCACGTACCCATTTAGTAGTTGGGATTGGAGCTGGCCCCCCAGACCTCTCCACTGGTTCCCTACTCCACGCTGGCATGTTACATTCACATCTTGGAGCCCTGGGTTGAAATCTGGTCCCTCTTCTACCACGTTCTTAATCTTTTTTTGTGTGTGTGGCATTTTCATAGAATAGCAGGGCTGGAGAGAAAATCTTTCACATAAATATTCACACCCCCTAGTTCCAATGCTTTAATTGGCCATGAGTTTCACCCAAAGAAACTGGAACTTATTCAATAAATGCATTTGGAACTCATACTACTACTGAGACCTCTGCAGTATATGTTGGTGACAAGAATAAGGGAGATAAAAATTGTCTTTGCACTACCGTTTCTTAAATCTACTGATTGTTGTGAGATGCTATATAATTGGTTCAGACTTATAGTAACACTGTGTACAACAGAATGAAACACTTTCTAGTCATGCTCCATGGTCAACATTATTCCCATGTTTGAGCCCATTGTTGCAACAACTATATCAATCTATCTCATTGAGGGTCTTATATTTTTGATGATTTACTACTTTCCACATATGATGTCCCTCCAGGGACTGATCTCTCCCTATGTTATCTCTTATTTATAGAGCATTCCAGTTATAATTCTTTTTTGTTTGTTTTTTAAGCATTTTATTAGGGATTCATACAACTCTTATCACAATCCATACATACATCAATTGTATAAAGCACATTTGTACATTCATTGCCCTCATCATTCTCAAAACATTTGCTCTCCACTTAAGCCCCTGGCACCAGCTCCTCACTTCTTCCCCTCCCTCCCTATTCCCTCTTCCCTCATGAACCCTTGATATTTTACAAATTATTATTTTTTCATATCTTGCACTGTCTGACATCTCCCTTCATCCACTTTTCTGTTGTCCATCCCCCAGGGAGGAGGTTATATGTAGATCCATGTAATTAGTTCCCCCTTTCCATCACACTCTCCCTCCACCCTCCTGGTATTGCCACTCTCATCACTGATCCTGACAGGATCACCTTCCCTGGATTCCCTGTGTTTCCAGTTCCTCTCTGTAGCAGTGTACATCCGCTGGTCTAGTCTGATTTGTAAGGCAGAATTGGGATCACGATATTGGGGAGGTGGGGCAGGGTAGGAAGCATTTAGAAACTAGAGGAAAGTTGTATGTTTCATCGTTGCTACACTGCACCCTGACCGGCTCGTGTCCTCCCTGAGACACTTCTGTAAAGGGATGTAATTCTAATTCATATTTGTTCACTCTTCTGACAATCCATGATATATTTAATATTCTTAACTAACACCAGTGTTTAAAGCCATCAATTTTAGTGTTAAAAATAAGCAAGAAATCAAACAGCTACAATGTATTATATGAGGAAGTCCATCATTTGTCTGTTTGTCATTCTGTGGTAACTTCTGTGTTGCCGTGAGGCTGAAAGCTATGCCAGTGTTATTTCAAAAGGCAGCAGGGTCACGCAAAGACAGTAGGTTTCAGCAGAGCTTCCAGACTTGAACAGACTATGAGGCAGTACCTGAGTTGTCCCCTTCAGAGGGATTAGTCACTGAAAACCCAAAGGAGAGTATGAAAAAAATTGCTAGTTACTGAAAACTTAATGAAAAAAAACCCCACAACATTGTCAGAGCTTGTGCCAGAAGATGAGTTCCTCAGATTGGAAGACACTCAAATTATGACAGGAAATGCTGCTTTCTCAAAGCAGAGTCAACCATAATAACATGGATAGAGTAAAGCCTGCGGAAGCAAAGCCTTTGAGAACTTTATTTGCCGCTGGGGTGCAACTCCAAATGAGAAACAAAAGTTGCAAGGACCACTTAATAACTGGAGCTTGGAATATATGAAGTATTAATATAGGAAAATTAGATATTTCAAAAAATGAAATGGAACACATAAATAACAATATTCTAGGCATTAGTGAGCTGAAATGGACTGTTATTGGCCATTTTTAATCAAAAAATTATATGGTTTACTGTGCCAGAAATGAGAAATTTAAGAGGATTTTGCATTGCTTCCCTGTTCAGAAAGGACAATTCAAGGTCTTTCTTAAAGTATAGTGCTGTCTGTGATCTGTCCACATAAGGAAATCTGATCAACACACATATCCAAGCTATGTACCAACCACTAAAGCAAGTGTTGCAGAAATTAAATAATTATACCAATATCTTCCATCTGAAATTGATCAAATATATAGTCAAGATGAGTGGATAATTATTGATCATTGGAAGGCAAAGGTTGGAAAGAAACAGAAAGGAATGATCATTGGAAAATATGGTCCTGGTGTTAGAAACAAAGTTGGAAATCACATGGGAGAATTTTGCAATACCAACAAATTGTTTATTATAAATATCTTTACCACCAACACGAAAGGCAGCTATACAGAAAAGGTAGACTTCTCCAAGTGGAATACAGAGAAATAAAATTGACCACATCAGCGTGAAGACAAGATGAAAAGACTAACTAACAGTAGCTGAAACTGGGCCAGGATCTGACTGTGGAGTAGGCTACTCATTCTTACATGTGACTTCAAGTTGACGTTGAAGAGAATGAAAATCAGCCCATGAGAACCAAATATTCCCTTAAGTATGTCCCATGCAATGTTCAAGAACAGATATGACCCACTGAACACTAATAACAGGCGATCTGTGGAGCTGTGGGAGGAACTTAAGATTATCATTCATGAAGAAAGAAAAAAGGTATTTTTTTATTTAAAAAAAGGAAAGAAAGAAAAGATCAAAGTGATGTTAGGAGAGACGGAGACTTGCTCTTCATCATAGAGTAGCTAAGGCACATGGAAGAAATAATGAAGTCAAAGAGCTGAACAGAAACGTTCAAAGGGCAGTTTTAGAAGACAAAATCACATGCTGTAATGAAAAAGTTAGTAAAAGTTAGAAATTCCGAAAGGAAGAACATGTTCAGCATAGCATAAAGTGAAAGAACTGAAGAAAACCTGTAAGCCTCAGCTACTAATATTGAAAAATATGCAGCAAGTATCAAAAGAAGATGGAAAGAATATAGTCCCTGTACCAAAAAGTACTAGTCAGTATTTAACCATTTCAAGAGGTAGCTTATGAGCAAGAATCAGTGGTACTGATGGAACAAACCCAAGCTAGAATGAAAGCATTAGGCAAACACAAGGCTCCAGGAATTGATGGAATACCAATGGAAATATTTCAACAAATTGACGAAACAGTGGATGTGCACATTTATTTATGTCAGGAAATTTGAAAGACAGCAACTTGGCCAACTGACTGGAGGAGATCCATGTTTGTACCTACTTCAAAGGAAATTGACCCAGTGGAATGCTCAAATTATAGAACAATGTCATTGATATCATGTGGAAATACAGGGTTTTTTTTCTTCCTGAGGATCATTCAACAAAGGTTGCAGTGGTATATTGGCAGGAACTTTCCAGAGGTTCAGGCTAGATTCAGAAGAGGACATAGAACCAGAGCTGTCACTCTGATGTCAGATCAATCTTGGCTGAAAGTAGAGAATGCCAGAAAGATAAGTACTTTTGTTTTAGCAACTGTGCCATGGCATTTGGCTGTGTGCATCACAACAAACTATAAGTAACCATGAGAAGAATGTGAATTGCAGAACACTTCATTGTGTTTACAGGGGACCTGAACATGGCAGGTGTGTGAACAAAACAAGGCACTACTGCATGGTTTAAACTCCTGAAAGATTGTGTCAAGGTTATATCTTATCACCATATTTAATTGATCTGTATGCTGAACAAATAAACAGAAAAGCTGGATTACATGAAGAGGAATGCAGGTTAAAATTGGAGGAAGATTTATTAACAGTAGGTGATATGCAGCTGACACAACCTTGCTTGCTGAGAGTCAGGAGAACTTGACATACTTGCTGATGAAGATCAAGGATTTCGGTCATCAGTATGGATTACAACTCCAATTTAAAAACACCAAAATCCTTACAAATGGACCAATAGGTAAGCATGATAAAGGCAGTAAAGATTGAAGTTGTTGATGATTTCATCTTGCTTAGATCCAAAATCGACGGTCATGGAAACAGCAGTCAAGAGATCAAATGATTCATTACATTAGATAAATTTGTTGAGAAGCAAGGGTGATACTTTGAAGATCAAGGTATGCCTGGACCAAGTCAAGGTTGTTTCCAATCTCTTCATGTGCATGTGAAACTAAACACTGAATAAGCAAGACTGAATTAATATTGATGCATTCAAACAATACTGTTGGTGAAGAATATTCAAAGTACTATGGACTGCCCAGGTAAACTAATCTGTTTTGGAAGAAGTGCCACCAGAATGCTGCTTAGAGGCAAGGCTGAGAAGACCTTGTCTCATGTACTTTGGATAAGTTATCAGGAGAAGTCAGTTCCCTTGGTAAAGCGGAGAGGCAGAGAAAAAAGGAAGGCTCAGGATGAGATGATTGACACAGTGGCTGCCGCGTTGAGCTCTAACATAAGAGATTGTGAGGATTACAAAGGAGCAGACTGTGTTTGAGTGTGTTGTGCATAGGACTGCACAACAGTGCTGCTAGTTAGCACAGATTTGAAAGCACCTGACAACATATGGGAAAGTCATGGGATGAACAAGATAAGATGATATGAGGCTGTCGACCTAGATCAGTGATGTGAAGCCATGGAATCTTTGCCATGGAAGAATTTAGCTTGAAGCCTAAATAGAAATCTAAAGACGAGCATGATTTTGGGAGGATAGAAAACAGGAAAGTAATAAATCAACTTGCTTTACCATAGAGAACATGGTAGTTTGAGATATCTAGCAAGTGATCATCCAACATGAACTTGTGGGCAGTCCTTACAGATGAATTAAAGGAATGGAGAGCGGCCAGCTCTCTCAGTTGAAGTCTCTGGCAGGCACTTTAATATTTCGACCTATATCCCATAGGGAGATGTAACAAGGGTTAAACAATGGAAGATACAATTAATCAATATTCCCTTAGAAAAAAACTTTCCCATGTTGACTTTGAGAAACCTTTTGAGGCCACCAAGAGTGGAAGCTGTGGCACAAAAGATGATACCTCTACAAGAGTAAATGATAGTGAAAATGAACCGAGTTAAAGCAGGAGATTTTGCACAAGATTCTATCATTTGGATTATTATTGATATTTCCTGGTCCATACTATTTTTCCTAGCTTGAGTATCTTAAACAAAATTCCATGATATTAATAAAGAAGAAGATGATAGCATACATTAATGATTTCTCAAAGCCAGATATTACCTCTTTTTCCTAATAGTCAAATTACTATATTGATATTTTCACTCCTTCTTCTAAGTATGGTAATGTGATGCTGTCCTCGGTCATTCTTCCATTCTCTTATGTGCACACACCTTTATTGAGAACCTACTACACCTTAGATACCACTCCTATTCCTCAAGGAGTAACAGTGAAATGATATAGGCCTTATTCTCTCCAGGCTCATGGGTTTGACAGACAAACAAGTAAGTAAAACTGGTCATTGCACCCAAGTGTAAGTGCTATTGTATAAGGTGGTTAAATCATGACCGGAAAGGACTATTTGAAATAGGAATATAAGGAAAGATCTTTCCAAGAAGGGATGTCTGTGCCGAGAGCTGAATTCTGAAGCACTTAGACACATGGTGTTAGAGGAGAGAAGACAGTAAAGGAAATGCCTTACATTAAGACATTTCTCCTCTATGAGACTGCTCCTTCCGACCACGCTCTTTGATGCAGTAACTGCCATCACCTTGCCATTTAAACCTGACCCTGGATATATTATGCTCACGTCTGTGCCTCTTTCTATTTTTTCTTTTTTTAAGCACTTGTCACATTCTAGTATTGTATACATATTTTCTTCTTGTTTATTGTTTGCTGTCTCTCTTCTGCTGGGAAAAAAGTTCCAGGAGGGAAATAGTTTCATATGGTTTCATTCTTTGATGCATCCTCTGTACCTAAGAGTGAGTTCTTGGCATACAACTGGTTCTCAACCTGCTTTGGAATAAAACTCGGACTGTGTCAATAACCACGGCGAGCGACGGAAGGAAGGGCGAAGTGACTGGAGTGACTTGAGTGGAAGGAAGTGAAGAATGACACAAAACATGGGTGGAAAACAAATCTCATGAGTCAGACAAACCAGAGCAAAGATTATTTTATTTCAAATGCGTCGGTCCTTAGCTGGAGAGTTTTGAGTGGAGGGAATGAAGAATTCAATTTATAGCTGTAACCGATCGCTTTGGCTGCTGTGTGGAGAAAGTGGAAGCAGAGAGCTCTGTTACGTAGCAAAGATTTCAGTGACTCATAAAGCCATTTCCTCAGCCTTAATGGATTGCTCAGAGTTTGCTACCCTTCAAGTAGTGTTTGCATTAGCTGCGCTGTAATGCATTGTGGAGGATCTGCCAACTTCCTTTCTCCTGGCATGGCCAATGGTAACAACAGCCTAGAGACGGGTGCAGAGCTAAACTAGGGGAGCATCTTGTGTGCCAAGAAAGCATAAACATACTTCAGAGATGCAGCCTTGATTAAAAATACATAGGCACTCTGTGGATCTAAGCTGAAGACATATGGCCTCTGATTGCCTGGCATTTTCCATTCATATGAGAACATTATGGTGCTGCATTATGGATGAGAACACACATTTCACTATCTTAAATGGAGGGGCTTTATGTGCCTTTTTTCCTTTCCCCACCGCGTCCTCCATCAATACCCCTCCACCCCCGCTCACTTCCAATTTCTTGCTCAGAGATGGAGCTGTTCAATTAAGTCCTGATTAACTATACTTCTAATTTTGTCACAGGAATGCTTTTCACAGCCTTGCTGGCTGCCTTTCTCCATGGAGATGAGGAGTGGCTAGGAGGCACCCTTGATCCCAGCTATGTTTACTCCCAAGTTATCTTACAAATCTTCTTCAACGTCTACCTCTCCTATAGCTTATACACCATCAGTTCAATATTTCAAGGATAAATAAACTTTTATATAAAGCAAATTATATCAGGGACTTCAAAATGTTTATGGACAAATGGAATTAAATGATAATGGAATCTCTCCATGAATTCTATGAAGCCCCCTCATATTTATTTTTGCCTAAATCTCACCAATGTGTTTGAGTGTATTCCTCACCAGGCAGAGAAACAAGTAGGTGTCTAAGAATACAGATGGTACCCTTAAAATAAATAAGTAAAAGGATGCAGAAGAGAAGCCCCTACTCGTCACCAGTGAGCTATAATCCCAGGGAAGTTAGTTGGCATCTTCAATCTGAAATTAACTTTTTCTGTGATCAAAATTGTCCTCAGTATCTAGTAGGACTGCAATAAGTGTAAGGATTTGGCTCTCAGGGAAGACCCATGTCTCCTTTCAACATCTTCAGGCATGGTATTCCTTACAGATTTCCATGTGTCTTAACATCAATCTAACCCTGGGTCGACAAGGTAAGGGCTAGAAGTCCAAAGTCTGCAAACCAGCTCTACTTTCCAGATGATTTCTCTTGCAAGATAATCAAGGATGAAAGCCATGCTCCAGAGAAACTCAATTTACATTGGATCAAGACTATGACCTGCATAAGGGAGTTGCTTTCTACCCTATTTCCATTACAAGTGATGGTCACTTCAGAACACTTCATTGGGGGTAGTCAGATTACATCATTACAGAAATGCCAATGTAATCACTAACAGGGTTCATTGTACTCCAACTTATTGAGTGCATGCCACAAGGCCATGTAACATAGTGCCTCAGAAATAGTAACTCATTTAAAATTTAAATACTGTTATTACTTTAATATTTTCTGTGTTCTGCACATATATTAATTGTTGAATTCATGCTTTTCTTGAATGAACAACTTCAGAGAAGTAGTCATGATACAACATTACCACATGTACTACTTTATCCTTCTCCTTCTCTGTGCTGGCTTCAAGATCATCCCAAGATGAAATACTATTTCTCTCTCTTCTTTGAACACGTATTGTCCACATCCCTTGTCTGTTCATTCAGTGTGTCATGGGAATTGGAACCACTAGCATGGAAGCTGAACTACCCATGCTTATATTTCAGTCATGATGTACACAACTGGTGAAACCATGCAGAAATCACATGCTTAAACTCTGGTGTCTTCATCTTCATTATTATGTATACATGATAATGGCCCCTTCCACACAGAGTTGCCATGAGGAGTAAAGGGGCAATTCATATAAAGCCTTTGCACAGGAACAGAATAAATGCAAGTCATCAAAATGTTTTCATCATAATTGTCATCGTTATTGTGATTTGTCATTTTGGTCTCTCATAGCTCTCACAGAAAGGCATAAAAGTAAACATTATATACTAAATGTATTTGTATTGCATTTATAATATGTACACCATTTCTAAGAATGGCACTAATACATATAAAAATCGATTGTGACATATACTGATCTCATGGCACAGAATAGAACTGTCCCTTTGGGTTTCTGAGGTTATAAATCTTTATGAGAGCAGGAAATCTTATCTTCCTCCAGGGAAACTTCTGGTGGTTTTTAACCACTGGTTTTGTGGTTAACAGTCCAACATGTAGCCAACCCATTATTGCACCAGGGATTAGTTGATGGGGACAGCCTTAGATTGATCAATGACCTGATTACCTGAGTGTTCCTAGTGGAGAACTAAATGACTTGAATTCTGAGAAATTTTATAATTCTTATCACATTGGGATGGTTAGTCATCCTGAAATGCTAAGGCTTACAATTTAACTTATTTTATTGAGGAAGGATGTGATAGGAGAAGATGGTAGCAATTGAACCTTCAAAAGCAGATGAGAGGATAAGCATTTGTCTACCAGGAAAGTAGGATGTCCGGGGGTTATGATGACAATGAACCATATCCTTTGTGAAAACTTGAATTCAGAAATAAAAAGTAGAGATCAGGATTTTCTTACTAGAGATGGAGGACGAAGGCTACAGATGCCTATCAAACATTGTAAATTCACATATCTATATGGAATTATATTCTTATTTTGATAAACCAGTTATCAGAAAAGGACTAATTGAGCTCATGTTACACAGCAAACTTGTACTGTATTACTGGGCACTTCATATTGTCTCATTCATTTTCTCTAGCACTCAAATATTAAACTTGTTAGATGAGCTATTTTGTAGTCATAATTTCTAAGGATGAGACCCAAAATTGGTTTCATTTAAAGATGTGGTTCCAATATGAAACCTCCTAGAGATTCTAATTTAACTTGGATATAAAAGAGAGAATGTGATGATCTTTTTTTTTTTTAGGAGAATGTGATTTTAAAAATATTCTGAAGTGTGCTTAGTTGAGTTGTATCTCCACATACACCCAGATTCATGTCTACTTGAACTTTGTAATATGACTTGGAGGAGTCCTGGTGCTCTCATGGGTTACTAGTGAGGTTGCTAGCTATCAGGTCCACTTTGGGGGGGGGGGTGGACATGGACAAAGAAGGCTTTCTATTCTGGTAAATATTTACTGTCTTTGAAATCCACAGGGGGTCATTCTCCTCTGTCCTTATAGGGTTCTTATGAGTGAAAATTCACTCCACGGGAGTCAGTATAGTTTTTGATTTGGAAGTGGTCTGATTTGAAAATAGAATCTTCCCCTATGTGATTAGTTAGGATTAAGTCATCCTGGGGTAGTAGTGCTTTGTGACTTTGTAAAATAAAAAGAAGAGAAAACATGAATAGAAAACAAGACATGTGAAGATGGATAGTTATTGGAATAATACAGCATTAAACCAAGGAATACCAGATTGCGAAGTCAACAGAACCTAGGAAGAAGCAAGGAAATGTCCTTTCCTAGAATCTTCAGAGGGCACCTAGCTTTGCTAACCACTTAATTGATAGCCTGTAGGAACCCTGATGGGAAAATATGAAGCCTTTTATTCCCATAAAAAGTTACAGTCTCAAACCATAGTAGCAGTTCTACCCTATAGGGTTGCTATAAGGTGGACTTGACTCAGTGTAATGAGTTTTCTGTTAGTTAGTTTGTTTGTTTTGAGGAAAACTTGAAGGGATGGGGGCTACTCACTGAGTTGCTAACCACAACTTCTGTGGTTCAAACCCACCAGCCACTCCATAGGATAAAGATGAGGCTATCTGCTCTGGTAATGATTTAATATCAGAAACCCAAAGGGGGCAATTCTACCTTGTCCTATAGAAAATCTATACTTTGGAATGGACTCTAGAGCAGTGAAATTGGTTTGGGTTTGGCAGCTTCCAAAACTCTGAAAGAATATATGTTGTTTTTTCTTAAACAGCTTATGGAAGCAAGCTATGGCAACCACAAGAAATCATTTACCAGGAATTCTCACCGACTGCAAGGTTTGAGAACTAGTGTTGTACGTTGCTGACCCCAAGTCTCATCAGGTCATTTTGACTTCTAGTCCACCTTCAATTCAGGTGCAAACCTCCTTTACAGAGTCTCTCACAGCCTCCCTTCAAGGTGGTGCACTTCTTATACAACCACGAATGAAGCATACTGGGTTTTCAAGTTGGAGTGTCTTGTCCTGTGTTAACCGTCCATATCAGACCTCATAGAATCTTCTTAGGACAGCATGGACACTTAACTTTCAGGAATTGTGAAACCAACCTAGTTGTTTCTATATTATATATACATATATATATACATATATATATATATATATATATGATTCCCTCTGAATTCCAAAGAGAAATTTTCAAAGAGAAAAGCACAATCATTACAGTTGAGAAACTGCTCTTGAAACTTATTAGCTCGTGACTCATACCCCTGAAAGGAGTTAATACCTTAATTTCATATTTCTCTGCTCAAATGCAGACCAAGGCGTAAACTGAAATGAAACTTTACACTAATGGCTTCTTAATTATACCCATCTAAAAGCAATTACCTGAGTTTTAGCAGCTACAAAGTTAGGGTTGATGGGACCAGCAGATGAGGAATAAGATGAAAGGTCATCTGCAAGAAAGATCAGTGGAGAGGAGACAAAACACAGTGAGAGGAAGGGAAAAAGTAATCTAGAGATAAGTAAAGGTTGATAAAAGCCTAGCAATACTTCTGCCTGGTTTCTGAAAACAATTTGCCCCCTTTGTCCCCTAAATGTTAGAAAGAAGACTACAGAAGACATGTGTTATTTCCATACAGAAATGAACTCTCTAGGAGACCTTGAGAGCTGAGTTACAATTCCTCTATGGCATATTTTGAGCCTAAATTTATTAAATTGTAGGATAATCCAAGAATCTTATAAATCACATTTTTTTAAAGAGAGTATATAGTGTGGGCCTGGTTTGCAAAAGCACTGAGGTAGTTAGTTTATTGTGCCAACCTGGCCGATAAACACATGTGGGGTTACTTGAAAGGCAGAGGGATAAATGGCTCACTGAGCCTCACCTTTCTAGTTCCCAGGTCTCTTGCTTTCTGATGGTCGGACAAGGGTGCAGCTGCCTCAGACAGTCCTCTTCTTTACCTGGCAGGGCTCACTTCTTGCAAGCTATCTCTGGGGAGAAGCTACATGGACCTACCCTGATGCAGCCCTGGGTGCTGGAGCAACCCTGTGGAGACCCCTGCCAGCACTGAGATGCTTACACATTCACTGACTCGGTTTTCCTCCTGCAGTTGGCATCATTGCGTCTGTTATGTGAGATGGAGGAGGACTTTGTGGATTGGTGTTGGACATATGGGTTAAAAGGTTAATGTTGTCTTGTGGGCTTGGGCAGCACAGGGTTGGGATGTTTTCTTGATGTGCACTTAGCCTTTATATAAAATTCTCTCTTATACATGAGTTTCTGTGGATTTGTTTCTCTAAAGTACCCAAAACTGACACAAACACACACTCTTTTTCTGTGTGTGTATGTGTGCTCCCCAAAGTGAAAGGCTATTCATTGAAATACTTGTGTGTCATCATCTCAGTGGGAGACTTTGATGACTCTATTCCATATGGTTTCTATGCTGTTTGGATTTTTATAGTGATCATATTCCTTATGAATAAAAGGGAAATACAAAAATAAAAATCAGATATAAATTTGCCAATGTGGAGGGGGAGGTTTAGTTTAAAAGGATGCTATAAACTCCATTAAAAACTAAACTGAAATATCTCTTTTAAGAGCAAGTTTGATTCACATTTCAGAATAGATCAGGGTCTCAAATTGAAGCCACAGACCAGAGTCCAGTGAGGTATGTGTTTTATTTGTGTTTATATGGTGACTAATTTTTGTACATTTAAGAATGCCTTCCTGGTTTCTTTTATATATATCAATATGGACTCAGTTGTTTGGTGAAATGTAGCCTAGATTTTTCTGAGAGGGTATTGTGAGGAGGTGATTAACAATGAAATCACTTGAATTTAAGTAAATGCAATTACCTTGATAATATTGATGGGCCTTATCCAATCAGGGGAAGACATTCAGAGCAGAAACTCAGGTTTCCTCAAAGGGGAAAAAAAGCAAACGCATTGCTATTGAGTCAATTTCATCTTACATTAATCTTATAGTACAGAGTAGAACTTCCTTTTTTGGAGTGTAAGACTGTACATCTTTATTGGAGTGGAAAGCCTCATCTTCCTCCCAAGGAAGGACTGACAGCTTTGAAATGCTGACCTTGAAGTGAACTGATCAATTCATAATCCACTACACCACCAGGCTCAAGTTGATACAGAAATACTATCCAGTTTCCATCTCTCCTACTCTCCAGCTATCACAATGGTGTCAGAGAATTATTTAAAATTTCTCTCCCCCCCTCTCATTTCTCTCTCTAAATGGTACCCCCCTCATTCTCAAACTTAATGGAGTTCACGTCTTCCAGCATGCTTGGCTGACCTTCTGAATAGGTATTGCCAATCCTCCATGCCAACATTTGCTGTTGAGCCATTAGGGAGCCTCAGACTCCAAACCACCCTCGATATAACAGAAAGAAGAATGGCACCAGCCCTGCAATTGTTCGGTTTGAGCCTGTTGCAGCCACTATGCCCTAAGAGGATGCCATTCTGCTGTAAACCTCAACTGGAGGGTACTCAGCTCTAGCTCCCACATCAGCAAACTCATCTCCCCCAACAAAGTGCACAGAGGCACCCCACTTTGTAAAGCCAACCTCCTTCCCAGAAGCACTCAGGGAAGTACTTGATCCATGAGCTTAGAAGTCCACACCTCTGTCTCCTGCTTTGACCCCTCATTTTATGGTTGCTGCTCCTCCGCCATTCCACTGGTATCAAAGCTGCCTCCCCAAACAGGGAATTTCAATGGACAGGAATCTCTGGGCCCAAAAGATGTGCTCTATTTCCAATTCTTCACAAATGCTGGTAGTGAGATCCCCCATCATCCCATCTTCCTCTTTGGACACGGCTCATTTTATACCCAGCAGGATGGCAATCATAATCCTGTTAATAATCACGCACTGCTGAATCACATCATCCGGCCTCCTCTTACCCAAACCCATCCTGAAAAGGTCATTTTGATGGGAGTTACAGAAAGTAGAACTAGAAGAGCCACATTACATTCCGCCTTGCACTGCAATCAACCCATTTGCTTGGTACTATGGTTCTGTGTGCTTCTACATAATATTTTGCTCTTAGAATCTTTCAGGCTTGAATTTTTCTTCAGTTCTTTCAAGTTACTGAGGATGTTCTTCCTTTTTTTTGGTTTCTAATTCAGGTTGTTTTAGTTTTAATTTTGCTACTTTATCTTCTAAAGTGAACTTTTTGAAGTTTTCTGTTAACTCTTTTACTACATCATTTCTTCCATGAACTTAAGTTAGTTTTTATTGAAGAGCAAATTCCAGACTGTCTCCTGACATTTAATTTATTCTTTTTTCCCTGTCTTTGAATGCATTTGCTTTATTCATGTACTGTGTTCTTAATACTATCCCTCAACCCATCGTATCTTAACTTCTCAGTGTTCAATGCAGCAAATCTACTCTTGAGATGACCTTTAAATTTAGATAGGATTTATTGAAGTTCATGGTTCGACTCTCATGGACTTGAATTAATTTTCTGCGGCTACAAATTTCAACTTGCATACTCGTAGTTGATGCTCTGCTCCACAGTTGGCCCTAACCTTGTTTTGCCTGTTGCTATTGAGCTGCTCTGTCATCTCTTCCCATGCAGACAGTCGATTTGAGTGCTGTGCATTGCATCTGGGGATGATAACACCTGTGCTTGCCATTTATGGTACTGAAGCAAACATTTGCCGTGAAGAAGCCATTGGTCTCGCAAAATTCTACCTCCAGCTCCTTTTCTGTGTCCAAAACCATAGTTTTCAACATTGCTGGAGCAGATTGTTATGATCTATTCTCCTCTTAGAAAGTTGGTATTTACACAAATAAGGTGATCTGAGAGGATTATAGGTGCCCAAGTCTGAGATTTTCTTATGTTTCCTTTTCTAGTACAGTCATTTGAGCCACCTCATCATTTGGGAACCCTGCTATTTGTTTCTCTTTGTTTTCCAAAGCTGGTATCATCGCTTCTCTGTAGTCAGTCACCAGTTATAGAAGAAGCATCATGAGCTCAATACCGATGTCCAGTTATGGGTGTCCTTTTAAAGCCCGTATTTTTGCAATGCTTCTAGACTCAGATTCTCAAGAAAGGGATGGTTTTCTTTCACGACATAGAGAATGTCTTCTTACTGAATTTAGATTCATTTCTATTTCTAGAACACAACTGAAAAAGGAGAGGGGTTTCTACCCTTAAAAACATTTAAAAGAGCTGCAGTATGTTAGCATGTCCTATATTCCCTACTCTGTTACTGGTGTCATAAGCCCTCATCTAAGAAAAAATCTATCCTTACAAGCAAGCCCTGCTCAGGCTTTACCTTCATGAAGGGGTCACTGAAGATTTGGGTGCTCGTAGTAAAGCATGGTGAAGAAATCAAATGGTCCCCAGTGGTCAGTGAGAATGAGTTTGGGACCTTAAATGGTTGTCTTAAAACAAGCAGCCATCTAAGTAAGATGTCTGCTAAGTCCACACGAAGGAGAACACCAGCCTGCATGCTCCAGGGATTGTAAATAATAAAATCCAATATTGGAGGAGGGAATTGAATTAAAACTTAAATTCTGAGAATCAGGTTTATAGAGGGCTATGGTGGAGAGTGAAAGTTCAAAGTTCATTTGCAGAGGCCCCATGGATTTAAGTCTTTTTTCAACTCCTCTTATCATTGGCCAGGGATAAGAATAGTCTTGTCCTCATTGTATCCAAAAGTGAATCAATGCAGATATTGAAAAAGTTAACCCCAAATGTAACGCCTCCTTAACAATCTACCTCTTGACCTAATGTATAACTGTTCCGTTTTAATTATTTTCTGCTTTCCTTTGGAAATATTTTTATGTGTTTTATTTTGTTATCTGTTATTTTTTATAATTTTCTGTATAGGTAATTCTATAGAGACAGTAACTAGATTAATAGTTTTTTTCGGGTTTTGTCAAGGGAAGTTGAGGGAAATGAGGAGCTAATAAAAATGAGTACAAAAATGAAGAACATGTTCTAAAATGTATTGTAATGATCATTGTACAACTGGTTTAAAATAGATTTAAACCATTGGATGATATGGCAAGTGAATTATGTGCCAATAGCACTGTTAAAAGAAAAAGAAAAGAGCAGCTAGCTAGATGCGTCTTTCCTCATTCCCCAGTCAGTGAATGCTGTTGGTAACTGAAATTTAGAGACTCTGAGAATTTGGACTTTTAGGCCCCAGAAATTACAAATGCTGAATATATATTGCCAAAATTAGGGAAGATGAGCAGGTAATTATTAAAAGTTTTTTTTTAATTTATTCACATTTTTGTTGAGATTCAACTCTGTAACTGTGGTTGGTACAACACTCTATGTATTGAATTCTGTGTTTGTTATCTCAAAAAAACAAAGAAAGAAAGAAACAATTCACCTCCATTGAGGTGATTCAGACTTATGGTGACCTTATAGGAGAGGGTAGAACTGCTTCTGTGGGTTTCTAAGACGATAACTCTTTACAGGAGTAGAAAGCCCGTCTTTATCCCTAGGAGCAGCTGGTGATTTCAGACTGCTGACTTGATGGTTAACAATCCAATGTTTAACCACTATACCACCAGGGCATGTTTGGTATCGGAGGAAAAAAACTGTATTAAAAACAATCCTGAACTTAAAGAACTGCACTTGTGGTGGTTACACGGTCTGTTGTCAATTTGAGAATGTTAAGAGGGATGGGGTGAAGTTTATCCTGTCACTCAGGTCACAGCTTGATGACCTCATATGGAGATGACTAAGGAAATCAATAAGTAGCTCCTTGGAGGCAGGACACGCTCACTCCCTGTGAGACATTCCTGATGAGAAGACACATGGAGCTAGGCTAGGGTCCTGGAGCTGAAGGAGCCATGTGAGACCCCTGCCAGCTCTGAGATGCCTCCACTGCCACTGGATCCACAAGACTTTCCTCCCACTGGCCTGAGATCCTCCTGTGAGTCTGAAGAGGAATTTATAGATTGATATCGGACATAGGGTCTAATATTAGACTTATGGAGTTGATCTGGACTGGACTGGGTTGTTTTCTTAATGTACAATTGCCCTTTGATATAAAGTTCTCTGTTACACACATATGCATGTCAATGAGTTTGTTTCTCTAGTCAACCCAAACTAACACAGCACTGAACAGTGAAATTTGACATACACGAAAACTAACAATTATAGTGAAAGACAGCAAGACAAGAATTAAGAATTTACCTCACTGTTCAATAAAGAAAATAAGAATTTCAGTTCAAAGTGAAATTCTAATAATTATTTAAGTGGTTTACACTTATTTAGCTTTCAAAGGATAGAAAATATCATGTAAATGGACTTTAGCAATCAATGTCTTTTCTTCAACTGTCAGTCTTTGACTTTCTGTTGTCATGACACATAGCAAGAATTTGCACGAGTTCTTCTCTGTGTATGAAAAATTGCCCCTCAATATGTAATCGTTTAGTTCAATTTTGTCTTTTAAGCTTCAGAATAAAGGTCCTCTCCTCAGAAAGGTCTTTTAGGATTACTCACTCATGAGACTTCTTGGGCCACTGTGGCTGTAGGGTACCCACTAGCACCTCTGATTCCTGGTGATCCTACTATGTACTACAGATGGATGCAGTGATCATCGCTGCACGATCCTCAACCCGGTTATCTGTTTGCATCCCTCGCTCCAGGCACACTGTCAGCCTATCGTGCTGAGAGCCATCCTTTTCTCCACGGACACTCTGTTTTAGCAAGTGTGATGTCCATCTCCAGGGACGTGTTCCTCACGATAACATGTTGCTAGCACATAACCGACTAATCACAGAACTTTGTTTTCATGTAGTCCCTGCACCTACATTTTTGTTCACCCATTTATTTGTTTTACTCTCTTTCTTCCCACGCTAAAAAGTGGGGAGGCCTTGTTCAATACTAAACTTAGTCCCTGACCATCACCTGCCCAATACTCAGCCAAAAATTACTTTTCAGACAAGTTTTGATCAAGAAATGTTACGATGTTGCAAAAACACTTGTTTTCTCTCTCGGGTGTGGATTGTGGTGCCAGCTTTCTAAATTTGGTTTCTCAAGTAGAAACTATGTAGCTTCCAGCCATTGCAGCCTGCATCAGTCAGGAGATGAGCTCTCAGTAAAAGTCACTAACCTTGCAAGAAAGTCTCTCAAATGGAAAGGGATTTCAAGTGATGTTGTGGTTACGTGTTGTTGACTCAGTTCCAGTTCACAGTGACCCCCAAGTACAACAGCTTGGAAAACTGCCTGGCGCTCTACCACCTCACAACCTGGGCTAAGTTTCAGTCCATTGTTGCAGTCATTCTGGCAGTCTATCTCATTAGGGATCTACCTCTTTTTCAATGATCCTTTTTTGTTTTTTTCACTTTACCACCTGCAACCATACTTTCTTTCAGAGGATTAGTACAAAGCTAGTCACAAATGGTGGCAATTAAAGATGTCCCAAATGTTCAACATTTCAAAAATAGTGATCCCTACCAGTAGCCTGAATGTCAACCACCAATCCTCCTCATGTTCCAGTGTCCCTCAATTTGCAACAATATTTTACAGAACTCAAATGGCTCACATGGTGATGGCAACTGAAATTCAGATGTGCATCTGTATGATTCTCCTCTTTCATGCCAAATCACATGTCGGTTCACAAGGCTGCAGACGCTGGTGAATCAGCTCATACAATAGGCAGCTGACTCAAGTCCCCCAAATGGAAACCCCACAGAAGCAAGCCAGATATAGCATCTAGAACAAGAGAGTGAACTTGTTCAGAGTTGATCAGTGCAGCTCAAGAAGGCTCCTCGAGACCTGGACCAGGTATTTCTCTTCTTTTTCTTTTTTTTAAGTCATTATGGCATCTGTTTGCTTTCATTACTGTGTGACTCAACACCAAGGAAGTAGAGGTGGGAGTATCTCAAAGATAGCCTCCATCCCATGTCTGAGGTTGTGACGGAGGTATAGTTTTTAGCCTTCTGATGTCAAAAGATTAGGTAAAGGACACATTAATCACTTCTGTGCATCTTAGCTGGGTCGAATCTCGGCCAGTTCTGTGACCCCAGCCTCCTGCTTTTCTCAATTAAACAAGTTGCTCCCTTAAAGGGTCATTTAACTATTAAGGGAACAGATTAAAAATGTAAATTAGCCCTTGTTTTAACACAGATATCAAGGGTGATAGCTAGTCTGTAGCTCATAACCCTTCGGAAACGGAGGGTGACTTGGGTCACACCTTCTAGATAGAATGGGTCTCAAAATATATCTCACCTGAATCCAGTCTCATTAATATAAGAGGAAACACCCTCAAAAATAGGATAATAACCCCAGGTAGAGAGGTTAGAAATTATATACCAGAATGGAGGACTATGCTAAGTAATTGACTATACCATATATACCATCAGTGAGCTCCTTCTCCAGGGACTAGACCTCGTTGTAACTTGTTCAGAATATATGAGAGGAAATCTCTCCATGGCCACTTCTAAGGAGCATTCTGGAAGTGCTTCTCCCAAGATGGATTATTTTATTCTTCTGGCCATCGATGATATATTCAATATTCTTCACCAAAACCACAACTCGAATGATGCTGGTTGGAAACAATAGCATACATACTCATTTTTGCTCCCCAGAGAAAATTGCTTGTTTAAGTACCCACGGGAACAGAACATAGCCTTTTCTGGTAAAAGAGACAAAGGCTGTGCTTCACTACCTTCAGTGGTCTGGCGGGTGGGGCCTGGACGCATCCCTTGCCAAATGACTTGAAGCAACAATGGGCAGGAAAGGTTACTAAAGTAAAGTGAGGCCATGGAGCCTAAAACTAGGACCATTGCCACTCACACTGAGGGACCTCTGAGAAAAAGGAAATAAGGAATTGGAGCTGAAGTTTATATATATATATATATATATATATATATATAAATGTCTATCACACTTGTTAAATACAGAAAGGCATTTTCTGTTTTGTGTACCACTGGCCCTCACCTGTTTTATATTACTCAAACAAACATTTAACAGCTCTTAACTTGTGTCTGCTCTGTGCATTTTCCAAGTTCTCTATCAGATTCATTGCTTTGTTTACTCTGCCTAACCCAAATTCAAATTAAACTGAACCGCGCATCACTCACATTCTTTTTCAAAATGGGATGACTCATTAAGTAGTTCTGGATGGCTTCAGAAGATTTTCACACCTCAAAAACACCCAACTGACCCTTTAAAGACACGAAGCCCTGTTTAAAATGGACAGATTCCTGAATGTGGGTTTTTGTATATAAAACAACCAATAAACATGGTTTATCTATAATTCAGAAAGGGAGGAGACGGAGCATTTCTTCTCATTTATTTTTGTTATTGTCATGGAGGGAAGATTATTCCCTTCACCGATTGGTTTCATGTTTTAAGTTTTCTTGATTGATGTTCTGGGTAAAAGCTTCAAATGGACAAAATTTCTGCTAAAAGCTGTACTTAATGCGATTCTCACAAACCACTAACAGTGAAAGGCTGGAATGCACTGGTTTCCAGGGTGTAGAATAAAAGGATTTAAGAACACAATTAGTAACTTGTTCCAGCAATTAGAGCTGAGTTTAATTACAAACTAACCTCTTGATAGACCATTTGACAGTCAGTGCAAGTGAGAGAAAGATCAGAAAACTGCCAGAAACAGCAGCAAAATAACTTTTCCACATATTTATTTTCGCTCACATTATCTCCAGGCCTCGTGCTGCTTTTATGGGGGGAATGGTAACAGATTTTGTTCTTTAAATGGTTTGTTTTTAACTTGGCAACAAGGCTTATTTTTGTGTGCTTTCTGTTCCACCCATCCGGGAGCCAAGTTGGGATCTCTGATTTCACGCTCACCTGGTGCTGAGGGTACCTGATGTGCCAACTCTACATCCCCCAGAGACACACCTTCTTGGAGAAGAGGAGAAAGCTAGCCATGCTTAGAGCCGCTAGTGATTGTAGGAAATCATCGGATGCAACTAAAACTTTTGGGAGATATGGACACCTGAGTCCAGGAGGAGTTACAAGCCAACCCGGGTCATGAAGCAGATCTGGATCTGAGACCTGGGCGTGGGAATCTCTAGGTTGAGTGGAGCAACACCCGCTCTGGATGTTCTACTTCCTGGATTGTGTTGGAATAATTTATATTTCTCCTGTTAGCACTGCAAAAAATGGAGCCGTCAAAAAGATAAATCAGAAACTGTTCTTTTAGTGCTGCATTTCCCCCCTTAAGTACCAAGACTCAGATCCATCTACTGAGCCCGTTACGTGGATAGCGCTCTGTGTAGAGTACTGACAGATCTCCGTGCTGGCCTGGTGCACAGAACCAGTTACATCAGAGGCAGAACTGGCTTGTGTGGGAGAGAGCATGTGATTAGGAATTAGGAGACTGGGGCCATGCTATCTTCTGGTGTGTTCTAGCCATAAGCAAGGCCCCTCCTCTTGACTTGTGAATAGGAGAGATACTTTCCACTAAGCATGCCTCTTTTCATCAGCAAGTATTTATGCAGCAGCCACAATGGGTCAGACATGGTGCTAGATTTATGTGCACATGGTGGAGAACCAAAGTCCTTGATCTACAGAACTTACGTTTCAGGGAGGTCTCAAGAAACACAAATATACTTCATGCCAAGAGGTAAAGAGACACAAAAAGCAGAAACGCAACGCAGGAACAGACATGAGCAGGCTGTTGTCGTCAGCTCCGTCTCCCATTCACAATAAAATTCCAGACTGCCTGAGCCTGCTTCCACCCCGTGATCAGTTGCAGGTCTGACTGTTCTGATCCACAGGGTTTGCACTGCTGAGTTTTCAGAAAGACTACCAGGCCTTTCTTGCCTATCTCTTTTGGTCTGGAAACATCACTTAAACCTGTTCAGCAGCATAGCAGCACACTCGTCTCCCCTGGCAGCACACACATCTCCCCTGGCAGCACACACGTCTCCCCTGGCAGATAGGCGGTGACTACACATATGGTGTATGTGTCAGGAATGGAACTGGGTCTCCTGAAAATGCTACCACAGCACCACCACTGCCTCTGCTGTGTGAGGAAAAGTCCAAAAAACCAAAAATCACTGCCATGTTTCATTGCTGACTCCTAGCAACTCCATGTGGGTTTTCCTGTTATATCGGTTTATGGGAGGAGAAAGCCCAGTCTTTCGCCCAAGGAGCTGCCGGTAGTGGTTTCAAATTGCCAACCATGTGGATCCCAGTCCAACATGTCACTCCAACACCACCAGGGCTCCCCCTGGCTGATGACAAAGGAGACTATTTTGGATAACCTGGCAGAGTCTCTGTGGCATAGCAGTGATGCTATGGGCTGCTAACAACGAGGTCAGCAGTTCAAAACCACTAGCCATTCCACAGGAGAAAGACAAGACTTTCTACTCCCAGAAAGAGTTGCCATCTCAGGAGCCCATGAGGGCAGTTTTACCCTGTCCCACAGGGCGGCTCTAAGTCAGAATCAACCAGATGGCAGGGAGACTGGTTTGGTTTGAGGAGGAGCGTGTCTGGCAACGTATACATTTGAGTATAAAGAGCTGAAGAAAATGGGGGTAATGCCAAGTGAGAATAAAAAGGAAAGCATTCAAAAGTCAGGGGATGGCCAGTGTAAGGTTTCTGAAGCCACCCCTCAGACATATTTGACAAAGAGCAAGAACACAATTTTTGCATGGCTCATATGCTCTTGTACATAAAATAACAATTCTACTGCTCAGGGCTCATAGAGCACTTGTGAAACAAAGCAGAATGCCTCTTAGGGTTGCTGAGATTATTAGAGATCATTAGGGTATTACACTGTCACAGTGTCCTCCCGTGGAGCAGCTAGTGAATTCAAACCAGCGACCTTTCTGTTCCAGTAGAAAACGGAATCCCTGCACCACCAGGGAGCCTTCGGCATCCTGGTCAGTCTCTCAAAATGCTGATGGGAAATCTGGACTTCCAGACCACACCCACATGCCGCCAACGACAATGGTTCATATGAAACAAATGTGGGTCTTAGATGTCATAATTTCACGCTTCTCAGAAATTTTATTTTTCACTCTCTAGCTGCTTTGGGCATGTGGTCAGGAGAGACCAGTCCCCAGAGCAGGACACCATGCTTGGTAAAGTACTGGGGCAGCGACCAAGAAGAAGACCTTGCATAAGACAGATGGACACAGTGGATGCATCCCTGGGTTCAAACAAGCACAATCACGAAGGTGGCACAGGACGGAGCCGTGTGTCCTGTTGCCAGGAGTCAGAACTGATGACCAATGATATTCCCTCTAAGGTGGCCTGCATTCATCTTCCAAATGCTCAGGTTCCTTTGAGCCTGCCAGACACCTGAAACACAAAAAAGGAGTATTAAGAACATTCACCACTGCTCTTCTTTTCTGTTTGTTCAGCAGTTTTCTGCCAATTTCTTAGATTTGCGATCAGTACTTGTGACGCACATGGCCTGGGGACACCATTTGGACCAAGCCTAGAGGTTTTTGCTTGGGCCCAAGGGAGCAAGCAGGAGGCTGCACATGTTTTCCTTTCATTAAGATTCGATTTTGGCTGGATGGCACATACCTGTGGGGCTGCTGTGAGTCAGGATCGACTCAATGGTGGTAAGGTTTTTATTTTAATTTCATTTTTAAGGGGGGTATTGCCAGTCATACGTGAGGAAAACGGGGCAAAAGTGAAATGTCCCATGCCCCAAGTCAAAGAGCTCAGGATCCCCCGTTGTGGCAGAGCCCTCTGGTTGAAGCACTATGTCCAGCTAGCACTTATATCTCAGAACTCTCTTCTCGGCAAGATTAAATTATTCCATTGACAACAATAATCCTAGGTTATAGATATTATTTATCTCCTGTTTACAAATGAAAAAGGTAGGTTTTTGAGAAAGTAAATGATTTAAACAGTCATTTATGCAGAAATAAGTGGCAGAAGACTAAAGCCTTGCTTTTGATTGGAAATAATATATTTGCTTGCACACAAGCACGTGCACGCACGCCAGCCAAGGTGATAGTGCAAAGAGGATTATAAACTAGGACGCAACATGAATAACTGAATAATAATAGAATTTTCCCGGCAGCCAAGGGATTGGGGGAAAGACTTAGGACTCTAGAGACCTGAGGTCTAGTCAAGCCCCTGCCACGATCACTGTTAGTACTTTCTCAAGCAGAGTGCTTTGGACATAATTGTACCTTATCTTAGCACCTCAGGGTCATGGTTATGACCACTGATAATTGCTCTTGCTGTAATGCGGTGGCAGCCTCAGGGGCTATCAGTGCTTAGAAAAGTATTTATTCACACACTCACTGGCCTCAAACTGGTATGCTTTCTAAGTTCTTTTGTCTACTTTGTCTTTGTTTGCCTTACTTTTTACCCCAGTTGACAAACTCTCTATAGTCACTTCCTGTCTGTCAGGGTAAGCAAGAAGGGGAGATATTTCCCAGAGATGGAAGAGTGGGAGAGAGAGAGAGACAGACTATGCGCATAGTGTGAAAAAGGGTACACAATATTTCCATTTTTCCAAATGTATTTTGTTTCATTTAGTTTTGCTGACTGAAAATGCTCACTTTGAAATGTGAAGTTGTGACTGAAAATGCTCACTTTGAAATGTGAAGTTATAATAACTAAGATTATAAAAATTCTATGTTCAGCAGTCGGTGTAAAACATGAAAACAATAATAATTTATAAGTGATCAAGGGGTCAGGAGGTGGGGCAGGGGTGAGGGAGGGGAAAAGAGGAGCTGATACCAAGGGCTCAAATAGAAAGTAAATGTTTAGAAAATTATGATGGAAACATATGTACAAATATGCTTGATATAATTGATGAGTGAAATGTTTTAAAAGCCCTATTAAAATGATTCTTTTAAATGTTCTGTTTACTGAAAGGGGGTATGGGCTCTGAAAAGATGAAGGAAGTTTGTTCTGATATAGTGTTTCTGGTTGCTTCTCCAAACCGCACCTCAACTTTGCCACACGCTTCTCCCTTCCCTTTCCCCTCACAGCCTTTTGTGTCAAGGACAGAGACACTAAAATCTTACTTAAAAAAAGAAAACAGAATTCCTTTGTGATATCAACAATTTCTTTATAGCTATTTGGGCTTATGTCTCCAGTCTTAACTCTGCCAGACACCTCAGCTTGAGGTTAGTGAAAGTGACAATGGCCGAGTCACTAGCAACCCTGTTCACAAACATAATTTCTGGGCTTGCATGTTCAAGAACTCCCTCACTTCTCTGGCCAAATTCTCTTAAATAACCTTTTGTGGTAAGACAGAAATCCCTAGGAGGGGCAAATGATTGAGCTTCACTATCAACTGAAAGGTGGTATTTCGAACCTGTCTAGAAGTGCCTCACAAACTTTGGACACATTTTCAGGAGAGACCAGTCCCTGGAGAAGGACATCATATGTGGTAAAGACATCATGCAGCAGAAAAGAGGCAGACCGTTGACAGGATGGATTGATACAGTGGTCGCATCGATGAGCTCATATACGGGAACAATTGTGAGGCTGACAGCACTGGACAATGGTTTGTCCTTTTGTGCCTCGGGTCACAATGAGTAAGAACCAATTCAACAACTGACAAGCCCGAGACAAGGCCTGGAATATGCTTCTGAAACAACAACAACAATTGAACAGCCCGAGGCCAGGTCTGGAATATGCTTCTGAGAGTTCATAGCTAGTGATGAGATCCCGATGAGAGCATTTTACTCTAACACATGGGCTCTCCATCAACCAAAGTTGACTTAACAACTGTGTTTTTATTTTTGTTTGTTTGATTATATAACAAATCTTATAATCTTGCATGTTTGCCAATTATCCTTTTGCACAGGTGTTTGTTATTTGGGGATGGACATCAAGATTTCATCCTAGGATTGGTTGAGCAGCTGTCCTGAACTTTTCGTGTTGCTTTCGCCATCTGTTTGAGCGCATTATGCACATATCTAAATTGTATATTTAGATGCAATCGGGGGCATAATTACATGGGGTGGGCACTAGGCACCTTCGTTCAGCTGTGCAATATGATGATACTGGGTGAATATTGGTCACTGGTCCAACCCACCCACGGCCCCTCCAGATAAAGATGAGTCTGCTACTTCCCTAAAGGTTTCCAGTGTCTCGATAACCTAGATAGGGTCACACCATGGATCAGAATCCACTTGATGGCAGTAGATTTAGTTGGTTTGATTTTACATACAATGTAAATCAAATATTTTGTTTTAAGACTATTGCTTCTGAAAACTTTTATTCATTTCCAAGTGGGAAAAATCCTAGAAAAGAGTCATGTTACTTTTCATCATCCTACTGATAGAAAGAAAACCCAGAGATCTACTTTTGGAAATTGGTCAATGAAAACCATGTGAATCACAACAGAATACAGTCGGACTTGCTCGCTTTGGACATGCCGTCCGGTGACATTAGTCTCTGGAAGAGGACATCATGTTTGGTAAAGTACAGGACCCAACAATGTCAAGGGAGACCCTTGAACAGATGGATTTGCACAACAGCCAAAATAATGGGCTCGACCAGGAGCAATGTCTCATTTAAGAAGGCGATGCGGGATCAGGTAATAGTTCATTCTGTATTATATAAGGTCATCATGAGCTGATATTGACTCAAGACTGCTCTCAACAAAATCCTACTCATGTTTTTTTTTTCCCTAGAAGTTAGATTTTCCCTTTAAGTAATAATATTCTATCCTCATCACATTTGCTGGTGAGTGGAAATAAATATCACTGGTTACATGCTGGGTTGCTAGCAGCAAAGTCAGCAGTTTGAAACCATTAGCCACTCTGAGGGGTAAAGATGAGGTTCAATACTCCCGTAAAGAGTTCTTCTCAGAAACTCACAGGAGCAAGTCTACCCTGTCCTATAGGGTCACTGTGAGCCAGCATCAACTCAACGGTGGTGAGTTTGATTTTAGTAGTGCCTTTTTAAGAGTCTTGGTGGCACAATGAGTAAAGCAGTAGGCTGTTGTCTACAAGGTCAGTGGTTTAAATACACCAGCTGCTTTGAAGGAAAAAGATGAAATTGTCTGCTTCCATAAAGATTTACAGTCTTGAAAACACTAAGGAGCAATTCTACTCTGTACTATGGGGTCACCAGGGGGCAGAATTGACCTGATGGCAGTGGGTTTGGTTTAGTGTTTGCTCAGTACCACTTAACAGGCGTCTTTAAATTAATAATGGCCTGTATGCCATGTATTCTACTAAATTGAATGCCTTTAGATGCAGGAAGTTGGTTGTTTCTTTTTTTAAATTCTCATTCCCTTATCCCGAGCCATGCACAACAATGGTATTCAGTGTTGGTTGTCTCATGAGGGTAATATTTTGCTTATTCACACCTTACATGGTCTAGCTTCCTCTTGCTCTTGTCAGAATGAAGAGGTCACAGTTGCTTTCTGCATCAGGGAGGAAAGTATAAAGGTGATTAACATTATAAATTAAGTAAGCCTAGTGAATCGTGTTAAATGCTTGCAATCATGGCACAAATAACCTTTGGAGCATCACTGCTTGGGTGTGAATATTGATTCCAACACTTAGTTGCCATGTGGCCTTATCAAATTATTTAGTCTCTCTGTGCCTTCGTGGTGTGGATCCTATTTGACAATAATAACACCTACCTCATTGTTAATTAGGGAAATAAAGAAAACATACCACATATATTCCTTTGAGTGGTCACTGGACTGTAGAAAATACTCAATATGTACTCCGGTACTAGATAATATCATTTTGTCCTAATGTAATACTTTCAGATCAATGTTTCTACATTAACATTATTGAAAAATGGTGAAACTCTATCTAATAAATACTAAGGATATTTGTAAAGAAATAGTAACACTCATGTTTAAATGCAGTTCTAGAAGACAATGATAATGATAAGTAGAAGGCAGATAGAATAAAAAATAACCAAATACTTTTTTTTTGAGTGGCCTCTATGTGCCCAGCGATGTGCCAAAAATTTTGCAAACACCATCTCATTTAACCTGAAGCTACAGGTTGAGGTCATTTTTATAATTATTCAGAATTTACATGTTCTGGCATATGGATCCTGATTGCTGACATGAACCTTCCTAGACAATCCAGCAAGTGGCAGAACCAGACTTAAGCCAGTTCTGCCTGATCCCAACCCCCTGAGAAACCTCACTGCAATCAATTCAGTTCTGACTCATAGTGACCCCCTGTGGGTTTCCGGCACCAACTGCTTGTGGGAGTAGAAAGTCCAGCCATCCTCCCAAGGAGCTGCTGGTAGTTTTGAACTACCAACCAGTGCATTACCAATCCGCCACCAGTGCCCCAGCGCTTGATTCCCAAAGCCTTCATGTTTTACTTCCACTCTGTCAACGTACTTCCCAAAATGGAACACCAGTTCTTGCTCTAAAAGCCAAGGGGTTCAAGAGTACTTTAAGGAAGCTGGTAACAAAACGCATGTAAATCGCCTTTTGCAGGAGAGGCATTTATAAGTGAGATTATAGAATCTGTTTGAAGGTTCCCCTGGAGGACATGTTAAAAAGATGGCTTGCACACAACGTAACGAGAGGTTAGATGAAATGCACTGGGTTCTGTGTAGGCGGGATGCGCATCGAAAATTAAATCCACTTTGGAAATGTTAATAAATGCATACACATGTTCCTGTTTGTAACATGCTCCTGTTTTTCTCCTTTCCACTGTGTTAGAATAATGAGCGGGCCTCTCGGTTGGGTCTCCTGGGACCTGACTTCCCCCTCTCTCCCCCGCTGCTTTGCTTTCTCACTCCCCCCACCCCCTACCCCCTGATGCCCCCTGAGTGTGTTTGCACAGCTTGAGATGTCCACAGCCCACCCGTGTCACATGCACGGGTAATTAAGAATGAAAACAGAACGTTCTAGGTAGGGCCTTCTAGGACATACATGGGGTGGTAGCTATAGCGATGTGAAAAGCAACCATAACACATGACTCTAGCAATTCAAAATTTTTTTTAATGTTTTCTGTGATCTGTGCAAGGAAGTCCAGCCACATCTGCAACAGGATCAAGGTCTTAGAGTGCCAACTGCAGCTAGCCCATCGGTTCTCAACCTGTGGGTCAGGACCCCTTTGGGGGTGGAATGACCCTTTCTCGGGGGTCGCCGGATTCCTAACAGTAGCAAAATGACAGTGATGAAGTAGCTAATGAAAATAATTTTATGGTTGGGGGGTCAGCACCACACGAGCTGTATTAAAGGGTCGCAGCATTAGGAAGGTTGAGAACCACTGCTCTGGCTTCACCTGGTCTTTTTTACTTTCACATTTTCACCTGACTCCCTCCTTTCCATTGGCAATCACTTTCATTGGTTGTTCTGTATTGAATTCAAATGTGATACTTAGTTTGAAATCTTATTTTTTCAATTCCTCAGCCTGATACCCGGGTTCCTGTAGGACTTCACATTTGCCATCCCTGCACTGCTCATGTTCATGATGCAGCATGTAGTCATCATTCATCAAACACATCACGGAAGAATTGGGGCTAAAGATTTTAGGTGACTTTTCTAATTTAGTTTGCATACTGAATTTTAAAAAATTTAAATATATATCCATTTTAAACAGAGCACCTAGAGTTCAGAGATATTTAGTACATGCTTAAGGTCACACAACCAAAATATGGTAGAGTCGGGATTAATTCCCTGCTCCTCCTGCCTTCAATGCCTATAAATCAGGGGTGTTAAATTCAATTAAAACATGGACCATTTGGTGCAACAGGCAAGATTCACGCGGGCCACATCACATTTACAAATTTTGCTAAATGTATATTTTGAAGTGAGGATCCAGGAATATGGATAGGATAATTAAAACACTATAATTGCTTTTATATAAACATTTATTTTATTTAATGTATTTATTAAATGAAAATTATTCTTTTTTACCCAAAACTTGCCAGTGCTTTTCTGCTACTAGTTTTCACTTACCTCTTATGTTGTGACAGGAAAATATAACAAAGGTTTGATTCATAACAGCACAAACCAGAGTGCTCTTTTTAACCTATTTGCTATTGGGATCTATTTATATATGTGACACTGAGAGTGGCAGACAGGTCACAGACAGGTGGCAGACAGGTCACTTCCAAATGTCACTGGAACTAGGTTTATACATGTTCACAGGCCCCAGGAAAGGCACGGGGCCAAATGTACAGTTGTCTTCAGTAGTTAAAGGGTTAACAAGGGAATTGTGTGTACAGTATTGCCTCAATCTCCCCGAAGCGCTATTTTCTTCATAACAACTTTTTCTATTTTCATTTTATTTCAGAGCATCATGGGCCTCAAAAAATTACTTCAGGGGCTTAATGCAGTCTGTGGGCTGCCAATTTGACACCCCTGCTATAAATGAATGAGATCATTAAAGTTTATTGTACCAACCTGTCCGATAAACAAACATGGGGTTAATTGAACGGGAGAGATAAATAGCTCAGTGAGCCTCACCTTTCTTGTTCTCGGGTCTCTTGCTTTCTGATGGTCACACAAGGGTGTAGCTGCCTTATCCAGATCCCTGCTTCAGCTGGCAAGGCTCATTTCCTGCAAGACATCCCTGAGGAGAAGACACATGGACCTACTCTGATGCAGCCGTGGGTGCTGGAGCAGCTGTGTGGAGACCCCTGCCAGCTCTGAGATATTTACAGGTTCCTGATTCGGTTTTCCTCCTGCAGTTGACATCATAGTGTGGTTTGTGAGATGGAGGAGGACTTTGTGGATTGGTGTTGGACATATGAGTTAATGGGTTGATGTTGGACTGTGGGCTTGGGCGGCACTGGGTTGGGATGTTTTTCTTGATGTGCATTTAACCTTTATATAAAGCTCTCTGTTACACATCAGTTTCTGTGGAATTGTTTCTTTAGAGTACCCAGATTAACACACACTGATTTGGCTTTACTCCTGCAGGCGGCATCATCGCGTGTGTTTTGTGAAACTGAGGAAGTCTTTGTAGATCGGTGTCGGACATATGGGCTAATGTTGGACTTGTGGGCTTGGACAGCGCTGGGGTGAGATGCTTTCTTAATGTACACTTACCCTTTTTATAAAACTCTCTCTTATATACATATGCATTTCTGTGGATTTGTTTCTCCAGTCTACCCAGACTAACCCTTTAATAATTAACCTTATTCATTGATTTATATCACAGATTCCCAAACTTATTTAACCTACCAAACCCCTTTTAGAAAAAAAAATTACTCAGCAATTCCTGGAGTTAAAACTTTTGTACTATAACCCATAATCCAGGATAAAGCATAAATATCTGTTTTATAATCACCCCCTTGATCCTTCTAGTGCCCTCCAGGGCTGGTATCTCCTCTTTCAGAAAACACTGATTCACATGTAGACGTCGTGGTAACTGTGATTAGCTTTGCCACTGACCCTTTATGTCCTTGAAGACAGATCATCTTTGGTCACTTGAAGGACTCAGGGTGGTACAGTGAAGAGCAAACTGTCACACAGACCAGGATGAAACCCAGATCATTCATTAGAAAATCAATCTCTAACTCTGTAAATGGGAAGAAACCCCATGGCCTTTGAATTGATTCCAACTTATACTGACCTCATGAGTGACAGAGCAAACATGAACTTCATCGTGTTTGTTTTCTTGGTTGTAATCCTTATGCAAATAACTCACCATTTCTACTATGGCACAGTGATTCAAACTTCCAAATTTGGGCTAGTAGTCAAGTGTAGGAGGCTTGATGGGGTTTGGGGTTACTAACTATAAGGTCAACAAACAGTTCAAAACCACAAGCAGTTCTGCGAGAGAATGATAGGGCTTTCTACTTCCTTAAGTTGCCATCCCAGAAACTCTCAGTTCACCATATTCGATAGGGACATTATAAGTGGAATCGACTCAATAGCAGTAAGTTTGTTTTTGTTTTTGTCAAGTGTAAACTTCTTGTACCCAAAGACTTGTGAATTCGGGACAGCGATGTCTATATTTAGGGCTGTGAAAGACTGCTGCCGTGGGTCTCTAACAGTGAAGATGTTGCAGCCACTCAAAGCTAGTTACAGAAGGTCCTGGATCAAAGTATGCACTCCATGAAGGACTTTAAGAAAAAGACAATACAGGAATAAATTAAAAGGTGAATTTAACCCAAAAATAGCATAAAGAGAAAAACTCAGATATTGCACATGGTATATAAATAGTTATCTGAGTTCTCTTAAATTGCCAACAGGTTGACTGCTGTGCGATGCGAATCAAGGAGGTCAGGAGTGACCGGAAATGGCAACGCTTCGGGGATGTGGAGAGCAAGCACAGGTGCACAAGGAGGAAGGTAGAGCACTGCTCAAGGGAGAGGGGTGGGGTTAAAGCCCTCCTCAGGAAGCCCTCCCTAAGGCCAGGTGCCAGGACTTTGGTCTAAAAGACTGAATTATCCGGGGGCTGACATGTTAGGCAAAAGGTGAAGAGGAAGCAGGGAAGCACACACGCTCGATGGGGCGGGCTGAGGCTGAGGCTGAGGCTGAGGCTGAGGCTGAGGCTGAGGCTGAGGCTGAGGCTGAGGCTGAGGCTGGGGCTGGGGCTGGGGCTGGGGCTGGGGCTGGGGCTGGGGCTGGGGCTGGGGCTGGGGCTGGGGCTGGGGCTGGGGCCTCCGACTTTCAAGATGGAAGAGCCGATCCTGTCCCTCACAACAATTTAGAAATTATTCAAGAGCCATAAACACATTCCTACATAGGAATGAAATCACCATGATCTGAATAAGATCCTTGAAAGTTTCTCAACAGTACTTCCGGGGTCATGTTCATACTGCAAGAGCCACAGTTGGGCGACCCCAGGACTAGAGGGTCAAGTCCCCTAAAAGTGCGGGGAGCTAGAGTGCGGAGTAGAATTTTTAGGACCTGTACAGCGACCCTTGTTCTGCCTCTCGCTAGTTTCAGGACTTCACCTCATTTTCCACCCCCTTCTGAAAAAAAACAGGAATGAAAACAGCTTTTGTTGCAAAACTCAAATAGCTCTGTGTGCAGCTTTCAGGCTCTCTAGTCCGCTTCCAGTCACCCTTCTCCCACCTGACAACCATGGTCAAGCCCATCTTGTCTTCTCTCCCTTTTTAGCAGTCACCACCAGAAATGCAGAGCCCTGGGGTCATCACGCTCAAGCGCCAGCACACTCAGAGAAGTAAGGATTCAGACGCAGGGAAATCGGTGCTATGCCTTATGCATTGACACCATGTATCTATTCATTCTATCTTTCATCCATGGTACTGACTATCTTACAGGGTAGACCAGGGCTTGTGGTGAAGCAGAATCAAAGTTAGGTAGTTCTTGTTTTTGAAGCACCGTTGGCAGAGTTTACTGTGTCTGGGGTGAAACTTTTCTCTTCATTAAGAGACACTATTGCTTCACTTTTCTCATTTGTAAAAACAAGAAAATATTACTAGTTTCATCTGTGTGTAAGTTAAAAACCATTGGTACTAAGTTTCCAGTTATTTTAGGCACCATTTTATTCGAAAATAACAAAATACCAATAAGCACAAGAAAGTAAATATATTGCAGCACACATCTGTGATCAATAACGGCTACAGAAAGTTCTTTCAATAATACACTTGCTGCAGTTTCATTAAGGTCACTTAAATAAAAGTTCGTATCCAAAACAGTAGTTTCTGAGGAGACCAAACGGGCCAGTCAAACTCAAGACAGAGACGTCAGCTTGGCAGGTGACGGAGACTATTTGAGGAGACACCCAAGGGGCAATTGGCAGATTTTCTCAGAAGGCACAGGGTGACCATAGAGACTCAGTATAAATAAATATGATTTTTTAAAAAAAAATGAAAACTGTACTGGTGAGAAAGAATGCCAGGAGGGGTGCACTGAGGATTTCCCCCATCACAATAATGCACCTGTTCCTTCTTTAATGACAGCAGAACTGCTCTATGAGAATTGCTTACTTCATCAACACTACAGTCCTCAGCTTGCCCCTTAAGACTCCGTTTTATGGCTAAAGCTCAAAGAAAATTGAAAAGGAATATTATTAGATTCTATTGAGGATATCTAAACGGCCACTTCAACATACTGTAAATCCCAGTACACAGAATTCTTTGATGAGCTGTTAGACAGTTCTTCATCCCACCTTCATAAATGGACAGACCTTGATGATGGAAATGTGGAGAAACATAACCTTTATTTTTTAAAATAAAAATCCTTATCAGTTTGTGGCCGCTCTTTTTGACTTACCCCCATATTACAAACATGATGTGAGGATTAGTTGTAAATCTAAAGCAACTGGCACCGTTTCTGGCACATAATAATATTAAAAACTAACAATTTAAATAATATTGGTGATTAAAACAGTGACAACTCTAGAGGAGTTGATTCAAGTGGTAAAATTGATTATTGTTTTCCCCTGTGTCTATGGTCAAATTCTTTTATGGAAGTAGCAAGGAAGTGAGCACCTATTTATATAATAACATCAGAGAAAAAATTGATAATAGAGCTACTATGCAGGAAAATTCTTGGTGGAGAAAATAGCCAACAGAAGGATCCTGCTTACTCCTCATTAACAAATCCATAGCCCACCAGCATTGACAGCCATCTGGATCTATCAGGTCTTGATTCCCCCTGTCCTCCTGCACCACCACCTGCTCCTCCCATGATCACTCCCATCAACATACATGATATCGCATGGTCCATTGCCCAACCTTTGCTTGCTAGCTCACTTTCCTCATCTTCCACTCATTCTTCAATCTGTTTCTTTAAGTTTTTATCACTATGAAGCAACTTTGTGGTGTCAATGTCACCGAGAGTCTTCATGTGTTCAAAACAAGCATTTTATCCTTATCCTCCTTAGCTTCCTTTTATATAATCAGTGACTCCCTCCTTTAAACACACTCTTTCCCTTCCATTTTCAGAATGTCTTAGTCACTGTGAGAGGTAAGCATTAGACTGCTCACAGAAAGGTCAGTAGCTCAAACTCCCAGTGGCTCCTCAGGAGAAAGACAAGGCTATCTGTACCCTTAGACATTTATAACCTTAGAGACTGAGGGTCATGGTATGTCTGAATGGACTTGATAACAGTGGGTCTGGGTCTCCTCCACGATAGGTTAAATGTCTAGGCTCCTCAGGAGAAGCTGCCATGAGGGCTGCTACTCTTCCTGGAAATTCTCTTCTAGTCCCATAGTTTTAGTGACATCAGCATAATGAGCCACAAAGCTAGGCATTTCTTCACACAGAACTCCACCTTGAGTTCTATACTCTGTAGTCTGAATGCCTGTTAAATGTCACCGTTTGGAAGTGGCTTAGGCATCTCTAATGTAACAGGGATAAAAGAGAACTGGGGTGAATGTACCGTGGAGGACACTGACCCCAGTCTTCCTCAAAGTACATTTCCCACAGCCATCTTCTTTTGGGTAAATAAGTCCAACATAAAACTGGGTCCCCAAGTCAGAAACCTAGAAGCTTCCTTCATCCTACCCCCAACCCCAATTCCTTCCCCCCTTTCCATTTCCAACTCTATCTTCCTTCTCAATTCTCACTCTCTATCTCTGCCCCTCAATTTCTCCACTTATAACACATCAATTATTTTTAAAGCATAAGAATGCATAGAATCCCCTCCAAAATGAATTCAGAACTCATTCTTTTTTTTTCTGCCTGGAGCAGTGGTTCTCAACCTTCCTAATGTCATGACCCTTTTATACAATTCCCCGTGTTGTGGTCATCCCTTACCATAAAATTGTTTTTGTTACTACTTCATAACTGTAATTTTGCTACTGTTATGAACTGTAATGTAAATACCTCATATGCAGGATGTATTTTCATTGCTAAAAATTGAACATAAGTCAAGCATAGTGATTCATCACAGCAACAATATTTAGTTATATATTGTGAAATATTTATTTCTAATAAATAAATGAAATTTTGTCTTGAAGCATGGTGTAGCATGGGTAACAGTCTTAATATAACAACAGTAAACTACATTGCTATATTTTGCCACAGTATGCATAAAAAGCCAATGCCAGTGCATAGGTTGAGAAAGCTTCTTTCTCACCAGATCAGAAATTCTCAGGGCAGTCTTTGCAAGAGCACAAAGAAGATCATCTTCCACAAGTCTACTTTTGCATTTAGACTTGACAACCAACAAGCTGGAAAACCCTGTTATTTCACACCGTCTCAGACATAACAGGATATGACTGCAAACACTTGATCCAGAATTTTGTAACTGACATTGTAGAGAAATCAGTTCCTGCTACATCACTGTTAATAAATTCAATGAACTCTTCTTGTGCAGTCTCAGGAACATCTTCAACTTTGACTGTGAATGGGCTTCTAGCAAGTGGAGATGAGGTGTCAGGTAGATTTGGAAAGTACAATGATATTTCATCTGCAACCAGTTGCAAGTGTTCTTTCACAGAAATTATCATCAGAATCCTTTTGCCTGGTTCAATGTCATGTTCCTCAAAGAAAGGAGATAAGATAGGCAACATGCAAATTTTATTTTCATCCAATTTTTTTTGCCAAAGCTGAAGTTTCATTGGAATGATCATATCTTTTCAGACAAATCAAGGCCTGTTGCATTTGGTCCTTACAATGATAAATTTGACTCATTCAAGATGGCAAAGTAAGCTATGTTCTGCTGTTCACTTTATCGCTGAAAAGCGCTTCCAACTGCAGTCTTTCTTTCCGATTAAAAAACGTATTGAGTTCATCACAAAGCTCCAAAACATGTTTTAAAAACATTTCCTCTTGACAACCATCTCACTTCAGTGTGAAATAGCAGAGCATTATTTGGCTCATCCAACTTGTTGCACAGTTGCAAAAAGAGTCGACTCTTTAAAGTGCTCGCCTTTACAAAATTGACAGAACTTATGACGCTCCTCATTACTTCTTGTAACTCTGTGGCAGTGTCTGTGTCACTAACATTTGCCGATGAATCGTAGTGAGTTCTGATGACTTTTGGTGACTCATTCAGTACCAAATGTTAAAATCCAGATGGACATACTAGCATAGCTGAAGCACCATCTGTGCCAACACCACAAAACTTTTCCCAAGAGATCTGCTCTTTCAGAAATCAACCATGTCAAAAACATCATGTGCAGTAGTTGTTTCAAGAGATTTGCAAAAAAAAGAAACTCATCTTTCAAGTTGCCATCATTAATATACCTCACAAAAACCAGTAACTGAACAGTTTACAACATCGGTAAATTCATCAAGCTAGATGCTAAATATTGGAAGTGGAGCAGATTTCATTTCTTGATCAAGAATATCAGCAAACGTAATCTATTCTTCTGGGGACAGTGTCGTTAGCTAAGGAAATTGCACTCAATTTCAAAACAAATGTGTCTCCGATCAGAACTCGAACAATGTCTTTGGCTGCTGGCAACAGTAAATCCCCAGCAATGGCGTGACATTTCATAGCTCTGGTGATTCTGAGTGCCACCAAATATGAAGCTTCCATGGCTGCTACATTTCATTTGTGGTACTTATCACCAGTATCAAGTCTGGCTTTCTTGAGTCCATCAGTTTTGCTTCTAAAATAGTTGGTATCCTTGCAGGCAAAGCACAAATGCTTGCTAGCAAATGGGTGTTTTAGTTTGTTCAGCTTCATAGATTTGGCTGATAGAGCTTCACAAAAAACAATACATTGCGGTTTCTCGATTCCTGCTGTAATCATTGAGGTAAAACCATACTGTAAAAAAACCCTCACTGTATTTTCTTTTCTTAATGCTCGTCTCTACATGATCCATTGTTATGGGATGGTTTGTTAATGATAATAATGTATAACAATAGCTTTAATAATTCACAAGATGATGCATGGCATAGTTCAGTCAATACAGGTCATTAAAGTTTCCTATGATTTACCATTCTGTGCTGTTGTTTTGTTTTTTTACTTACCTGTTACTATCACATGAGGGCAGTAGTCACATCAACCATAACTGAATATAAAAAGACTTCTCAGCATTCAGATTAAGTTCCCATGGTACAGCTATATATATATTTTTGTAGTAGTTGATGATTTTAAAGTACATGATTTTACATTTACCCAGTAATTATGATTCATAAAGTGTCATTTTATCTCCAATACTGCTGCTTTCAACACTGTAGCTGTTTTGTACACAGTAGATGCTCTCTACACTTGTGTGATTTGTCCATATAAGTATATTATGGCACCAACCCTGTCACATATACCAGTATTTTATGGGGTGTATGTGATGGGGTTGATGCGATGATGTTATCACACCAGGTACTTGTATGTGGGCATATCTGCATGTGGGAAGACCCGCCTGGAGATGGATAGAGGAGCAGCATCTTGGTTTCTAAGACCATCCATCAAAAATATGTGTTTCTGATGGTCTTAGGTGACCCCTGTGAAAGGATCATTCAACCACCAAAGGAGTGATGGCCCACTGGTTGAGAACTGCTGGCCGAGAGGACTAGTAGGCAACAATTTTAGAGTGAAAATATTCCAGAGTCAAATAGATATTTATAGAGACTCTTTTACAAAGCCTTAAATGGAGCAAAGACAAGACAAAACTCAAGACCATCAGTAGACTATAATGGTGTCCAAAGGAGTCACAGTCAGGTGTCTACTTTAGTAGACTATGGAAAACAAAGGAAGTTCTCACAAAATCATGATTGGCTATAGGTAAATTCATCACAATCACAGGTGCAGCTACAGAAGTGAGAAATGAGCCATGATTAAAATAAGTGCACTATTACCGATCTGAAACACTTTCATGATTGGTTCAGAGCCCACTGACCACATTGGGTAGGGTTTGATTCATGGCCATTCCATCCTCTGACTCACTCATTCCCTACCATTGAGTCAATATCAACTCATCGCATTCCATAGGACAGAAAAGAACTTCCACTGTGACATTTTCTGAGGCCATAACTCTTTAAAGGAATCGAAAGGCCTGTCTTTCTCCCAAGAAATAGCTGGTGGTTTCAAACTGCTGATCTTGCAGTTATCAGCCCAAAGTGTAGCCACCATGCCCCCAAGGCTCCCCTAATTTCCAGCTAGGGTATGTCCAGGCAAGTTCTTGAGGTCAAAAATACCTGGTTGTGGGATGACTAGGGAAGTCACCCCAAAATATTCTGAGGGTAAAACTTTTTACATTGCAGGTCAATGGTCAGAAAAACTCAATGGAGACTGCTTCTACATAGAGGCTCAAAATGGATTTTGGGGTCCCACTGTAAACTATAGCCTTCAGCAAACCTACTGCTCAGAAGTCAAGCTCTAGTATATCTCCACTGCCATCATTTATAGTAGTTTTCATAATTTTTGTATTTTCAATTGCTTCATATGTATGTGGAAGTTGGGCATTGAATAAGGAATACAGAAGAATTAATACCGTTGATTGTGCTGGGAAAGAATGTTGCAAATACCATGGACTTCAGAAAGAAAAGAAAAAACAAATCTGTCTTACAAGAAGTACAGCCAGAATGTTCTTTAAAGGCAAGCATGGTGAGACTTCATCTCCCATACTTTGAAACTATTATTAGGAGAGACAAGTCCCTGGAGAAGGACAGGGCAGCAACAAAAAAAAAAAAAGATGCCCTTGACAAGATGGATTTAACACAGTGGCTAGATCGATGGGCTTAAATATAAGAACAACTGCGAGGATGGCAGAGGACTAGGCAGTATTTAGCTTTGTTGTACATGGGGTCTTTATGAGTCAGAGGTGACTCAGCGGCACCAAATAGCAACCATCATCTAAAGGAGCCTGGGCAACATAGTGAGCTATGTATAATTGCACAGTCAGCTATGCAAAACCACCAATCAGAGATGAGACTCTGCTCCCATCAAGATTTAAAATCTCAAAGGGAAGGGAAGGGGAAGGAAGGGGAGGGGAGGGGAGGGGAGGGGAGGGGAGGGGAGAGCCTGCAGGAGCTCTCTGGCTCCAAATCCAACAGGACCAAGACCCACAGGCTTCCTTCTCTCTGCTAACCACTCCAATCACAGGGAATTCCTTCTGGTGCCTGGAGCCTCCTGCTATGGTCAGGCTTCTATGCATTCCCTTGAGCGACCCCCACTGCTTCAGGAGCTCCTTTGAAAAAAGTAAAAGATTTAAAAGCTCAGAAACTCAAAGGGTCCAGTTTTACTCTGTTCTGATAGGGTCACTATGAGTCAGAATTAACTTGATTATAGAGGGTTGAACATCATGTAGGCAGCATCTCCTTACCAATGCCTGTGCAACATCTTCTAACTGGTCTCCTTGCTTCTTCATTGGTTCTCTCCATATACTTTTTACTTTGACCTAAAGGATGACTGAGTCTTTCCTCTGATGTAATTCATTTAGAAGTCTCCCCTGCCCAGAACACAAGTCCAAACTTTTGAAAATGGCATGGATGACTTATTTTACTTTTCCTTAAACCATTAGTTATCTCCTGAATTTTTTTGGTGGACTTTTTAAAAAATCATTTCATTGAGGGCTCATACAACTCTTATCACAATCTGTACATATATCCATTGTGTCAAACACATTTGTACATTTGTTTCCATCATCATTCTCAAAAGATTTGCTTTCTGCTTGAGCCCTTGGTATCAGCTCCTCATTTTCCCCTCCCTCCCCACTCCCCTCTCCCACATGATCCCTTGATAATTTAGAAACTATCATTATTTTATCATATCTTATACTGTCCAATATCTCCCTTCACCCACTTTTCTGTTGTCTACTGAATGTTATCTCTTCTCACATTATCTTTCCTACTTTGAACGCAAACAACATGGGTGTGTCTCCCCTGCCATGGAGCACGTTTCCATCCACGTTGACCTTGCATGCTGTTGCAGTGTTTATCCCAGAGTGCCATGAGGAGTCCACCAGACATGCCTGGAGTTGTGGAAGTGTTCTCCCATTCTTCTACATTAAATTAGTTATAATCTTCTTTTAGAAACTTCTCTGAGATCTTCTCTGAAAGCAGATTTTTTTCCTTTAAAATGTATTTTTTAGATTAATATGAAAATTTCATTGTATGGTTGAGGCTCCTTATGTACCTGGGTGACCCAGCTTGGCTACAAAATAAAAAAATTTTAGAAGCAAAAACAAACAAGCCAAAACTACTTTGTCTGATTCCCAAGTTCACAACTCATGATTTAATTGGTATGAACATCTGTCCAGGAATCAGATAAAAAAAATAATAAAATCTTCCAGGGCCTCCAATCGGCACTCAGGCTGGAGACTCATTTCCTGAGGCTGGGGATGTACTTTTTGTTTTTAATTTCTATTTTTATGGGGCTCTGTACAGGATTGGAATCAAATCCATCAGTATTAATGAATATGAATTCATTAATAATTAGTATTAATGAATGAAAAGTTTGTGATATACACCCACTCCTCCTTAATGGACATGGTTAGGATCTAGAGATTGGGTCATTATGTGAAAATTGGCATTGTGGCAAAATGGTGGATGACTGAATCTGATTACAAAATGGATCATGACTGCATTATGACCCAGCTATCAAGTCACATCATTGCATGACTGCAAGGCACCAAAAATTATGTTCCAAATAAATTGACATAGAGCATATTGGTCAGAGCAGCAGTACTCTACTTGCATGTCTGTTTGTCTGTGTTGATGTGTAGAATGGTCTTGTAGTAGAATTTTTATTATTGTCACAAATGTGAAATGTCAGATAATGAGATAGTTGATAAGTGGGGAATGGGTCTAATATCATGTATAATTTTTGGATAAGATAGAGGAGTTAAGCTAAATTAAAGAAGGTGAATTTTTCAGCAAGATTTAGAAGTTACTAAGTGCCTTGGATTTTAATATTAACAAGTGCTAGAATTTGAAAGTGACAAAGAAAATTAAATGGGATGTATAAATAGGGAAGTTCATGATTTAAGTTGTAGAAGTTTTCAGTCATTATCAAAGTGCACAGAAGAAGATGGAAAGCTAGAAATATGGTAAGAATTATATTTATTTCAATGGCAGTTTCTTACAGAAGGGGTCAGTGAACTGACAGAAGGATTTAAATAAAGACAAATTCAAATTTCAAAGGCCAGTTTTCTAAATTCCAACGAGTGTCCATGTGCTTACAAGTAAATCGATGAGGGGACTTTGTTTGTTGCCACTGATGCCAGTGATAATGACAATAGCACAGGTGAGGATGGTGAGGTTGATCTGGTAAAGAACTTGCAAAGGGTCAATATGTTTGGCCACTAACCAAAAAGCTGGAGTGTCCAGAGGCTCTTACAAAGAGAGGCCTGATAATATATTTTCAGAAAGTAGCAGTCATGGAAAACTTATAGGACACGATTCTGTTCTGACACAGGTGGGGTCATCTTGATTCAGAATTGACTCAACAGCAACTGTCTTCTTTTTAAAATTGAACTTGGTCTCTGGAGAAGATGCAATTCTAATAAATAATTACTGTGTACATTTTAACAAGTTATTTACCTTCTCTAACTCAGTTGCCACATGGAAAATAAATACTGCCTGGACCTATTTCATGAAGTAGTTGTGAAAAACAAATGTGTTAATTTATATTAAGTGTTAGAAAAACATAGCAAGTAACAATTAAAATTAGTTCTATCATAAATCTAGGACATTGTCTCATTTTCAAAACATCATAGGTTTCCATGTGAACATTTAAAAAGGAAAAGTGTATTTTATTTATGTTACAATTATGAAAACAGCTATTAATTTTAGAAGCAATCTATGGTTTTGCCGACTTATACACACACACACACACACACACACACACACACACACACACACCATTCCTTGCAATTAAATCACCAAATTAGTGAGCATTTGAAATCATTTCTCTAAGGTCTTAATTATTGTCAAATTTTTATATAATCTATACATCAGCAAACCAACTGTTGCCTAGGAGAGGCCAATAAGGCTCCACTGATTAAATAAGAATAACTTGCAATTAGTCTAGAAATTGTTATCGTGAAAACCGGACCGACCAAATTTCTTGAGTGTTCTTGAGATTACTGTTCTCCTAGATAGTCTAAGCACTCCCCAGATAATCTTCTTGGCATGGCTAATTAATTTGATTAGAAAATCATGATTCCCCAAGTTTTTTCCTTCCCAAACGATCACACATTATTCCTGTAGCAATGGAATTTATACTCAGGCATAAACTTTATTATGAGTCTCAACATTCCACTGATGATATCAATAATCTCCTTACTTATTGGTATCAGGGTTTCTCTTGTTGACACAAACTTCTCCTAGGTCTCTCTACATCGGAGTCTGCCAAATGGCTCATCTTCTATGAAGCTCATGATGTGCTGGTTGTGGGGGCATCAGAAGCACTGTGGTCTGAATCATATAGCTCTAATGGCAAAAAGAAATAACAGATTTTATACAATTCCTTGAGTAAAACTACTGATGAAATCCCATTTGCTAATACTTGTAGATGACTTATTTGATACTAAGCAAGCTACTGAAATTCTCCACAAATAACTAGCCCCTTCTTAAAATGGAAATAACAGTAGTTCTTCTATGGCGGCTTCTTGTGGGGATCCCCTGGGACCAGGTGGACCATTGTTGACTTTGTTGCTATCAACTGTGTTTTCTCTGATAAACTTTACCTCCTGCAGTGGAGAACAAGTTTCTTCTACTTTGAGATCTATTCTCATTTTTTCAAAGATCGTGGCCTGGAACATATGGTTGACAAATATTCCTTGATGCTGCTTTGGTTTCTCATCCAAATGTTTTCCCTGTGGATTATAAAATCCCTCAAATAAGCATTGTATATTTCATGTAATATGTTGGATATACAGATGTGTTGATAGTTTTAATGTATATTGATAAATAGATATGTGTATATGAATATATATGTTGTTTTCAACCTATTAAAAATCAACATAGAAAGCCTTTTGAGGTCAAGGTGATTCCAACTTATGGCAAGCTCTTGTCTTACAGAGTGTAACTCCCCAGAGAATTTTCTTGGCTCTACGTGGGTTTCAGAGAAGGCACTTCCACTGCTGTGGGTGAATGGGGAGGGGCAAACTCAAACCAGGAAGGAGCGTTCAACAATAGCTAGAGAACCCGAAGGGAGAATAAGCTTGGTACTATGCTCCTGGTTTGACCCTCTCGAATTGTTTCTACCCAAACCTTAGTGAGCCATGCCATGGCTACTCGCTACTGTGACCTTAGACGGTAGCCTTTCAGGAAACATAGTATCCCACAGGCCAGACCAGAAGTACTCGATGTAGCTCTTGGACTTAAAACTGAAATTCCCTGAGGAAAGAAGAAAATAATGGCCACTGCAGGACGGTGGGACTGGCAGCTGGTAGAATTTGGTTAGAAACTCTAACTTAGTGGGTTCCCAATAAAAGGTGACCCAGAATTACCATCAGTTTGCTATCTTAATACCCTAATTTCTTTTATGTGACATGTATGAATCTGATAGTCAAAGATCTGTCCTTGGAAGTAAATGTTACTGGAAAATTTCCCCTAGCCCAACCCCCATGATCAATTTAAACAGAGTTCCATCATTTAAGAATTCAATCTGTACAAATCAACAACTCATGGATTGCAGTTTGTAGCTGGGTTATACTTGCTCAACCTCTGTTTAGCAATAGTATCTCAAATTTTATGCCATTGATAAATGATTGATGCTATAAATGGAATTGCCTTTTGCCCCAGGGGAGTGACAAACAATGTTGTTGTTTGTTATAAAATGATAATGAGACTCATAAGGTAAACCAGAGTCATACATAATCTGTTGATAAGGGAGTGGATTCTGGGATCCCACTTATTTCTAGCCCCAGTCCAAGAACCCTTGATACTCGGCCTAATGAAAGATCAGTGGGTATATGTGTGCTATAGCAAAGTGCAGTGAAGGAAGCAGATAGTTCTTGCTTATCAATAGGTATAGAATCTGGCGCCTTAAAGGTTTGTAATCAAATAAGCAGCCTTCTAAGTGAGGCGTCAACTAAGTCCACGTGGTACAAGTACACCAGTCTGTGTCAGCCTAAAAGGACTAAGAACAAAATTGAAATAATATGGAGGGACATGAATCAGAGCTCAAATTGTAAACGCCCACTTTGTAGAAGCCCAGAGCAGACAGGGAGCTCAAAATCCATCTGCAGAGCACCTATGGGATTTAGCCTCTGGCAGATCCCTTCTGACACTAGACAAGGGGTGTAAATAGCCTTACTCCCAGACAGAGATTACTGTAAACTTGATTATAGTAGATTCTTGGTCAGCTGATCTCCTTCTTACCCGTACTGGATTTGTTCTAGGTTTAAATTGCTCTCATGTATATCGACAGAGGTTTTTCTCTCTGGTTTATTTTAATATTGCTGGTGGTCTTCTCTTTCCCCTATTTTGGTCTTTGGTATGCATCTCAGGGTAGAGATAATAACTGACGGAATAGCTGTCAGAGACTGGGGGCGGGGTGCCGAGGGCCACTGGGAAGCAAATGGTGAACACCGGAGGAGAGAAGATGCACTAGAACTGACTGCGGGGATGCACCTACAACTCTTTTAATATGTGGCTGAATTACGGAGGGTATGATATGTGAATTTCACCACAAGGAAATTATTGGGGGACAAATTTCATGCCTCTAATTCACTGAAGGATTTTTCCAGGCCTTCCTTTCATGGTATCACTGGAAGGATGTGGATTTTCACCAGTTATGTTGATAGATGAGTGAAAGCCGTCTTTGCTACCCAGGGGACCTCTATCAATATCACTGAACACCTGTGTTTCTATCCTGAATGTTGTGTGAGATGGGTGCCCGCAGCTTTACATTGCAGCCATGCAGTGTCCGTATAGAAATGCAGACTAAAATATCAAAGCACTGCCACATTCCTCCTCACCGCGTCTCAAAGGACAGGGAGCCCAGTGGTGTGCTAGCATCAAATTGCTCTGGCTCCTACGCGCCTTCTTACATTGCCATGACGTTTGTGAGCCCTGTCTTCAACAGAGTCATCATTCACTTTGGAATTGTATACCCTTACGGGAGAAATATATTCTATCCAAAGCCATGTTAATGAGTCCTCCAAACTCCTCACTCCCTCATTATTCCTGATACACTTTTCTATCCTCTACACTTGAAGATATTTACATCAAGTTATCTGAATGGAGCAAATGCTGTGTCTCTTTCCCCCTCTGTCATGTGAGGAGCTGGTCAGGAGTGATGGAAATGTATTTATCCACAGAAATTAGGTACTGCTAAATATCAGGGCTGTTTTCTTCAAGGGGGGGGAAGTCTGTTTTGTTTCCTCCTAGAGAGGAAGATGTTAAACAGCTGGCAGTACACCTCTGGAGAGCCAGTTCTCCAGTGTGCTGTGTAAAATTCTTAGAAATGCATGGATGAGTAGCCATATAAGGTAGTTGTGGTAGAAAAACAATGTTGGCATATAGATTTATATGGAGAGACAGACAGACAGAGAGAGAGAGAAAGAGAGAGAGAGAGAGAGAGAGAGAGAGAGAGAGAGAGAGAGAGAGAGAGAGAGAGACCTACATAAACCTAGTTAAATTATATCCAATAAAGGAGTACAAAGATTGGAAGGGGAAGAAGATTTCCCTGGAAACTGTCACAGAACACATGCACATGCTTTTGAATAATGAATTTAATTTTCAAGCTTCACATAAAGCTCTTTCCTGCCTTTGCATCCCCATAACCTTCTCCTACTTCCTTGCCCCATCCCTCCACCTGAACTTCTTAAGAGCTACAATTCTAACCTGTCCCCTCCCTGTCTATTATTCCACTAATCTGTCTCCGCCCACATCATTAAGGCAATCACCTCCTGCCTCCTTCAGAGTGTTAATCACCCCCTCAGAACTCCAGCACAGCGACCTTCAGCCTACATGATCTGGGTAACAATCTTAGAGGCCCTTCCCACACTGTGCCCATGCTGCCTGCCAGTCCCTTCCCTCCTGTGGCACAGCCAGACCAGCTTGGCTGCTTAGAAACCATTCTCCAATCTCTCAGCTTGTTTGCTACCCACTAAGGTGTGCATCACCTCTGGTCAGGAAATTCTTATTTCTCTCCACCTATGTTTTCCTGTAATTGCTTTCTCAAGTTCTCTTATAGGCTTCCAGGAAACGGAGTGAATCTCACCAAAAATCATTTGAGGAAGAGCTGAAGGTGATGCAGAATTGTCTTGCAGTGTCGAAACCTCCATTGTGACTGCAACACTGGGCTCAGGCATGGCAACGATGTGTCGTTCTGTTCTGTTGTGCCCAGGGTCACTAGACATCAGAACTGACTTGACGGCACCTACCGACAACAGCAACAAGCAACCATAATTCTTCCATTTCCCTGGGAGATGTGAGCAGATGAAGACAGAACAAGGAACTGTGGCTAAAACTGCAGAGACTACGATTGTCAGTTACACAAAAACTCATCCCACCCCTAGCTGCCTTGGAACTAACTGTCCAGGATTCTTTGAAAGCCATCGGGGAAATTGTGCCATGGTAGAGAGGGAAGTTGTCTTAAAGCATCTATAAAGTCACTTCCACTTTAAAATCATCTGATTCCAGGAATCCCTGAGTTTTAACTTGAAACACCAACCATGGGACCAATATTTTTGCCTCTCGTTGATCTCTCGCTCCTCACCCCCGTGCCTTTTAGAATTTATAGCATAATTTTATATCCCTGTTTGAGAACAGAGGGGCTTCTTCATTACCCGATCCCCATTGGATTCTGGTCTGTTTGTCTTTGAAGCAAGCCTGCGTTGCTTTCTATTTTGAATGGAACAAAAGGGTAAATTGTCCCTAGTGATGTAGTGAGGTATTTCTCAAAGTAGAAAAGGAAAAAAAAAAAGAAGAGTAAAATAAACTGCAAAAGAGCCTTAATCAAGCATTTCAGAGGCTGAAGATAAAACAGAAAGGAAGGCTGGGGACTTGAATATACAAAGATAATAGCAGTTCTTACAGTGCCTTTCATCCCTGGCTCTTAAACATCATGTGAAGCAATATTATTGCCCTCATTTTTCATCTTATTATTATTTAGCATTTATATTTGCAAGGAGCTTAGGGTTCACTTTTATTAGCAATCCCTCATAGTCCTGTGGTGGGGAAGGCAGAGACACAACTCCTCTGATTCTGATGAGATGAATGGGCATAGACAAATTAGAGGCTTTGACCTAGTTTTTGATGGGGGCAGAGCAAGAATCAAGCACTGACCGGGGAATCCATCTGAGTGGAGTCATTTAACCTGCATGTGGGAGGAAGCTTAGTGTGATGGAAGGAGCGCAGCCTTTGGAGGCCAGTGCTATTACTCACCTTAGAAAAGTTAAAAACCATCACTGCAGTTTGGTCAACACTTGAGTAGAAGAGGGAAACCAAAACCAAGATCATAAAATAGAGTTGTTTGGAGACATGTTAAGATAGGTACTCTATAATATTCAGTTCTCTTTCACATTCTTTTCGATGTGTGTTTATCCTGTAACTGTACGTCTACCAGCATGCTGTAACTTGCTGACTGAACTTCAGGCAATATGAAAGTGTTGGGGAAACAGGAATAAATATAGTAAGTCCCTGCCCTTGAGCTTGGGATTCAGGATAACCCGAATAAAGCAGATTCAAGGTAATAACAAATATCTCCAAATCTTCCCATTGAAAGATGGATTCTATTACCATTAAAACGTGGAATCTGATGGCATTTATGTTTGGCTTGCCCAATAGAGATTGGAGAAAGTTTTACTATGACAATTCCTGATTAACCTTTAAAAAGACAAACAGCTTAGTACTGAAGTATGAGAGTGCATGTGTAGGACCTTCAGCTGACAGTCCACAAGGTGCCCAGCACAAGAGTAAAGCCATCGTGGGTCTTCCATAACAATCCATTTGCCACTAAATGCAGCAAGGCCACCTTTGTCAGTGCTGTGTGAAATGGCAGTCTCACCCCCTGCACCCTGCCTAAACTCCCGACTCACAAAATCATGTAATTAAATGGGGGGGTGTTGACTGTTTATGATGTGCTTCGTTTTATGTATAGCAAGAAGTAAGAGGATCACACGTTGACTTTCTACTGCCAAGCTAGAAACCACAAGGATAACAGGTCAGTGCTTGAATCTTAGCTTCCGTCTGCATTTGCAACCTAATTTCTCTCAGTGTTTTGCATAACTTGTGGTTCTCCTGAAATAGATTTTCTGGAAATCGTGCTTGATGATTGGTATAATATGGATTCGCAATCCCTAGGTGGCACAAATAGTGGTCAACTACTGGGAGTCTAGCAGCCACTCCACTTGTGGCCCATAGAAGAAATACCTGCAGATCTACTCCTGAAGAGAGTCCATCACTGAGAACCCCATGCACAGTTCTCCTCTGGAACGCGTGTGGCTGTCACGAGTTGGCATCAGCTGGAATCATTCAAGATGGCTACATATTTTAACATCCAACCCAAAAATCTCAGTGGGAAAAAAATTCCTGATCTTTAAAAAAGGCAAGGAAATGATATGAACCAGATGCCAGTTTTAGGTGGCTTCCCTCCAAAACAGCAAAGAGATTCATCATGTTTAACCTCTAATGATAACATGCTCCATAGTCTTCCTGAATACTCTTCCCTGAATCCTCTTCTACCTCAGTGCATATGTAGAGAAATTAACATGTCAGCCAAGAATCTCATGTGGGAGTGTAGAGGTCTAGACTGAGGATGACATCTTTTCTCTATAGTCCGTCATCTAGAACTAGCTATGTGGCCTCAATCTAATTGAAATGGAGGCTGGAAAATGAAAGAGGCTAGAAAGCAGTTAGTCTCTACTACATCACTCTTGCCAGCATTGATTTATTCTTCCTCTTGCAAACAGTGATGAATTATGGGGGTATGAGTGTGTCAATCAATCTTCGTTTTAGGTATGTGGCAAGACACTTTTCTAGCTGTGTGATCTGGACAGATAATTTAAACTCTCTGAGTACAGTTTTCAGTAGCAATGGAGCTAACACTTCCCATGAATATGATGAGTAAATTATCAAATAAAATATATAACTCTGATATACCAACTGCTACTCCATTGGTGCAAACTCATTGTGGCCCTACATAGGGTTTTGAAATAAATCTTTATGAGAACAGGAGCCCTCATTTTTAAGCAGGGGATTGTTGTTGTTGGTGTTAAGTGACATCTGGGTTGACTGTGACCCATAGTGATCTTATGTGAAACAGAATGAAACACAATGGCACTGTCCTGTGCCAACCACACAATTGTACCCATGCCTAAGCCCATTTATGCATCACTGTGTCAACCCATCTCGTCAAAGACCTTCCTCTTTTTTGCCACCCCTCCACTTTACCAAATATGATCTTTCTCCAGGGACAGGAACCTCCTAACAATATGTCCAAAGTATGACAAGATGAAGTCTTGTCATCCTTGTCTCTAAGGAGCACGCTGGCATTACTTCTTCCAGTGCAGATCAGTTTATCCTTTTTAGGCAACCCATGGTATTTTCAATATTCTTCTCTGGCACCACAGTTTAAATGCATCAATTCTTCTATGTTCTTCCTTATTCAATGTCCAGCTTTCACATGGACATTGAATTTAGCAAGATCCTTTTGACAATGAATGCCACACCCTTCTTCTTGATTGTGTTATTCCCAGCATAGTAAGTCATATGATTTTCGGGTGCAAAATGGCCTAGCCCAGTCCATTTCAGCTCTCTAATGCCGAGGATATTGATCTTCATGCGTTCCATTTCATTTTTGACCACTTCCAATTTTCCTAAATTCACACTCCACACATTCTAAGTTCCAAATATTAGAAGATTATACAGTTGTTTCTTTTTGCTTTGAGTTTTCCCCTTCCAGCAAATAAAGATCCCATGGGCTCCACTCCCAAATGATTCACCTGATTCACATCCCCATGGTCCACTCTTCTAAGGAATCATCTCCTCTTCAGTCACATTTCTGCCTGGGGACCAAAGGGGACCATCCTCCTCTAGTGGCGTCTTGGGCAATCTTCTGCTTCCTTTGTGTAGGCTTTCAGTATTTCAAAGCTATGCATCAGATTTCCAGTGCCTTCTTCCTCCAAAGTGGGGAACTGAGTCCTTCTTTATTGTGTTCTTAGTCTGGAAGCTTTGCTGAAAGCTGTTCATTTTCAGTGGCCCTGCTGGCATTTGAAATAGCAGTGACGTAGCTTCCAGGATCACAGCCAACACTGGCCACCACAGTACGACAAACTGATAGACAATTGGTGGTTAAGTGAGGAGGCTAGAGGATTTAGCCTCAAACCTTGCTGTTAGCAACCCAAAACTTATCCCACATGCTAGAAGGCACCGAAACCTCCTTCGTTCCAATATGGGCATTTCTTCCTTCGGTATCCTTGGCAGACATTATTAGATTGTTAGTAAGTGGTGACATTTTATTTTCCATGCATTCTATTTTTGATCTCACTTCCCCACTATTACGCCTTTCCAGGAAGAGAAGACCAGCTTAGATTTAATTTTAAGAACAAACCATGTGATCTCACATGTAACACATTCATTTGACAGCAGATCTCACTCGTTAGTTTCCACTATTGTTATATTTGTATCTGAGTGTGCTGATTTCTGCATTTGGTTTGGTAACACTCCGCGGACCCAGATCCGGTCTGTATGACCTCCTTGTCGTCTATGATGCCTAAGACAGTGTTTTTAATTAATAAAATCTTAATTAGAAGATATACTAAAGAACATAAGTAATAAGTACCATTCTTTGAGAGCACTTTTGTCATCGTAGTAGCAGTTGCTGTTGCCGTGCTATTGAGACAGCTCCAGCTCATGGTGGTCCCATGCACAGCAGAATAAAATACTACCTGGTCTTATGCCACATACATGAGTTGCCATTAATCAATTCTAGTGTTGTATTTTTGCACTCATTTTATATTTCTAGTACCTTCCTATCAAAGGTGTTCATATTCTAACACCACTATGCCCAGCAGTATTGGTTGTGACCCATAGAGCTTGGCTAGTTACTGGAAGTAGATAAACAGTTTTTCTTCCTAGTCTATCATAGTCTGGAAGCTCCACTGAAATCTGTCCATCATGAGTGACCTTGTTTGTATTTGAAATGCTTGTGGTCTAGCTTCCAGCATCAAGACAAAACAAAGTGATCAGAGTATGGACAAACTGACAGCAGGGGATCCACTGAAAATACACTAAGTGTTAAAAGCGCTATATGTAGAATTTCATTTAGTCTTCATAGAAAACCTATAAGGATAAAGTACTATTCTGCTTACTTTGTTAATGAAGAAACTGAGAATTAAACAGATAAGTAACTTTACCAAAGCTGATAGCTAATAAATGATAGAACCTGGATGGAAACTCAAAACTCTCTGACTCTTGAATTCGTGCCACTAACCATAGAGCTGAGCTGCCATCAAGCATAACCACATATTTGCTTATATCTGGTAATATCATTCCTGTTTATTATCGAGAAAGTAGAAATTATTCAGAGAACAAGAAAGGAAATGGCAAAAATAGGTTAGGCCAGGGATATGAGGCAATGGTGGGGCGGGGGGGGTGGAGGGGAGTGCGAGGGTGGCAGGTCCTAGTGAGACAGAGGAAGAGGTGGTTCAGATGGAGCAAGGGCAGGATAAAAGGGGAGCTGTGAAAGAAAAATGTTTGGATAAAGAGTTGGCCTAAATAATTTGCCCTAAGGCTAATAAGAATGGCAGGTATTATTAGCTGCTGTACTTAAAAGAAGAGAAGACAAATATCAAAGTAAATATGGATTAACAAATTCAAACCCGATTCTCTATTTGGGATCTTTAGCTTTCCACCATTATGATAACTGCTGTTTGATAATTCTACTTTTATATGCAAAACAAGGATGGGAAACTACAGTGATTGAGTACTGAGTGTCAGGCATAGAGATGGATTTTTTTGTACATATATTTATTTAATTTTCAGGAAAGAAAACTCCAAGTGATTGTTGGTAATAGCCATGTCTACAAATGCCCCAAACTGACAGCTTTAGAGAATTCACTCATACAAGACTCAAGGTAATAAATTCATGTTCTGAGCATACGGCTCTTTCTTTTCTTTTCCTATATATCAGCTTCCTCTATTATCTATATTGTTAGGTATCGTATAACCATGAGTTATTTGTGAACTCGGTTGATTTATATCCACAAAAAGAACATTCCTTCCAGAATGCTCTCTGCCGATGGCATAGTTCCTGGTACTTACAGTTGAATCCGGTGAACAAAACATTTGGACCTAAAGAACTGGAGTGTTCTATGCATAGAAAACAGATTACCTGTAAAATGCCACGTGCTGTTGAATTTGAAGAGGATAGTAAGAGTGAGATTGATCATCGGGAGGAAAATGAAAATTCTGGGAACTGATTATTACTTACTGTCCATTTCTATGAGCACTGCCCTTTACTGATTGGTTTCTTGAGTTAGTTCTTGCTATCTCCGCATATTACTGTGGGACCTTTGGGCCCTTGTGCTTCTGCAATGTTCCAAAGTGGAAGGGGAGTGTAATAGGAGAAGATTAAAGGGTTGGAAAAGGGAACTTTGGATGAAAGATTAAAGGAACTCATCCTGGAGAAGAGAGAGATGAGGGGCTGATTTAACAGACTTCAAGTGCCAAAGAGGATAGCAGAAAAAAGAAGGTGAGCAAGTTCGCATCAGTAAAGAGCTGGGCTCAGATTACAGCTTCAAAGATGTAGAGGGGAATTAATGAAGCACTGCTGGCCACAGGTCCTCAGGCATAAAGGCAAGCTATATTGAGGGGACCTCTCCCCCCCACCCCCGCCTTCTTCTCCTCCTAGGCAGAATCATTAGGTGAATAGATGTTCTTATGCCTTGAATTAAGGATAGCAGTGTTGTGTAATAAATTCAGGGATTACTTGTGCTTCTACTATGTATAAGACAGCCATTTTGCATGCTATCTACTTAAGAAGGAAGAGTTATTCCCATGTTTATAAAAGAAGAAGTCAATATTCAGCAGATTAAGGCCATTTCCCCACCAAGCAGAGATTTAATAAGTAAGATGGCCAAGATTAGAATGCAAGTTATCTCCCTCCGACTAGCATCCACAGTCTCTGCTCTTTATGGATGGCTTTCTGTGTGGCAGGCACCCTGTGTTAAAGTTCTCTCTGTGTTGTGCTATTTGCACGTCCTTAGAACCTTAATGGAGAGGATTTAAATTCCCATTTCTCAGATGAAGAAACAGTACAGAGTGGTAAAGCTATCTCTAGAGAAAATAGATGTAAAACTCAAATCCAAACTCAGAACTGTCTTTTTCTCAAGATCCAACTCATCTTTCCATGTGACGCTGCTCTAAACTGCCTAGTAATATTTTAAGGGGTTGAGTTTATTGTGTCTGATAAATATTGACCAATAGGAGGTAGTATTGACAAAACAGAAAAAACCTATTGCCACAAAATAACATAAACCTTTATTAAATGAAAATATCAAAATGTGTAGCCATTATTTCTTGACATAGCCTCCATAAATAAAAGTTTGCACACTTCTCAAGGCAGTGTTTCTATTTATAACTCTTTCCCTCAAATATTGTACTGTCCTACTTACACCACCTCAAAGGGCAGGACTGACACCCTGGAAGACACAAATCATGTTCCTTTTCAGTGTTCTTCAAGTTTGGAGAACAAAACCATATGTAAAGGAACAAGGTCAGAGCTATAGGGTGGATGGAATAAGGTTTCCTGATGAATTCTTACAGTACAACCTTTCCTACTCTCTACGAATGAGCAAGTGCACTGCTGTGGTGGAGAAAAATGCCTTGGCACAACCTTTCTTGCCTTTTCTCGCCAATATTGTTTTCAATTTCATAATAAGCCGTCATGATTGCATTTTGTTCTTTGAGAAAACATATCAAGATCACCCTTGAGAGTGCACAAAATCAATCACCATAAACTTCTGAGTTGACCTCCTTGCCTTGACTTTACCTGGTTTAGTCAGTCCTCTTGAAGTCACTACTTTGGTTGGGTCTTTTTTTGTTTTGTTTTGAAAGTACCTGAATGAAACTAACAGTATTATTGATGGGACTCCTCTGCAGCCATTCACTGATCACAGAGAGAAGTTGAAACATGTTTTGGATACAATAAACCTGAACTAGAACCCTTGTGGCAATATTTTTTTAATTACTCTCCTTTTAGACAGCTAATATTGCATGGGAAGGAAGGACGGCTTCTTGCTGGAAGATATATGCTGGGGGGACCAGAGAAACCATATGGAATAAGTGGTTTTCCAATGTGTCATATGGGATGGACTTTTTTTTTCACAGAAACAGTGAGGGAAAGTAAGGGATCATATGCAAGGAGATAGGAAAGCTATTCTCAAGGAGCAAGAAGATGGAGACACATGGAACAAAAGATCAACAACAGAACATGAGACGGGTGAGTTGGAGCCCAGCAGGCAATCTTCATCTTAGAGTGCAGAGCTTAGCAATGCCTCTACTGGATGAAAGAATGTTGTGTGCACTTCATTTTTCCTCACACCACAGAAAAAGAAAATTGCATGCTTTCCAAATATGTTTGTGTGTGGATCAGATAACATGAATCACTTCTGGACAGAGATATGGGTTGACAGATAAGCATCCCTTCTAGGCTAGATAGTTCAGGCATTTTGCTCCCATAGTCGTTCTCCACCAGCTGTGAGGCTAGGAGGGCAGTCTTTGAGATGATAGAGCAATAGGATCAAAGGATACTTGCTCTCCAAATGTATTTCTTAGTGGCAATCTTCCTAGGAAAGTTTCCCAATTAAGAACTCAGCAGTAAGAAACCAGCCACTGAGATTGGTGTTGTTGGTGAAGGTAATATGGCTGGTCTGGGCTTTTACCTTTAAGGTAGACAGTTTCCATACTGGAGTTACCATAACATTTCCTCACAGAGATGCTTTCCTCTAAATGACTTCTATTGTTAAACATGCATCGTGTTCTGGATATTACATGCCCTCCTAGAGAGACACATAAAACATACCAATATTTAAAGAAATTTGATAAGTCCTGTAGCTAAAAAATCCAATAAATGATTGAACTCACTGTTTTAAAAACATACTTCTTCCATGAGATCATTTTCTAGTAACATCTATGATATCTTGGGAGGATGGAGAAACATGCTTTATGGATTGTATCATATCGAATGTTGACCTCAGCCATTTCAGCTGTTGGAAGTTTTGGACTAGATACCAAAACTAATCATAACCTTGCAGTGAAAGGGATATTTTGTTTCTTCAAGAAAATGATGAATTGAACATCGATGGCATGAGACCTTGAGTTGTGATGAGATGCATTGGCATCAAGAATATCATACATGATAAAACTAAACTGTCATTCAAAAGACAGAAAAGAAATAAAGGATTAAAATGGATGTCAGAAGAGACTCTGAAACTTGCTCTTGCTTGTAGCATAGACATGATGGATCGAAGAGCTACAGAAAATTTTACAGGGAAGCTTGAGAAGACAAAGTTAAGTATTATAATGAATGTGCAAAGACCTAGAGATAAAACCAAAACCACCCCAAACTTACCTTAAACTGAAAGAACTGAAGAAACACTTCAAGCCTTGAGTTGTAACATTGAGAGATTCTATGGGAAAAATACTGAATGAAGGAAAGATCATAAGAAGCTGGATACAATACACAGAGCCAACGACATCATTGAGGAGGTAGCATTTGATCAACAACCAATGGGACTGAAAGAAGAAGTTCAAATGGCACTGAAGACATTAGCCCAAAACAAGGCTCCAGGAAATGAAAAACTAGGGATTGAAATGTTTTGGCAACCTAATGGAACACTGGAAGCACTCATTCATCTATGTCAAGAAATTTGGAAGACCGCTACCAGGTCAACTGACTATGAGAGAGTCATATTTGTGCCCATTCCAAAGAAAAGTCATCCATTAGCTCACAAATTAGAGGACAGTATTATTGATATCACATGCAAGTAAAGCTTTGCTGAAGATCATCCAACAGCAATTGCAGCAGTCCCATTATGAGGATCTTCCAGAAGAGCAGAAGAGGTGGAGAGGTGTGGAACAAGGGATTTCATTGCTGATGTCAGATGAATCATCACTGAAAGCAGAGAATATCTTTTATGCTTTATTACTTGTGTTTTATTGACTATGCAAAGATACTCAACTATGTGGACCATAACCTTGAGAAGAATGAGAATTCCAGGGATTTTATTGTGCCCATGTGAAAACTATTCATAGACTAAGAGGCAGCTGTGTGAGGAGGGAAAGGAATTAACAGCATAGTTTAAAATTAAGACATGTATGCACCAGAGTTGTATCCCCTCGCCAGAAGTATTCAATCTGTATGCTGAGAAAGTAATCAGAGAAGCTGGATGATATCAAGAAGAACATGGCATGAGGATTGGAGGAATGTGTGACCATGAGGTGTCGAAGGGATCAGATATCAGGCATCAAAGAACAAAACCATATCACTGTGAATGAGTGGGAGTGCAGATTGGGGACCCAAAGCCCATCTGTAGGCAACAGGATATCCCCTTACAGAAGGGCGTTTGGGAGGAGACAAGCCAGTCAGGGTGCAGTACAGCAACAATGAAACATACAACTTTCCTCTAGTTCTTAAATGCTTCCTCCCCACTCACCCCCCCCACCAGCACACACACACACACACACACACACACACACACTATCATGATCCCAATTCTATCCAGCTAGACCAGATTACAAATCCAGCTAGACCAGAGGATGTACACTGATACAGATAGGAACCAGAAACACAGGGAATCCAGGACAGATGATCCCTTTAGGAACAGTGGTGAAGGTGGCGATATTGGAAGATGGAGGGAAGGTGGGGTAGAAAGGGACAACCAATTTCAAGGATCTACATATAACTTCCTCCCAAGGGATGGACAACAGAAAGGTGGGTGAAGAGAGACATAGGACAGTGTAACATATGACAAAATAAATTATAAATTATCAAGGGTTTATGAGAGAGTGGGGAGCAGAAAGGGAGGGATAAAAATGAGAAGCTGATACCAAGGACTCAAGTAGAAAGCAAATGTTTTGAGAATGATGAGGGCAACAAATATACAAATCTGATTGACATGCAATGGATATATGTATGGATTGTGATAAGAGAGTTGTATGAGCCCCAAATAAAATGATTAAAAAAACCCCAAAAAAACAGTCTGCACTATTCGGTGACACAACCCTCTGGTTGAAAGTGAAGAAACAAGTGGGCTGCCCCAACCCTGGTGGCAGAGTGGGTTTCAAGTTGGGCTGTGAACCAAGAACTCAGCAGTTAGAAACTACCAGCTGGTATGTGGGAAAACGATGACATTTTATACTCCCATAAAGAGTTCCCATCTCAGAAACCCAAAGGAGAGAGTTATTCTGTCTTACAGAGTCACTATGAGTCAGAATAGACTTGAGGGTGATTAATTTGTTTGTTTGTTTTTTTTGTGGGGGGTGGTTGGTGCAATTCTTACCTACTCCACTTATCTAGTAAGCCACTCTGGTAGGATTTGGCCTCTGGATTAAATTAACTCTATCTTGTTATTTCTTTGCCTGAATCTCTCTCTTAAAATTTGCTTTCTGCAGGAAGAGGAACACATTTCAATTCTAAGACATAAGTTCTGACTCTATTTCACCATTGGGTTTCAGGTGCCTGTAATGCTATTAGTTAAGGAAATGCTTGATGTTTTATTTCTTGCTTGCTCAAACCTTTCATGACAAGATTCTGTTGTTGCATGCCAACAGCATCCATTGACTTCCAGTCCTTGAATAGCACATCACCATGCTTGAATTATGTTAAAAATACCCAATCTCAGAGAGACCTAGAATTGAGGCTAATCTCTTATCACTTAAGCTGTGCATTTCTATATCCCAGTCCTGGTCTACTAGAGATTCTTCCTAGACCACAATTTATGACTTTGTACATGGTCACACAACCCCTCCCCCAGGAAGCTGCCATTTTCCTTCTCTTAGCAACACTAAATTCATAGTCAGGGTCAACTATAAATGATATGGGAATCTTTTAAAACAATAAAACACACTAAAATAACATTACTGTGGCTATTTTTATTATTAACATGTTAACATAAAAAACAATTTTGTCTCCTCAGTAGACAATTATCCAATGATAATTAAACAAAAAATGGAGGACCCATAGCTTAGGCATCTACCCTCTAGTCACACCTTTAGATGAGGTGGTAAATAATGTCAGGTTCCTTCCTTTTTGAATATACTGTCAAACACTGCATAGCATCCATTTGGGCAACATTAGACCAAATATACATAGGTGGTCCCTAAAGTTAGACTAACGTACAGAAATCCTGGTTTCAGAGACCAGGAGAGGATGCAACAGCTTCCCACAGATCACACCTGTATCCCATGTCTCTTATAAACAAAGCAATTGAGTTGCCAGGTGTATAATGACACTTTACATACATAACCTATACTACAAGTCTTGCTTTAAAACTGAATCCAAACTCACTGTCATTGAGTCAGTGACGCACAGTGACCCTGTGGGTTTCGGAGACTAACTGTTTATGGGACTGAAAAGCCCAGGTCTTTTTCCTGGGGGGCTGGTGATAGTTTGGAACTGCCAGTCATATGGATCACAATCCAATTGTGTAGCCACTACACCATCAGGGCGCTTAATGTCTTGATAGTCACAAAGCACAACCATGTTACTGGCTTAGGTATGTATGCATGAACTGAACTGTATTTTCTACCTAATTTGTTTACCATGTAACAGTTTCTGCTCTCACTCATAGATGCCAGTAGCCAATCTCAGGTATCTTGAGTCTCTTAAATGTTGTAGTTTTCCTTCAAGGATTTTACCATGAGGTGTATTCTAGTTCCAAAAAACATCAAATTCAGTGCTAGGGATAATAGTAAGGGCTAAATGAAGCCAAGACAAAGGTGGAAAATTATCAGGGAATGCTATTGCTCACAACTTAGACCTGTTACATGACAATGATGACATTCTTCAAAACCAAAACGGTCCACTCAACTGATAGTCACAAGTCTATTGAAAACATGAGAGGGGTCTATATCAAATAGATAGAAATTGATAATGATGTAGATTGAAGACTAAGCACTCAAGTGACGGTCTTTCAGCCTGTTGATGATTACTGCCAAGTCACAATCCTTGTTTGAAGAGTGGAAGAAAAAGCAGGACCAGTCTATGATATGATTTTTACACAATGTCCAAATCACATAGCCTCCTATTTCATGAATGTGTCATGAATGATAGGCAGTGCATAATTGCAAATGAGTATGAGAGTCACCAAATCCAATTGCCAAGAAGGTTCATGCATTAGTGGAGGGGGACTGCATAATGACAATCACTTGCCTTGGTAAAGCACTGTTGCTACATTGTCTTCTCCGAACCTCAGATTCATTCTTGAAAGAAAGGTTGGGAATCGTATTCTTTTCACCGCAGACGAAAAACTCAATACAATAGGAGATATGATGATTTGATCAAGAGAATAACCAGGACCAGTTTGAGTCAATGCATGCAGTCAAGACCCCCTTGGGACTTAAGCTCATTAGACCATCACATCTTGGAAGCTGTGAAGAAAATTGAGAAGACCTGCCTGTAGGTATAGGTGTAGTTTCCCTCATTCTGGTTGAGCCAGCTCTCTGACCTTAGGACAAAGCCATTTCTCTTCATTCCACTATCTGTCAAATCAGAAAAAGAATTTTTATATTAATTGCTTCAAGAGGGTGGGTATGCTTCCACTCAATGCACATCAATTACAACTACTGACCATATGCTAAGGGAAGCTTGCATGTAGAGGTGAAGGTAACACATTTCAGCAGAGATTCTGGCCTAAGTGGGGCTCAGGAGAAAGACTGGGTCATATGCTTCTGAAAAACTATCCAATGAAAACCTTATGGATCACAACAGTCCTACCCCATTGTGCTTGACTTGGTGGATAACTCAACGGCAGATTAACAAAAGAAAACATTATTTCGAGTATTAAATGAGGCACTGTGTGTCAAATGATTAACACATAGGAAGTTCTTAGCACATCCTAGTTCTCTTGAGATGGTAGAAGTCTAAGTTGTCTTTTGGAGAACTCTGAATTTACTTGTTAGAAGAAATTAGCTTAATTCTCTCTGGTGGGCTCTGGAAGTACAAAAAACATTGTTACACTTAACATCTTAATTTTCATTGTCTTGTATGGTTTCTGGTATATAGGAAGGGCTTAACACATTCATTTTGGGGAAAATGAATAGGGAAAGGTTTGAGAAAGAGACTTAGCATATTTTATGACATGAACAATATGGTGCACTAAGTATATGGATACCAAGTGAGCTCCCTGGTCCCAGAGGCCTGCCAGGGAGCATGAAATCAATGGCAGATGCACGTGCGTCAGTACCTTGAGGTAGATGCTAGAGTTACTGGCCCATGGAAACTGAAAGCAAGGCAATTCAACCATCTCTGTTTGCGGAAACATCAGTTTTAGACAAGAGCTCAACTGTCAAGCTCCCTGGACTGTCACGTTCCCAAAGTAGCTCTGTTTCTGTCGTTAGCCTTGGTTCCAAAAGCAAATCCAATATCTCAACATCTCATTGCTTGATAAATAAAGCCCTCTCTCTGCCTGATAAATAAGACGGATCTGGCCATCCAAGGGCATTTCCCAAGCAGGAAGGGCTGCTTAAACTCCCTACCAGATTGCAGCTGGCACCCGCCGCGTTGATTTTTCCCTCTCCTTATAATCATAATGGGATCTCAGCAATAAAGATGGATTTGTTAATTCCCATCCCCTTCTCACTTTCTCTTTTAATCACTGTCGAGCATAAATTAATTTCAACTTACAGAGCTTACAACAAGATTCCATCATTGTCTAGGGCACAGAAAGGTCAAAAAACAGGAGCCTCTGAAAACACTCATCAGCTGTTTGCCAGGAATAAACTTTTAGTTATTGACACTTAATTATTTCTATTTTGTTCATGGCAACCCGAAGTCAGAGAGAGAGAGGAGGGAGTGAAACTCTGTCCAACTTGATCACTTGTCTGTTGGTATGCTGATTCCTGCATTTTCTCTGGAGTCGATGAAGCGTACGAAGATCAAGCACAGTATCCTGCGTCTATTTGTTCAAGAAAGGGGCCCTGATGACCCTATGGATTAAACTTTGGGCTGTTGCCCACAAGGTTGGTGGTTTAAATCTACTAGTTGCTTCACAGGAGAAAGATGAAACTGCTTGCTCCAATAAAGGTTGACAATCTGTGAGAGCTTAAGGAGATGTTTGTTCTATATAGTCACTAACAGCTTTTATTTTGTCCTTCAGGGAGGGTCACTGTCAGGCAGAATCCCCTTGATGGTAGTGGGTGGGATATTTGTTCAGGGTAATGTATAGTCAAGTCCCGGGGTCACTAGACCTGTTTAACTACTTTTATTACATTAGTTGTTTTCATGTTGCTCTGAGGCTGGAAATTATGCCACCAGTTTTCAAATACCAGCAGGGTCATCCATGGAGAATCAGTTTCATTGCAGTTTCCAGACTAAGAAAGACCCAGAAAAAAGGAAAGATAATCTATTTCAAAAAATTAGTCATGAAGACCTTATGTATTACAACAGAACATTTTCTGACTCATTCCCCCCCCCCCACACACACACATCATCAAAGGAGAGCAATCACTGGAATTGAAGATCGCATTGAGTTAAGTAGATAGCCAGCGAGGATATTGGGCATCCCTGATCAAATAGTGTATTAGACTGGGTTGTCTAGAGAAACAAAACCAGTGACACTCCTATATGTAACAGAAAGAGCTTTATATCAAGAAGCAAGCTTATAACAAGGCATCCCAACCCAGTACAACTTAAGTTCATGCTAGCCAGAGCACCCCTTAGAGGCACATAGCTGCAGGCCCATGATGCAGAAAGCTGAAGCAGGATGCAGGTAAACCACAGGCCACTGGGGGCAGAGTTACGTGGATCCAAGGTCAGTGAAACATGACAGGGTGCAGACAGCTCTCAGGGTCAGGCAGCCTGCCCACACAAGGCCATCACTGGAGGCAGGCACAGAATCCCTGCAAGCAAGAAGGTGAAGGGGCAGAAAAAGAGAAAAGAGGTCCCTAGTATCTCTCTTTTTAAAAGGCCATACTTCCCAGGAGGCATCATCAGACTATGACCTGATTGACAGATTAGACTCCACACCTACACAAGTGCAAATTGACATAAATCTGACTGCCACAGAAAGATCGACACAACAGTCAAAGCCAAGACTTATTAAACATACTGTTGTGCCTGACGATAATGCAGAAATATGTAGCATTCCGTCCGTTTGTATGTAAGATCGCCCTGAGTGAATGGCTCAACGGTCTGTTTGGAACTCAACCTGCTATGGCTAATCTGGGATACCTGAGGGGGAAATATTTAATGTATGATGGCTTACCAGGTAAATGACAGTAATCATATCCATCTTGTAGAACCATGATGGGAAATAGATTGAAAAAAAGATTTAAAAGTAATGAGTATTGGCCTGGAAAGTCATAGACATTTTGCAAAATCTACATACAAGTAGTAGTATTTCCTTTCTGACACTTTAGAATTTACTGATCAGAGCTGTGATAAAACTTGGGAGCAGAAAAAAACTCAGCAAACATATTGTTGGTGTGGTATGTAAGTGTTATCAAGTACTTTCCAACTCAGACCATGTTTACAACAGAAAAAAAATCCTGCCTGGTCCTGACCAGTCCCATAATATTTGACAGGACTGATACAAATTTGGCTGCTACTGTGCCAATCCAACTTGCCGAGGGTCTTCTTTTTCATAGTCCCCCTACTTCGCCAACCATGATGTTGTTCCCCAGGGCCTGGTCCCTCCTGATAACACGCCCACCATCTGTGAAACGATGTCTAGTCAGCCGGCTCTTCTTCACAGACAGGTTTGTTTTTCCTTCATCTTCTCCATGGTATGTTCACTTTTTAATTTTGTTAAACTAAAACCATCATTAAAAGACAAGTTTTTGTTTTGTTTTTATCTCCACTATTCAGCTTCCTCAAGTAGATGAGAAGGTAGAAAATGCCATGGCTTGAGCCACACACACCATTATCTGTAACAACTTCACTTACACACATAATTACTGTAGATTGGTTCAATGGGACACATTGTTTTCTAATTTCTTATTTGCTGCTTCCATTGTTGTTATCATGGATCCAAGTAGAATGAAGTATTTGACAATTTAGTATTTCCTTCACTTATCACTTATGGGTCCTGCTCGGAGGATGTTTGTTTTCTTTTCGTTGAGGTGCAGTCGAACTGAAGGCTCTAGTCTTGGAGCGTCATCTGTGAGTTTTTCAAGGACTCTCTCGTTAAGCAACCGACGCTGTACCATCTGCATATCAGTGGTGTTATCACTGAGTCTTCCTCCAATCCTGCTGCTGGATTGGTGGGCAGGGGGCGGGGGTGTTATTTGTTTAGGTCACAGATTGAACACGATGGAGAAAGGATACATCTCTGTATTTCTGATTCAAACCGCACGGTGTCCCCTTGCTGTATCTGAGCGACTGACTCTTATTATACATGAAGGTTGCACATGAGCACCATGAGTGTTCGGGCACACACAGTATTTGCAAGGTCATTCATAATCTGTGATGATGCGTACATATGACTACTAAAATTCAAGGAAAGGTCTTTCTGATGTCTCTGCTTTCAGTCAAGAGCTGAAACAGACACGATGTAACATTTACAATAGTATCCATCGTTCTGTTTGTTCTTCTAAATCTGGCTTCAAGTTTTGGCACTCTCGTCAATTCATTGCTGCAGCCATTTTTGGATTATCAGCATGTGGTGTTAAGGATACTGTTTGACACATTGTGCACTATGTTTGATCACCTTTCCTTGGAATGGGCAACATATAGATCTCTTACAGTTGGTTTGCTTCTCCTTCGTTTTCCCATAGTTCTCCATTCTTCCTCCTTCCATCGAAAGTACCTGATCATAATTATTCTGATTTCCTTGTCTGATCATTCAAATGTCTTTTCTTCCTCAGGACGATCTTTTAGATCTACCCATTGGTGACTTGTTTGTGTCTTTATTTCTTAGGGACTTGGGGAGTGGCCATATTAGCAATGCAATATTTACAATACTCTACACAGAACTTCCAAATATGTAGGCCAGGCATTGTGTGACTTAAACTTTATGAAAATCCTGGAATAAGGAAGGCTCACTTTAGAAAAGTTAGATTACCAGAACACTGAATCCTGGATCTGTGGGGCACACGGCATGCTCAGTGAGACCCCATATGGGAACTCCACTGGGTGAACTAGACTCTGCTTCAGACACACTTGTAACTTGAGGACTTAAGCCAGAAAATACATGGTGTCTTAGGAAGCTGAAGTTCTTAAACTTCAACTTAACAACAATTAGTCCTTACATCATGGCCCTGTTCCATCCTCAGGGAAGGAAAATAACAGATATGGGAGCTATACAAGTATCTGTACCAAGACAACGTACTGTTGGTTGGCAAACAAATAAGGTCTTGCTACATCAGCACCCTGTATGCTGTTTTAAGATATGTATAATTACCAGCCATCCTGTTATGGCCATTCTGTTATATTTTGCTTATGATTATTCATATTAGGGGTGTGTCTCAGAGGTACATCACCATTTGGGGTCACCCTCTTGAAGCTGTGTTATTTGTTTCTCTGTTTTTCTGTAAATGAAACCCAGAGACATTGAGCCTTTACAGAAAACAAATATAACAAGAGTTTCAGGGAGCAGGGGGCATTGAGGGTGGGGAAGATAAGAAAGAGATGATGTTATGACTTTCAGAAAGGAAAAGCATATTTGGAGACTAATTATGGAATCAATTGTATAATTCTGTTTGATGTGATTGAACTTTATACTGATATGATATATGTATTAACTCCCAAGTTACTGAATTTTTTTTAAGTATAGATCCAGGAATTGTTTGGGGCCTCACACTAAACCCTAGCTCCAACTTAAGAATAATTAGTCCTTACATGTGGCCCTACTCCATACTCTCCCTCAGGGACGGAACATAGAAGATACAGGTGTTAGAGCAAATTGTGGCAAAGAATTTAGATGGTGCCCAGCTAGCAGATCAAATTGTATCTGGGTATTACAGGTTTGTCTCCAAACAAGCAGCCATCTAAGTGAGATGTCACCTAAGTCTACATGGAAGACACACACCATCATCAGTCACTGAAGGATTGTAAATCATGTAATCTGAAGCCCAAGGAGGGAATAGTGTCAGAGTCTAAACTGAAAATCCAGTTTGCAGAAGGGGATGGAGGACAGTGGGAACCCAAGGTTCATTTGTGGAACTCCTTAAGAAATGAGAACTCCTTTATCTAACATTAAGGGATAGGAGGAAAGTGGTTATTGAGCAGAGTGCTTGGCAGGGCGGGGTACGGTAGATCAAAGGCATGAATCTGGCCTGAACACTTAAGTTTGTCAGTAGATCCCTTCTGTAATGTGGGTTGGACCTGATGTGGTTTCAAAAGTTTTCTGTATTTTTTGTGTCTTAGTTTTCTTCGGATGTTGTTTGTTCATATTAGAGTGTATCTCAGAGGTGTTATGTCAATGGAAGTCACACTCTTGAAGCTGAGTTCTATGATTTTTTGTGGTTCGGTATGTGAAACCCAGGTTTGAGGAACCTATAGGGACAGAAAGTAGAATGAGGCGTTTGGAGGGAGAGGGGTACAGTGTTGGAGGTAAAGGGGAGTAAGAGGGGTAAAGGAGTTCATGTAGAAAAATAACGTTTGGCAACTGCTGTGGTAGCAATTGTACATTCTTCTTGAGGTGACTGAAGTTTGAAATGATATAATATATGAGTATGCATTAAATCCCAATTCATAATAAGAAAAAAGAAAAAACAGTTTAATTACTTGTGTAAGAACCTACCACAAAAGTTTTGAAGACAGATGCGTTTGATGCAAGACTTGGGAAATCTCAAACAGCAATACTGACTCTCATTTCATCTCAGCATTTATACATACAAGTGACAGAGAAGGGTGGATCCTTTTAGAACGAACGCCTCTTAAGGCTTTACAAGTAAATTTGGTCCCTTGGCCTCACTTTTAGCACCATTCCAACCACTGTCTATGAAGCCTTTTCCCATTAAGAAGATTTTCACTCGTGCTAACCCCATGTGTGCCAGAGTAAAGCAAGGCTGCAGCGGCTAGTTTGTGGATGTACATTTACCAGGCTTTACTTCCGAAGTTCCTCTGCTTTGACTTGAATCACCAAGATGTTGTTGTTGCTGTTGTTTGCCATAGAGTCAGTTCCAACCCAGAGGGACTTTATTCAAAACTGAACAACACATGTCCTGGCCCTGGGCCATCTTCATAAGTCCATTGTTGTTGGCATTGAGTCCATCCATCTCCGTGAGGGCCTTCCTCTCCTGCACGTCCCTCTGCTTTACCAAACATGATGTCCTGCTCCAGGGACTGGTCTCTCCTGACAAGTCTAAAGTATACAAGGCAAAGTCTTGTCATCCGGGCCTCTAAGGGCCTGCTGACTGTCCTTCATCTGAGACGGATTTGTTTGTCCTTTCAGAAGTCCATGGCACGATCACTAGTCTTCTCCAGCACCTCGATTCAAATGCAGTGATTATTCTTCGGTCTTCTTTATCCAATGTCCAACTTTCTCAGACATATGAAGCACTCAAAAATACCATGATTTGGGTCAGATCCATCTTAGTCCTCCAAGTATCACCCTTGTTTTCCAATACTCCAAAGAGGTCTTATGCATAAAATTTACCAAACAAAATGCATATTTTGATCTCTTGACTGTGGCTCAGGTTTGCATTGATTATGATCCAAGAAAGAGAAAGTTCTTGTCTATAATCTTTTCCTCATTTATCATGATCTTTCCTATTGATCCAGTTGTGGGGATTTTGAGCTTCTTTTTCTTTTGTAATCCATATGGAAGATTGTAGTAAGCATTTGCTATTGAGTTTTAATCCAGATGGAAGATTGTAGTAGCATTTACTATTTTTACCACCCAGGGACCCCACAACCACTGCAAACATCCAGATGAAGCATTTGTGGGCTATTTTTAAGTATACTCCAACTAAAAGGTTCCAGAGACCTGCATAATTCTCCTCCAGAAACTGCACACAGCGATGTGAGGGTATGAAATATGGTGCACTAGAGCTGGCTTGGCTAAGGAAAAATATGAAAAGTGACGAGGAGGACTTCAAAAAGAGAAACATAAGCAATGTCTAGTTATTTGGGAGTGATTTATTTTGTATAAATCTGGAGCTAGGCTGCTTTTTTTTGAGCTGAAGTGCACAAAGAAGCCATTGATGCTTTCAATGCATACTGTAGCAATTATATTTGACTTAGTTCAATAAGTCCAGCTTTTCAGGGAAGTTTGGGAGAGGGCCATACTCTACATTTCTAGAAATGGCAAAAAAACAGTGGATAATTATAGATTTTAAAATGTGTTCACATTCGTTAGCATATCTTAATCCATCCTTACAGAAACCGTATAGATTGTTCGTTGCCATCTTCATTTTGTCACTTAGAACTGAGAAAGTTAAAACCACAAGATTTCTTTTTTTCAAAATATGCTCTGTTGAAAATTAGACTTCATGCTAGGTCACGCAAGGGGCCACTGATAAATGAGAATCGAGGTAACTGGAAGCATCATCCAGAGATACCCTGAAGTAGCCAGTCTTTGGTGAATGGCTAGCATATGGCAAACCCTGGAAAGGTACTGCTGGGAGCGTCCTCAATACGACAGCTCCTTCTTTGAGCTTATGTGTAGTAAAAATCAGATACATGAACTATCCAATATTTAAATATATTTTTGTCAAGGCTCTCAAGGTTAAGTTTGACATGCTGAGAGTATCTATTGTCAGTTGGGAGTAAGAATTGCTGATAATGTGGTATCTACGTTAAAATTGCTTTGCACAAATGTGTTGACATTCATTATATGGCTCACTTTGCTTTCCCTACTATAACCCACATTTGCTTCACTAAAATAATGTTATTGTGCAAAGATTAAACATCAAGGTGGTTAAAGACTGTGTAGCGGGGGATCTGCATTACCAATGAGAATTCATTTTCACACAGGACTACAAGTATTTACTTAGAACTGACAGCCATGTGGCTAATGCTTAACCCACTCTGCCATGAGGGATCACTGGAAAGCCACTAGATTAAAAAAAAAGAGCCCCACGTTTCGAGAGGCATCATGAATAATTCTGTGTCCAATTTTCTCTTGGAAATAACTGTAGGAGAGTCTTCCTCCACTCTAGCCACCTTATCATTTCACCTCCAATCAGATCATTCCCACTGCAGCTCAGTGCCACCTCTGACTACACAGTGCACACCATCTGAAGTTCAATTTACATGTTCCTTTCTAAATTATACTTGGTCATTTCCTCAAGAGCTACTTTTTGGGGACATGTGACTACTGCTCTTTCCTTGTCATTTCTTGCTTATTTGAATCCCTATTTTACTTGTTGAGTGCGATAACATTTATTTAGTAATATTTATACTCTTCCTGGGATGGCTGGGTTTTGGTGGTTTATTTGTTTTTATTTATTTTTTCTTCTTCTTCTGTATTTTCCCCATCTCACAAATTCAAGGGTATGGGAGTGTCCTAATGTTTGCTAACCATGAATGGTCCTTTGATTGCCTTAATAGTGGATTCTTTTCCTCTTATCACATTGTCTCATCTCATCACATCTCATTCTATTCCATTTCTTTCTAATTAACTACTGGTTGCTGGACACTGTGCTAGCCCCTCTTTTGAGGAGCTCATGGCCTGGAGTGGAGGTGAAAACTTCACACACAGGGAAAGAGAAAGTAAAGAAAAAGAAGCAAAAATCAGTTTGAGGTAACTTTATTAAGGAAAAAAAAAGCCTTATTGATATAAGGTGGGAGGCATTTTTATTCTGCCTGGAGGTTTTGCCTAGAGATTGAGATATTACTCCACTCTCTAGAGGCTGAAGAGGGATGTGAATGTGAGGGCGGACATTCTAGAGCGTTCACTGAAAGTGATCAGAGACACTGAGTCATATTTATGGCACAGTGTGTAGGGGAGGCAAACGTGGGTTGGTAAAAATTTTAGGGCGTTAGTCAATGAAGAAATTTTATTAACTATTTCTTGATGTTATGAGAAATATCATTAATGTTATTTAAACAAAAGAGGGTTTGTTTTTAACTAAATGATAAATATATTTTGGATATTCTAGGACTCATCTAATGCCTAAGCATTACCATGTTATTTTGATACTTACACATTAGTTTCTTTTGTATGGTCAAGAAGAATAAATGTTGCTAAGACATGTTGTACAGAACAGAAATAAAGAGTATCTTAAAGAGGGCAACAATATGAGATGGATTTAATTTACCTCATTCTGCAAAGTCATATACTCATAGTGAACATAAAGTTTTAGTATGTATGACAACCACATTTTGATAGACGTCTAAATGAATTCTCTCTTTTTATGTCCCAACACCCACCATTTCACTAGAAGAATATAAGGTAGTAAAAAGTGCATGAGGCGGTTTTGATTAAATATATATTTATTTAATCCTGTGACTGTTCTATTATACTGCTTTGGTTAATCAAAATAACTGGACATAAAAATAGTGGCACTGTCAGGTAAGTCTTGGACTATTAACTCCAAGGCTGTTAGTGGAAGCCGCTTGATGGGAGAAAGATGAGACTGCCTACTCATAAAAATTCACAGCCTCATTTACCCTATATATGGTTGTTATGAGTCAGAATTTACTCAATGACCATGGGTTGTGGTTCAAAAGAAATGAAATCTAACAATGATGACAGCAACTCAAACTACAATATATCTATAAAAACCTAAAAATAAAGTGCATGTGCTAAAGTAAAATTTACCAAATATGCATATCTTTCTATAGCTAAACCCTATGCTCCAATGCAGTTGTAGAAGAAACAATGCTCACATCAACATTTATTTTTGCTTTGGGTTATTTTATGATCTTCATGTTTGATGTGTAAATTTGCTTTGGTGGTAGAGATGGGTAAGCTTTGGTATTGTAAAAAGTTTAAATCTAGATTTGTAGTTGAATACCATTATGCTGAGAATAATTAAAAACATCGTGGGCTGGTCTATAGAAGTATTACTTACTCTTGATATGAGAATTATGTATTAGAATGCTTTGCAGTACATGAAGGAACTCTGTAAATGTTGCTTGTTTGTTGCTGCTAGGCACCATCCAGTCAGTTCAGACCCAGAGAGCGCCTACGTACAGCCGAAGGAAACACTGCCCAATCTTCCACCATAACCACAATTGTTTCTTCCTGTTGTTACTTTTCAAAAGGTTAAGTCACATATTATACAATTCAACAATTCAGTCACATTAAGAATTGTAAAATCATCACCACAATTGATTTTAAACATTTTCTTCATTCTTGTACTCATCATTATTAGCTCTCCATATCCCTCATACCCCCTCCCCCATACCCTCAAGGAACCATTAAACTAGTTACTCTTTCTGTAAATTTACCTATCCTGGATTGCATATAAGGAAAAAATTGAAAAGAAAAAAAACCCTAAAACTAACACTAAACCTAAAACTAACTAAAATAAAACAGATTAAAAACCTTAATTGAAAAGGAAACAGAAAATATTAAAAACTTGAACAAATTGAAATGGAACCTAAGGGTGATCAAATGATAGGGTGTTAAATTTTAATCTAACTGCATCTGCAATAAACCACTTTTCTTTCTTTTTTCCGTAGTATTTATTTATTTATTTATTTTTAATTTTAACAATTTATTGGGGCTCATACAATTCTTTTCACAGTTCATACATATACATACATCAATTGTATAAAGCACATCTGTACAGTCTTTGCCCTAATCATTTTTTTCTCTTTTCTTCTTTTACATTTTATTAGGGACTCATACAACTCTTACCACAATCCATACATATATATACATCAATTGTATAAAGCACATCCATACATTCCCTGCCCCAATCATTCTCAAGGCATTTGCTCTCCACTTAAGCCCCTTGCATCAGGTCCTCTTTTTTTTCCCCCCTCCCTCCCCATTCCCCCCTCCCTCATATGCCCTTGGTAATTTATACATCGTTGTTTTGTCATATCTTGCCCTATCCGGAGTCTCCCTTCCCTCCTTCTCTGCTGTCCCTCTCCCAGGGAAGAGGTCACATGTGGATCCTTGTAATCAGTTCCCCCTTTCCAACCCACTCACCCTCCACTCTCCCAGCATCGTCCCTCACACCCTTGGTCCTGAAGGTATCATCCACCCTGGATTCCCTGTACCTCCAACCCTCATATGCACCAGTGTACAGCCTCTGTCCTATCCAGCCCTGCAAGGTAGAATTCGGATCATGGTAGTTGGGGGGAGGAAGCATCCAGGATCCGGGGGAAAGCTGTGTTCTTCATCGATACTACCTCACACCCTAATTAACCCATCTCCTCTCCTAAACCCCTCTGTGAGGGGATCTCCATTGGTCGACACTTGGGCCTTGGGTCTCCACTCTGCACTTCCCCCTTCATTTAATATGATATATATATACATATATACATACATATATACATATACACATATATACACATACATACACACACTTATATCTCTTTTTTTTTTGCATGATGCCTTATACCTGGTCCCTTGGGCACCTCGTGATCGCACTGGCCGGTGTGCTTCTTCCATGTGGGCTTATTTGCTTCTGAGCTAGATGGCCGCTTGTTCACCTTCAAGCCTTTAAGACCCCAGACACTATCTCTTTTGATAGCTGGGCACCATCAGCTTTCTTCACCACATTTGCTTGTGCACCCATTTGTCTTCAGCGATCCTATCATGGAGGTGTGCAGTCAATGATATGATTTTTTGTTCTTTGATGCCTGGTAACTGATCCCTTTGGGACCACTCGATCACACAGGCTGGTGTGTTCTTCCATGTGGACTTTGTTGCTTCTGAGCTAGATGGCCGCTTGTTTATCTTCAAGCCTTTAAGACCCCAGTCACTATCTCTTTTGATAGCCGGGCACCATCAGCTTTCTTCACCATATTTACTTGTTCACCCACTTTGACTCCAGCCGTTGTGTCGGGAGAGTGAGCATCATAGAGTTCCAATTTAATAAAAGAAGGTATTCATGCATTGAGGGAGTGTAATAAACCACTTTTCAATGCTTTCTGCATGGCAGCAAGACTATTCACCTCCTTGGTCCGTGGTCAGGTGCGGTTCACTAGGGGCTTAGTTCCCATGTATTCCCCAGCACTTCATGATTGTCCTTGTGTTGGAGCCCACTGATAAAGCTTAGCTATCAACCCATCTTGTTGAAGGGCTTCCTTTTTTTTTTTTTTTTTTGATGTCTGTCTTCAGGTACTGATTTCTCCTTTTGTTGTTGTTTTTTGTTGCTTCAGAGTGAAGATATTTAGATCTATAATTTAGGAGGAAACCATCCCAGTCTCTCTGGGGAGCAGGGTGGCTGGTTGGGAATGGTGGGAAACAGACAAGATCAGTGTAGTAATTGTGTTAAGGGTGGTAGGCATTCAAAGAGCCTGAACTGAGAGCAGCAGTTGGGAACAAGAAGGAGACAGATTCGAGAGCTGTTTGGGTGCAATAATAAACTCTTGTTAATGGTAATGGTGATGATCATTTAACAGCCCAGAAGTTGCGCCCCTGTGCCAACTGCTTTTAAGGTCTGTAGAATTCAGGCCAGAAATTAGTACGGGGCACGCTATCAAGCTCATTGCCTTGTAAGAGTTGTCCTCAATACATATTTGTTGATTTGATTTGATTACCTTGTGTGGAGTACAATCCAATTAAAACTAAGCCACGTCTTCACAAAGAGGCAGAAACTCAGCAAGGGCATTTAAAACAACAAAAAATGATTCCTCCTATACCTTCATTATTTAGACCCACCACCTGATTTGGAAGAGGATGGTAATGAAGGCAGTAGAAAGGATTGGTGTGTAAAGGGAAGGCGACCAACTAGAATTTTACCCACCTTCACCCCCCCCCTTCCACCCCCAGGGTGATCACATCTCAAAACTGTGCAGAGAGAGATCAGCACAGGGAAATATTGTTCCCTCTTCACAAATATGAATGAGTAAATGGCGACTTCCATTCATTACAATTCTATGGAGATGGAGAATGAGAATGTGTGGCGCATTAGCTGAGTTCTCTATTTGCAGAAACCCCGTGGAGCATAAGTACAGAATGGGTCTGCTCTCTAGGCATGTGGCCATCAGCTCCAGAAGGGAAAATATGCTCTTCACCATTGCAGGTTACTTTTCATGGCCTTTGCTTTGAAATGTTAACAAAAAGAAGTGGACAATTAGAAAGACCGATGCTACTTCTCTATTCACTCACCCGAGTGTTTGTCTTGACACAGTACAGAGACAATGCTGTTATCTCCATTTTTAAAAACACTATGGGATAAAGATTTTCAGAATGATAACTTCTAAATAGGGGTGGCATGCCGTACTCCTAACAGCAATACCAGCAGTTCGAAACCACCAGCCACTCCAAAGGAAGAGGAGGCTCTCTACTCCTGTACAGATTTACAGCCTCATAAAGCAAAAAGGGCAGTTCTGCTCTCTCATTTAGGGTTGCTATGAGTCAGAATCAACTTAATGGAAGTAAGTGTCAGAATTGAGTTTGATGGCAAATGTATAAAAACTCTCACAATGATAACTCCTATGCATCATATTGTTATTGCTGCATCTCAGTGCTTAGAGGGCCCTGGAATGAAAACCCAGTTCTCATGAATTTCAGTCTAATCTTAAATTAGTAAAATGCCCTGCAGTTTTCTAGGCATACCATAATGACGCCATCTTCATAGTCAACATCACCAAAGAGTAGACTCTGTGTTATTTAAGAGTCCGTATACTACTCAAAGAACTATCGTGAGATCCTCCTGTCTTTCAGAAGCCATTCCTGATACAGCCATTACCACCAGTCATTTCTTTCTGCACTCTCAAATTGCACAGTCTCGCACAGAAGCCTACTGATGTCTTCAGGATTATTGTTTCTCTTGGCTGCTAAGAAATTTAAGGCAATGATTGTACCTGCCCATGTTTTTATTTATTTTTTTATTTTGCTGGCCTCTTCTGGGCTACAGAACAAAATCAGATACCCAAAGCTCAGAAAGTTCTCCAACTCACCAAGATTTTCATATTTCTTTTGCTTTTTAAAAATCCCTAGGAGTGCTATGGGTTGGGCATTGGACTGTTAATCACAAATTCAGCAGTTCAAATACACCAGCTACTCCATCAGAGAAAGAGGAAGCTGCTTGCTCCCATAAAAATATGGAGTCTTGAGAACTCTGCATAGCATGAACATGGTTTTGTTATGCCTTGATAGAAGTGGGTTCAAATGTTATGTTTTGCCTCATTTGATCATCTTATAAGTAATATGACACACCAGATTGGCTATAATTTATTCCAATTTAATAATTATGTGAGTGGGGAAGCAAAGTGGTGTTAAAAAAGGACCTTGTATCATCAACTTCGGGCGATAGATGGAATAGCAAATAGGTTTATTTGATGCCAAGATATTAGTATTCCTTCTTCTAATCAAACCATTTGCATACAGTTGAAAAGATAAGGATTAATAACACCACAGATATGGGCTTTACTTTAACTTTTATTAATGCTACACCAATTCTATTTGTTAAGAAAGTTGAAAGGGCCATGTTATTGAAGGCAGTGTTATTGTTATGTAGCTGGATGTTTTAATTGATCTAATTTTGAAATACTTTCCATTCACTAAAGTAAGAAATGATATACCTTTGTCCAGACCACATGAAAATGAAATTATAAGATTGAGATGAAGTTTTCAAGATAAACAATGACCACTTAAGTGTCTGTGGAATCAGGCTAGAACACTGTCTTACACTTGTGCAACCATGCAAATGACAGAAGACCAAGCAAAGTTTCCTTCTGTTATACATAAGGCACCCATAAATTACAGCTGATTCAATGGTAACTAACTGCACTTTTAGGAGAATAAATAACACAAAGCAATAGGTCAAGAGACTGGAGTCACCTTCAACCGAACACATTGCCATCCAATGAATTGTGACTCAGGACAACCCCACAGGACAGAACAGAATGGCCTCTGTGGTTCCCTTAGGCTGTGCATCTCTGGGTTTGAGATGTGCACCTCTGTGTGGAGATTGTCAACACTGCCTGGGGTCACATCTTTCTAGAGCAAGTGGTTAGAGTTCTCACTATTTAATCTGAATAAAATAATTAATATCAAATATTGGTGACCATGTTTTGGAGATAGGTCATAAATAACCCATGAAAAATTATAGAATTGGTCATCTTCCACCTGGACAAACTGTACAGTTGAATAATCTGCATAAATTTCATGTTTCAGCTTGTACTTTTGTAGTCTATCGGTGGATTACACATAATGATCTAAGAATTATAGATATAATAGGGTTATATGACCTCTTGGAGACATTTCAAACATTTCCTCTAATTTCATCTCGAATATCTCCTCATGGAATTACCCAGACCACTGCAAAGAAACCAAGCATATCTACAGCATATTGAATTACTTATATGCAATTCACATTAATTCATGGATGCATCCAACGTAAAACTTTTATTAGATGCCTATTATCCATCACTCATCATAGTAGATACAACATTAATCAACGAAAGGCCCCTATTTGTCATCTAAAGATCCAAAGGAAAGGGTCATTTGGGGACACACAATAAGTTATCTTGCTATCTGGGATCAGAGAAACTTTGACATCTTGGCACACTGAGAAAAAGTTTGCAGAAGTAAATACTTACAAAGGAATAGGCTTCAAATGAAACCACTTGCAAAGTCTCTGAAAATTCTCTCCAAATACTTACATTAGATTCCATGTTTCTGTTCCTCAACCTAAACATTGCTCAGGAGTCTTTGCCATTTTAATCATTCAACGCAGTTGATACTTGTTATAAGGAAAGAATTAGAGTCCCATTATAGAAAGTATGTCATTAGTCTAAAATAGGATTATGAAAGACATTTTAAGAAAGTGATTACAGAAACACATCAGAACTTTCATTTATGGGATGAATCTATAAAAACACACAACAAGAAATACTATGTTAATTACAAAGGAAAACATTTCTGGTGGTGGGTTAAACTATGGAAGACGGAACCTTGCATAGTTATACATTGGTGGAGTGAAGAATATGTAATTAATGGGAGAAAGCGAGGAAGAAATATACAACTGACTATTTGCGTCTATTTATTTTTTCCTTCTTGACATTGAATCATTTGTTCCAGCATGTTTTGAAGAGATCATATAAGGATTCTCATAGTAAAAGTGTCCATATCTAAGCAATTGGATAATAAAAAAATTGAAGCTCTGGACATGTGGAATGGTGCCTATTCTGAGTAGAAAGGTTAAAATTAACTACTGGTGCGAAATCGGGTTTGAAAAAAACAAATGATTAGCAAAGATATTTTGAATACCTATGTATGTATCTAAGGGTCTGCTGGTGATGCAGTTCAATGTCTCAGGAGAAAGAGGAGGCATTCTGTTCCCACAAAGCCTTAGGAGGTCAGAAACGCAGTCAGTTCTACTGCATCCTGTATCATCACCATAAGTTGCTGTAACTCTTATACAGGAAAGTGAATTATCTAGTTGGTTTTTAAGAAGCAATATATATAAGATATTTGAGAAAGAAACGGAAGAGAGGGAGGAGACAACCACCACTTTTGCTGTAATAAATAAAGCATTCAGATTATGCAATGTGCATGTCCACTATGTGCCTGACACCAGTGCTTGACCAGTGTTATGTGATTCAATTATCAAAATCCCTTTCTTTATTTTGTAGAAGAGGACTCACACTGCACCGCATGTCTTGACTACAGATGTGCGTTAACAATGGGCAGGGGCAAGGGCAACTCTAGGCACACCTGGTGGCATAGTGGGTTCTGTAATGAGCTGCTAACTATAAGGTCAGCAGTTTGAAACCATCAGCTGCTCTGAAGGAGAGATGAGGCTTTCTCCTCCCATTAAATTTGGCCATTTTGACTCTGTCCTACAGGGTTGCTATGAGTCAGAATGGACTCAACGGCAGTGACTTAAAGCAAGTTAAGGGTAGCTCTAGTCTCTTGACTATTGCATTGTGATATGTCACTAAGGTATCCATATACCGGCACATTCCAAGAGCTGGGGTCTCCGGAGTTTATGACAGAAGTTCCATTGTGTAAAAAATGCTATCTGAAGCCAGCTGTGGATTTCAACAACTCCCATTTTTGCCTTTAAATTAGAATAATTTATCATTTAGGCTAATGATGATGGGTATAATTTTAGTGAGTTTTTGTTTTGTGATAGCAAATTGTAGTGAAGAAACTAGGTAGCTCCAGATATCATAAAGAATATACTATGGGGTCTTAAAGGTTTGTTTTCAAGCAAGCAGCCGTCTAAATGTGGTGTCAACTAAGTCTATATGGAAGAAGCATGCCAGTTTGGGTGATCCAAGGATTGTAAATAATATAATCCAACTCTAAATGAGGGATTGACATCAGAGTTTAAATTATGAACACCTGGTTTTCAGGAGTTCAGTGAAAGCCAAAAATCCATTTTCAGGGCCCACACATGGATTTAGACTCCCATGAATTCCCTCCAATCATAGTTGAGGGATATGAATAGGCCTCCTATCAGACTGAGAACATTGTAAAATCATTATGGTAGGTGTAATTATATCAAAATATAATATTTGATTTTCCTTTAAACCTACATTAGAGCTGTTTCAGTTTCTAAAAATCACAAAGTGAAGGGACATCCACGTGTATTAGGCCCCTAGTGAATCCCTCTGACCATGGACCAGGTTGTGAATAGCCTTGATCATGTGCAGAATGCACTGGAAAATGGCTGAAATTTTAATTTAATTTAAAATTTAATGTAATTTTAAAATAAGGCACAGGTTAAAATTTAGCATTGTATTCTTGTTGGTGTTTTTGGTGGTGGTGGTGGTGGCAGTGGTTGCTTTTAATGTTTTTTCTTTATGTTAAATTCAGGATTGGCAAATCTACAGGGACAGTACATGGATTGATGTTGTATTAGGGATCTGGCACAGGAGGTTGGGGGAAATGAGAAGCTAAAAACAATAAGTAAAGAATGAAGAAAATGTTCTAAACCTGATTGTGATGGTGACGTACAACTCTTCTTGATGTGGTTGAACTATTTAATTGTATGATATGAGAATTACATGCTGATGGACCTGTTGGAGCAAACAAAGCATATGTGAAATCCATTCTCTCCCACTAGGCACTCTGCTTGCTTGGAGAACTCATGTCTATTTGTTCTTGCTTCATCCTTAGAACAATTGGTAGCATATATTAAATTCTCAATAAATGAATATTAAATATATTGATACATATATACTAATGGAGTTATAGTAATTTTTATTAGTTGATACTGAATTGGTTTTGAGTTATGTGGACCTTAAACAAACAGAATGAAACACTGGAGGGTCCTGTGTCATTCTCATAACTATTGGGTAAGTAGGTACACAAAGGAACACACACACACATACATAGTCAATGCCAACTGACAGTGATCTGTATAGGCTTCCTGAGCTGTGACTTTTATAGGAGTAGATAGCATCAACTTCTCCCGTGGGACAGTTGGTGGGTTTGAAATGCTCACCTACTGGTAACAGTACAATGCTTGCACATATTAATCTTGCACATAAGTTAATACAAATGTTAGTCTATATTAATGTATATATTACTACATACTATGTTCACATTTATAAATTCTGTCAGTTCTCACAACAATCTTATACTGTACACTTTTATAGATGTTGATATTAAGGGCTGAATATACTTCCCCAAGTTAAGAATCTCTTTAATGATCTAACTAGGCTCTAACTCTAGTTGTCTCATAACAACCCTGATACTCTTTCCATCAGCTTCTTCCCACGTCTCAGATTTGGTGATTCAAAGTGAAATCCAAGAAGACTTACTAGACCACTTTGACCACATCCCCTTGCCTTGTCATCCCTCCCCTCCTTCTGGTACCATTCAGTGACATACCGGGCTACTGCTGAGCTGCTTCCAACCAGAGCATCCTTAAGGGCTGAGCAACACAGCAGTGCTGCGCCTACTCACCAGCCAGTTGGCACTTCTCCAAATGAGCCACTGAATGGCAAATGCACAGATAACATTGGGATAAAACGAGCTCTTCTTATTGATTTTCCAAACCAATATGGCACGGGTGCTCTCTCTCTGTGCCATCTCCTCCCTCCGCTTGGAGCCATTCTCTGCCCGTCCATCATTTTAATTAGACATTATACCTGGCACAAATGCAGAGTTGATTAACCTTAAAGGAGCTGAATAGGTTCTGTGATCGTTAACACGGGCCCCCTGACATATTATAACTCATGTTAACATGTGCTGTTACACAAACTCACAGCTTCTTTAGCCCACTTTCCAAAGCCTCTGTGCGGGGTAATAGCATCTACAGCGAGCTCTCTGAGATGCATGGTCTCATAATAATAACACCATGAAAAGCAAAATTTAAAAGATGGATTGATGTGGACTCTGCAGATACCACTTTTTAATGTTTATATAAATGCACCTTTCCTGTCAAGGGGGCTGCTAATGGAGGGCCCTTTGTGCTATCGGGGAGAGAGGGCTGCTTTTGCAGCCCGAAGACGCAGGAACATAGCCTGTGCTGACTATGCATTTTGACCAGTCTCTTCATTTCTCTGGGTCTCAAACTCCTCTTTTGGGGAATGGAAGTGGGAGTAATATAAGTATTTCCTTGCTTTGTCCACCTGTGTGTCTCAAACTTATTGTGGGGATCATAGAAACAGTGGAAGGGAATGATCCATCAAAGATTTATTCTTTAATCCTAGAAAATTAATGTTTCAGCCTCAAATAATGTATCCATTGCTGGTAATAGTTTGGATATAATAGAGATGCTAAAGTATACTCTTTTCATTTCTCTTAAATTCCAGATAATGTCATGTAAATTAATGATTACAAACCCTTCCCAAGGGTCCCCACTTATTGATCCCATCTCTCCAGAGCTAAAACACCTCCCCAAGGGAAGCAACAGCTAGTTGCAACACCCATTAAAAGGAAATCTGTCCACAGGGAGGGAAAAGATAATTTTAAGGACCCACCTTTACTTTCAGTAGCGTTTATTCCATTTTGTCTAAAGAATAATGCTTTTCATGGGTCTGTCCTTCTGGTTTGCTCCGAGGATCTCAAGAACCAATCATTTAGACTGAGGTTAATGGTAACAGGCCTAGTTGATTGATTTTTATAACTATAATTCAAAGCACAATGCATTCATTAAGCCTGTGCGGTTAACTGAAAGGCGGGCGATTTGAACCTACCCAGCAGCTCCATGGGACAAAGACCTGGAAATCTGGTCCAATAAAGATTATAGACAAGGAAATGCTATGAGGTTCAGCCCTTTCCCATGGAGGCACTGTAAGTTCAAATCTACTCAAAAACAGTAACAGCAACTTTCAAAGCACAGGGACACATATACAATAGACACTATAGGTATATAGAGAATTATATATATACTTACTCAAGTTTAGTTTTGGTCCATTCTCGACATTGTTGTTTGGTGCCATAGGGTTGACTCTGGCCCATAGTGGCCCTACATACAAAGGAAGGCTGGTGCCTGGTCTGCACCAGCCTCACAATTGTTCCTATGCTTGAGCCCATTGTTGCAGCCACTGTGTCACTCCATCTCCTTGACGGCCTTCTTCTTTTCCCTTGCCCCTCCACTTTACCAAGCATGACGTCCTTTTCCAAGGACTGGTATCTCCGGACAACACATCCAAAGTATGTAAAACAACATCTCACCTTGGTCAACTATTTCCCTTGAAAAGAAGAAAGCAGATAATAAGCTGGTTGAAGTGAATTATTTCCACGAGAAGCAGTCTATCATACCTTATAGATTTGTCCAGTGGTATCAGACCTGATTTTCTTACCTGTGAGAACTTGGCAAAACTGCCTTTCCTCTATGTTTGTTTTCTTCCCTTAAAGAGTGATTGTGAAAATTACATGAAAAAAATATATATGACAAGGCTTCAAAAATATGTAGAAAATAGATAATGAAATTTTTATGACATTTTGAAGCCTTCTCATATTGCTGGTCTGTCTGTCTGTCTGTAGTATTATGGTAGCTTGTTTATTATTATACTGCTGGAAGCTATTTCACAAATATTTCAAATACCATCAGGTTCACCTATGGTAGACAAGTTTCACTGAAGCTTCTAGAGGAAGATGGACTAGAGGAAATACATGGAAGTCTATTTCTGAAAAAAAAATATCACTGAATAGCAGAAGTTTATGAATAGCAACAGAACATGGTCTGAAATATGGTCATGTCAGAAAATTTGTGTCAGAAGATGACTCAAAATATGATTGAGGAAGAGTTCAACATTAGTGATATGACTGGAGACAAACTTTCAGAACTTGCATTTTCTGACATGATATGACCAAAATGTGCAGAAACAGCTGCAGATATCCATTAATCATTGGGGCATGGATTGTATGAAGTATGAATTGAGGAATATTGAAGTGATCAAAATGAGATAGAATTATAAAGATCGATATCTTAGATTTTAGTCAGCTGGACTAGACTGGTATAAGCCATTTGAATCAGATAATCTCTGATCTATGCCAGGAATGACAATTGAAGAGGAATAACATCACATTCACCCTCACCACTTTACCAGGTCTATCCTGAAGCAAAATACTCTCATTGATAGAATAAAATTCATCCATCTACAAGGAAGTCCAGCTAATATTAGTATTATTCAAATTTAGCACCAATCACGAAAGCCAAAATTAAGGATTTTAAAACAACTTCTCCTGTCAGAAAGTGATCAAACATGCAATCAAGGTGTATTAATAATTACAGATAATTAGAATGTGGCAATTGGAAACAATGCTCTGTATTTGAAGATACAGCTTTGGAGATACAAAACGCACTGGGAATTGCATGTTAGAATTTTACAAGGCCAGTGACTTATTCATCCCAAATACTCCTTTGTTCATCAATATAGAGAATTATTATAAAAAGGGACCTCACCAGATGGAGTCCAATCAACTGCATCCATGAAGAGAGATGATGTAGAAGCTCAACATTGTCAGTCAGGACAAGTTCTGGGTTTGACTCCAGAACAGACCATCACTTGCTTGTATTCGAGTTCAAGTTGAAAATGAAAAACAAGTTGCACTTTGTACTTCTACCCCATCTGGATTTAGAGACCACATCAATGATATATGTGCTGTATTTAACACTACCTATTGGAGAGTAGACAAGTTGTAGGATGGTATCAAGAACACCGTACTTAAATAAATAAATAAGTCATTAAAAGTTAAGAATGAAAGTAAACATTAAATGGATCTCCACAGAGATTCTGAGGTTTGCTTGTGAACCTAGAAAAGCTAAAATGAAAAGAAGAAATTATATAGTTAAAAAACATCAGAGTGGAAGATTTCCCAGAGTAACTCAAGAAGACAAAGTATTATAAGAAAATGTACAGATGCCTGGAGTTAGAAAAGGAAAGAAGAAGCTCACTAGTCCTCAAGTAAAGAACTGAAAAATAATGTAAGCTTCAAGTAGCAATATTGAAAGAATCTTTGGGGAAAATATGAACAAATGTAAAATGAATGCATTAAAGGAAGATAGAAGATATGCACAGTGCAGCTTTACACACACAAAAAAGAATTGGCCAACATCCAATCATTTCAAGAGTTAGCATATAACCAAGAATTAAAGGTATTGGAGATATAAATCCAAGCTGCCCTGAAAGTATTATTGACAAGCAAACCATAAGAAACTGAAGGAAGAAGAATTGAGGTGTTTCAATAAACAAATTCAAATGATTTTGGCTGTGTAGACCAAGAAATTACAGATAATGTTATAAAGAATGGGAAATCTGGAACATTTAATTGGAGGAAACTATTCATACAAGGAGATATCCCCCCCAAAAAAAGGGGGAAAACGCTCTGTTAGGCAGAGCTTTTGTAGTATACATTTCTCCCCTCTAGGCGAGCGTCAAGAAACTCGCTCTGAGTTAGTGCACTCAGTGGCATCTCCTGGAAAGTTTCTTTGTAGTCACAGTGAATTTTTTTGTGACCACAGTTTCACTGGACCCTTGTGATTTTGTGATGGTTGGTTTAAGAGAACTGTGTGCTGCTGTGCAATTTTGTTTCCTGCTTGAGAAAAATGCCACAGACACTGTTGTGATGTTGAACACAGATTACAAGACAGTGCTATGAGAAAAACCAGTGTGTGAGTGGTTTATTCGTTTCAAAAAAAAAGGTGAACATTTTTTAAATTTTTAGTAAGTCATTTTAATGGGGGTTCTTACAGTTCTTATAACAATCCATACATCAATTGTATCAAATACATTTGTACATATGCTGTCATCATTATCTCCAAAACATTTTCTTTCTACTTGAACCCTTGGTATAGCTCCTCTTTATCCCCCTGCTCCCTGACCCTCCCACACTCTTGAACACTTGATAATTAATAAACTATTTTTATTTTCATATCTTACACCATCTGCTGTCTCCCTTCACCCATGTTTCTGTTTTTCATGCCCCATTAGGGGGGTGTACATTAATCATTGGGATTGTTTCCCTCTTTCTCCCTCCTCTATCCCCACCTTCCCCCTACCCTCATGATATCGCTACTCTCATTAATGGTCCTGAGGGATTTATCTAGGATTCTGTATGTTGAGAGCTCTTATCTGTACCAGTGTATATGCTCTGGTCTAGCCAGATTTGTAAAACAAAACTATAGGAATATTGTGCATTTCATTGGTGTTCTACTGCACACTGACTGCTTTGTCCATTCCTGTGACCCTTATGTGAGGGGATGTCCAATTATCTACAGATAAATTTTGCATCACCATTACATCCCCCCTCATTTGCATCAAAATGTTTGATTGGGTTTTTCTGATGTCTGCTACCTAACCCCATTGACACCTTGTTATCACACGGTTTGGTTTGGTGTGCTTCTTCCATATGGGCTTTATTGTTTTCCTGCTAGATAGCCACTTGCTTAACTTCAAGCCTGTAAGACCCCAGATGATATATCTTGTAATACCTAGGCACCATCAGCTGTCTTTACCACATTAGCTTCTGCACCCCTTTTGTCTTCAGCAATCATGTCAGGAAGGTGAGCATCATAGAATGCTAGGTTATTGGAACAGAGTGTACTTATGTTGAGGGATGACTAAAGTATAGGCCCAATGTCCATCTGCTACCTTAATACTTAACCTATAAATATATGTACATAGACCTATATCTCCATTGTTATATATTAATATATTTACATATGCACATACCTATGTTTATACCTCTATAAATGTTTTTGCCTCCCAGTTCTTTCCTCTATTTCCTTTTACTTTCCTCCTGTCTCACTATCAGATTTGACCTTCATTTGGCTCTCTGTACTTCCTTTCAGCTACATTGCACTTGAATGAACCCCACCAGGTATTCTATGGCCTCCTCGCCATTGATTTTAGATCTCTTGTTGTTCTCTTGTTCCTAGGTTTGTTGCTTCCCCCGTCCTTTTCCTCTATCTCCTTATGGCCCCTGCCCCTTTGGAATCATTGGTCACATTGTTTTCTCTTTGGTATTGTTTATCCTGCCTATTTTATATAGATAGTCATATCTATATAAGGCATATCTATCTAAATAAGATAGGCATGAAATGAACAAAAAAATCCTATGAATGATTCCAGGTCTGTCTGCTGACCCTTATGAATGTTTTCTGATCAGGTCTGTTACAGGGCCAATGCCTGCCCCCCGAGTCTGATGTCTATTTTCAGAATTCTTCCAGAGCTTTGTTGCTTTGCTTCCATGGCTGCTCTGTTGCACTTCTTCCATGTGAGTGGGGGATGGTCAGACCTGGCACTATTTCTGCACTATGTCTCCAGTGCTGCCCCCTGTAGCCCTGGGGGGTCAGTAAGAGGATGTTTTCTCTTATTACGAAGCCAACCCCACAGTCAAAATGTGAAATGTTGATTGATGACAAATCTCATTCTAGACATCAGCCAACTTCCCAAAGGATCAAAAATGTTGACTCATAGTGCATTTGAAATTCATTCCACCAGGTCAGATTGTTAATCAAGCTTTCTATTTAGAGGTTCTAAAGTGATTGCATATTGGTGTTCATCCAAAAAAAGAGAGTCTGCTTTATGGCAGATGGGGACTGGTTGTGCACCATGACAATGCAACCTGCACACAGCCATTTCAGTGTGCCAGATTTTAAAAAGAACAGTATGCCTCTCTTGCCCCACATACCTTCCTCACCTGGCACACTCTGTACAAATTGCTTTTGTTTCCGTGGATGAAGAGGGACATGAAAGGACAGCGATTTGACAACATAGAAGAGGTAAGGGAAGAAAAATGACAGTGGTGCTGTCAGCCATCCAAACAGATGAGCTTGAAAAAATACTTCTAAGAATGGAACTGCAGATTTCACAGATGTATTAAGTGTATTGGAGAGTATTTTGAAGGTGCTACGGTTGTTGGTTTTTTTTTTAATGTAAAGACATAGTTTTGAAAAAATATCATAGGGGTGGGGGAGAGCAGAGGAGGGCAGCATATCCCCTCAGGAATCAAAAGTGAGCCTTTGTAGCATAGTGGTTACTTGTTGAGCTGCTAATTTCAAGGTCAACAATTTGAAACCACCAGTTGCTACTCCAGAGAAGGACTGGACTTTCCGTTCCTGTAAAGAGTATCCATCTCAGGAACCCACAGGAGTAGTTATATCTTGCCATATGGGTCTCTGTGAGTGGACATGGCAGTGAGGTTTTCTGCTTTTTTTTTTTTTTTTGGTTTATTGATCAAAAGTCCGACATTCCTGCATTCAGACAAAAGGTGCAACTGAGTAGTACCAAATCACGAAAAGTGGATCAGGTTATAACTTTTTGCCTACTTATATAATCGGTATACTGAGGGAATAATTCAAAAGGCTTTATGAAAAAGCAATTGGTATCAGGATTGGGGGAAGACTTGCTATTGGAAACCTGCTACATGAAGGCAGCCCATACTGAAAGTAAAGTGGATTTGAAGCATTTATGAATGATGATCACAGACTGAATCCTTCAGCTGAATTGCATCTTAATATAAAGGAAAAAATCTTCACAAAAGGATCAGTTAGCATCATTATGATAAACAAAAATACGTTTGAAGCTATAAAGGATTTCAACTTACTTGGATACACAATCAATGTCTACAGAAGCAACAAAGAATCAAATGACATATTTCAATAGCCAGATCTGCTGCAAAAGATCTCTTTCAAGTGTTAAAAAGTAAAGATAATTTTTAGAACTAAGGCTCTTTGGACCCAACCCATGGCATTTTCAGTCATCTCATATGCATGCAGAAATATATGAATTTAAAAAATCCAAAGATGAATTGATGCATTTGAATCTGATGTTGGTGAATAATACTGGATAGATTACGGACTGCTGAAGAATGAACCTGTTTTGGAAGAAATATGTGTGCAGTCCAAATGCTCTGTAGTGCCAGAAGACTAAGACTTCGCCTCATGGACTTTGGACTTGTTATCAAGAGGGACCCGACCTCAGAAAAGGATATCATACTCATTAGTGTAATTGGTTAATGGAACAAAGAAAAACCCTCAAAAGGTGGGTGAACTCGGTGGCTGAAACAACTGGTTCAAACCGAGCAATGACTGTGAACATGAACGTGATGGCAGGGTCCTGCTGGGATGTGCATTGGGTCCCTAGGAAGTGAACATGACTCCATGGCACCAAACTACAACAACAACACTATGGAAGCCAATGTGTTGAATTCTCTTGAGGGATTTCACTCTTCACTCAGAGCTTTTCATTAAGTCTACTTCTATGCTGCTAATTCTGAGACTATTAATTCTCAGAAAGATGATATGAACTTTCTTCTGTAGAGTGGCTGTTGGGTTTGAACAACCAACCTTGTGGGTAACAGACCAATATTGATCCCACAGCATCACCTGACTTAAGTAAATGACACTTACTAATCATTTTAACACATGACATTGACAGAGAAATAACCACAGTACAGAGGATCCTGTGAGTTGCTTTAATCAATTTTAAAGGACTACTGTGGTTAGGAAAAGGTTAAGGTTTCTTGCTTTGCCTTAAAACTTAAATTAACATCTTTGGAAGTTCCTGGAAATGTGCATTTGTGTTTTGACACGATGATCTTATTTCTGATATCCTTGTCTGGGAATCAAAAGCAGTGCCTGGAAGATAAACGTAAGAGCACCTCTTTGTGTCTGCTAAGACTTAAGGACTTCAAAGGTGGCCTACTTAAACACAATCCCTGACCTCTAATCCTTGTCCATTTCTGTAGAAAGGCCAACCTCTCTCTGACTTGTAGCTTGTAGCAAATGGAGAAATGTCCACCCTCACAGAGAAGCTTCACAGATTGGTGCCTGCATTGTGCCAAGTTAATAGGCTTCACTTTTGAGGAGTCCAGGGCCTGGGATTCCTTAAGGATCTTTCATCATGCCACCACCCTTTCTAAAGAAGTGCCCATCATTTCTCCATCTCCACAATACACGGAGGGGTCTGCAGCTCTAGTGTCACCTTCTCAGGGTGCCCGCTTGTGTATGTGATCCTTTAGATAGACCTCTTTTAACATTTTCCATTTGATTCCATGATCATCTGCTTGCTTTCTGCATTTCTGATATGACTGTGAGCTAGAATGATTTCATTTTATTAGTTTTTCTTACCACCATCAAGCACAATGCAGATAGTGAGGAGACTTCCAATAATTAATGTTTGGGGTGTATAATTAAATACTTTATTAATAAAAGAGTTTAGCAATGAAAATAACTGAATAATTTTCCATTGCCCCATGTGCGTGTGAAAGTTGGACATTAAATAAAGATAATTGAAGAAGAATCAATGCACTTGAAATACTGTGCCGGTGAAGAATATTGAAAAAAGCATGGACTGCCATAAGCACCAACTAAACGCTCTCAGAAGTCGTCAGAATGCTCCAACAGAGGCAAGGATGGCGAGACTTCTTCTCACATATCTGATTGTTGTTAGGAAGACCAGATCATGCTCAGTAGGTGGAGGGTCAGTGAACAGGAGGAAATCCCTCAAGGGCATTCAACACATTGGCTGCAGAAATGGGCTCAGACAGAAGGACACATGTGAGCACAGTGCAGGACTGACCAGTGTTTTCTACAGTTGTAGAAAGGGCTGCTATGAGTTGGAACTGACTCAATGGCACCTAACAATTTTTTAATGAGCATGAACAAATTAACCAACAAACCAATCATTTGAAAACGCACATACTTGTGTTTCCATTGAGAGAGGTAAATTTGTACACTGACTGGTTTTTTTAAATCATTTTACTGGAAGCTCATACAATTCTTATCACAATCCATACATACAGCCATTGTGTCGAGCACATTTGTACATCTGTTGCCATCATCATTCTCAAAGCATTTGCTCTCTACTTGAGCTCTTAATATCAGGTCCTCATTTTCCCCTCCCTCGCCGCACCCCTCCCTCATGAGCCCTTGATAATTTATAATTATTATTTTGTCTTATCTTCCACTGTCTGATGTCTCCTTTTACCCACTTTTCTGTTGCCCATCCACTGGAATCTTTATCAACTGAAAGTGCAAGTAACTACCTCGAACTCCCTGCCAGTGCGTTGATGCTGACTCATTGTAACCCTATAGGTAGAGTAGAACTGTCCTTGTGAGTTTCCAGGATGGTGACTCTCTGCTGGAGAAGAATGTCTCATCTTTCCCCTGAGGAATGGCAGGTGGTTTTGAACTGCTGACCTTGCAATGGCAACCTAATGCATAGCCACTATACCATCAGGGCTCTATCAAGCTATTACAGTTTTTATCAAGTGTTTAACAGTCTTATCATTTGTGAAATGAGAATAACACTATTAACTATACTGGTTAATAAGTGAATATCTAATACGTTCAAACGTATCCCTCTGTAGAAGGACAAAGGAAAAATGAACCTCATCTGCTGGTGAGAAAAGATGCAAATTCAACTTGTAAAAGGTATTTTATACACGGAAGAAATAATTGTCAATTTTTTCATTTTCTAAATGACCTGCAATGTAAAAGTAGTCAAATCATCTGAACATCTGCTCTTCCTTCAAAACCTCTTCTGATCACACATCTGGTTAAAATTCTTGATTTTATTTTTGATACACTGTTTAAAACACAAACTCTATTGAAATCCCTTCCCTATCCCCAAGCCCCCTTCTTCGCATAAATAGTGTCCAGTCACTTAAGAGTTTAATCGGTACAACACATGCATTATAATCTGAAGCTGGCCTATATATGTCTAATCTCCTTATTTCAACAATTTTTAAAATTCTATACCATTGGCTAAATTAATGGTACTATCAACAACATTACCTTATAATCCAGGAAGATGATTTATAATGTTCTGTGCCATAGCATGATAATGATGTCTCTAAAGTGAGCCATATATATATGTGTGTATACACACACACACACACACACACACACATATATATATATATATATATATATATGAATGGCTATTGGAGTCACCTTAATTCTAACCCCAATATAAGGTCAATGAGTCCGCATGACATGATCCTGCATGAGGGTCACTCTTATGAAGAGATCACCGAAGATCTGGGTATGTAGCGTACTGTGGTGAGGAAACCCGATGGTGCATGATTGTCAAAAAGAATAGCATCTGGTGTTTTAAAGGCTTGTCTTCAAACAAGCAACCATCTAAGTGAGGTGTTAACTAAATCCACATGAAAGAACATACCACCCAATGTGATCCAAGGATTGTAAATAAAATCCAAATCCAAAGGATGGAATGATATCAGAATTTAAACAGCGAACACCTGGTTTCCAGAAGGCTGTGAATCACAGGGTAAGCCCCAAATAGCCATTTGCAAGGTGCACACATGGATTAAGCTTCTGGCGAATCCTCTCTGACCATAGTCTGGGGTTATGAAGAGCCCTGGGATCAGATAGAGAGCCTGATAATGTCAATCATGGGAGATGTAATGAAGTTCAAATGTAATATTTTATCTTTTCAACTCCCTTTTGATTCATTTGAACGTTGTTTCGCTTTTCAATATTTTCTGCTTTATTTTTGCTGAGGTCTCCCTGTGTTACATCTCATCATTTTTTGTTTGCTTGTTTGCTTCCTGTTTGTGATTTGTCTGATTTTCTGTATATGAAATCCAGGATACGTAAATCTATAGAGACAGTCACTGGGCTGATAACGAGCCAAGGGCCCGCCAGGGGAGGTGGGGGGGATGGGGAGCTAACTAATGAGTCCGAGAAGAAAATGTTCGGAAATCAATTGTGGTGATGATTTCACAACTTCCCTTAATGTGATCGAGTGATTTAGTTGCATGCTATGTGACATATATGCCAATAAAACTATTTTAATAAACAAATATTTTTAAAGGCTAAAAAAACCAGACTCACTGCCACGGCGTTAAGTCCCACTCATTGTGGCCCTGTAAACAGATGACACTGCCCCTGTGGGGCCAGAGGCTGTCACTCTTTAAAACTTTCTTCAGCACAGCAGCTGTTGGCTTCAAACAGCTAGACCCTGTGGTTAGCGGACCAACTTGTAACCACTACCTGACCAGGACTGCTCTTGAGACCTAGTTAGCATAAATGCTTGGTGAGTGAGTGGGTGGGTTAGTGCTCAGTGTGACTGCAGTTACTGCTGCAGCTACTGTACCTGCGGCTGCTGATTGCAATCATCCGCGGTCACTTTAAGATGCAGCGTTCTCTGCAGAGAGAGATCATGTCCTTCTTATCCTTGGGTCACCAGTGCCCAAACTAGGTGCACAAACATGTCCCTGAACCCAGCTCTGTCTTGAGTGAACATCTGCCTCTCTTCTTCTCTGCTATCCAAATGGCCTGTTGATGTAACCAGAGACTGTCTGCACTGGCAGATCAGAATACATTAGCAGTTCAGAACCACGAAAAAAAGAAAACCTATAGTAGATAGTTTATCATAACAAAATTAGCTCAGTGAGTCTCCTCCTAAATCAAATCAAGTATCAGTTTTATGGGTTTATTGATGGCTACAATCACTACTGCAGTCCCAAGAGAGCTAGGGAGAGACGAAATGTCAGTGAGGACTTGAGGCACCAATGTTTCATTATAGGTCACCGGGGACTGAGGGCTAAAAATTAAATAAACAAAGGCCCAAATAAATGAATTGCCTTGGTTTAGTATAACCTAATCATTTTGTGATGGGGTAGAAGACAGAATTCAGTAGACTTTGCCAGAAAGGGGACAGAAATAAGTAAATGCTTCACTTCAGATGAGGAAATTATCAGAGAAGTATGGATTCTGTAAGAAACTCAGCCAATAATTTGTAGCATATTTTGCATGTTAGCTTCATCATTCATAAATACGCAGTACACATATATTTGTATATGTTCGTATACAACTTAAAAATACACATTTTCTTGTATTTAAATTAGGCTCTAATGTGACATTCATTCAAAATGAAAAAGACAATTAAAAGAGTCCCTTTATCTCTAATCGCCTCTGTGGGAAAACTAGGCACTCTTATAAAGCCCATTTGGACTCATAGTAATCCTTTGTAGGATTTCTTAGACTGTAGATCTCCCTGGTGAGTTTGAACCCCAGACTTTGTAGTGCAATCTACATCAGAAAAACATGCATGATTTAGAAATATGGGGATAAGGAATTAGAGGTGAACCTGCTCTGTTAATTCCCCTCTAATTTATAATTAAAAAAGAAAATGAAATGATGATAGAGGTGATATCAACACTGTCAGTACAGATAATTTATTTAATACTCACTATGTACTGAACAAGAAGTCTTAGTGGAATAGTTGGTGCATTCTGGCTTGCTATCCTCAAGGACATTAGTTCAAACCCACCAGTCACTTTGTGGCAGAAAAATGAGGCTGCCTGTTCCCATAAAGATTTACTACCTTGAAAGCCCACAGGGGAATTTCTATTCTTCTCTATAGTGTTGCTATGAGTCATAATTGACGGAATGGCAGTGAATTTGTTTTGCTTTGGTTTTAGTGCTGTATTCTGCTTAGTATAAAGGGTAATCTATAAATTTGGTTCCTATCCTTCAGGACTGAGTATTATGCACACTATGAATTGTATTCATAGCAAACAGATAAATATGGAGTAGCACAGATAATATTAAGAATACCTCTGATTTTAAACTATCCTTTTAATTGTAATAATTATAGTAATCAAAATGAAACTAATTAAGATGATCACTTCATGGTTTATAAAATTTCTTCATGAATGTTATTGAACACTAGTGCTCATGACCACATTTTATTGACATCAGTATTTCCATTTTACAGATCAGAAACATTAGGGTAATTGAAGTAATCAAGATCACAAAGCTGTAGCTTTGGCACAGTATTCAGCCATACCATGAGCATTTCCATCACTCTAGACGGCACATGCTCAACATCTCTCAGGAGGAAGAGAAAGTGTTGCAATTTTGGGACAGATGCTCTCCAAAATGGTATTTTTTACAATGTTTCCTATCAATTTTATTTAATAACATGTCATTCCATGGAACTGTTATCAATACGGATTGATGTCTTTACCACCAGCTCCTAAGCTTTTCTACAATCCATTCTCTATTGCCACAAAGATCTTATCAAATTTTCATCTAATGATCATTATCTCTCTTTTCTCTTAAAAATATTCAAATGACTTTGAATTAATTATTTACAGGTTATCAGTTCATTTTTCTTGGCAGCACATCTAGATTTCTTAATTATTTCCTAATTCCACACATCCATGATGTTTCTTGCTTTCTTGGTTTTGGAAACTTCATCTCTCCTTAGCCCACTCTATAAATGTCTGATCTTTTAAGTATCTACGTGATTATTGCATTCATCCTTTCATTCATTAAATCACCCACACACTCATTTTCTCGTTTAGTCCTTCATTTGTTTAACTGGCATTTATCGATCACTGTCCTGGTCCCAAAGATAACATATGGAGATATAATGATAAACTAGAAAGACATAGTCTGTGACTATATGTAAAGCCAACTTCAAGTCGTCCTAGAGTCTTGCTGGCCATGGTTTGTTTGATATCTCTGCTCTTGAAACTCCCTCTTTTGTTCATGTGATTTACCACACACCAGATCCTGTACATAAATATCCTGCTCCCGACTGTCAGGAAGCCAAGGGCCAAGATTATAAGGAATCTGTTGCTTGGTAGCCTTCCCCACTCCCTAGTACTGAGGAGTTACAGAAGTGGTCTTTAAATGAATGAATACACAACTTGGGAGTTGGTGAGATTTAACTTGAACTCCTATTTTAAGTTTCTCAGGTGGATTTCACATAAATAAGTGCTCCCAGATTCCACTATAAGCCCCTGGACTCGAATACTGACCCGTTCATGAATTAGTTCCATGACATTGACTTATGCTAGTGAACTAATGAAGAACCTATACATTTTTATCTATAAGACCAAAACCAAACCCACTCCCATGGAGCGGATTCTGACTTATAGTAATTTCATATCTAGCCTACAAAGCATGGGTGGGAGATAGCATCTTCTCATAATTATGTTGTGGACCTTAAATATGTTACTTGGGATAAAGATTTTTTTTCAGCACACCTGGTATGGATATGTTAAATAAATATCACTCAGTATTATCAACAAAACAGTGCTGCTGCGGCTTTCTCACGATGCAAATTTAACACAATGAGGAGTAGAGAATCCGGGGTGTTAGATTTTCACAGATGCAAGATTTTTGTTTTGTCTTTTTTTCCTCACATATGTATTCTGGCTTAGTATATCTATTTCTTAAGGCTGCAAATTCTTAGTACACAGGGAGTGTCCTCCACACCCCCTCTCCTCTTGCCCACCCTCATTTCTGTAACCCAGTTTTAAGTGGCCCATCTCAAATGTCATGAGACTGTCAGCAGGAGATGGAAGTAGGTCTCATTAGTAGAATGGTCCAATTATGTCCATCCTCCCCCCACACCTTAAAACCAGCAGGGCCTGTCTCACCTGATGGGTTCTACAGAGATGCAGGGTTTCTCAGGGTTACAATGGGGGTATTTATGTTCAGGGCCATTGGAGGAGGCTTTCACTGGGAAATATCCAAAGGAGGGAGATCTGTGAAAACTTTCCTTTGCAGTCCTTGGGCTCCTGCTAAATGATGACTTTGTGTAATTAAAATGAACAAAGTATGTGGCGATGTTCTCTCTTTACAATCACAGCGCTTTCTCTTTCCCTTTGTTTAACTGCTTTGTTCATCTGAAACCGGTGTTAAAAAAAATAACAGAAATAGAAGTTGAACGTATTCCTGCAGGGCTGTATTTTTAGTAGCTCATCACTTTGCGGAAGGGGCCTGAAGGTTGCAGAGCCTAATTATTAACCCAACAAGATGGTTTTGGGGAGAAAATGGATACTGAAGGGGGAGTGGGCAGGAAGACAGCAAGGTAGATGTGACTGTGGGGGTGGGGCGTGGGGGTACCTTCCTGCTACACTCCAAGGGTAACTAACCGCCCACTTCTCTGCTGAGTGGGGGATTAAATGATCTCAGGGAAATAGCAAGAGACACTGGGTTTCAAAGTTACCAGCACACGTTTTTTATATTCAGGTGTTATAATTAGTTGTAGGAAGAAAAACAGCTTTTTCTCTAGCCACATCTAAAATGATTTTCCATTGTGAAATTCTTCCAGAATGGGATGAACCCAACTAAAGGAGGCCATCCTGCAGGCAGTAGACAGAAAGATGGCTAACCGTGCACAAGGCTGCATGGAGACGCAGAGAGAGTCACCACACAGAGGGTGTTGGGAATGAACTTTTTATATCTTTATTGATGATCACAAAGAATTAAATAGCACTTGAATGCAATTTATTATCGCTATTGATTTATGGGTTAGCATGTATATTTATAGCTCTTTCATATCTGCCAAGTTCTTTCATGTCATCGTTTTTAGTGTTTTATGCCTCAAACAGAGCAAAAAGAGAAATGATCTGGCTGGTGGTGAGGAGCGGGTGCCATTCATCATGTTAGAACTTTGTCTTAGGGTAAACTGAGGCACTGGAGCAGTGATAAGGTGGGTCACGGGGATATTTCGAGTTAATAACTGGAGCAGAAATAAAGTAGGTCAGATGGAAAAGAGGGAGGAAAAGTTAGCTGTATTGATCTAGGAGAACAGAAATAGGCCCTGGGAAATGTGCAAGGGATGCAGGAAAAAGAACTAGGTTATAACCAGACAGAAAGGTGAGGCAAATCAGATATTGAAATGGGGAATAGGGTCTTGGTCAGAACAGCCAATAAATCTGCTAAATTCAGCAAGGGTTGTTTAATGCCAGATACCAAAAGTGCTTCATTCTAAAGACAGCGCCTATAGTGTTTGCTTCTAAAGTAACTAGATGTCTCTGTAGCCCAGAACATAGTTAGAGTCGCAGAATAATGCTTTCTGGATGACCTTCTTCAGAAAAAGTCAGAAAAGAAACTTATCAGGTGCCCATTGAATGAATAATAGACACAAGAAACTACAGATATCAAAGAAAATATATGCTTTTCCTTTTACATGCCTTTCTAAGAAACTGAAAGGCTACAGATAAACTGAGTAGTTCAGTTGATGTAGGTCGGCTCAAGTGATCTCAACTGGTTCCGTTTATGTGTCTCAGTTCAACCGGTCAGCTGGTAGCTCAGCTAGAACAAGCTTGTCGAAGGGCCTCGTGCATGTTTGGCAATGCCTGGATTTGACTTGTACTGTAGGAGTGACAGGACCAGAGGGCTCTTACCTCACACACTCACCCAGGTTGGTCACATGGTGGTTGCAGAAGAGTTACGAAGGAAGCGTAAGAGCGCAAGCCCCTCTGCATGCTTTCTTCAGACCTGGAGCTAGGTTAGCTCTGCTCCGGTCATTGCCCAAAGCAAGACACAAGCTAATGGAGGCTTAGGGAGAGTAGAACTCAACCCCCCACTTGATGGGATTCAATGCAGTCAGCCGTCCAGTGGGTGCTGCGGGAATGGAAGGTGTCATTTTGGTAAAACTTCTACCGCACCTTGATTGAATTTCTTGATTCTCGATTTAAAGTGCCTAGGAAGATCCTTCTCATTGGCATTTGTATTGTTAGACTAGGCCATATGTGTTTATCTAATTTTAAAAAATACTTGAATAGCTATCTTCATAGGTGCACTTTCATGAATAATACATGATTTAAATATCCAATAGGACCTACTTATACACAATCCACAGGTTGTACGATCATACGGTTTGAGTTTGATTTGTTAACTCACCACTAACTAGTTCTTACTTATCAGCTCTAATTCTGTGTCCTAGTCTGGAAAAAATATGGTAAGCACAAAAGTAACTCTCACACATGGCTATCCTGGGGAATTAGAGAAAAGCAATAGCATATATTTTAGTTGTGGTGGAAATATACATAACAAATCATCAATTCAACAGCTTTTACAGGTCACCACCCAACTTTTAAGCATATTGCCTTGTCCAGAACCTCTCTAACCCCCAACTTTCAACCACACACTTACACACACAAACCTACCACCGCCCAGTTGATCCTGACTCACAATGGCCCTATGACTAGTGGACTACATATTGAGCTGCTAGCTGAGAGGGCAACTGTTCAAATCTACTGCCCCCTCCCTGGGAGAAAGATGAAGCTGTCTACTTCCATCAAAATTATTCTCAGAAACCTGGAAAGGGAGTTCTACTCTGTCCTGAGACATTAGCCAGAGTACATGGCCAATCAATGTCCCCTATTTATTGTTCTTATCCTTAAAGGTCAGACTGCAATGAGAATTCTGTGTGATGTTCTTATACACTGCAATAGAATTTACAAATTTTAACTGCGATTGTATTCACCTTAATGATTTACACAAGTAAGGCTAAGCCAGATATTTCAAATGCAGGGTTCATCAGCATTTAGGAACACACGTTCCTCACTTAGGGAACCCACATTAATAAGGTCTGTGATTATTCATTATTATTTCAGTCAAATTAATATCACACACTCATATATACATGCCATTGCCATTAAAATAATTCTGGCTCATAGAGTTGTAAAGGCCATAAATTGTTACCAGAACAGATAGCCTCATCCTTGTCCTACAGAATTGCTAGTTGGCTTGAACTTCTGACCTTCTTTGTGGTAAACAGTCCAGTGCTTACCCAACAATGCCACCAGGCCTCCTTCAGATTGATCGAGTCCTGGATGTGCCAAAGTTTTGCATTTAATAGTTCATGGTGCAGTCCTGGAGATTAAACTAAGTAAACGGGGTAGTGCGAATGGAGAGGGTTGCACAGTGTTTAAATTAAATCCATCTGCGCTTCCAGACCATTCGCAGGCTTGCAGAAATGGAACTTCATCTCCACAGGAAGACAAGGCACATTGAGGCTTGGCTCCCATCTGCCCGAGAGGCCAATGGTAGCAGAAACAGAAGGGAAGGAGGAAGGAGAGGGCAACACAAAGGATTGTGAAGCACTTCTACTTCCAATTTGTTCTCACGTAGTTAATAATTCCCAGCTGAAGATACATTATGAAAGAAAAGAAAGATCTGAATTTAATATTTTTAATAAATAAAACCCAGTATTTAACAAAAGTAGAATCTGAGGCTTGGTGATGTCAAATGGCTTGCCAAAATATATATAACTTGATATTTTCAGAGGCTAGAAAGATTAATATTATAGCATAGGGAGGGGTTATGTGTTGGACTGATAACAGAGAGGTCAGCAGTTTGAATCCACCAGCTGATTTGTGGGGGAGAGATGAGGCTTTCTTCTCCCCCCACAGGCAGTCTACTTTGTTCTGTAGCACCACCGTGAGTTAGAATTTACTTGATGGCATTAAGTTAGCTGAAATGGCCAGACCACACTCCTGAATTTCAGAGTTTCAACAACAATTACTATGAACAGAAAATTAGCAAAAATCAGTATGAAGGGGATTTTTTTTTAGTTACATGTAATGGCAAGATGTTTACCAAACATAGGGTGATTAACCCTACTTGCTATATGTGGTAATTACATAATCTTTTGTCAATTTGAGGATTAAGAGTGCCTGGGTGGGTCTGCCTGTCAATCAGAATATAGCAAATAAGGCCTCTGTGTGGACATGCCTTCTCCTGAGGATTCTGGGAAATCTGGTATTTCCTCCTTGGAGGCGGGAGACACACACACTCTCTCTCTGCTCATTCCCTGAGAGACATCCCTGTGGAGAAGACACATGTAGAGAGGCTGATGGAGCTGGAGAAACCATGTGGAGACCCCTGCCACTGCTAAGATGCTTACACTGGCATTGGAGTCATAAAACCTTTCACCCACTGGCCTGTGATCTTCCTGCATTCTTCATCATTTCCTGAGTCTGAAGAGGACTTTACAGATTGGTATGAGACATATGGGCTAATATTGAACTTATGGACTTGATCTGGACTGGGCTAGGATGTTTTCTTAATGCACAATTACTCTTCATATACAGCTCTTTCTTAAACACACATGTGAGTGTCTATGAATTTATTTCTCTGGTCTGTACAGGCTGACACATTATGGTGCCTTAGGAGTGAGGTACTAGAGAAAAAACTAATAAATTTGGAGAGTAGATGTTTGTTTGACTTCTGCCTCATGGTAGTGTTTCTTCTTTGTCTAGCCAGAAGTCAGATATGTCCATGCGGTTTACTGGGTTGTTTTCTGGAAAGAATATGGGATATTAAAGTCTTGATTATTTTGTTTGGTTGTTGCTTTTGGTTATTCATGTGTAAAATGGCAAAAATGAATGTTGTTAATGTATATTTTGAGCTCTGGTATAGAGATCGACATTTGAATTTCTCAGAAACCATGCTGCTTAAGGAAAATGGCTGACAGCAGGTCAAAATGGCTGACAAGAAGCCTGGATCTGGCTTGATGCTTTCAGAGGCCTAATCCCATATTTTGTATCAATAGAATAGTTTTATAAGGATTAAGATAAGATAAATAAGTTAAACTTAACTGTTTTAAGGGTTGAATTTAGCATCTGATTCTACTTTGTTTTTACTGATTTCTTCTGCTTGTTGTTATTGATACAAGGATTTATGGAAGCAATTATTAGGAAGTATGAAAATAGAGAGTTTATAAGCCCACTTGTCTAGAGCCATTAAAATTTGATCTTTAAATGGGCTTAGGAAGTACCTGCAAAGAAGGTTCGGAAAAGATAAGCCCCACCCAGTGCTTTGAAGTACTCAGGATGTTTGTATTCAGTCAGAGTCTTGCTGAAAGGGCTGTTGTTGAAAGATTGGGGGAGGGAGGGGAAGGAACTCTTTGGATATGTGAATTTTGAGCTAGCAGTTTTTGTCAGAGGCTGTAAAAAAATCTGGAAACATGAAGAAAATTCCTCTTTAGGACTGAACATTAAAACTGCCTGTGGGTAGGCTGAAATGCTTGCTAGGTGACTACCTGGATCCATTTGTTGAGTGGAAATGGGAGAAATGCAGCAATAAAGAGATGGGTTGAGTCTGGTCACTGACACCTGTGGACCTGGATTACAGGAACTAGAGGAGACGATGAGAGTGGGTTGGCTGGTCGGAAGTTCATGACCTAACACAAGGGGGCTAGGCTTGTTGAGAATTTGTGATGGGGCCCATGGTCTTGGTGGCTAAGGTACACCCTGGTGAGGCAAAGTGAGGCAGCCCACCTTGAATTGACCAGAACCTGACCAGAGGAAGAGAACATATTTGAACCTGTGAACTGGTGCATATTGCTGCAGACTTTATGAGCAGCCTATCATGATTTGACTTTGATTATGGATGTGGACTTTACAAGGTTCCAACTGGGATGAAGATTCTTCACATCAAAGAAAGCAATTGTCTCCTCAGAGCACTGGATTGATGTAACTTCGTAGTATAGAAATTGGATACCCAAAATTTGAGGATAAAGACATGAAGTAGCTGGCTTACAAACTTTCATAGGTAGGGGAATATATTCATAGGAATATAGGAGTAAGGTGTTACTCAACTACAATTGTTATGCATAGGATATTTTTGTTTTATTTACTTATAGAATATTATGTTTAAAAGAGGATGACACATTTTTAAATTCTGTGCATTTTAGTTTTATTCTGTTAGGTACAAGCATGATTTCTATTGTTTGAAAATTATATATATTCAAAGAGTTGTGTAAAAAGTGAAATTGACAAGGGGTGGTCTAAGGTAATTACATAATCTATTGTTAATTTGATGATTAAGAGTGAAGGGGTGAAGTCTGGACTGTCAATCAGGTCATAGCCAATGAGGCCTCTGTGTGGACATGGCCTTCTCCTGAGGATTCTGGGAAATCTGGTATTTCCTCCTTGGAGGCGAGACACACTCTCTCAAGCTGCACATTCCCTGCAAGACATCCCTATGGAGAAGACGCATGGAGAGAGTCTGATGGAGCCAGACCTCGGGAGCTGGAGAAACCATGTGGAAACCCCTGCCAGCACTGAAATGTTTAAACCACTACTGGATCCACAAGACCTTCCACCCACTGGCCTGTGATCTTCCTGCGTTTGGCCTCATTGCATGTGGTTTGTGAGTCTGAGGAGGACTTTATGGTTTGGTACTGGGCATATGGGTTAATATCGGACTTATGAACTTGATCTGGACTGGGCTGGGATGTTTTCTTAATGTACAATTACTCTTTATATAAGTTTCTTTCGTATATGCACATATGAGTGTCTATGAATTTGTTTCCAGACTAACACATTATGCCAGTGGATTTAACAATGCTCATGGAAAAACTCCGTTATCCTATAATTTCATTATTGCACAAATTTCAAAAAGCACTCTACTGTATATAAATACATGCAATGTATGTGTGTGAGTCAGAGAGTGAGAGAAATTCTAACTATACAGTAGAGTTTGAATACATGCCGTTAGGAGTTCCATGAAAGAGCTCTACAATTTACTAGATTTGTGGTTTTTGACTAATCTGATCTTCATATTTCTTTCTGAGTGGAGGGAGTGTGGGTTTATCCATTTATTTATTTATTTAATTTATGCTCATTTCCTTTTCTTACCTTACTAATCTGATATATATTATACCATCGCACATAATTATGAGATATCATGTAATTACATATATAATTATATATGTGTAATTATATAATTTTACATACATATATTTTCTAATTCTGAATTTTTGAATATGAATATGAATATGAAATTTTGTACAAACTGAAAAAGATAAACTCATATGTAAATAGTGTTTTTTTTACTTCTAAGGTTAGTATTCAAAAAGTCAATTGTGGTTTTTGTAATGATCTGATTTTTGCTAGTATTGAAGAACTTTACACATCACTCAGACCTACAGAGTTATGCTCGCTTCCTGTTAACCAGGCTCCCAGGTAGCTATCATGCATAAGGGGGTCAGAGAATCACTAATGTGCACTGCATGATCATATTTAGGGAGTGATTAATGAATTTCTTAAAGACTGTGAAAACTCTTGATGTTATGTGAGCAGACACACCCTTCCTGACTATTATATTCATAAGATTGCATGGAGAACTGTGAAGCAAAAAATACTTTAAAACATTCTATCCAACTGCTTTTCCGTGGAGACTTTTAGTCTGGAGAAACGCACACGTCCCTCAACACTGAGTGGATCTTGGTCATACTAGAACAGCCGCCCAAGGTGAAGGAGAAGATGAGGATGACAAAGGTGAAGACAACAGATGAGACAGAGGGTGCAGAAGAGAAGGGTATGAACGAGAAGAGGAAGAAAGGGGAAGAGAAGGGAAAGGGAATGATCAGAGTCCCAGGAGAGAGGGGAAGAGGAAAGGAGGGGCAGAACCCAAACAAACCACGCCCAGATCTTGAGCAACTGGTGCCTGCAGGGACATGTGGTTAAAGGGAAAAGATGGGGAAGCTGAAAGTCGAGCATCGAGTGTTAGCTTCCAGCCGAAATCTTCATGTGTGGGAACCTAAGGGGTACCTCACTAACATTAACCTCGATTTCACTTCTGCCAAAGGAAGATACTTACCTATATCATTTAACAAGGTCCCTTTCTACCTTAAGATACTTTCTTGGTGATTCTTAGTCTCAATAAACTGGAGAATTTGACTATGGAATTGGAGTGATTCTATTTTATGTACAAATCACAGAATATATTCTATAGTTCTGGAGTTAAAGGGAAAAGACTGAAGAGAAATAAACTCAGAATCCTGTAATTTAAGAGAACAAAAACCAGGGGAAAGGGCTATAGCACTCATCTAACTCTGGCAAGAGAGGTGGATAAAACTTCTCTTTGGGGTTTGAAATGTTGTAGCTTTGGCAAAAGGAAAAGAAGTCAATAGAAAAAGGCCCTTGGAGTACATTGCAAAGAACACTGGTTCAACAGATAGTCAATAGGCAGTGAATAAAAAGAAGTTCTATACTCAAATTTCCTGAAAACAGAGATGAAACAAATTAAATGCCTTTTTTCTTTCCTGCAAAATTTCTCAGAAACTTTGATATGCCTAAGTATAGCATCAATTGCTAAAAGAACCCGAATCTTTCCGCTCCCTAAATTGGTTTCACCATGGGCACCTTTTTATTTGTTGATGCTGTTGCAGCCAGACAAAAGGTAATTTGAGAACTGTTATATGGCTCTAAGACCTCTCTTAGTGTCATTTCCTTCTGTCCAAATGATGGGGTTAGGTTAGCATTCTCTGATGTTCTTTCCAGGTAGGAAATGGTACCACTAAATAACGTCTAAAGAATACCATTAGTTGAATTTGAGATAATGATGAGTCAGTGCAAGAAACAGAAGAGGATAATAAGTCTGCCAATTTATGTGGTGTAGATGAACAACACTACAGAAGATAAGAAAAGCCAGATTTATTTCAGTGTAGGCTCAAAGTTGTTAGAACAGACTGGGCCTCAGAGTACAGGAAAAGGAAAAGTGGGAGTATGTTTAGGAGCGCTCAGTGTGAGTTGAGGTTTGAGAAACAGTAACCCTGTCGTCTTAGGATCTCTTGCTCCTCAGAGGCAGAACCCAGCTAGATCTAACCTAGGCACAAAGAAGCACTTATTGAGAGAATAAGGGGGGTGTCATGGGAAAAGAGGGGTGATGATAATTTGGTGGGAATGACAACCAGGAGAACAGCAGGAGCCTCAAACCCATTCTGCAGAGTATCTAGTCAGACCTAGCCACTGGCAGATCCACTCCGGCCGGGAGCAGGGGTCACCAAAGGCCTTACTCTCAGGCAGAGACCAGCGAGGTCTTGATTATGCTGGACCAGGCTCTGTGCTTGGCTGGTTACCCTCCCTGTTGACAGGACCTGCGTTTACAATGGGTGCGTCTCTTAATTGTCCCATGACAGAAATTGCTTCTTCTGCTGTTCTGCATGGGGGGGTGGTGTCTTTCTCTTGCTCATTATTTGTGTTCTTGTCTTTATATCAATATGATCTTATCCTTACCACCTTAATATGATTTGTTTTTCATTGTTTTCTGTTGGGTGTCCCAGCTGTGAAGCACATGGGCAGGGTGGGGGTGAACGATAGGGAGGGATGGGGATTTCTGGAGTAAGTACTGAAGGCTGAAGGGTGGGGAAGGAAGGCCTAGAACTGATCATGATTGCACAACTTATTTTAAAGGCGACTTAATCATGGTGGGGGTAATGCTGTAAGGTTGGTGTGGTGGTGATTGGCAATTGCCCTTGATATGAGTGAACGATTGAACTATTCAACTGGGTGATATAAATAAAACTGTTGAGGGGGGAAAAACAGTTTGTTCTGCTTCTTTCTGTCAACTTGCAAAGCCCTTTTAAATATATGCCCTGGATGCCCTTCTGCTGAGGTTCACATTCAAGTCCACCTAAAGGCACCTGGGGAATAAGACATGGTGATCTGCTTCCCAATGTTGTCTTCCTTGAACATCTAATGGAGTCTATACTTGGGGTCACGATGACTTGGAATTGACTTAGTGACAACTACTACCAGCAATATAGCCAGCAGGAAATACAGCCAAAAGCACACGACAAGTCTCAGTTCTCTCACCACCAAAAGGAGATAGCCTTCCTCCCTTTATTTCCATTTCAGATTTTCCTGAAGACTGCCTTTGACTGTGTCTTTGCTCAGGCACCTACACTGATTTCAGTCAGTGTAGCCCGGTCACTTAGCAGACATGGCAGTTGAGGTCTATGATTCTCACAGATGGGGAAAGTTGTGTGATTATCTACATTACAATACTGAGGAGATCATTGGAATTTTGCCTAAGCTATATTTGAGCAACTGGTCAGGATAAAGTAGAGCAGGTCAATTGAGATCAGATGGTGGAGAGCTTTTAATGCTCTAATAAGGAAGTTTTATTTGATCTATTCATTCTTTCTGTTCAGTAGTTTCAGAAGGCCAGGCTAGTGTCAAGCTACCTACAAATATATCAGCATTTCTTGGGAGAGAGAACAGGCCTATTGAAATCATGATTCCTGGATTCAGCCTCAGCGATTTTGATACAGTAGATAAAGTTGGGACATGAATATATGCACTTATTAGAATCTCCTTAAGTGATACGGATGAACAATTTTAGGAGTCACTAATGGATCTATTATAAGTTTATTGTAAACCAAATGAGTATAATGATGGTGTAATGGTTACACATTGGGCTTCTAACCTCAAAGTCTGCAGTTCAAAACTACCAGTGTCTCTATGAGAAAAATGACAGGGCTTTCTACTCCCATAAATAGTTACAGTAGTGGAAACTCACAGCGGGCAGTTCTATGTAGTCCCATGGGGTCCCTATGAGTCAATATTGTCTGGAAGGCAGTGAGTTTGTCTGTATGTTGTTTAGTTTTTTTCCTAGGGGGAAGAAGTATAATATTTTTGTTAGTTTCTAAGAGCGAGAAATGGCTAGTTTCTGACACAATGATTCCAAGATATTGATCTTTTTCTTTAGAACTTTTCATTTCTAGGGAACATATAACTTATACAAAAAACATTTGGGAATTCAGAAGGATTGTTAGAACTGGCAGGATCGAATTTGTAAAGCTTTGGTTGGGAAGACCTCATTTTAGTTTAGTTCTTGAATAGGATTGATTTTGAGCAGGAAGAGGATGAAGATTATCCCTAGTATAAAAACAGAATAAGAAAAAATGTATTCCAGGTGTAAAAAATAAATAAATAAAACAATAAAGATTTGAATGGGAGCTATCTAGAGCACTGTTTCTTAATTTGGGGTTCAAGAACACCCCAAACAATCACTGAGCATTATATAGAATATATATAATGAAAATTTAGTAAGTCCTTCACTCTGACAAGGAACAACAGTTGAATTAGCAGTACCTGAAAATTCATCACCAAAAAACATTAGCCATTTTTACATTTATTAACATTGTAGCAGATATTTCCCATTATCACTTTTTGATCCTCATCCTTTCAAAATTATATAACCCAATATAATAATATCCCCTTTTTGGTTTAATTAATTAGAAAAATTGAGTTGAATGAGTTAAAGTTAATTTGTTTCAAAATATTTTATAAGTGAACTTTAATGTAGTCTCCTCTGTAATTCCAGAAATTTTACTTCATTCATTTAAAATCATTTTTCTGAGAAAAAATTTTGATTAGCTCTTGCCAAATAACAAGTTACTTTCATATTTATTCTCTCATGTTTTTTTAGGTTAGGTATTTGAGAAGAATTTGGGTGGGTAGCTGGTTATCATTTGCGATGTCTCACCTGATCATGGCTTATTGTCCACCAGGGTGGAGTCACATCAGATGAGTCTACGCTGGGACTTTCAAGGCCAGGAACTCAGATGGGGTTGTTGACCAGAGGACTACCTCTTCCTGTGGCTTGAGAGTCTTGCATTATGATGACTGAGTTTTGAGAGCGAGCATCACAAGAGGTAGCATTCAGGGAGAATGTTTCAAAAATGAAGGAAGAAGCAGCATGACAGCCTCTCTCCCCCTTCAGAGCTCAGGCAGCATCACCTGCCCTACCTCCTTCTGTTTACAAGTGAGTCATTACATTTCAGATCAAATTCAAGGGATTACAATTAGATCACTCTTGTTTAGAGGAGTGTCAAAGAAATCGTGTCTGTTTTCAATCTACTGCAGGAATTCGTAGGCTTTACTAGACTGCCAGCAAAGGTCACAGATGCATGCAGGTTAAGAATCCTTGCTCTATAATAAAGCAAGAAAATAATTTAAAATGCATACAAATGGGTAACGAACAAATAAAATTTTTTTCATTTTCAAATTATATGATCTTATGTGGAGAACATCACAGAAATTCAGCAATAAAACTAGTGGAATTAAGAGTAGGATTCAGCAAAGTGGCAGGGCACAAGAGAAAAATACAAAAATCAGTCAGATTCCTCAACAGTAACTTGAACTCCGAAAGGAACCCAGAAAAACAATATCATTGACTATAGCCACTTAAAAGATGAAGCATTTAAGAATGAATTTAACCAGAGATTCAAAAGACCTATACAAAGAAAACTGCAAACCCTACAAGAAATTAAGAGACTGACATAAATGTAAGAATATATCATGCTTATAAACAGCAACACTAAATATTTTGAAAAGGCAAACATTACCCAATGCAACATTAAAAAAATGCAATAACAATCCAGATTATATAATTCTTTGAAGAAATGGCAATATTTTAAATTAATAGATCTTTTTATTGGGGCTCATACAACTCATCACAATCCATACATACATCATTTGAGCAAAGCATCCTTATACATTCGTTGCACTCATCATTCTCAAAATTCGCCTTCCTCTTGGGTCCCTGGAATCAGCTAGGTTTCCTTTTTTTTCCCCTCTCTCCCTCCTTCCCCGCTCTCCCCTTCCCCCTGGTCCCTTAATAGTTTATAAATAATTATTTTATCTTATCTTACACTGCCCAGCGTCTCCCCTCACCCACCTTCCCATTGCCCTTCTCCCAGAGAGGAAGTTGCACATAGATCTGCAAGATTGGTTCTCCCTTTCTACACCCCCTTCCCTCCTGGTGTCGCCACTCCCACTGCTGGTGTTGAGGGGTTCGTCCTTCCTAGATTCCCTGTGTTTCCAGATCCCTACTGCACCTCTGTACATCCTTTGGTATAACCAGGTCCGCAAGGTAGAATCGGGGTCATGATAATTGGGAGGGAAGGAAGTGTTCAGGAACTAGAGGAAGGTTTTGAGTTTCATTGTTGCTACACTGAACCCTGAGTGACTCCTCTCCTCCCTACTACCCCTCTGCAAGGGAAGTCCAGCTGTTTACAGATGGGCATTGGGTCCCCATCACAAACTCCCCCTCATTCACGGTGATGTGATTCCCACCACCACCACTACCCCTTCCCCCATCTTTATTGTTTGAGACCTGGTCTCCTCTGCCATTCATGATTACCCATGTTGGTGTGCTGCTTCTGGGCTAGATGGTCGCTTGTTTTCTTTCAAGCCTTTAAGTCCCCAGACGCTATATCTCTCAGTAGCCGGGTACCATCAGCCTTCTTCACCACACTTGCTTATGCACACCTTCATCTTCAGCATTTATGTGAGGAAGGTGATCACCCAATGATTGTTTTTGTTCCTTAGTGTCTGTAGCAGAAATGGCAATATTAATCACCAACTTTATATGGAAAGGAAAAAGACCACAGGTAAGCAAAACACTACTAACATAAAAAATGAAAAAAGAAGACTTCATACCCCCTGATCTCAAAATCTGCTACACAGTCATAGTGATTAAAACAGCATGTACTGGCACAATAACAGACACATAGACCAATGGGACTGAACAGATAAGCCAGAATTAAATTTATTTATCTATAGACAGCTGATCTTTGACAAAGGTCTGGAACCCATTAAATAATGAAGGGAGTATTTTAAACAAATGGTGTTAACAAAATAGGATACACATTTTCAGATAAAAGAAAGAGGGTCCATGCAACATCCCATACACAAAAATATACATTAGCTGGCTCAAGGAATTGAGTGTAAGACCTAAAACTATAAAGATTATGGAAGAACACTTTGGCATAACTTAGGGACCATAGTGCATGGCATAAGTATACTATCAAGCAACACTAGAAAACACACTGAGAAGATAGATTAGATGACTGAGGTCACTTTTTAAAAAAAGAAAAGAAAATCTGAGGACAGGAAAAAATGTTGGCAATAATATATCAGATGGGGTATAATCTCAAATAATGTATAGAAAACAACAACTCTTCAGCAATAAAAAGACAGAATTTTCAATCAGAAAACGGACATAGGACACACATGAATAGAAACTTCATCAAAGAACATATTCAGGTGGCCAATGGAGACATGAAGTAATATTTTAATCATTAGTCATTAAAGATATGCACATATAAACCAACATGAGATATAACCTCATTCCATCATTAAAATCAGCACTCTAAAACACAAGAGTGGCAAATAATCAGATAACCTGAGTTAGGTGAAGAAGAATAAAGCATTAGGATTAGAGGGAGGCTTACTAACAACCTGCAATATGTAGATGTCATAACCTTGCTTGTTGAAATGAAAGTGAGGAGGATTTGAAGCACTTGCTGATGAAGTTCAAGAGTTGCAGCATTATGCATATGTAATCAGTATGCAATAGAACCCAATGTCAAGAAAACGAAAATCCTCAAAAAATATCATGATCAACCGAGAAAACATTGAAGTTGTCAGGATTTCATCTTGCTTGGATCCACAATCAATGCTCATGGAACCAGCAGTCAAGAGATGGAATGAAACATTGCATTGGTAAATCTGCTGCCCAAGACCTCTTTAAAGTTTTGAAAGGCAAGGTGTTTACTTTGAGGACTAAGGTGGGGCTGATCAAAGCCATTGGGATTTTCAATCATCTCATATGCATATGAAAGTTGAACATTGACTAGGGAACATCAAAATAATGCATTTGAACTGTGGTGTTGATGAAGAATACTGAAAATTCCATGGACCGTCAAAAGAACAAAAGAGACATGTCTTGGAAAGCATACAACCAGAATGTTCCCTAGAGTCAAGGATGGCAAAACCTCATCTCATGTACTTTGGACATGTTGTCAGGAGAAACTAGTCCCTGGAGAAGGACATCATGCTCCAAAAAGTGGAGGGGGAGCTAAAATGAGGAAGGCCTTGGCAAGATAGGTTGACACCGTCACTGAAATAATAGGCTCAAACATAGGAACAATTGCAAAGATGATGCAGGATCAAGAGGTGCTTAGTTCTGTTGTACAAAGGGTTGCTATGAGTCAGAACCGAATCAATAGCACCTAACAATAACAACAACAACAACAACAAAAGGGGAAACAAAAATGCTAACAAGGATATGGACAAGCTTGAACCTTCATACATTGCTGTTGGTTCTATCAAATGGTAGGACAATTGTAATAAAAAGTATGGTGCTTCCTTAAAAATTTAGAAACATAAACATATGAGCCAACAATCTCACACCCAAGTACAGATCCAAGCGAAATAAGTCACAACACAAACATACAGATGCATTCCATATTCATAGGAGCCTTATTCACAGCATCAATAAGATGGAAACAACACAAGTGCTCATCAATGGATAGGTAAGAAGTAAATAAACTATGGTGCAGACACACAATGAAATACTATACACTAATTAAAGTTCTGGGAAACACCTTATAACCCAGAGGGCATCCTGCTGGGTAAAATTAGTCATTTATAAAGGGAAAACCTTATATGAAAGTACTACTGCTAAAAGTCAATCAAAAGTTTCACACAGAAAATAAAGTTCTCTGAAAGCTACCAGGGGCAAGAAGGGAAGAGGTCAACACAAAATAAAGACAGAGACTGGGAGGAAAACAAACATCAAAGGCAAAAATAAAAGAAATGCCTTAGTATTTATAGTACTATAATAATAAGGACACACACAATTCCTCAGCAGCAATAACAACAATCGAAAACTGGAATCAGAGTCACTCAAGCAGAACCAGCGTGGGAAAGCAAATGGGATTATATCCATGAATGTATATAGATTTGATAGAGATTAATCCTACATATATATTTCTATATACTATCAATATATCCACTGATATAGTAAAGCATACACGGGGTAAAGTTATGAAAAATTCATGACCATAACCAAACACCTTATAAGAATGAGTCACTTAACTATTGCCTCAGGGGACACCAGGGTCAATTGGTATTACATAGTTCATGAAAACAGTGTTCTGCAGAAGGGACTTGGGTCTTAAAATCTTCTGAGTGGTCCTCCAAGGTATATCTACTGGTCTCTCCCCATCCAGAGCAAAGAAAAGCTACAAAATCAAAGCTGCAAAAAAGCAATTTTTTCAAAGGCATAATGAGCCACATTCACACCAGCCTCCATGTCTCTGAGGCCAGAAGCAGCATGGTGCCTATAACTGTGGACTCCTCTGAATGGATCACCATGTGAGATCCTGAATACAGTCGTACAAAATTCAAAATAGCAACAAAGATACTAGGCTTATTGATGGAGATGGTTGGAACTCCCACAGTATGACCCTTAAACATTCTTTTTTAAAAACAAACTTTTATTGGCAATAAAGTCACGTATCATGCAATTGAACAGCCATATTAAGAAAAGTTGTGCAATTACCACCACAGTGAATTGTAGAACATTTTCTTCCTTGTAGTCATTGCTGCTAGCTCCTCATTCCCCCAACCTCTCCTGCCATGTCCCTATATAATCCACTAACTGTCTCCTCTATAAATTTATCTAGCCTGGATTTCATTCATATACAGAAGAAGCATGAAACAAAAAGAAGAGAAAAAGAAACCCCAACAACGAGGAATTAAAACAGAAAAACCTGAATCTAAAGGAAAACAGAGATTATTGAAAACTAAAATGATGCTAAAATTATTCAAAAGGAAGGACCGGGGACAAGGTGCTACATTTTAACCTTAACTGCAACTTAAAGTAATCGAGTGTATAATTCCTTCCATCTAAGAGCAAGACTATTCATATCCCTCAACAACGATCAGAAGACCTTTTATCAGATGCTTTAATCAGGTGAGGAGCCTGCAAATGGATTTGGACCTTTCACTGTCATCTATCACCTTCTACAAACTGTATTTTCATCATTTAAGTTCTGATATCATTCCCTCTTCTGGATTTGGGTTTTGTTATTTGCAATCCTTGGACCATACCGGATCCAAGAATTCTTCCATGTGGACTTAGCTAACACCTGCTTGTTTGAAGATAAGCCTTTAGGACCCCAGAAGGTATTCTTTCTGATAGCTGGACACTATCTGATTTCTTTACCACACTTGCTTTAGCACACATACCTTCAGTGATCTCTTCATTAGGACAAGCATCAAGTATTTGCTTATATATTCTTGATGCGTGGATCTGACCTCTGTGGATCCTATTAGCCAAACACTAGACAGGCAAGCAATATAAAGTGAACAAAAAATAAGAGAAGTATTCACTCCTTAGAACAATCGATCTTAGGAGATCTAAGTGCGGCATTTGCCATGAGATGTTAGAAGTATAAGCACATAGGAAAGAAGGACACGTGGAAAAGGTTAACAAAGGAAGAAAATTGGAAGAATGCTGTTACATTTGGATATTACACTCATCACAAGCCAAATATGTGTGCATCGTTGAACAGAAAACCATTTTGTTCTATCAAATTTCACCCAAATCAGAATAAATTTGTTTTAAATTTATCAACTCGATCTAAAATTACAGCAATTAAGATGTTGGTATTGACATCTAAACAAATACAGCAATAGAACAGACATGAATATGAAAATAGATTTAAAATTATATGATCACTTCATTTTCTATAAAAGCACTAAAACAATACAATGGGAAAAGTTAATCTTTTAAACAGTTCATGTGAAGAAGAATCCTTGCTCTAGAGGAAGGGTGTTTAATAGTGTATTTGGTTCTATTGAAAAAGTGTTCTTGATTGAAATTAGCTTTAGAGCAGTGGCTCTCAACCTTCCTAATGCCGTGACCCTTTAATATAGTTTCTCATGTGTGGTGACCCCCCAACCATAACATTATTTTCGTTGCTACTTCATAACTGTAGTTGTGCTACTTTTATGAATCATAATGGAAATATCAAATATGCAGCCTGTATTTTTATTGTTAGAAATTGAACATAACTACAGCTGAATATAAAATGGCCAATCAGCATCCAGATTAAGTTCCCATGGTACAGATTTTTTTGCAGTAGTTGATGATTTTACCTTACATGATTTTACATTTACCCAGTAATTATAATTCATAAAGTGTCATTTTACCTCCAATACTGCTGCTTTCAATACAGTAGCTGCTCTCTACATGTGAGACTGGTCCGCATAAGTACATTATGGTGCCAACCCCGTCGCATACACCTGTGTTTGTACAAGGTGTATGTAACGGGGTTGGCACGATGATGTCATCACGCTGTGTACTCCTATGTGGGCATATCTGCATGTGGGCGGATCCACCTGAAGGCAAATAGAGGTGAGGTGTCTCGGTTCCTAAGAAATATGTGTTTTCTGATGGTCTTAGGCGACTCCTGTGAAAGGGTTGTTCAACCCCCAAAGAGGTTGCAGCTCACAGAGAACTGCTGCCTTAGAGAATATCCAGAATAATCAGCTACTGAGTCATTATGTGCAGATTTTCAAACATGTATTGCTATAATTTCTGTTAGAGAAGAAAACAAAATGTCTACTTAACCTTGATGGGTCAAAAATGACTGAAATGAGCTTTGCCCCCAAACCAGAAGAGCAAACAAATAGTTACATAGTAGTGAAAGCAAGTTGCTTATGGGGAGAAAAGACTTGTCTCTCTATTTTGAATATAATTAAAAGAGAAGGCAAAAATGTGAATAAGCCTCCTTTCTACTCTCAGATACACTGCAGTGAAGGATCAAAGAGATGAGAACTGACATCTTCCATCTCTGGGACACCCAGAATGGAAACACAGTCAATAAGACGCATGTTCATTGATGTGCAAGGTCTCTTCTGCTATCAGAAGGAGGCAGATGAAACCTGACAGCATCCCCTTCCCTTAATCCTCCTCTCTACCACCAAGGGCTAGAGAAGAAAGAAGCCTTTGGGTGGAAAAGAACTTGAAATTTGCATGTGTGGTTTCTTTGGGTGGGATTTGTGTACCTATGTCTTTGGTCTAGCGTTTCCACACATTCATTTACTGCAGATCGCTAGGGAAGTGAGTCACGTGTGAGGGAAGCATATCTTCTTAGCTTCAGAGACTTGGAAGCACAAGAACCTGATTTAACCATTTTATTTAGGAGCTCCCTGATTAAAATAACTCGGGATTTTTATCTGTGTGTTTGAGGGCAGGTTGTAGAGTATTGAGAATTTTGTTCTTGTCATTTTGGGGAGGTTGTTCTTGTCTTTGGGGGAGGTTGGGGGTAGAGTGGACTCAAACTCAACTCATAAAGATCCCATGCCCCCAAGTATGAAACATGGCGTGACATCTTATCATTTTCACAGTTGTTGCTGTGCTCTTGTCCTTTGTTGTGCGTGCCCTCTGATGCAGGAGAGTCACCTTCTAGCACTGTATCAAGTAGTATTTTATCGTGGCCCACGGGTTGTTTTTTGTTTTGTTTATGGGCTAATTTCCTGAAGCAGTTACCCTGGTCTTCCTTTCTAATGTGGAAGTTTTCTGAAATCTTTCTACAGTGAGTGACCTTGTTGACATCTGAAATACTGATGGCGTAATTTCCATTATCATGGCAACATGCAAGTCACAGCAGATAGGGAAAAATAACAGACAGGAGATATTTTAGATTCTTAACAATAACAAATCACTGAAATGCAAAACTCAACTTTTAATAACCTTTGCATCCTTATATCTATTATGCCTGATACACAGAAGGCCTTTAATAAATGATTAATAATTGAATAAATGATGACTGAATGAAATTATCCAGAGGACTGAAAACACTGCATAAACTTTTATGGAATAAAATTCAAGCTGTTCCCTGATCTAAGACGTGCTATATGATACCAGTATGTCCTCTCATCAGTTGGTTATTGCAGTGTTTTATTGTTCTACAACTAAAACAGCCATAAAGAAACCACATCTCAGTATTTTTGCTTCAGCAAGTAGAAAGGCTAATTTATATTAGGTGGCGAGAGTAACTCATTTCACAGAAGGTAATATTCAAACAGACAACTAAACAACAAACAGAACCAGCCACCTGATGAGCTGGAGTTGGAGGTGGGAGTGGAGAATATAAGAGAAGCTAAGGGAAAAGCAGTTGGAAAAGCACTCAATCCGGAGTGAGCTGGTTTTATTTTTGTTTAACCAGTAGATGGCTGATGTGGCTAAAGGTAGTGTGTGGGGACAAAGCAGTATAAGAAAGAAAATCAGAAATGAGAGGCAGGCAAGGAGTAGATCACTAGAAACCTGAAGGCAGGGGTGTGGCATCTAAACTATGTACAAATGGCTTGAGAAACTGCTTCACTTTATTGAGGAACGGCAGACCCTTATCCAATTTTCAAAATCTACGTCTGTTGTTCAGAATGCTCACAGCAAAGCACACCGATTCAATCGTTTTGTTTCCCACGTACAATTTGCCCGTTGGTGTTGTTAAGTGTCATCAAGTTGGGTCTCACTCATTGTGACCCTTTGTACAATGGAATGAAATGATACCTGGTCCGGCACCATGCCCACTATTTTTATGTTTGAGTCCAATGTGGCCGCTACTGTGTTAATGCATCTTATTAAAGACCTTCTTCTTATGAGCTGACCCTCTACTTTACCAAGCATGAGGCCATTTCCCAGGGACTGGTCTCTCCTGACAATATGTCTGAAGTGGCCCCATCCTTGTTTCTAAGGAGCATTCTGGCTATACTTCTTCCCAGATAGACTTGTTTTGTTTTTAATGTTCTTCACGGGCACCCAAATTGAAATTCCACATTCTTCGATCTTCTACAATATTTCTTATTTATTGTCCCACATTTCCATGCACATGGGATGACTGTAAACACTATAACTTTGCTCAGACACACCTCAGTCCTCAAAGTAATATCCTCACTTTTCAACACATTAAAAAGGTCTTGTGCAGCCGACTTTCCCATTGCCATACATGGTCTGATGTTATGACTGCTCCTTCCAGGAGCATTCATTGGGAATCCAAGCAAAATAAAACCCTGGACTTCAGTCTTTTCTTTGTTTATCATGATGTTGTCTCTTGGTTCGGTGGAGACAATTTTTGCTTTCGTTACATTGAGTTGTGATCCCTCCTGAAGACTGCAGTACAATTTAGTGACTTTGATGGCATTCCTTGAGTTCAGCCATTTGCACCATCCTTTCCTGACTTGTCCCTTCCCGGTTGACATGAACCCACTATACCCTAAGATTCTCATCTAGCCTTTAGAGTTACCTGTTGTCATTTTTTTCTCCTATGGATCATTCCCTAAAGAACTGAATGTTCAAAGTAGACATTCCAATTTACCTTTTAAGAAGGCAGTCATTTTCAGGAGGAGAAGCGTGGTTGCAGACAGCTGAGTTAAAAGATGGTCTCACACACACACACACACACACAAAGAGGGTCACACACACACAAAGAGGGTCACACACACACAAAGAGGGTCACAACTAGGTGAACTAGTAGTTCAGATTAGGGTGGTAGCAGCAAAGAGGGGGGGAAATGAGGAGAGTAAATACATGTTTTGGAATCAGAGCCAACAGGCTTTCTCGTGGAATGGAAGAATACAATTTAAATGATGAATTAGTCTGAAAGTGTTTACATTTACCAGCAAACAAAAATAGATATAAATAACACAACACGGAGTTGACAGTTTTTCTCCTATCAAATTAGCAAGTGCTTTTTAAAAATGCTAAAATCCTAAAACAGCATGTGTTTGGGAAATCAATCTAATCATCCAACAATTGAAGATCAGTTTTAAAAAAATTATAGGGCATGCATATGCTTAAATGCTCCATGGCTATTAAAAATGATGTTGTGGAAGAATGTTAATGACAGGGAAAATGTTCATGGAAAGTTTTATCGGTTCAAAAACCAGCTGTCAGGGTTCATGCTTCTTGTTAAGTATCAAATGGATTTGTAGTGAAGAGAAATGTTAATATCTTTAATTTTTGTTGCAGAGTTCAGACAGGGAATCCCTTCTTTATAAAAAATATTCCTGATTAACATCTTGGGGTGGAAATAAGGCCCTGAGGAGATGTGTTCTTATGAGACATTCCCTGAAAAGATTGAAATAAGAGTAGCTAGCAAGGTTTAAAAAGACAGGGGGAGACCAGGGAAGGTGCTGCAACCTGACTTGGTTGGATCATGGTGCCAAGTTGAAAATCCCAAAGGGAGTTTCCTAAAACCTACGGAGATGAAGCATATTTGATAGCTAATTTGAATTTTATTTGTGATTCTTACTATGCGTGAGCCTCCTCTTTGCTTCCAATTTTCTTTTTAATGAACTGCACATATAAATGCATTGGACAACTGACCCTTGGTGTGAAGTTGGAACGTGTGTCTGTATTATTTTGGGTTCAAGGTGATATAGCATAGAACAGAATGCACAAATGCAAGAAAGTGAGGCAAATTCAGAAACTCATTCAGTAAATCTACGTGACCATGCAACTCTGGCCCTTTTTATTACTCACTCCTTAGGAATTTGCAAAAAACCTGAACAGGGTTTTGGAATTCCCACAATATTATAGTGTGTTTGGACACTATGTTTCCTTATTTTTCAAAAAACAATGAGATTTTCAATCAATCATCAGATAATAGTATCCCAGATAGGAAAATGTACTAGCATTCTAGGGTTAAAAGCTTACAATGCAACTAGCAGCGAAGAAAAGGTCTTTAAAGAATGTGTCATTGAATTCTGTGTTTTGAAAAATGAGAAATTGATGTTGGTCTACAGGTGAGCTCTGAACATAAAAGATATCAAATCTGACGCTTACAAATTAAAGTTGATTTCAAGTGTTTTGCCACTCAGCGCTCAGACTTGCCACTGCTAACATCAGTAGAAAACGTATTACTCCCTCTCTGTGTGTGGACTTGTGCAAACTTATGGAAAGAGCTGTGGAATTTGCTATCAATTTGCTGTTTTTCATTCTCTGTACTGCCTTTGGTTCCAGGCAGACCCTTACACAGAAAGCCCAGGGCTCAGCTAATATTTCATTTTGGAGATACCATCTTGTGCTGGTATCCTGCCATCGCTGCAAGATTAATATCAATGCCAGCTGTCATTTCTAGTTATCAAGCTGGAGGAAGGCAGCCATGCTAGGGAAGCACACTGGCTGATCAGTGCACTGGAAGGTAAAGTGGGGCTGTCATTTATGAGGGTGGTGAACTTGGGCAAAACTCACAAACTCTCCAGCCTCTGGTTTTGTTTTCACTTTTTCATCTGAGAAATGGAGGTTATTTACTTGTCCAATATACTTTTGATTAGAAAATATGTGTGAAAATTCCTTCTGAATTGAAAATAATACCAATGCATATGTCAAGAATGATGTATTATTAAGTCTGTGGGGGCCTGTCCTATAAAAGGCGAGTCTTCTCCATGGAAGCTCCTACAGGTAATTCTTGATATTCATCACTGCTGTGCAGTTTACCTACAACCTGCCTCTCCAAGGAGAAAGATCATCTCCTCCGTGTATTCTTCCAACTTTCATACACCAACTTTAGGGAAGAGTTATTGTTTGCGCTCTGCTTTTGAAAACCATGCCATTTCTAGAAATTAGCATTTGTCCAACATTTGTCACAGCCCTCCATCATGGGAATACATAAGACATGAGAAATTGAGGTTCTCAGAAAGACACACTGAAAAAAGTCCCCATCAATGTTTGTTTATAGAGAATAGTGGTCAGGCACGATGCTGCGTTTCCACATGTATTACTTCATTTCATCTGCAGCTGCCTTTGAAGCTAGAGATCATATGCTTTCTCTCTTCAGTTAGACTGAAGTGGCAAGGTCAGCGTAGAATCCATTTCTGTATCTCCAATGTGTCCCAAATTCACCACTACCACCAGTTATGGTCGAGTTGATTGAGACTCACAGAAACCCATAAATGTCCTACCAGAACTATATGACCCATAAAGTTTCCTGTGGCTTATTTTGCAGAAGGAGATTGTTGAGACATTTTCCCAAGGCACCTCTGAGGGGACTCAAACTGCCAGCCAGTAGAAACCAATAGATGCATTGTTATTGGTGTGTTGTTATAATTATTACTATTGCTGTTATTCGGTGCTTATGTGTGCCTGAAGCCCTGGTGGTAGAGTGGTTCAAGAACTCAGTTGCTAATTGAAAGATCAGCGGTTTGAGCCCAGTAAGCACCTGCAGAAGAAAAATGTGGCCGCCTACATCTGTAGACTTTTGGCCTTGGACACTCTATGGGGGCAGTTCTACTCTCCCTATAAGGTTGTTGTGTGTCAGACTGACTCTACTGAAACAAATTTTGAGAATATGTCAAGGAGATCTAGTGATCTATGGTTAAGTACTTGGTTGCTAACTGAACCCACCTAGCAGGTACACAAAAGAAATCCAGAACAACCTGCTTCTGTAACCATCACAACCAAGAAAACCTTCTGGGGCAGATCCACTCTGTCACATGCAATCACTACGAATTCAAAAGAACACAACTACACTTAACAAAAACAACAACACATAAGTCATTATACTGAGAATTTGTATGCATTATATCAGTTACACATTATTGTTGCTCTTTAAATATGATGAAATGAGATTCAAATAGAAAAACTACCTTATAAAAGTACTAGTGGTAGAATCACTATGTAGATCCAATTGTGTGTGACTTCAGAGCCAGTGGTCCCAATTGCCACCTTTCACTGACTCTGTTTGAATAGAACTGGATAGAATCTTGGATGATTTTTTTGGAACGAACTGATTTGAACCAATGTTTATCCATTCAGAGGTTATATCCAGCTACTGGTTTCTCCACCATACAGAGTGATGCCTGCCGCATGACACACAAATTAGACAGGTAGATTCCCAGACTTACCTCTATGTGCAGCATGACCTGTATTATTCTTGGGGAAGAAATATCAAAACTTCTGTAACAGAAGTTCACAGGGGGATTAAAATTATGTATCACCTGTCAATAGTTTTATCTCTAGGGCACATTTAAGAGCACCTGAAAGCATAGCAAGCCGTGAATCTCTTGGTTATTCTGGAAAACTGACATTGCTTCTGACGACGGTCTTGTAAATACAGGTCAACCAGAAACTTCCTAATTCTAAAGTTGATTACAAATGAAAATGCTACCCAACATCAGCCTGGCCAACACTTTCAGACACCCATAATACACCCTTAGGAAGAAAGGAGAAAGTGGCGTAGTCATCAGGTAAGCCCAGAACCTGGGGTGAGAAACCAGGTCTTATTGCAATTAAAGAGAAATATTGCCTTAGGAACATAGAGAAAATAGTAAAACAAGCAAATAAACAAACAGGGCAGTAGTTTTAGATCCTTTAGGAGAAATGATTTTAAGAGCCTGTTAAGGGACAAGTGTTATATCACATGAAGCTAATTTAGAACAACAATTGCTTTTTTTCAAGTGTGCTGACCTGTTAATCACTCTGGTCAAAATTCTTCATTTTACATAGATAAAGAATGATAACTTTTTGGTGTAATTCAGGAAGAGATAGGAGGAGAATCTTAGTCCTGTTCACTCAGCCATAAATTTATTGACACATTCAATCATTCATTCATTTATCTAGTTATTATACCATTGATTTCAATAGAGCACTTGGCCATTTTTCAACACTAACTTACACTTAAATGAAAGCGGAAAACTTTAAAGAACACAAATACAGGACCCTGTGAATGAAGATATAGGTTCAAAAAGGTTATACAAAATCTGTCAAATTATTAAATAGGGTCAACAGGGAAGCGTTTTTTTTATTTAAATCCACATTTTCATCAAAATGCTCCTTTTCCAGGAAGGAGAGCACAATCATTAGAAGAGACTAATTTAGAAAATCCAGGTACTCCTACTTGTTGTCTCTATAAAAAATAGAAGGGTCTGATAAGGATACTAACCTGATACATGTGATCTAACTCTGAATTTCCTACAGATGACAACAATAAGGGAAGCATAGTATGATATGAAATAAAAGGAAATGGGATTTTTTTTGTTGCTGAAGAGAATTCACTCATGTTGTTTCAAACGTTAACATAATTTGATTACCCAAGCAATTATATAAGCATCTACAGGACATCCAGTGATCAGTAGAACAAAAGCATAGAAGGAAGATAGTGTTTTTTAATTAATTTTTTCTAACATTCAGATTAGAGCCGACACTATAGTCCACACACATATAAGCATCAGCTGGATTTGTTGTAACATTTCTACATGGTTTATGTGAAATGTGCTAAAATATAATCAAGAGAGTGCTATGCCATTTTGTCCCTGATATTTGATGTATTTCCATAATTAAGAATATTTATTTCAAACCCTGAATACCCTATCATATCCACTAATAATTGGGGTATTTAAAACAATATCCAGTGTAGGAGGCTTCACCTTGGCTGGTCAAGGTGTTTATTGGTGGGTGACTAATTAGAACCCTGTGCCTCTGTTTACCTTGTAGCTAAAAGCATTGAGAGATAACTCAGTTCTTTATGACCTCTTTAAGATTCTTTTGAACCCTGCATGTCATTGCGCTATCTTAGAATACAGTGCTTTTATTATTCACGTGTTTAGACAGTGGGCCTAGGTAAGTTGTCCACAGATAAGAGGTTCAGAATGTTTATTAGAGCAAGTGCTTCAATGTTTGTTTTGTAACCATTCCCTTGTAAGAAGAGTATACAAACTAAGCTTCAAATATACTCGGGACTTCCGTCCATCAGACTGTTGTCCTCCCAATCCCATGCTTTGAACATGTCTCTTTCTTTTCCTTTCATTTCACGCCTCCTTTCAGATGCAGCTTGATGCGGGATAGCTGGTCTAATCACCCGGAATCCAGTATGATATTGGTGACCGTGCTAATATTTAATTATCTTTGGGGTACTAAAAATACCTGTGCTTTGGGGAATATGATTGATTGATCTGGGTAGAAATAGTTCTGCATGTAAAATATGGCAAAATCTGATAAAGCTTTTCAAAAAGAGGTTGGAGATAGGCTTATGCGGGGGCGGGGGGGGGAGTGTAATCTTGCCTTTCCCGCTCCTCCTTAATAACATAATTTTCTTTTTTAGATACAATTTACGTTAAATGACAATTACTAAATTTAATCATAGTGACACAAAGCTATTTTCTTGGACTGACAACCCCACTCAATACAAACCATTTTCATAACCCTTGACGGTTGTCTCAAAATACAGCCTGAGTATATCCCACCTGAATTTTGAGAACATCCCCAGGTCAGCTTGGATATATTCAGCAATGATGACAGAGGACTGGATGCCATAAAAACAGCAGACATGAAGAAAAAAACTCATTAAAAAGGCAGAAGGTAAAGGGAAGATCAAAGTGGGTATCCGAAGAGGCTATGGAAATAACTCTTAATCATAGCATAGCTAAGTCGAAGAGAATAAATGATGCAGTAAAAGAACTTAACAGAAATTTACTAAGGGTAGCTTGAGAAGACAAAGTAAATTTTTACAATAAAATGTGTAAAACCGAGAGTTAGAAAATTAAAAAGGAAGAACATTCTCAACATACCTTAAAATGAAAGAGCACATGAAATGTATCCAAACTTTGATGTGCAATATTGAAAGAATCTATGGGCAAAGAGCACATGAAATGTATCCAAACTTTGATGTGCAATATTGAAAGAATCTATGGGCAAAATATTGAAAGATGCAGAAGGGATCTAAAGAAGATGGGGGAAATACACAGAGAGAATGTAACAAAAATAACTACTCAACACTCAATGATCAAGAACCAATGGCTGTGACAGAAGAAGTGAAAGCTGCACTGAATGCATTATCCCAAATTAAGGCTATGGAATAGCAGAATACCAGTTTAAATGTTACAACAAGCTGAAGAAACACTGGAAGCAGTGGTGGGATTCAGCTGGATCTCACTGGTTCTCAGAACTGCTACCTAATTTTTTGTTGAGTTGAATGAGTTCAATAATTTTTTTTTAAATGGCACTTGTAATTCGGGTTCTCTCTAACGTGACTAGGGTGCTGCCAAATATGGAATCACAAATTTACATTCCTTCCTCTTTTTCTCAACGTTCATCTGTGCAAAATCACCTGTAGTTAGTTAATGATGAAAGGAATTTTTCAAAAATGAATATAATATGCTTAGAGAAGTCATGTTTCTAATATACCAAACACGATTGTCTACTTGACTTACCTCTAAAGGATGGTATACTACTCCTAAAGGGAAAAGATGGATAAGAATAATTCACACGGCCAGTGATGCTTGGATGAAAGTGAAGAATATTGCAAATGAGGACACCCAAAAATAAGTAAGATGGGAATATCTTAACAGTTTGATGTTTTTTTCAAGTATTATTGAGTATTTCTATTGATATTATAGGACTTTTCTTAATAACATAATCTAGTTTTGTGGATCACTTTTATTGTTCTTATTTAAGTATTAACTGCAATACTTAAGAATAATAGACTACCTCTCAGTACATTGATTTTTTTTTATACTTGAAATGCTCATTAGAGCAGCAAATCAATCATTAAATTATTTGAATCCCACCACTGGCTAGAAATAATCAACTCCACCAAGAAATTTGGAAAACAGTTACCTAAGCAGATTATTGAAAGAGATCCATGCTTGTACCTAATCCAAATAAAGGTAACTCAACTGAATGCACAAGCTACAGAACAACACCATTAATATCATATGCAACCAAAATTTTGCTGAAGAACATTCAACAATGGTAGGAAGCAGTTCACTGATGGGGACCTGACTTAAATTCAAGGGGGATTCTGAAGAAGAGGTGAAAATATGGATATTAGTGCTAATGCCAAATTACTCTTGGTTAAAGGCAGAGAACACCAGAAAGATATTTACATGTATTTAATTTACTATGAAAAGGCATTAGACTCTGTGCATCATAGCAAGTTTTAGATAACCTTGATGAAAAAAAAAGGGAATCTCAGGACACTTACTTGTGGTCATGTGGAACTTAAGAATTGATCAAGAGGCAATTGTGCAAATAGAACAAAGGAACACTGCATGGTATATTATGAAGAAAGGTGTGGATCAGGTTATCATGTGATATCCTTTCATGATATTATTCAATCTGTATGGTGAGAAAACAATCAGAGAAGCTGCATTGCATAGAGAAGAATGCAGCATCAGTATTGAAGAAAGGTTTATTAACAACTTGCAATAGACAGAGGATACAACCTAGCTTACTTAAAATGAGGAGGACCTGAAACACTTGCTGATGAATAACAAGAAATGCAGCCTTCAATATTGATTGCAACTGAATGAAAAGAAAATCTGAATCCTCAAACTAGACCAATAGGTAACATCATGATAAATAAAGAAAAAAGTGGAAATTGTCGAGGACTTTGTTTTGCTTGGATCCATATAGTCAATGCAGATGGCAGCAGCAGTAAAAATATCAAAGGACACACTACTTTGGGTAAATCTGCTACCTAAGACACCGGTAAAATGTTGAAAAGGAATGATTTTTTTTGAGGACTAAGGTGAGCCAAACCCAAAGCATATTTTCTAGTGCTTCATATGCAAGTGAAAGTTGGACATTGAATAAGGAAGAAGATTCAGTTCATTTAAACTACAGTGTTAGTGAAGAACAATGAAAATACCACAGGGCCCCAAAAAAGAAATAAATGTGTTTTGGAAGAATTACAACCAGAACTCTCATTAGAAATGAGGATGGAGGAGGGAGGGAAAGATGGCAACCAGGTAGGCAGCTCATACTGGGAGCTTCATGGAAACCGGAACTGGCCTAGCACCAGCCACTGTGCTGTGGTGGAGTGCTGTTCCTCTGCTGGCTACAGCGCTAGCAGAGGATGATGTAACCACAGTTTGATATTCCAACCAACACAGGCACTTACGCTGCCTGTTAGTGGATCCCCCCTCCAAGAACAGCACTTTATTCCCTTGCTTTTCCCTGCCCTGCCAGGTATCCCTGCCCCTTTATCAAACTCAGCTGGCTGCCTCTAGTTGGAGGCAAGGTACCCCCACCCCCACCAGATGCCCACTCTGAACTGGTGTAGCCCTGACTTGATATCCCAAATGGCAAGGGCACTCCCTTTGCCCTTTAGAGACTCCCTCCTCCAAGACCAGCACTTTCTTTTCTTCTTTTTCCTGCCTCTCTAACAGACTCAGCTGGCTGCTTGTAGTCAGGAACATGAGACCCCCACCCCTGCCAAATCTCCACTCCCTGATCTGTGTGCTCCTGTGCCCAGGTCAGCACTTCAGACTAGGAGGCACACAGCTGCAAATAGTCCCTACAGAGACCAGAGGGTTGCTGGAGTGCAACACAGGCATACCTCAGAGCCTGACTATGGAGAGGGCCACTCAACCTGCCATCCAAACAACAGATACTGGATAGACTAGGGTGAGAAGGAAACCTTCATGGGACAAAGGTGAAATGCAGCCCCACAGGGCATCAATACCACCCTACCAAAGAGAAAGCCCAGGGTTCTGTGACTCCCAGGAAAATGGCACCTAGCCCCAATAAATTGACATGGAAGCATCGAGCTGCTTTAACAAGAAAAGAGGAACAATATCCACTGTTAGATGATGACCCAAACCTAACAGCAGTCATAGAAAATTCAGGTGTTGGCCTCCCACAGAAAGAAATTTCAGAATGCTGCTTAGAGTCATACAGGATATGAGGAAAACAATACAGAAAAAAGAATGAAATGATAGAGATATAGCCATATAACAAAGGAAATATATAAGAGCTAAAAGACTAGATAACAAAAAAATCAGTAGCAAATTCACAGACATCTCTAACTGACTGGAGGACACAAAGAACCTCACAGTGACTTGGAGGATAAGCAAGCAGACTTTAAAATGTGGGTGGTGGTGGGGGGGAGTCAAATAAGTTCCTCAGAGAAGCTGAAGAAAACCTGAGAGCTATGTCAGATGCTTTGAATAGGAACAACATCAGAATAATTGGATTACCAGAGAAAGACACAAAAATAAGTCAATGGCAAAAATAGCAAGGGAATTCTTGGAGGAAAACTTCACCAATTTAATGAATGAAAACCAGACAACCTGTAGTCACGAAGGCATATGAGTTGAACTATCCAACTTTAAGGAAAAGGAGAAAATCATAAGAGAATCTAGGGAAAAACAAGCAGTGACCTATAAAGACAATCAGATAAGATTATGCTCAGAAATATCGGTGGACTCTATGAAGAAGAGGAGAGAGTTGAGTAATATATTCCAAAAGCGGAAGGAAAATAATACAAAACCACAAATACTCTATTGTGTCAAATTATTTATCAAGGTTGATGGAGAAGTGAGATCCTTGCCAGGCAAGGAAAAACTCAAACAATACATTAAAAGAACCCCAGCTCTACAAAAGATTCTTGCCGACCCAGTATGGGCAGAAGAACCCACTCACCAAGCACAAATAAGAGACTGTTACATAGAACAATACCCAGAGGTAAACAAAGGGTAAACAGCCCCCAAGATAGCAATGGTTCAATGGTGGAAAGAAGGCAAGAATGAAACACACACAGAACCCACAGAAAATAAATGGAGGTAAGAAAGCACCCAACACAAAAGGTATAAGATGCCATAACAGGGTCCACAGATAGATATAATAACCCTGAATATCAATGTAATTAACTCAAGCCTTAAAAGGCAGAGGCTAGCTGACTGGCTAAGAAAACGCAACCTGTTGATCTGCTGACTACAGGAGACACATGTCAAGATTATAGACAAAAAAAGGCTGAGAATCAAAGGCTGAAGACAAACATATCAAGCAAATAGAAATTTTTAAAAATCAGGGGTTGCAATCCTAATATTGGATAAAATTGATCTCAAAGTGAAAACCATAACAAGAGATAAGGAGGGGCACTATATAATGTCCAAGGAAACAGTAGACCATGAACCAGTGAGCATATTAAACATACACTTCTGAATGAGAGACCCGTAAAATTCATCAATCAAAAACTCCAAAAGATGAAAAGAGAAATTACAGGCTCAACAATTAGAGTAGGTAACTTTAATATACCACTCTCTGAGAAGGACAGATCACAGATAAAGTAACTTAACATGGAGGCCAAAGATCTAAGCACTACAATCAGAAGATTTGACCTGATAGATATTTACTAAGCTCTCCACCCAAATGAAAAAAAAAAGTCACATTCTTCTCAAGTCAGATGGCACACTCTCAAAGATAGACCATATGATGGGACACAAGTCAAATCTGCGTAAATTCAAGCACATTGAGACCATACAGGCCTCTCTCTCTCTCTCTCTGACCACTGTGCCACAAGGCTGCAAATCAACAAAAGATAATGAAGGAGAAAAGGGGCAAACAATTGGAAGATGAGTAACTCTCTATTGCAAAAGGAAATCAGAGATGAAATTAGGAAATTTCTAGAAATCAATGAGAATGAGAACACAATGTACCCAAACCTTTGGGATACAGCAAAGGCAGTTATCAGAGGAAGACTGATAGCAATACATACACATTGAAAAAGGAAGAGCAACTAATGATTAATATGCTCACACAACATTTACAGCAATTAGAGCAGAATCAACAGGACAATCTATTAATAGCAAAAGAAAAGAAATAATAAAAATCAGGACTGAGATTCATGAGAGGGAAAATAAGACCACTATGGGAAAAAATTAATGCTGTTAAAAGTTAGTTCTTTGAAAGGATAAACAGAATCAGCAGAGTGCTGGCAAACCTAACCAAATAAAGGAAGAAATGAATTCCAATAGCAAGGATGAGGGATGAAAGAGGGAACATTACAACAGACCCTATCAAAATTGAATGGATAATTACACAGTATGAAGGCCTATACTTTTTCAACAACTTGGAAGATATGAACAAAATCTTGGAGAAACAATCCCTCCCTAGACTATCCCCAATGGACTTCAAGAATCTCAACAGATTCAGAACAATAGAAGAAATAGACAAGGTTAACAATGGATTACCAACAACAACAAAATCCCCTGGACCAGATGGCTTCACAGGAAAATTCTACCAAGCATTCATGGGAGAACTGGCACCAATCCTACACAAACTCTTCCAGAACCTAGAAAAAGATGGAAAAACTCCCAAACTCTTTCTATGAAACTAATATAACTCTGATACCTAAACCAGGATCTCATGAGAATCGATAAATACAGACCAATATCCTTAATGAACATTGATGCAAAAATCCTTAATAAAATACTAGCCAATAGAATAAAAAAGTATATAAAACAAATAATTCACCATGACCAAGTTGGATTTATACCAGGGATGCAGGATAGTTCAATATACAAAAGATCATTAGTATTATTTGCCACATTGAAATGAAAAATTATAAGAACCACATGATAATATCAATATATGTGCGAAAAGCACTCAACAACATCCAACACCAATTTCTATTTAAGAAACTCAAGAAGATAGGAATGGAAGGAAAGTTAATCAATATAATATAAGCTATATATGAAAAACCAACAGCCAATGTAGTAGTCAATGGAGAAAAGATGAAATCAATCCCCTGAAAAATGGGACCCTACCCCTATTTAACGTTGTACTGTAGATCGTAGCTAACAGTATAAGGCAAAGAAAAGACATCAAAGGTATTCGTTTGGGGAAGGAAGAGGTAAAACTCTCATTATTTGCAGATGGTATGATTTTATATATGGAAAATCCCAAAAGTTCCACAAGGGCAGTGCTAGAAGTGATAGAGGAAAATGGCAGAGTGGCAGGTTACCAGATCAACAGAATGAAATCTATTGGACTGCTATGTACATAAGACAAGACTACAGAAGAGGAGATCAAAAAGGTAGTACCCTTTATAATAGTCAAGTATAAATTGAAATATCTGTGGATATACCTGAATATTTTAAAAAACCCCAAAAAAATTCTATGAAGAAAACTATAGAACACTATTACAAGAAACCAAGAGTAACCTCAACAAATGGAAGGATATCCCAGGCTCATGAATTGGTAGAATAAATATAGTAAATATGTCAGTTCTGCCTAGGCACTATGTAAGTTCAATGCTATCCTGATAAAAGTACAATCATCTTTCTTCAAAGAATTGGAAAAAATTGATTGCCAACTTCATATGGAGAGCGAAAAAGCCCAGAATTAGCAGAGCAGTCTTCAAGAAGGACAAAGCGGTCAGGCTTGTTCTACCAGACTTTAGTATGTATTATACAGTCACAGTGGTCAAAACAATGTGGTACTAGTATAATGATAGAAATTCAGACCAATGGAAAAGAACTGAAAACCCAGAAATAAAATCATCAGCATACAGACAACTGATCTTTGATAAGGGCTCAAAAAATATCAAATGGCAAGCAGATGCAGCTCTTTAACAAGTGGTGCTGGAAAAAATTGATATCTACCTGCAGAAAAATGAAGCAAGACCATTATCTCACTCCATGCACAAGAATAAACTCAAAGTGGATCATAGACCTTGAGGTAAAACCCCAAACTCTTAGGGCCATCAATGAGGGAATTGGGACAAACCTGACAACTTTGACACAGGGAATACATAGGCTATCAGAAATAGGAAGGGCACAAACACAGAGGAGGCGCAAATTGAAAAGTGGGACATACTAAAGATAAAACACCTGTGTACATCAAAAGAATATACCAAGAGAGTAATAAGAGAGCCCTGGACTGGGAAAACATCTTTAGCAATGACACATCAATACTCTGCTAATTTACAAGACTAAAAATAATTGTGCAATGAGGAAGTGGACAAAGGACCTGAACAGAAGTTTCACAAGGGAAGAAATCCAAATGGCCCATAAACATATGAGAAAATGCTCCCAATTATTAGCCAGAAGAGATATGCAAATTAAAACAACTATGAGATACCACCTAACACCCTCAAAGATAGCCGAATTAAAAAAAAATCAGAATCAACCAGTGTGGGAGGAGCTATGGTGAGATAGAAACTCTCATGCACTCTGGTGGGCCTGTAGGTATGAACAGCCATTATGAAAATCAATTTTATGATAGCTAAAACAGATGGAAATTGAACTACCATAAGACCCAGCAATCCCCCTACTGGGTATATACCCAGAAAAGACAAGAAGCAAACCATGGCCAGACATCTGTGTTCGAATATTCATCAACATTTTACAATCACAAGGAGTGGGACGCAACCTAAACTTCCATCAATGGAACAATGGATTTTTTAAAACGTGGTACGTGCACACAATGGAGTACTATTCATCCTTTAAAAGCAGTGATGCAAGCACTAAACACACCGCCACATAGGAAGAACTGGAGAAAATTGTTTAGCAATGTAAGTCAAGCACAAAAGGGCAAATACAACTTGAGTCCACAGAAGTAAGCTTTTAAAAAAATGCAAAGGGGGCAAAAGGGAATAGCTATTATATACATACAATCCTGGGGTGAAGTCCAGGTACTATGATGGGGGCCAAACCCAACCCATGGATACATATGACAACCAACTAAAAATGAAAGAAGAGAGAGAAAGAGAGAGAGAGAGAGCGCAACAGGGGTAGTGGGGAAACAGGGCACTAAACCACCCAAGGAGAGGGTATTGTTTATATCTCCACAGGAGTGTGAGAAATAGACCAGACCTCAAGCCAGTGAACCAAGACATGAATGCAATATATAGGCATGAAGCAGGGAACCAATAGAGAGGCTTGCAGGGCCAGTCCCTAATCTCAACTATGTGAACATCCCCAACCCCAGAGGAACACACTTCAGAGGACAGCACTGAAGCCTCAGCTCAGGAAGAGGGGTGCTTCTGATCAGGAGCAAACGAAGAGGGAAAGCAAGAGAGTGGAACACATTCTGGCCCACCAAGCCCTAAGGACAATATTCTGACTAAAAGAAGACAATGTACAAAGAGGATCACAAGGCCAGCCCCACCATGACAGTTGACATCCCATACTGACCCATAGCGCTTGGGGAACAGCACCGGGGACATGGTGCAGGAGATGTGCCTGACCCAACTCCACCACACCAAGGTGAAACATTAAGGGCATGCACGGGAATAGCAGGGGTAGCGAAGCTACAAAGACCCTGAGGAATGCCAAAGGCGGACTTTGGGGCCAGGGTGTGGCACCCCAGCAGACTCGACTGTAAAATACTCATAAAGAACAACCAACAGACCTAGAACTATTTGAGAGCTTTATTTTTTAGTTGATGTTGTCTTGTTTTTTGCTTTCTTTTGTTGCTATGTTTCACTTGCTTTGTTTTTGCACCTATTGTTTTCTCTGCATATTTATGTGGACAAGATAGGCAGGATAAACAATCCAGAGGAGATAACAATAGGACCGATGGTTTGGGGAGACACAGGAGAGGGAGAGGCGGGTGAAAGGAAGTGGGTGCCAACAAACCCAGGAACAAGAGAACAAGTGATTTAAAATCAATGGCGAGGAGGGCATAGGATGTCTGGTGGGTCTTGATCAAGGGAAATGTAGCCAAGAGGAATTACTAAAATCCAAATGAAGTCTGAGCATGATAGTGGGACTATAGGAAATAAAAGGAAATAGAGGAAAGAAATGGAGGCAAAGAACATGTGTAGAGGTCTAAATACAGGTCTGTATATATGTAAATACATTTATATATAATGATATGGGAATAGATCTATGAGCATATATTTATTTATAAAGTATTATGGCAGCAGATGACATTAGGCCTAAACTCAAATACTCTCTCAACACAAGAACACTTTGTTCTACTAACCAGACACTCTATAATGCTTACCTTCCCTGACATGATAGCTGAAGACAAAATGGGCATCAAAAGATATAGCATCTGGGGTCTTAAAGGCTTGAACAAAAATAAGTGGCCATCTAGCTGAGAAGTAACAAAGCCTACATGGAAGAAGCACACCAGCCTGAGTGATAATGAGGTGTTGATAAAGTATCATGTATCAGGCATCAAACACCCAAAACAAAAAAAAATCATATTGATGTGAATGAGGGGGAGGGCAGAATGGAGACCCAAAGCCCATCAGTAGTCAATTGGATGCCCCCTGTCAGAAGGGCCACAAGGAAGAGACAAGTCTGTCAAGGTGCAGTATAACACCGATGAAAAAAAACAACTTTCCTCTAGTTCTTTAACGCTTCCTTCCTCACCACTATAATGACCCCAATTCTACTTTACAAATCTGGCTAGACCCGAACATGCACACTGGTACAGATAAAGAGCTGGCAATACAGGGAATCCAGGACAGATAAACCCCTCAGGACCAATAATGCACATAGCGACACTAGGAGGGTTTAGGAAGGGGGGTAGGTGGAAGTAAGAGGGAACCAATCACAATGATTAACGTATGGCCCCTTCCCAAGGGGACAGACAACAGAAAAGTGGGTGAAGGAAGACATCAGACAGAGTAAGACATGAAAAAAAGTAATAATTTATAAATTATCAGGGGTAGTGGGTGAGGGAGAGTGGAGGAGGGAGGGGAGAAATGTGGAGCTGATACCAAGGGCTCAAGAATGCTTTGAAAACAATGATGGCAACATATGTATCGATGTGCTCCACACATAGATATACGTGTGGACTGTGATAAGAGCTGTAAGCGCCCCCAATAAAAGAAAAAAAAAAACCAGAAATGAGGTTGGCAAGACTTGATCTCATGTACTTTTGAACATATTATCAGGAGACCAGTCCCTGGAAAGATACATCATGTTTGGTAGAGAGGCAAAAAAGTAGAGGAAGACCCTGCACAAGATGGATTGACACAGTGGGTGCAGATGTGAGCCCAAATATGGCAACAATCGCGAGGATTGTACAAGACCAGGCTGCTTCGTACTGTGGTGCCCACTGCTGTGCTACGACTTGGAACCAACTGTTTGGCACTCAGCAACAACAGAATAATGCCTCATGCATCTTTGAAGTCAACCCCTCATGGTAGTTAGATGATTTTATGTCAACTTGAATTTTTATGAAAGTGTAGGGGTGGAGTCCAACCTGCCAATCAGGGCACCAACTGATGATGCCTCCTTATGGGCGGGGCCTTCTCACAAGAAGAAACTGGGAAAACCTCTTTCTCTCTTTCTGCCTCTCCATCTTCCTGCCTGCAGGAATTCTGCTTCCCCGAGCTGTCAGGGCCCTGTCGTGCTTCGGCCACTTGGGAACCACTGGACTTGCATGCCCTCCCTGAGATCCCCCTGCTTCCTGCATCACTGCTCCGGGTTACCAGTCTACAGCTACATCAGTCTGAAGGGGCCCTGGCTTACAACAGACTTGCAGACTGGGTTGGACTGAGCTGGGATGCTTTATTTGATATAAGATTACTTAATGATATAAAATTCTTTCTTATGCATACATACATACATACATGAGTGTTACGGATTTTGTCTTTCTAGGCAATCTGGTCTAACACACCCTTCTTACATTCATTTTAATCACCAGTGTTTTTTCTCGGGTATTACTTAGTATTTTTATTAATATTTTAATCTTCTTTATAACATAGTCACATTCTTTGTACCTCTCTTATTGTTCTTATTTAAGATTTAACTGCATGAAATAATAGCTACCTTTCAGTATATTGGTTTTTATACATAAAACAGTCATTAAGGCAGCAAACCAATTATTAAATCATTTGAATCCCACCACTGACTGGAAGCACTCACTCATCTTTGCCAAGAAATTTGGCAAAGAGCTACCTGGCCAGTTGACAGGAAGTGATCCAAAATGTTGCTTGTTCTTTGACTTCATAATTCATGGAGCTGTGCCATGTGCTTTCTCTGGTGGCGGGTGTGCTTTAATTCAGCTGAATGCTTTTGAGGTTTACACACGCTTTCCATGTTTTCTGTCATTTATCAGTAATCATTGAAATGGCCAAACAGAATTCCCCTCAAATATTCAATATTGAAATATTTATTAAGGAACTTAACAGGCTGCCATGCAAGAAAGAAATGCTCAGGATCCAGTTGTTCATCAAGATGTGTTAGAAAACTTTTTCAGAGCTGCTACTAAACACTTGCAGGACACGCCACTCCTCTGTAAGCCTCAACAGAAGGGATTTAGGTCAATCTCTGTAGGGCAGAGAACCAGACTCTCTGAATTAAGTGCCCACTCAGAGACACCGTACTCCAGTAAGACACAACGTGAAGGCACTCAGCTCCATTTCCGTGGCCAATGAGCCCAGCTCCCCAATTAAGTGCCCAGAGGAAATCTCTTTCCACAAATCTGCCTCCTGCCTCAACTCACTCAGTTTTACTTGCTCTGTGAGCTTTCCAGCTCACCCCACTGTTTTATGCCACGGCTCCTACTTCTGCTGCTGCTCCTTTGCCATCACAGCTGTCTTCTGGATCCAGGAGGATTTCACTTGTAGTTATTGCTGGTAGTGACATTCTTTCCTGCTTCTCAGAGGGCTCATTTTATACACAACAAGACGACAATCCAGTGATCCTGTGATCCATTACTCACAGGTGAATTCCATCAGTGTCTCCCCCATCTTCTTAGTCACACTCCCGCAGGACTAGGTTGTTTGGTGGGAGTTAGAGAAACGTTAAAAAATTCACCGCCTCTGCCCCATATGTCTGTAGTTTGTTCCATGTTATTACTGTGTAATACTCCATTGCATGGACATATCATAATGTGCTTATATATTTGTTTGTAGCCCAGTCTATTTAATTGACCTCTTTCATCTATTCTTCCTATTTTCTTCTTACATTCAGCTTATTTGCTTTTATGTTCCTGCTGTTGAAAATTAGACAATTGATTTTAAAGTGTTTGCATTTAAAAATATGTGTAATTAAAAATCTAAATTACTGTTTAAGCACCAATTTAGCTTTACCCCATAACTTTTGATATGTTGTGTTTTACTACCATCAGTTGAAAATATTTTCTATCTTTCTCTTGATTTCTTCTTTGCCATGCTATTATTTAGAGATGGTTTGCCTAATTTAAAAATATTTATAAATGTTTTAGTTATATAATTGTTTTTTTTTAAATTTATTTACAATTTAACTGCATTTTGACTAGGAAATATTTTGGGTATTATTTCCATTCTTTGACATTCATAGGGACTTTTGTTGTTGTTGTCCAACATAGAATCTATGCCAGTAACGATTCTAAATGTATTTGAGAAAAATGTATACCCTGCAGTTGTTGGATTAGTGTTGTTTAAATGTCCATCACTTCAGATTGGTTCTTAGTGTTGTCCAAATCTTCTCCATTGTTACTGAACTTTTCTCTACTTTTTATATCAATACAGAAAGCGAAATGGTATAATCTCCCAGTAGGAGAAAGTTTTTAGAGCATTTCTCTTATCCGTCTGTCAAATTTTCTTTTTATACACTAAACTCTGTTATTACCTACACACATATTTAGGATTGATTCAATGAAATATAACATTATAAAGAAATTTATCTCTGGTAACACTTTTTTCTTGAATTTTATTTTGTTCTGGAATTAATATAGCCAGAAAAGCTTACTTATAGTTACTTTTGAATAAATATTCCCCACACATTTTCTTTCAACCTATCTTTGTCTTCACATGTAGAATGCACTTACTGCTAATAGCATAAAATTATGCTATTAACTTTCCAGTCTAACCTTAGCTTCCTTTTGTTTGGTTTGTTCTGTTCTTTTATATGTAATATGAAATTAAATCATGTTTGATCCATGGCCTGGTGGCATATGGGTTATACATTGACCTGCTAACTGCATGGTGAATACTTTGAATCTACCGGCTGTTTCAGCGGGAAAAGATGGAACTTGCCCAGAGTCTCCAAAACCCAAAGGAGGAGTTCTGCTCTGCCCTATCGTGTGGTGAGGAGTTGACTAGATGGCTTTAGGTTTGATTTCACTTGGTTGATGATCCATGTTTCAGCAGCTCCATTTGATTGCTGCGTATGACTCCATTGTATGTATGCATCAAAACTTGTTTATATTTAAATGATATGCTATATTTAAATCATCATCATCCTATTTGTTTTCTATTTATCCCTTCATTGTCTCTCCTATTTCCCCTACCCTATCTTTTCCTACTCTAGCACTACTCTTTGGTTTCTAAGATGTATATTTGATTTAAGTTGTGTTATTATTTCTCTTGACATTGCAAGTTGTAAGTTAGCAGTTTATTTTGAATTTATATGTGTATATTTAATATAAGAATATTATAACAGTACATTGTGTTTATGAATTTTTACATTACTTTGCTCTGTTAGTATTTTCACTTCAGAAAATCAACTTAAAATGAAATGCTTTTATATTAATTTATATATTAACTGTTTTTCATGTTCTTCACTTTTTTCTTTAGTTACTTATTTTCATATGGCATAATTTCCCTTAAGTTTTTGTAGTGGGTATTTGTAGTGTAGAATTTTAAAATCAGAAAAATGTCTATTGTGCAATATAAATTTTTATTTTTCAGTATTTGTTTTGCTATATATGCATTACAGAAGCAAGAGTCATAAAGTCAGCAAACGAGCCTGGGGTACTCCACTCTCTCTTCCCTTGTGCTCAAGTTTGGATTGTATAGATCTTCAGAACTCAACATCTTTGTTCTTTCCCCCTTGCCCTCCCTAGCTAATTATGGTCTTGACTCTTGGAATTTTACCTTTTCCACACTTGACCTACTGATCAGCAAAAGAGCCACTGAGACCCCTATTTGGATCTCAGGATTTGTTTCATGGAAGTGTTGATGAAAAAAAATTGTATTATAATTGTTACTTATTTCAACAAATCATCTACAGACTATTAGTCATAAAAGACTGACTTAGAGACTCTGGGGCAAGGATATAAGGGTGTCAATTTTAGCCCTATATCTATTGTACTGGTTAGGCATGTCTGGACATAAATAGCAGAAAGGAAAAATTGCTTAAAGAGTCTTGAAGAAAACTGATATCACAGTTTATTTTAAAAGAAGGGAGCTTCTGACATGTAGAGCTTGACAGTCAACTAAATCATTATAAAATAATGAGAAGTGAGAAGAAAATCATGGTGGTCTTCCAGATCTATTGCCATCAGGTCAATTTTGATCCATAATGACTCTATAGGACAGCGCAGATCTGCGCCATGTTGTTTCCAAGACTGTCATCCTTATGGAAGCAGACTGCCACCGCTTTCACCCATAGGACTATCAACCTTGTGGGCAGTGGTCTAATGCCTACCCCACAGCACTCTGAAGATTCCGTTGTAGTATACTATAGTGGTTGCCAATTGAGTTGGTTCCCTCAGCCACCTCCCATTGTACTTTTGAATGGATTAGTAAATGATTAAAAATTAAATCATAAAAGAATCATCTCTTACCATATTAAAGAGATTAAATGAAGATCAGTTCCAACAGTATTTGGGACAACTTATTTGTTGATATAGTTTTCTTATAAAATGCTTGCACATATTTTACTTCATTTGATCTTTAATGGCATTTTAAAGATATGAAATACAAGGGGTGGCGGGAGATATCCAGGAGTTCACAGTGACTGAAAAACCGAGCTTGGATTCAGATCCAAGTGTTTCACAAGAGACCAAATGTCTTTTTACACACACTCCGCTGATCCTCATATTGCTTCTTTTGAAGATTTCTTCAAGTTTACCCAACTAGGATTATCATGGTGCATACGAGTCCTCTCTGAGAATGCACTAAGGGTATTTTCAGAGATGGGCAAAGATATCTTGGGGAAAATACCAGTTGGTGTTCAGCCTCTGGTGAGGGAAAAAGAAGCCTCTAGGAGCATAGTGAGATGGCGTAGGACAGAGCCACCTAAACTGATGGAAAGGAGATGGCTCTCGTGTGCCTGGATGGATTGAAGGTCCTGTCCATCATGCATCAGTATGCGAGGTGGGTGTAAGTTAATTTTAGTTAATATGAAGAAATGTCTCTAATAACAACCTGTCAAGAGTGTAGAGGGACATATAAGAAGAGAGAAATGAGAAAAGTACTACTAGGGAAGAATGGAGAAATTAGCAAAGGGACTAAAATAGTTCTTCATTAACATCATAAAGGAAGTGAATGGATTTGCTTTCTCACTAACTATCAATTCCTATAGAAATAGTAGTGCTTTGCAGGTTAAGAAGCAGAATTCCAAACCTAGCAGCATCTTTAAATCTGTTTCTTTTTTTCCTATCACAAAAATGATTTCCTGGTAACAATATCTATAAAAGTAACATCTAATGTCAAGGTCAATCACTTGTCTGTCAGCTTGGTAGGATATAGTGACTCTCGTGCTCTTGTGATGCTGGAATCTATACCACTGGCATGTCCAATACCAGCAGGATCATTCAGACTAAGGGAGTCTGAGATGAAGGACCTAATTCTGAAAGAATTGAGCAGTGATAACCCATGGATAACAACCAAGCGTGCCTGATCTTGTTCCCACAGATGACCTCTCAGTTTAAAGGCATTGGAAATATGACTATGCATGAGCTGCCTCGTGAAATTACAATCAACCCTAAGGAGTGGATGGACCAAAGGTTTCAAGAACTTCTTTACTGATGTGACAGATGAAAACGACAGAACTCTATGTGACATGGAATATACAAAGTATGAATTTAGGAAATTATATAGTTGTGAAAAATAAAATAAAACATATGGAGATTAATATCTTAAGGATAGTGAGCTGAAACAAATTGGTATGGGTTACTTTGAATTGGACAAGTGTATGGTCTACTATGCTGAGAGTGACAGTGAACAGATGAACATCACATGCATTGTCAAAAAAGTAGCATTTAAGATCGATCCCAAAATACAACACAGTCAGTGATAAAAATATTAACCATATGCTTACAGAAAGACAAGTTAATTAGACTATTATTCAAATTTTCACACCAACCTCTAGTGCCAAATATGAAGAAATTGAGGTTTTTACTTACTTCTCCAATCTAAAACTGATTAAACATACAAAAAGACTCATTGATAATTAATAGTGTTTAGAATGTAAAATGTGGGGCAAAAAGAAGAATTAGTAATTTGATGACATGGGTTTGGTGGTAGAAATGACTGCATAATAAAATTTGAAAGACTAATGATTTACTCATCACAAATATCTGTTTTCAAAACATAAACAACAACTGTAAAACATGGCCCTCACCAGATGGAATACACAGAATCAAATTGACTGAATCTGTGGATCGAGATGATGGAGAAGCTCAATATTATTAGTCAGAAGAAAACTAGAGGATGATTGTCGTACACGCCACAAATGGCTCTTATGCAAGTTCGAGGAGGAGTGGCAAACAATTAAAAAGCTACAAGAAAACTCAAAGAATGCTTTTGAGTTTATCTTCTGAACTTAGCAACCATCTCAAGAACGCATCTTCGGTATGAACACTAAGGAATGAAGACTGGACAAGTTGGGGCATACCATCAAGGTCCTTGTCATTCAGAGAGCATTAAAGGTTACTAAAAATACAGGTATAAGGAACATAGCAAAACGGATGCCAGAATAGGCTCTGCAATTTATTCTTGAACACAGAGCAACTAAATGAGGGGAAGTAACTAAGTGAATGGAAAAAATAATGGAATATGATAATTAAACAGAAGATTTCAACAACTCAAGAGGACAAAATATTATAAAGAACCACGCAAAGGCCCGAGTTAAAAAGGGAAGAACGTGTTCAGTATTTTTCAAAGTGAAATAACTGAACAAAACACTCAAGCCTCTCATTATAATATTGAACATTTCTATGGACAAAATATTTAATAACACAGGAAGCATCAAAGGAGGATAGGAGCATACAGAGTCATTGAATTGGCAGAGCTTGACTATTTTGGGTGATGTCGAATCTGCTGAAGAACAGAAGAAAGATATACAAGATGCAGTAAATCCAGAAATTGACAGAAGACCAACTGAGATATTTGAATAAATATATGTAATTCTGATGTTGCTCATTTGTCTTTGCCAAGAAATTGGTCAACCAAGTGGAAGAGATCTATGTTTATGCTTATTTCAATGAAAGGCGCTTCAACAGAATGTGGGACTATTCAGACTACATAATTAATATCGCATATAAGTAAATTTTGCTGAAGAGTATTTTTAAATGGTGGCAGCACCGTGTCAATAGGACACAGCCAAAAAATCAATACAGATTTAGAAAAGGATGTGGAAAGAGGGCTGTTATTACTAATATCAGCTGGATCTTGGGTGAAAGCAGAGAACACAAGGCAGATGTTCCCCTCTAATTGTTGGCTATGCAAACACATTTCATTGAGTGGATTCTTCCAAATTATGGATAATGTTGCAAAGAATTGGAATTTTATACTATTTAAGTATGTTCATTCAAAAGGAACAAAATTTAAATGCATGATTTAAAATCAGTTTTGTATCCTTTCACCAGACTTATTTGATCTGTATGCCACACCGTTTTCTCAAAAGAAGAGTATAGCATCAGAACTGGAGGAAAATTCATGAATAATCTTGGAGGTGAATAACCTCGCTTGCAGATGGTTCAGTGCACTGCAAGCACTTAGCAGAGAAATCAAAGTCTACATCCTTCAGTGAATCACATCTGAACGTAAAGAAAACAAACATCCCCACAACTAGACCAATAAACAACATCATGATAATTGGAGAAAATATAGAGGTTTTCAAAGATTTTCTTTTACTTGAATCCATAATCAATGCTCATGGAAGCAGGAGCCAAGAAATCAAAGGACATATCAAATTATGTACAATGGCTGCAAAAGATTCCTTTAAAGTGGGTTAAAGCCAAGCTGTGACTTTGAGAACTGTAGTTCACCTGACCGGAGACACAGTACTTTGAATTATCTCATAAGCATTGCAAAAGATGGTCAGTGAGTAAGGAGTCCAGAAAAAGAATTGAAGATTTGAATGACAGTGTTGACAATGAATATTGAAGATACCATGGATAGACAGAAGAGCAAACAAATCTGTCCTAACAATGTATAACTATAATACCACTTCGAAGAGAGGCTAGTGAGAGTTGGTCGCATGTATCAGGAGAGACACATTTCTGGAGAAGTACATCATGCTCGGTAGCATGTTGGTGACCAAAAAAAGCAGCACCCTTAACAAGATGGGTTGACACAGTAGCTAAAGCAATGGCTTGTGGTAGGTACATACTTTCATTTTAATATGAAGATATCTTAAAGTGTAGGTGTGGTATTCACCTGTCAGTCATGTCACGACCTGATCGTGACTCCTTCTGGGCATGGCCTTCTCATCAGGAGGGCCCAGGAATGTCCCCTTCGCTCTCTAGCTTCACCTTCTTGCTCTCTAAGCCACCTCGAGAGCTCCTGGAGCCCTAACATGTTTGACCAACTGTGGATCCACATGGCTTTGCCCACATCAGCTTGTGACCTTCCTGAATGTTACAACATTGCATGTGGCTACACGAGTCTGAAGAGGAACTATGGACTAGTTTCGGAATAATGGACTTGGCTGGGATGTTTTCTTGACATATAAATTCTTCTTCATATAAGGCTCTTTCTTACACATACGTGAGTGCTACTGGAATTGTTAATCAACTCAACCTGGCCGAATACAGGACACAAACCCAGAAATGATTGTGAAGAGAGCATTGTTTGCTGCGTTGCCTACATGAGTTGAGCCAATCAGATGGCACCTAACTGTAACAACAGTAACGTCAAGGTACTTGAGTGGCACAAACAGTTTGTGCTCAACTTCTACTCTAAACATTGGCAGTCCAAAGCAACCCAAGGGCTTCACAGAAGAAAGTCCTGGTCAGCTACTTCACAAATAGTACAGTTAAGCAAGCCTAGTTCTAGTCTTTAACACATATGGAAACCATGAGCCAGGATCTACTCAACAGGATCATGTGTTGTTTTGGTTTATCATTGATGTCTTATGAAGATTACAAAAGATAATGCTAGAACTTTAAGCATGTATTTCCTAAAGGGAGAGAAACAACACGTGCATCCACGTAGTCTATACAATCAAACCAAGCTGACTACCGTGGAATTGATTCTGACTCATAGTGACTCTTTAGGGCAGGTAGAAAGGTGGGCTTTCAGCCTTTATGACAGTAGAAAGTCAAATCTTTCTTCCATGGAGCAACTAGCAGTTTCAAATGGATGCCTTTGTGGCTAGTAGCCTAACGGGTAGCCACTGCCCCACCAGGGCTCCTCCTGTAGTCCATACACAGTGACAAAAATGCTCCATTTTCCAGTACTCAGATAGAACACTTTTTTAATTAAGTGTAAAGATGCCATAATAATGACCAAGAAGATGTAAGAACTGTTTCATTGATTCTTAAAAAAACCATGTAACAGCATGCTGTCCGTATCTATCTGGTGCAGCTCACTATTAGGGACATGTCGAAAAATAACATAAAATCTTTGACACAAACAACTGGAATATTAAGGCTGCAGTGCAGTGAAGTGTGGCTGAAACGAAGGTTTCGAGGAAATGGAATGGCTGGTTAAAAATAAGTCAAGTGAAAATTGTACATTCTTCTGAATGTCCTGTAAGCATAGGATCTGATTTTAATTCACACACACACACACACACACACACACACACACACACACACACACACAAATTAGAGATGTCCAAAGATAGGATGGCAACTTTGCTTTTGCTTGCTCTGAATTTAGTCCAAGCTAACATCTCTGCTATTATGTTGTCATTCGCTCATGTGATCCTCGAAATATGGCTATGAGATAGGTATTATGTGCCCGTTAACACCAACAAGGGGATGGAGATACAGAGATAGCATTGGGGAGGATGAGAAAAATGCCAGTCAGGTTTTCAAGTAGAGTTTTGGAAGACCTCTTGACGGTTAGTGTGAAAGACTGTAAATGAAATCAGGTTTATTTCAGACCAGAAATAGTTAATGTTATGCCTAAAACACATATTACCTTACTATCCTATAATAGCTATATGAATTAGGAAATCAATTTATCTCCCTGATAATAAGCATCCATCTGTAAAATGGAATTGACATTGAAAATTGCCTATAGGGTTGTTTAAGTTAGTAAGTAGGATCCTGACTGTGAAACATTGAGTGTGTTTATGCCATAGGTTTGTGCTGGGGGGAGTCAGCACAAAACAAACACCAAGAAACAGTAACTCTTATATTTGTTGTTTTTAAATTATTATTAAGCTCATAAGTATGAACATATCATAATTACTAACTAAATCTATTAACATTTGTAGGACAGGATCAATAGAAATCAAGGTCATGTTTCTATGGTCTCCATAATAGAGAGTAATTGTGTTTGACTGCCTACCTTGTTGAGTGAAATATTTTATTAAGGGTATTAGCCATTCAAGATTTGGAACCAAAATCTCAACTCAATAGAAATAACTAATGAAGAGGGTATTAAAAATGTATTTAGGCTATCTGGATAATATATTTTGAATAATACTTTGCTCATATCTATAAACTAATTTGATTTTATCTACAATTTATCTAGGAAAAATAGTCTTTTATAATGAGAAAGATAATAGGAAAAGGAGAAGTTGCTAGAAGAAAATGTAGGACATTTAAAATTTAACTCCGGGTTGTCAAAACTAGATTAAATTAGAGACAAAAGACACAAATCATAAATGAAAAAAGTGAACTTAATATTTGTTACTTCTGCTCGGCAAATAATATTATTCAGGAATTAAAAAGACAAGTCACAGATAGCAATTAAATATTTGCAAGGAGTACATCTGATAAAAGAGTAATATCCAAAGATTAATATCCAATGTAATAAATTCCTAAATCAGAAATAAAATTGAAAACAATTCAGTTTTTAAAAATAAGCAAATAATTCAGGCACTATGCAAAAGCAGATATATGAAAGACCAATAAACATGAAATGGTGCCTAACATAACTAGCTATCAAAGAAATACAAAATATATTACAAGAAAGTACTTTTTATAACCATGTAGATATATTTTACAGGCAGAATAATTAATATAAAGGGGACTATATCAAGTCCGCATGATGATGTGGAGTGACTAGAACTCTCTTACACTAGTGGTAGAAGTGGAAAATGGCAAACATACTTTTGGAAAACTGGATGGTAGTTTCTACTAAAGATAAACACTAATATCTATAACTGAGCAACCCAAATCTTTGATAAACACCCAATAGAATTGAATGCAGTAGTCCACATACCCTTCAGCAAAAATGTTTGTAGATTTATTCAAACTACACAAAGTCTATAAACTGTATAGTTTCCTCAGGCGGTAGAATGGATGAATAAAGTGTGATATACTTCTATAATAATATACTACAGAGCAATTAAAAAACATGCTGATGATATACACATTTTAAAAGCTCACTGATATTGTGTCAATTCTTACTCATGATGATTTTTAGGACTGTATAATCTCTGTGCATTTCAGAGATTGTAATTCTTCCTGGGAGTAGATAAGACCCCATACTTATTATGTGGAACATAAAAGGAGAGAAAAACATTGTATAATGTACAGTTTGTCTTATATTAAAATCAGAATTAGAACCATTTTTTAAAGCTAAAATTCAAAATGATGGTTCCTTCTTATGGTATGTAGAATAATGTCCCTTCACCCTCAACAACATCCATTGCCTAATTTTCAGAACCTATGACCATGGTAAGTTACATAGCAATGGCCATGACTTCAGATTGCAGGTAGAATGGACGCTGTTAATCAGCAAATGTTAAAATAAGGAGATTATCTGAGGGAAGAGGGAAGTAGAGAACAAAATCCAAGAAATGTGATCATGGAAACAGGATCATAGGTCTGTGAGGTCATTGGATGTTAAGATGTATGAGAGGGGGCATTGGCTAAAAAGGGGATACCCTCTAAAACATGCAAAAGCAAAGAAACTGATGTCTCTTTTAGAACCTCCAGAAACAACCAAAGTTCTGCAGATATCTTGTTCTAGTGCGACAGGACAGAGTAGACACATAGTATAAGGAAGGGCACAGAAATGATTTCCATTCCCAGGGAAAGTTCTGCCGGCTAGTGCGGCAATACCAATGGGCTTCTGCAATTATTTTTATGTTCTTATATTCCCATGACTTGGTGAATACTCAACAAAAATTAATTGAGGGTGATAATTGATGTTAAGAGAAATCTTAAAGTTCTTTAGCTTATGCACAGACTGCTTCAAAGTTATGAGACCCCCTGGGACAATTTCTCTCCAAGGTTAACATTTTTGCATTTTGAAAGTACACACGAATTGAACTTCATGTGCATCATATGGCTTATATATCTGGTGCCATCTACTGCAGACTCACCTTTTGTTTGAGTCAGAGGTGGGAAGTACGTCAAGTTGGAAGGAAAAGGAAGGACAGTCGCAACTAGGATAGCACAACAACGTATTCTTAATAATTTCTTTTTCTTATGGATTGTAAATATTTATATGAGATGGTTCTGTATACACCTACTCCTCACTTATTGATATCATTAGATTCCAAAGACCAGATCACTAAGGGAAATTGGCATTATGAAAGAGGCTGGGCCAAGCCCCAACATCAGCTTCAGAGTTCTTTCCCACCCCCATCAGTCACTGCCCTCTGAGCACCGCTGGCATTTCTTGGGATGCATATTGATAAGCAAGTCCACCTTCCCCACCGCATGGCCCCTGCCACTAGAAATCCTACAGGCTTGTAGCTAAAAGTGATCAGGCTTTTCCCACCACCTGCCACCACTTACTGCCAACCCCACTCATCCTCCATCTGCCCCAGCCCCACAACCCTACATGACTCGTTTTCTCTTCTTCCTACCTACCCCCATCACCCTAACTAGCCTATATGGAAATCTCATCCAGCCTCTTCCTGCCTGTCCTTGACCTCGTGTAATTCATTGTCACCCCATGCCCTCTTGACTGGACTGAGATGTGGCCAGTCACCACTCTCTCTTATGTGTTTCAACTGCTGCTGATGTTAGGTAGCAGAATAGAAGGGGTTGCCCTTCCCCATGCCTGAAAACCCCCCTTGAGGAAGTTGGAAGAGAATCAAGTGAGCCTTAGCCACTCAAAAAGACTTTAACTGGGCATGCTCCAATTCAAGCCCTACCCCACCCCCAGCCAGGTGGGCGGTACACCTGGGTGGCCCAAATCAGGCCCAGGCTCATGACCCCACGCAGGTGGGCTTAATTCACCCAATGGGGTCAACCAATACCTTTGACCATGCCTCCCTGCCAGAGGTTTAAATACCTTACTGGTGGGACAGCCCCCATAGGCCCTTCTGCCCTCTTCCCTTGACCCTGCTCCTGTGCCAGCTGGGCACAGGCCATCATGCATAGGTGAGCAGTCCCACGCTGTGGCCCGTGTTAAGTGGCGGGCATCAGTGCGGCTTACTGCGTGGGTTAGCATGCTTCCCGTACTCTTTTGAGTCTGTGAAACCTGGAACTTCTTTTGTTCTTTATAAAAGCCTAGTAGGATCACAAACCAGGCTTTGGCGTGAATTCTTTCTCTTGTGAAGCTAAGAATCGAGGTATTTCCCACCTGAGAAATCTAACATTGAGACATTCAGTAGATTTTTTGGAGTCTAGAGTCTAGGCCATCAGAGGCTCTGCCTGAGAATTTGTTCTATGTTGCCTAAAGACAAAATGTTGGATAATGAGATAATTGATAAATAAAAAGCAGGTGCCACCTCTGCGGGAGCAAATGGCCAGGTCTCCATTCTCCTTCAGAGTCACTGCTTCAGATGGAACTATCGTCTCTCAGCTATCCGACTAGCAGTTAAATGATGTGTTACCAGGGCTCTTTACCTTATCTGATCTATGCTCACTGAATTGTAGTCTCCTCGTCTGAAGCATGGGGATAATCCTCATCCTGTTCATCTTGGAACATTCTGGGAGGATGAAATGAGAAGTGATTCATGAAACCAGTAAGTAACATAGACTTAAAAGATGATGATAACAGCTAACTATAAATGTTCAGTATGGGCTAGGCCCCACTTCATAGGTGTTACCTCATTAAATCATTACACGATTTATTATTGAGCCAGAACGATGACTATCCCAATTTTTGGATGAGAAAATTGAGTTGCTCAGCTAGAGAATACCAAACCCAGGATTCACACCAGGTTGAGCTTACAGTCAGTGCTCTTACAGCCCCCCTTGCACAGAGGCATGGCATCAAGGACCACCAGTCGCTGGCTGTGTCTCCAGAAACAATGGGGTCAGGCTACTTGAAGTCCTCTTCCAACTTCCATTCACACCCCATCCCCCTCTCAGCAGCACAAAGGGGCTTGATTTCCTCATCCATCATTTCCTTTTTAATAACACCCTCCCATTCATCTAGCCCTCCTTCTTCACACCCCCTGGCATGTTGACGGTGGCTGGAGTTTCCCATTAAAGCAGTCACTCTTGTAGAAAAGGGAGCTGACATGATTAATGTCAGTCAGTGACTAAAGGCAGGATCGTGCTTCTCTGCACTCAGGTAATTGGGAGAATGGCATGTCCCAACAACATCTGGAATACTTTCCAAATTTTACTGTAAAACTGAGAGATCCCCTTCTACAGTTTCCACAGCTTTCTTCTTGCGTTCTCTCCAGCCCCATATATTACTGGTCTGGAAATATAGACTCTGGGAACATTTAAATTGGCAGTGGCATTTGAAATCATCTCATCATTTAATATGCAAAGAAATGAAAAATGAGACCCAGAGAGGGAGTGTAACGTGTTCAAGGTCACTCACATTTTTTAATAGAAGAGGCTGTTTGTCCTAATCATTATTGTCCTGATCTCCCCCTTGTCCCTTCCCCCTCATTTTAAGCCTTATCTAGCTATTCCATCAGTCTCCACTGGGGCCAAGAGTGAAGTTGAACTTTCTTCTACAAGTGAATTTTCATTGTTCCCTAGAGTGAAACTCCAAAGGTATCTTGCTGATAGAATTTTTAATAAATATTTCTCCTTTAAAAAGACCCAACCTCTTTCCTTGCCCAACACCTTCCTGATGGTCCCCCATGAACACACTATTCCAACTGGCTCTGAGTCTGTCTCCGCCTCACTGCGTCCTGTAACTTTCTCCTTCAAAAGCCACAAGGCAGCATCATGCTCTGAATTTAGAGCAGGAAGTGGTAACTATCTGGACAGCTGGACAAAATGATGAGACCAAAGGGAAAAACAGCACTTCTACTATGGAGGCTTTTTCAGAGACAAAATGAAAAATAATCCATGCAGTTCTCTGGGGATCACTGAATAGACAGTTCTTAGCTCCCTCCTGTCGAGTGCTCTCAGACAAGCACACAAACAAACAACCGCACACAAAGCCCGTAGCTAGGATCCCGAACTCACTCTACTTACAGCTCCACTTAATGCAAGTGTGGGTTTTAATGCTGAGCTGGATATTTGACCTTGAACAAATCACTTCTTTAGGCCTCAGTTTCCATAGGTACATCTTCATTTAAGGAATATGCTATGAACCATTGATTCAAGAACTGTGTTTCTATGTACGTGATGAAATTAAATCAGGTTTCATTGTGTTATGTGTTGCTCTTTCCCAATCCTTGACTAAGACACACAAAGGTGGGTTTTCTTCATAGAGCCTCAAATTCACTATGGGTGGTTTCTACTTCATCTTTGAAAAGGGAATAATGGTAACACTGAAAGTTAACTTTATTAAGTGCTAAATATATGCCCAGAACAATAGAATGCACAGTCTATGGGTTATTCAAATTGGTTACAATAACCCTTTGAAGTATATTCAGTAGCATTATAACCCCATTTTATAGATTTTATCATCTTGTAAATCATAGAACTCAACAAAGATGAAGAGGGTGCTAGAGGACACTGGAACAATAAGCTTGCCTCCATAGTTTTATCAAATTATATTCACAATACCAGTGATGAGCATTTTGGCATAATAAAAAAGAAACTTAAGGATGAATTTTAGTCCCAGTTCTGCCACCCACTGAGCATGAACATTGATATGCACCTTGATTTAGCATAGAATAGGTTTACCTAAATCTGAAGCATGAAGAATGGTGTCTAATCATTTTGTCTTTTGTCTTGTAAATTGACGTTAACAGATGCATAACAGATACATGAGTCTGAGAACAGGTTCAAAGTGAAGAGCATATCAGTGCTATGATTCTATTTAACATAAATAATGCATATCCCATTATGTACGATTAGCTAAGCCAGGGGAATGATATGATTACGTCACCGGATTTGATTTCTTTTGGTTAAAAGACTTCTGACCAGTATACCTAAGAAATCAGCTGATGACAATAAAAAAATCTCTCATGATATTTTGCTCAAGCATTTTTAAAAACACATCATGATAAGCAAAGAAACAAAAAGTTAAACCTATTTAAATTGCCTATGAGAGTCTGCAAAAAATCTGATGTACCAAAATTTTTATTCATATAGGTATGCAGTATAAAATGAAGAAGGCTACATCTGTGATCTATTCTTAGTCCCCACATCAAACTTGTTGCTGCTAGGTCCTGATGAGTGAACTCCAGCTCCTAGTGATCTCATGTACTGAGGAAGGAAGCACTGCACAGTACCATGCCACCCTCCCCATTGCTGCTGTCTGAACCTCTTGTTTCAGCCATCAGCGCCAATCCAGCTCATTGACATTTTCCTGCTTTTATCACTGAGCCTCTACTTCACCAAACACCTCCGCTAGGAACTGTCCTTTCTGATAACATGTCCAAAGTATGTGAGACGAAGTTTCTCCTCTCTTGTTGTGCTACTTCACCAGGACACAAGAATTTGTGTCTCTATATAATAATTTAAGAAAGAGGGGGGCGGGAGTCTGAAATGTAAATATGGGAAGCTGACCAAAATATGTAAGAAGCTGACCTTGGAAAGCTAACTAAAACCTATTATGAATTTACAAAGTGTCAAAATATTTAATGGATCAAACAGTAATCAAATTGTCATAAAATTCATATAAGATAGGAAATCGTATTGCTTAGATGTATTAGATGGCTACACTGATGTCTTAAGAGGTTAGGTGACTTGTCTAATGCACCACAATGGAGTCAGCGTCCACTCATAGCAACCCCCTGTGGGTTTTATAGGCTGGAACTGTTCAAGAGAGACGAAAGTCGTCTTTCTCCCTCAGAGCTGCTGATCATGCTGGTGGCAGCTCAATGCACTACCCCTACACAACCAGGACTCTCATGTCTAAGGTTAAACAGCTGGTAAATTAGGCAGTGAGCATTCAAATGCTGATTGCTTTAATCAGAGCTTAAGGTCTCAATCGTCCTCCCCATTGTAGAGCAATGTAAATGCAAAATGATATGATCATAGTTTTTTTTCCGAAGGATTATATTTCTATGTGGACAGATAAATATAAACACTGACTGATGCAACTAACAGAGGGCAGATTAAACCTAATATGAAGATTGCTCTTATCGCCATACTTATTCAAACTGATTGTGCTTGATATGACGCTGCCTTAGCACATTCATTAGTATATTTTGTAGAACTCAAGAAAAAGTAATGTTTGCCTTAGGTAACTTCAGTGTCACTTCCACTTCTTATATCAATCTTTCTCTGTAACACAATTCCCATTTCTACTTATGGTCATAGCCTTCTTGCGCGAGCATCTAGATATACTAGAGCTGTTTGGCCAGACACTGGTGGGGCACTTCAGTGAAACTCTGTCACATAAGAGTGGGCTGTGTTGAGTTTTCTAATTGTTAAATGAGCATTTCCAACTCAAACTCATCACTTATATGAGAAGATGCTAATAGAAATGTTTATCGGGTAATCCTGGGAAATTATTTCATCTAACAGCATGGCCAGTTGATGTTGACAGCAAGGTATACCATAATCCCATTTTGAAGATGTTCAAGGTATGCGTTTACTAAAAATTTGAAGAAATTCTGGACTAAATAGCAATGAAAATGGCATTTCCCAAATTCAGTCAGTTACAGAATTACATCCCCAATTTCTCACATATCAAGGAATATTTATTTAGCCCTTCTTAGAATGAATCATGATTAATTCCATAATAATCCAATCCTAAAATTATATACAGAAATTTAACGGCAAGGACTGAGATTATAATCTCCCAGGGTAGTCAGCTCCTACTCAGAAAAAAAAGATAACAGTTTAATCATTCAAGTAATCTATATTCCCACTACTTGTGTATTTCTTCCCCAAAGTTTGGTTGATTTTAAGGTTTGCCAAAGAAGGTAGTTTTACTAGAGCTACCATGAGCCAATGCTGACATCTAGTGGTCTTACATTCTAAGTAGCCCAGGAGGTTGGCTCCAGGTAAACTCCGCATGGAATACGTTGAGTATAGCTATGGACTGGTAATAAATTGGGTTTACTTAGAAACTGGTTTTAGAATATATATTCTCAACTTAACCTTCAAATACAGATTCAGTGGACACACTAGCAAAGAAGAGCCACTAGTACAGAAGAGCCATTCTGTACACCCCCCTTTCTCACCTGGTGGTTCATTCTGTGATCTCACCCTTGTCACCCATGGGATGAATTATCCAGACTAACTAATTTCACAGCCAACAAATTACAGACATAGCCATAGAATCTCCGTCTCATTAGGGAAGGTTAATTTAAGTAGACAATCAACAAAAATACAGGGAGAAAACTGTTCATGAATAGAAGAGTTCTCTACATTTAGGGCACACAATGAATTCACAACCTCAACATCTGCCATCACTAGAGAGAAAACACTTCAGGAAAAAAATAGAAAGAAAGAAAAGAAAACTGACTCATGGCGGTTTCCTCTGATGAATGGTGAATTTCCAATTAGCATTTTAATTACTCAAGCCAGTCTCTCAGCTGTCTTCTGGATAACAACAAAAATCAACAGCAAATTTTCATATCAGTTCTGAGAAAGGAACTTGGTCCCTGATTTTAAATAGTCACTCAAGTTGGGACCACCTCCTTCCACATGAGTTATCTATCGAACTGTTCAATGACATTTGTCATCAACACCTTAATTTGCTAACAGCACCAATTTACGTAAGCCTTCCAGAAAACCCAGCTTGCCCTCTTCCTTGTGGTGTGCCATGGGTAAGACTCAACAAACATCCTGGCCTACACTTCTTTTTGTCACATAATAGGAAAAGTTGGATGAGGTGATATTTAATGCTTCCTGTCAACTTTTAGAGAGTTTGTCAGAATGTCTATAGATTTTTTTTGTTGTTGAGTTTAGAGTACTGACTTTTCAATAAGTTAGGACGTTCAAATGTTCTTTGGTCACTCTTACTGCTGTTGCATGTCTGAGCAATTCAAAATGATGACTTTTTAATTCATTCTCTGAAGACGTCTTGAAACAAAAATCCTATGCCTACCTGTCATATTGATTCCACGTCTTCCTGTCTATTGGTTAGCCCTCCAAAGCTCGTGGGGTAGGAGAGAAAACATTTGCACATCACAGAACCAGAAAACACCACTATGGTCTATGCTTGTTAGACCATAAATGAAGAACTGTTCATATTCCTCACCAGAACTTATCAAGGTGAGAATTTCAGGCAGGTGTTCAGATTGGTCTAGAAATTTTGACTTATGAGAATAAAGGTAGAATTTAGAATGAATCAAGGAGAGGAAAAGCAGGGATGATGACTGAGTTTAAATTAAAGACGTATTTTAGCAAGGGAAATTTCATTTGGCTTATTTCTTTTTTAAAATCATTTTATTAGGGACTCATACAACTCTTATCACAATCCATACATATATCAATTGTGTAAAGCACATTTGTACATTCATTGCCCTTATCATTCTCAAAACATTGCTCTCCACCTAAGCCCCTAGCATCAGCTCCTCATTTTCCCTCTTCCTTCCACTCCCCCATCCCTTATTAACCATTGATAATTTATAAATTATTATTTTGTCATATATTGACCTGTCCAACTTCACCCACTTTTCTGTTGTCCATCCCCCAAGGTGGAGGTCACCTTTAGATCCTTGTAATAGGTTCCTCCATTCCAACCCACCCTCCCTCAAACCTCCCAGTATCGCCACTCACACTACTGGTCCTGAAGGGATCATCCGCCCTGGATTCCCTGTGTTTCCCGTTCCTATCTGTACTAGTGTACATCTCCTGGTCTAGCCAGATTTGTAAGGTAGAATTGGGATCGTGATAGTGGTGGGGGTGGTGGGGGAGGAAGCATTTAGGAACTAGAGGAAAGTTGTATGTTTCATTGTTGCTACATTGCTACATCGCATCCTGACTGGCTGGCTGCCCTCTCCCCGCCAAACCCTTCTGTAAGGGGATGTCCAGTGACCTACAAATAGGCTTTGAGTCTCCACTCCGCACTCCTCACCCCATTCATAATGATATGTTTTTTGTTCTGATGATGCCTGATACCTGATCCCTTCAACACCTCATGATCGCACAGGCTGGTGTGCTTCTTCCATGTGGGCTTTGTTGCTTCTTAGCTAGATGGCCGCTTGTTTACCTTGAAGCCTTTAAGACCCCAGATGCTATATCTTTTGATAGCCTGGCACCATCAGCTTTCTTCGGTTTGGCTTAATTATAATACAGTTATAGCTTTTGGTCCTTGAATGAAAATAGTCACCCCGATCTGCATGATTATCCAGGGAATCAGTGTGTGCAATATTCCTGCTGTGGACAGGGTGATGTAGACACTCAGACAATTTTGCCTCTCTAAAATGTTGTGATTTCTAATTATACAGCAATGAAAAATAATGATGCAAATCTATATTTACTGATATGGAAACATGCCCATGACATATTGCTGAGTGAAAAATAAAACAGGTTTTTAGAACAGAATGTTCACTATTATTCCAATTATAAAAATCTTATGCATATTTCTATATGTACTATATATATGTTCATAGTGAAATATGTAATGGACTGGTCTCCCAAACATTAACTGCTTATTATTGGATGGTGAATTTCAGATGGTAATTATTACTTTCTCTTTGTATTCAAATGGTTTGAATATTTATAAGATGTATATACTAATTGTTTTCAAGAATAATAATATTATTTTAAATTAAAAGAAAAATGCTGTGTAAAACTACAAATTATTAACAATATTTCTAGAGTATAAGAAGCTGTCAGGAACAAAAATTGATTTATAATCTCAGAAAGTCCATCCACTTACTAGCTGTGTGGCTTTGCAAATATAATTTTACTTCTCTGATTTAGGAGATTACACACCACACACAATAGAAAACAGCATCCATTAGTGTCCAGTGTACATAACTTCTCAACAGATAGGAAGTGCCTGCAATTCATAAGTGCTTCCTTGTTTTTTATATATTATAGCTATTGTTTTAATTATATAGCAATAAATATTATTTTATTTTCCATTCTAAGCATTGGTTGAGTATATATGCATGTGTTTGGGGTTTACAGTGATAAAGATAACTGCTTTTGCCCCTAAGGGAAATTTCTTTCTGAGATTCAATGTATTTTCATTTAACATACTCTGGCAAATAAGTCCTTGGATCATCAGTCCAGGGACACATCTGCCCAGTATCAATTTATTTTTCTCCTAGCTCCAAACTGGATATCGCATTCTCCATTTTCTATATGCAACTTTTCAATGGGGTGTGAGAGCAGAATCAGAGACATAATTATATGCCTTGCATTTCCATCAGGCCTTGGACCGAGACCTTCTTTCACTTGCAGGGTTGCATGAGTGTGTGACAAATTACACATTAGCCATGATGAAGTGCTCTTTTGCAGACATAAATTACAACTGGGAAAACGTGGGGCCCACCCCCGTCTCTGCATTGGGTCTTAGATGTGGTTTCTCTCCTCTCCTTTTTCCTGAATGTAGAGTCTTCTTTCCCAAATCTCATGATCACCTCCACTCATCATACAAATTTGGAAGGATTTATCAACAGCTGGCAAGAGGACTCCTTCATCATTTCTACCTTTAACTGAGCTGGGGCACAGTGAGTTTCATGACACCATATATGTTAGGGTTGGCAAAGCTCATGCACTTTATACATTTGTCGAACCGCCATAACCAAACAAAATAAAACAAAATAGCAATTATTTGCAGTGAAGTTCCCTTTAGCAAACTTGTCAAGTTGGTGAGTAGATTTTGAAATATAGGAAGTACTGACTGTTCTTGTTGTTGTTTTGTACAAAACTGGGATAAGAGCCAAGTGTCATACCCCCTGGGGGATGGTCTCAGCTTAGAAAACAATGCCTTTTCAGTGTAGAACACCATTTATTTTGAGGCGTTCCTAGCAGGTGCCAATGTTGTGTGATGGACCTGTTAGCAGAAAGTTTGGAGGCTTGAGTCCCTTAGAGGAGCTTCCAAAGAAGGGGCTTGCTAGCCACTTCCAAAACCCGCCCTGAAAACCAGCTAACGGTCTGCTATGGCACTCAGTGGTGTGTCGTGAGCTGGGATCAACCCTAACAAGTCAACCAGTTTGGATAGGTGGACGGGTTTGATATATCACAGGCAGCTTGAAGCCAATCAGACTCAATAGTCATTGTTTTCTAGTCATCTATATAAACAACATAGATCACATTTTATAGAAGTGGGATTGTATAATGGATCTTTGTGCAGCTTCTTTACCATTATCTCTCTTCTTCTTGCTCCCTCTCACCGTGTATTCCCTCTCATGTGACAGCAAGCATGGCAGCGTTACTCCCATGCTGTATTCATGTGTCAGAGCCTTGTACAATAATAACAATGTGTGTATGAAAATCTCTATGAAGGATTTTTTTACCCAATTTACTCTCCAAAATGAGACTCTATTTTATACCTCATTGTTTATTATTATACCTATTTCCTACCTTTTCATTTTCTAACAATACTCCTCTCTGTCAAGTAGTTTAGCTCTAATTCATTATTTTTAATAGCTGTAAACTATTCCCTTTGGTGTAAATAAAATGTAATTTATTTCATGATTTATCCTATTTGTCCTTTTATTGCTACTTTCTGCATCTATGATAAATGCAGCCAAAATCATCTGAATCCATAGGTATTTATTTCTGTGGAGTAAAGCCCCAGGTTAAAACTCCCAAGTCAAAGGGTAAGTACACTGTTAATTTTAATAGCTGCTGCTATATTGTTTTCAAAAAGTGTCTGTAACAATTTATACACTCACTAGCATTGAACCTAAAAATGGGCATCTAATGAGCGTCAAGTGATAGCTCATTGTAACCCCAATTTGTATTTTCCTAATTACCAGTAAGTTTCTGATTTTTTTCATGTGAGTATTAATCATTTGTAGCCATTCTCAATGGATAAATCTTGAATACCCCCTTTTTCCTTGTACTCTGTCTATTCAAATCTATATATATTTGTTTCATAAATGCTGACCATCAATTATCTGTGGTCTATTGTGTTTTTAATTCCATCATATAAATTTGACATCTATTATGATATTTGTTCATTTTTAAATGTACACTTTTAAATGTACATTTAGCTTACAATTATATGAAATGGGAATCCATTGTTTTATTTCAAATGTGGAGCTAATTGTGCTATCATCATTTATTAAACAAGCCATTATTTTACCAATCAACTAAAATGCCACATGTGCTCTGCATTAAATTTTAATGTAACCCACTGAGCTAGCTGTTCCTGATGGTGCCACCACTGCATCGACTTATTGACACTCGTTCTGTCATGTTTTCTCCTATGCGGTAATTTTGTCATATTTTCTCCCTGTCACTGAACTATTCTAGTTCATCCATTTTTTTTGGTTCTTCTGGATAATGTCTTTCTTCTAAAATTCGTGTTTAATTATTTTGTGAACTACATATTAAAAAAGAAGTAATACACACATATAACAAAAAACCTGGCACTTTGTGTCCAAAACAGCTTAAGAAATAGAATCTTATCTTTGGTTGTGAAGTCCTTTACGCACGCTTTCCCAATTAGGTCGATCCTTACTCTGGGAAAAGGCATGTAGAAGACTTCAATGCCTTAACACCTTGTGAATGGCCTTCTGAGTTACAACTATTAGTCTCTCCTCATCTGTACCGAAAAAGAGGGAAGAACATCAAAGACATAGAAATAAGTAGTCCAGTCTCAACCCTGAGAACAGAAGTAGATGGTACCCAACTACCAGTAAGAGTTACTCTGAAAGGGATCATGAGAGAGAATCTTGACAGAGTGAGAAAAATTTGTGGAACAAAACTCAAGATCATAAAAAGAACAGACTTTCTTTTCTGATAGAAACTTGAGACTTTTATGTATGGTCCGTGGTCACTTTTCAGACCTGGAACTGACGGAAATCCACCCCTTGTGGTAGTTACATAATTTCATGTCAAATTGAAGCCATGCGCGCGGACACGTGTGTGTGTGTGTGTGTGTGTTAGAGGTGGTATTCAACCTGATGCTGCCTACCCTGTGAGCGTGGACTTCTCATAAGGAGGGCCCTAGGCCAGGGCGTGGTGCCCCAACAGACTGGACTGGAAAATGCTCCTAAGGGCCAGCAAACGATCCCTGAACTAACTACAAGCTTTTCTCTTGTGAACTGTTTTGTTCTGTTCTTTGTCAGTGGTTTGTTTTTGTTGTTTTGTTGTCTGCTTGTATACTGTTGCTTTGTTTTCCTCTGTCTTGTTTTCGTGCATGTTAGTGACTCCACAGGTCTGTCTGAATAGGACAGGCTGGATGAACTATCTGGAGGAAAAACAACGGGACCGACAGTTCCGGTGGGACTTGGGGTGGGGGGGGTAGGGGACGTAAGGAAGTGGTGTTAACAAACCCAGGGACAAGGGAAAAACATGGGACCCCAAAGGGTAGAGAAGGGGAAGTGGCAGGCATGGTGGGAAATGATCAAGGGTAAGGTTGCTTACAGAAGAGGTATACTCTAGCCCAGGTGGCGATGAGGCATGGTAGTAGGGCAGGAGGAAAGTCAAGGGAGATGGAGGAAAGAGCTAGGAGTCAAAGGGCATTCATGGAGGTCTAGACAAAGACATGTACATGCAAATATATATAGGAGGATGGGGAAATAGATCTATGTGTCTATATTTATAGGTCAAGTATTAAGGTGGCGGAAGGACCTTGGGCCTCTACTCAAACACTCCCTCAATGCATGAATACCTTCTTTTATTAAATTGGAACTCTATGATGCTCACTCTCCCGACACAACGGCTGGAGCCAAAGTGGGGGAACAAGTAAATGTGGTGAAGAAAGCTGATGGTGCCCGGCTATCAAAAGAGATAGTGACTGGGGTCTTAAAGGCTTGAAGATAAACAAGCGACCATCTAGCTCAGAAGCAACAAAGTCCACATGGAAGAGCACACCAGCCTGTGTGATCGAGTGGTCCCAAAGGGATCAGTTACCAGGCATCAAAGAACAAAAAATCATATCATTGACTGCACACCTCCATGATAGGATCGCTGAAGACAAATGGGTGCATAAGCAAATGTGGTGAAGAAAGCTGATGGTGCCCGGCTATCAAAAGAGATAGTGTCTGGGGTCTTAAAGGCTTGAAGGTGAACAAGCGGCCATCAAGCTCAGAAGCAAAAAAGCCCACATGGAAGAAGCACACCGGCCAGTGCGATCATGAGGTGCCAAGGGACCAGGTATAAGGCATCATGCAAAAAAAAACGATATAAGTGTGTGTATATATGTGTATATGTATATGTATATATATATATCATATTAAATGAAGGGGGAAGTGCAGAGTGGAGACCCAAGGCCCAAGTGTCGACCAATGGAGATCCCCTCATAGAGGCGTTTAGGAGAGGAGATGGGTTAATTAGGGTGCGAGGTAGTACCGATGAAGAACACAGCTTTCCCCCAGATCCTGGATGCTTCCTCCCCCCAACTACCATGATCCGAATTCTACCTTGCAGGCCTGGATAGGACAGAGGCTGTACACTGGTACATATGAGGGCTGGAGGTACAGGGAATCCAGGGTGGATGATACCTTCAAGACCAAGGGTGTGAGGGACGATGCTGGGAGAGTGAAGGGTGAGTGGGTTGGAAAGAGGGAACTGATTACAAGGATCCACATGTGACCTCTTCCCTGGGAGAGGGACAGCAGAGAAGGGGGGAAGGGAGACTCCGGATAGGGCAAGATATGACAAAATAACGAGGTATAAATTACCAAGGGCACATGAGGGAGGGGGGAAAGGGGAGGGAGGGGAAAAAAAAAGAGGACCTGATGCAAGGGGCTTAAGTGGAGAGCAAATGCCTTGAGAATGATTGGGGCAGGGAATGTATGGATGTGCTTTATACAATTGATGTATGTATATGTATGGAGGGTGATAAGAGTTGTATGAGTCCCTAATAAAATGTAAAAGAAGAAAAGAGGAGAAAAAAATGATTAGGGCAAAGACCGTACAGATATGCTTTATACAATTGATGTATGTATATGTATGAACTGTGATAAGAATTGTATGAGCCCCAATAAATTGTTAAAATTAAAAAAAAAAAAAGGAGGGCCCTAGGAATCTGCCCCACTTTCTCTGCCTTCACTTTCCTGCTGGTGAGTCATTCTGAGACCTCCCAGAGCCACCACCATTGGATTCACATGACTTTACACCTGCCAGGCCACGGTCTTCCTGGATTCTGCATCACTACATGTGGCTGTGTGAGTCTGAAGAAGGACTTATGGACTTATTGGACTGGACTGAGATATTTTCCTGATATATAATTACTTCTTTATATAAAGCACACACACACAACACACACACACATATAGATGTATTTCTTTAGTCAACCCTGCCTATCACACCCCAGTAGCTTAAATAATGTAGCCAAATAATAGACTGGCCTCTAAGGTGAACAACACCAACAGCTAGCTATGCACTCAGAACAAGCAGCCATTGCTGCTGGTAGGTTCTTTCAAGTTAGGTCTGACTCATAGGGTCCCTATCTACAACAGAATGAAACACTGGCCCATCCTGCCCCATCCTCACCTGTTCTGAGGATGTTCCACCTAGCGTGTCAGTCCATCTTGTTGAGGACTGTTCTCATTTTTACACTGCCCAATCAACCTAAGGAGACAAAAAGGTAGCATTTCCCGGAGACAAAATTTATAAATAAGGAATCGACAGGAAGGAAGATAAATGGAGATGATAACCACAGGGAATACATGGGGAAATGCTTTGACAATCCAGTTGCTCTGCAACTTTTCCCTCAAATCACAAGGAAAAGTTAAAAACACACATGAAACCCCTGTCCCACCTTAAGGAAAAGCAACCAGTGTGCTAAATGTGTTAACCAAATACTTGCTCATTTTCATAGTTTTACTAAAGTCATTAGCCTTTAGGTTGTACATATACTTTATTTTACTGAATGATGCTAAACCGTTCTCTGATACTGATGGACTTGGTTCTAGACCCAAGGAAAATTATATTTTTTAGCATCCTTGCTAAAGTGTAAGTATTTTAGGCCTCAGATTTTGCTCATTTTTGAGTGTGAGTGGGCAATTTTATTTGCCGTTTCCTGACTCCTGATGAGGAGTCTTCTTTAAAAGTCTTGAGCCAGCCACATTTCTTTTGTAAAAAATAAATGCAAGTTTTTCTCTTTTGCTCACTCTTTTCTTTTTTTAGTTCTTAGATTGTCTTTTTCTCATTGATTTGGGAGAAGAAAGAGTCATGCAGTCTGCACACTGAGCCTCTATCATTTATGTGGTTAAAATGTGTTTTCAAAGTTTGTGGTTCATCTTTTCAATCTTTTTACGGGATCTTTCAATGAAGAGATACTCTTAGTATTAAGTAATTTTTTTACAGTTGGTTCTCTAGGGATTTTGTTTAAGAAATATTTCCTTTCCCTGAATACATAGAGAAAATATTCTTTTTTTTCAAAAGTCTTATTGATTTGGCTTTCATACTTTAGTCTTTAAATGACCCAGAAATGATTTTTGTTTATGGTGCAGAGTAAACATTTCTTTTCGTATTTTTCTCTCACGCGCTGTCCATCACAGCAGCACCATTTGCTAACCAGGCATCATTTCCCTACTGGTGTCTCGCCCATTCTCTTATGTAGCAGGTTTCCATATAGGTGTAGCAGGTTCCCATATAGGTGTAGCAGGTTTCCATATGGGTATAGCAGGTTTCCATATAGGTGTAGCAGGTTCCCATATAGGTGTAGCAGGTTCCCATATGGGTGTAGCATGTTTCCAAATGGGTATAGCAGGTTTCCATATAGGTGTAGCAGGTTTCCATATGGATGTAGCAGGTTTCCATATAGGTGTAGCAGGTTTCCATGTGGGTGTAGCAGGTTTCCATATGGGTGTAGCAGGTTTCCATATAGGTATAACAGGTTTCCATATAGGTGTAGCAGATTTCCATATGGGTGTAGCAGGTTTCCATATAGGTATAGCAGATTTCCATATAGGTATAGCAGGTTTCCATATAGGTATAGCAGGTTTCCATATAGGTGTAGCAGGTTTTCATATAGGTGTAGCAGGTTCCCATATAGGTGTAGCAGGTTCCCATATGGGTGTAGCAGGTTTCCATGTGGGTGTAGCAGGTTTCCATATGGGTGTAGCAGGTTTCCATGTGGGTGTAGCAGGTTTCCATATGGGTGTAGCAGGTTTCCATATAGGTGTAGCAGGTTTCCATTTAGGTATAGCAGGTTCCCATATGGGTGTAGCAGGTTTCCATATAGGTGTAGCAGGTTTCCATATGGGTGTAGCAGGTTTCCATATAGATGTGGCTCTGTTTCTAGATTTTCTATTCTGTTTCTGTCATAGATTTAAAAACACACATTGGTATAGAATTCACATAGCTATCCTTTACTCAATCTAAGAAATTCTTTTTTAATCCTAGTGAAAATTCTTTTTTAACCTCATAGTTTTCATACTGAATGTTTGACTTTTATTGACTGTTTTTACTACGTTCTTTGAGATGTATTTTCCCACTTTTTCAGTTCATGCTATTGAATAGGTTCACACATCAGACCTTCTCATGTTAATCACTCCTAGGACAACTTCACCTGGATGACGACGTCTCTCTTTCAAAAAGAAAGTCTTGGTTAAACGCAACTAGCCGCTGCTGTGTGTGCGCCCAGCTCCACGTGCATGAGCAAGAACAGCCTGTGTTGCCTGCATCTGACTCTCTTCAAGCAAGGCTCGGGTTTCCAGGTTATGCCACCTTCAAATCAGAGCTGGGAGGCAGTGTATGCCTTCATTTTCTTCACACCAGCAGACAGGTTTGTGAAAAACAAATGATTTATTTCTTGAATATTTTATAAAATGCGCTTTGAAATAATTGGGTAATTGCTTGATTTGTGTGAAAATATTTTAAAACTGTTTGAGTGGTATTCATGCTTACAAATATCTTCAGGTGTTCCACTTTTTTGCTAAACCGAGTTTACTCACCTCTATTTTGAGCCTGTCCATTTAGCTGCTTTTCAAATTATTGAAATAGTTTATTTCACATAACCAATAGCTGCCATCAGGTTGATTCTGGCTCAGTTTTACAGAATAGAACCGCCCAGTAAGTTTCCACGGCTGTAATCATTATGGCAGTAACTTGTCATCTTTTTTTCCCCATGGAATGACTTGTAGGCTCAAACTACTGACCTTTGGATTGCCAGGTGAGGACCTCACTACTATACCAGAGGGCTTCTTTTGCTATACATAGTGGCCCTTATTTATATAAATTACTTTGGCATCTTCACTTTGTTATGTATGCACACTCTCTTTTTTACAGACACACTTGTCTCCATCACTCTCCTAGGGACTGCTGAGTTCCTTTCTTTACAAGAAACCCATCAAATTTGTGACTCTATTTCAATTCCCTCATATGCATTGGAACGCTGGGCATGAATAAGGAAGGACAAAGGAGAACTGATCCATTAGAAGTTTGATTTCAATGAAGACCACTGGAAGTACCTTGGACTGTCAGAAGAACCAGCAAATGTGTATTGGGAGGAGTACAACCAGAATGCTTCTTAGAAACGAGAATGGTAAGATTTGTTGCCACACATCTTGGACATATTATCAGGAAAGAGCAGACCCTGGAGAAGGACATCATGATGGGTAAAGTGGAGGGTCAACATTGGTGGCTCACATGACAAGTATTTGAATGGCGAAAGACAGGACAGTGTTTCACTCTGTTGTATATAGTAACAGAACAAATCCCAAACAACTTGATGGCACCTAACAGAAACTGTATATGTGTGTATACATATGTACATATATGTATGTGTGTGTATAGTCCGGGTAGACTAGAGAAACAAATTCATAAAAATGCATATGTATATAAGGAAGAGCTTGATGTCCAAAAGCAATTGAACAGTGAGAAACCATCCAGCCCAGGCAAGATCAAGTGCATAAGTCCAATATCAGCCCATATCCTTGATACCATTCTAGAAAGTCCTCTTCAGACACATGAAACACACATAATGACACTGAATGCAGGAAGATCACAGGGCAGTGGGTGGGAAATGTTGTGGATCCATTGGCCATAAAGCATCTCACCGCTGGCAGAGGTCTCCACATGGTTCCTTCAGCTCCGAGGCATTGACTGTCCTCAGTCTGTCTGCATGGGGCCTCATTGGTTATTTTTCTGATTGACGGGCTAGATTCCACCCCTACACTCTTACTCCTCAAATTGACACCAGATTATGTAGGTAACACATACACACACACACACACATATACACACATTGTGTTAGTCTGGGTAAACTAGATAAATCTTCAGAAAATCATATATATGAAGGAATTTTATATATAGGGTAAATGTACATTAAGAAAGCATCCCCCCACAAAACAAACAAACAAACAAACAAACAAAAAGAAAGCATCCCAACCCAGTCCAGTCTAAGCCCATAAATCCGACATTAGCCCATATGTCTGACACCCATCTACAAAGTCCTCCTCAATCTCACAAAACACATGCAATGACTCTGACTGCAGGAGGAAAGCCGAATCAGTGAACGTGTAAGTATCTGAATGCTGGCAGGGGTCTCCACATGGCTACTCCAGCACCCAGGGCTGCATCGGGGTATGGCCATGTGGCTTCTCTTTGGCGATGTCTTGCAGGAAGTGAGCCTTGCCAGCTGAGACAGAGAACTAGCTAAGGCAGCCAAACACTGGTCTGACCATCAGAGAACAAGAGACCAGATAACCAAAAAGGTGAGCCTCATCAAGTCATTTATCTCTCCATCTTTCAATTAATCCCATGTGTGTTTATCAGCTAGGTTGGTACAATAAACCTTAACTATCTCATACATGAGAACCTATGAGGCAATATATATGCACACACACACAAATCAAAACACATATATGGCTTGTCTTTCTTAGTCAATTCTCCTTTCATTAGTTTCTTTCTGGTGTCAATTTTCTAATTTTTTCCTTTTTTATTACATTATTTAAATTGGGAGTTAATACATATATCATATTCCATAGTTCAACCGCATCAAACAGGATTGTACAATTGCTATTACAATCCATTTCCAAACATTATCTTTTTTTAATCTTTTTACTGGGAGCTCTTACAGATATCATGACATTCCTTAGTTCAATCACATCAAACAATGCTGTACAATTACTACCGCTATCAGTTTCAAAAAATGTTCTTTCTTCTTGAATTCCTGGATATCAGCTCCCCATTATCCCCTCCCTCTCCCACTATGCCCCCCAGGATCCCTATCCCCTTTTTTTCCTTTCTATAATAGGTTTTCTTTTTATAGCTTACGCAGTCCAATATATCCAGTCACATAGGGGAGCTGCTAGCACTGATGACTGTAGAACCCCACTTGATGGGACTGAACAAACAATCTTTTCCTTCCTGGACTCCTTGACATCAATTCTCTTTAACACGCTCCTCCCATTTTTAAAGTCAATTCATTAGTTTTATCCCCTACTCTTTAAAATATAAAACATTGCAATTCTAAATTTTCTTTTAGATATTAATGTAGCTGTAACATAAAAGTTTGATAGCATTTTCACTTTTGTGAAAAGATAAATTTTGTCCAATGTCCATCATTATTTATCCCTTCGCTCATAGATAATTTAGAAGGTCATTGAACAATTCTCTATTTGTTGTTAGGAGCCCTCATGTCATAATTGTTACATGTTGAGCCGATGCGAAAGGTCAGCAACTTGAAACCACCAGCCGCTTCAAGTGAGAAAACAGGCTTTCTACTCCTGTAACTAGTGAGAGTCTCAGAAACTCACAGGGGCAGTTCTACCCTGCCCTCCAGGATGGCTGGGAGTCAGCATTGACTCCAGGACAGGGAGTCATCAGTTACTAGCAAAGGGCCCTGGCAGCAGTAGTTACTTGAGAGGAGCCTGGTAACATAGTTAGACTTCTAACATGTGTCAGACTTCTAACTGCAAGGTCAGCAGTTCTAAACTACCAGTCACTGAGCAGGAGAAAAACAACAACAACAAAACAGGCTTCTACTCTTGTAAAGAGTTTTGGAAACCCACAGGGGCAGTTCTAACTTATTACATATGGACTGGACTCTATGAGTTGTAGCCAATTTGATAGCAGTCAGTTTAGTTTTTGACAGTTACTTGAGAATTATGCTAACATTTCTCAATATGATTAAGATCTCTCATTTTTTTCCTTTTAATTCTATCATTTTACGTGAGGTGCTTACATCTTGGAAATTACAATTGTTTATGATAAATGATTTTTTAACTAGAATTACTGATTTTTACATCTTCTAATTTTTTATTTTAATCTTAGTACTCAGAGTATCTGAAACTTGAGCAGTCATGCCAGTTCAATAGCTGTAAGTATATTTCTATTTTATTTTCCCGTATAATCTTATCATCTTTAGGTGCATATATGCTTAGGTTTTCTGCTTCATGGGGTCGATTTGATATGCTTAGTTAAAACATTTACTTTTTAACATGCAGAGAACAATCTATTTACATTGATTATGGATATGAATATGATTAGATTCATAATTCTTTTATTTTATGATTTATATTTATTCCAATTTTTATATTGTGTTTTAGAAGATGTTTTCTTTCTATATTTACATTTGTGTTACATTTATTTTGCTTTTTCTGCATGCTTTTGTAATGGGTTACATGTTTCATTTATATTCTGTAAGTTTTAGTCTTCTGCCCTCTTTTGCTGAAATTATAGTATGTTTTTCTTAGATGCCAGAGTCGGTTATGAATCATAATGCTGCTGCAAAACACAACAAAATGAAGCACTGCCCTGCCACATGCTATCCTTACAATTATAGCTGAGTTTGAACCCAGAACGCAGCCATTGTGTCAATCCATCTCATTGAGGTTCTTCATCTTTTTCATTGACCCTGTTCCAAGCAGGATGTCTTTTGCCAGGGTCTCATCAGTCCTGATCCATAAGATCCAACATCCATAAGATAAACTCTTGTCATCCAGGCTTGTAAGGACTGTTTTGGCTTTACTGCATCCAAGAAGAAAAAATTGTTCATTCTTCTGGAAATACATGCTTTACTTAATCTTCTTTGTTAGTATCATAATTAAAGGACATCAAATCTTCTTCAATACTCCTTATTTATTCATAAAGATTGCAGCCTTAGAAAAGCTTTGGAAGCGGTTCAACTCACGGTCCTAAGGGGTTATTGTGAGTCAGAGAATACTACCTCCCTAACAACCATATCATTAACTTAATTTTTTAATCATTTTATTGGGGGCTCATACAGTTCTTATCACTATCCATACATACATCCATTGTGTCCAGTGCATATGTACATTTGTTGCCATCATCATTCTCAAAACATTTGCCTTCTACTTGAGCCCTTAATATCGACTGTTCGTTTTCCTCCTCCCTCCCCACTTCCCCCTACCTCATGAGCCCTTCATAATTCATAAATTATTATTATTTTGTCACGTTACACTGTCCAACGTCTCCCCCTGCCCTCTTCTCTGCTGTCCATCCCCCAGGGAGGAGGCTATACATAGATTCTTGTAATTAGTTCCCCCTTTCTACCCCACATTCCTTCCACCCTCCAGACATCGCCACTCTCATCACTGGCCCGGAAGGAGTCATCTGTCATGGATTCCCTGTGTTTCCAGTTGCTATCTGTACCTGTGTACATCTTCTGGTCTAGCCAGATTTGTAAAGTAGAATTGGGATCATGATAGTGGGGGTAGGGGGAATATTTAAGAACTAGAGGAAAGTTATATGTTTCATCATTGCTACCCTGTACCCAGACTGGCCCATCTCCTCCCCACAACCCTTCAGTAAGGGGATGTCTGGTTGGCTACCGATGGGCTTTAAGTCTCCACTCTGCACTCACCCACATTTACAATATCATTAACTTTTGGGTGAAGTGACAGATTCATAATATTAACTTTTCCCAGCTTTCTGGTTCATGTCCAGAATTGAGAAGTATTGACAAATAATTGGATATCAAGCTATTGATGTGTATAGGTTCATAAGCACCTTATTGAATTCATCTGCATTAAATCATTGATCTCTGAAGTTATTTCCTTGTTGGGAAATATGGAAACCTTTACAAATAAGCACAAGCAAAAAAAATTCGACTTTCACCCATAGAAAAGATCATTAAGCATCAGAATCCTTGGCCTTCCTCCTCGTATTTATTAGATGCTCTTGGTTAATCGCACACAAACCGGATGGATTCACCACTGTCAGTTGGTGTGACCTCTTGGACAGCCTTGAGGCCATTTTCTCCCAGTTTGAACAGTTTCACTTGGAAGATGCTCCCTGGCACTTTTGTGTTGGAGTCTTCCTGACTTTGAAGCCACACCAAGGTCTAGTTTCTAGGCCATCACTGTCAGTGTTGCTGCTGCTCGGAGGCACCCTCCAGGCCTTCCAACTCACATGCTCACCAGTGTTGCTATGTTTGTTGTTTGACTCTCTATAGTAACATAAGGTGTAAAAATGATCTATCATCTATTTATTTATTTATTTTATATATTTTTTTAAAAAAATATTAAAAAGAAAAGATTTTGTTTTAACCAGTCTTGAGGTCTAGTCTCAGTTCCCTCATTTCAAGAAAAATGACCACAGACACTTTCTTCCCTGCAGGTCTCTTTGTCCCTCTCTTTAAAGTGAGGGACTAAATATTAGTCCTTCACAGCCTAGACCTTTTAGAAATCTCTAACTTTAGAAGGACCGTGGTCACTGTCTTTACTGGTGCCTCATTCCATTTTTATCCAGAACCCAGGGACGTCGAACCCTGGGTCATAGCGTCTACTTCGGCAGAGTCATAGGCACTGGAGTCATCTGAAAATGGGTGCGGCCACTGGCAGAGGTAACTGCCCCATAAATCTCCCTTTTATCCTCCTTCTTTTATTTATTAATGCCTCTATTTATTGCATCTTTTAACCAACAGTAAATGGGTGCCTCCCTACTGGGATCTCAGCGGGCATCGTGGAGAAGTGAGGGGAAGGGCTGGCTCGGCGGTGGGAGGGTGGAGCATTATGGGAGAACTCTTTTGCCTAGTAGGGAAGTCTAGCTATACAAACTCGTCTATGGGGTGGGGGCAGGGTGGTGACGAGCAAATGAATTTTGTTCTTGGCAGAAGCAAAGCCCTCGGGGAATTCCCAGAGAAGCTTCCCTTTTTCCTTTTATTGGAGTTCTGCGCGGGTGCTATAAACCCGCCAAATGAGTTGAGATCATTAGGGAAGCTCGACTGATCACTGTTGAAAAAATATAACAATTAAAACCAGCAGCCTAGGAGTGAGAAGCTTGCGGAGGATGCAGGGGTGCAGAAGTGAACAGGGATGACTCTTAATACTTAATAACAAATACTAATAATGGCACAGAGTTAGGGACTAATTAAAAGTTTCTAAAAAGAGAGATTGAGAGAGATAAAGGAATTCATCCGTAATACTTTGCCAGTGTGGAATCGGGAAGTATCAGAAAGGAGAGGGAAGAACAGCTCTCTGGGATCAAGGCCTGTGCTCGAGTGACTCTCAGGACCTTGGCAGGCATCTTCCTTTCTCTGAGTCTTGGTTTGAGCATCTGGACAATGGTGCCTGGGATTTACAAGCACCAAGGAACCCTGGTGGCACCGTGGGCTGTTAATCAAAAGGTTGGCAGTTTGAACCCACCAGCCACTACTCCGGAGAAAGAAGAGGCCATCTACTTCCAAAAATCTGTTGCCTCAGCGATCTTAGCAGTTCTACTCTGCCCTGTGCCATCACTGAGTTGGAATTAACTGGATGGCAGTAATTCAGTTAAGCAACAGACCCATCTCTGTCATAGTATGTAACATGGTCAAGCTCATTTCTCTCTTCACGGGGGTTGTGGTAAAGTATCTCTAAGCCCTTTGCAACGTGGTAATTTTGTTCCCACGGGGTGGACCGGGGAGGAGGAGGGGAAGGAATGGGATCCAGAAAGCAGTGTTTCCTAAAGGAAAAGAAGATGATGACATTTGGAATTGAGATGATTTTCTTGACAAACTGCTGCCCTTTGTTACGCTTATTACCAATCGATGATAGTCTCTGAAAATTGCTCACTAGACTTCATTTCTTTGGCATAATCCTTTATGCCTTCATTGTTCTCTGATGAAAGTGCAGGTGTCATAAGCCATCATTTACTACTAACGACACACTTCATATTAATAGGCAAGTCCTCTCCTCACCAAGGAGAGAGATATTTAGAGTCCATGTATGAAGTAAGTGATTTACAAACTGGATATTTATAATAGTTGTTATAATATGCAGGCTTTGGTGGGAAGAGAGTTACCAATTGACTCTATCTCAGACAATTGACAGACTATGATCATTATAAGCAAATAGGAAGCCCACAACAATGAAAACCTAGCAGACATTGATCGGGCACCTACAGTATATCTCTTGCTTTAGATGCACAAAATCAATGAGACAAACGTGTATGGTAAAACAGTTGCCACTGAGTCTATTCTGCCTCCTGAGAAGCCCATGAGTGTCAGGGTAGAACTGCGCACCTAAAAGGTTTTGAAACAACTTGGCTCCTCTCCATGGACTTGAACCTCCAAACTCTGGCTATTGCATAAACCATTTTCATCACCCAAGGGGAGAATTTAAAACACAGAAAACAAGTGCCTAACTCCAATTTAAGTGACCAGGAAGAAGCAGAGGTAGGAATTGAGTACAGCAGCTGTGTTTTCAGCACTCTATTATGTGAACCTTTCTCGGTCCCAAGAGCTCTCCAGATTCAATTGTCATCCACAGACCCGAAGCTCTGGAAACCGGCGGTATAGAAAATCAGCTGATTCCTCTTGTCCCTCTTTCTTTGCACTGGTTTATTCCTTTTTAAGGGGTGGGGTGATCATTAACAGATAATATATTTTTTGTTAACAGATAAAATGTTTTTACTTCCTCTTTTAGATTATTTAATAATGCTGGCTGATTGGGGCCTAATTTTTCACAAGCAGAATGGTTTGGGGAGGTAGCATGAAGCATTGTTCGATGGTCATGAATCACCTAATCACTTGTTGAAAATAAGATCCTTGATCCCATTAATTTGTACACCTGTACACAGTTGAATTGGAAAAGGTTGGTTGGTAGATATATTTACAGCAACAAGAGCAAAAGAGATGGTGCTCAGCTACATACATGCCAATTTTATACAACCAAACACCTCTGAGGTTTTGATTTCCTGGGCTTTCAAGTCCTGAATCCCGGTGCTCACAAGTTTTGGGAGCTCACGACATATCTTTAAACCGTCTCTGAAACGCACTTACGTCATCTATAAAACAACTGGAAGCATCTTGGCTTTTTTGCTTTACAGAGTTGTAACTGGGAGGACAATATGAGGTGGCGTGTTCCTCTCTGGCGCCGGGTAGGTGATCTGTAACAGTCGAGACCGAGAAATAGAAAGGGAAAGAATGTCCCTCTAAGAGCGCTGGAGCCAAGCGGCCCGGCTCCCGTCCTGTCTGCCATTTTCTTCGCTGTGTGAGGTTCAGGGAATCCCTCAATGCCTCTCGAGCGTCGGGTCCTCAGCGGCCAAAGGAGAATCGCATGATTGAAAATGAGGAAGCCATGAAACTTTCTTTATCCCGCAAAAACCTCAGAGCCCTGACTGGCTCTGGCTTCTCGTACAGCTACTAAATATATAACACTTTTCTGAGGATGAGGCCCTACCTGGCCTCTGTTATGAAGGCCAGGGCTGGGGGAAAGCAGTTGCTCCCTAACTTTGTTAAATAAGATCAGTTCATGATGAGAGACATGTGATAATTGCGAGGCTCTTGATAGAAAGCACCAGCCTGACTGGCGGCGAAGAGGCTCCGTCTCGCAGCTCTTTTGCAATCCTCCACAACGGAAGCACATTCCAAGAGGAACTTCATCCATATGTTTCTCAGTCATTTACTCTTAAGTCATTCCAATATTACTGGGTGAAGCTAGTTGATGTCCGAAATGAAATATGAGAGAACCACACAAGATTTCTGGAAAGGCACTTTTCTTCCAGATAAGAAGGCACATATTGGTAAACAAACTTGTTAATCCAAATGAAGTGACAGATGTTGCCAACCTCACTTCTTTCCATCCCTCTAGTCTTCACATGCAGTTCAATGACTCTCACCACCTCCCTCCCTCCCTCCCACATGCCTCTGGTATGGATTTCACCCCCTCAACTGACCTGTAAGTCAGCAATAACTTGAGAATAAGTAGATGTCACTCTGCAATTGTGCAGCAAAGGAAAAGCAAGTTTTACAGTTGTTTTTGCATATAGATTTCTAGAAAGAAAATGTATCAGGGGGAATTTTAGTGTTCATCATCAGATGAATAATTCTTCTTCTTTTTTTCTTTTTTCTGTTTACAAACCTTGTCCAGAATTCTGGCTTTCAATAGATTTCAGGGGTGGAGGCGGGGGAGGGGAACTGCTAGGTTATGTACAAAACCCCTCCCCCAAAGCAGGTCCCTTAGAAATGATATTGTACCAGACCCCTCACGAGCATGTGGTGTGTGGTCGACCAGCAGTTTCAAACTTTGTAGTTAATGACCTGATTCCAGGGGCAAGGGCATAATTTTGACTTGTGCATTCGCCACATGCGGTACCAAAGGAAAATTCTCTCGATTGACAGATCTTTGCATTCACCTATACAGTCCCAGAAACTCATAGGGACAGTTCTACCGTGTCCTATGGAATGATCATGAGTCTGAATGGACTTGATTGCAGTGAATTTGGGTTTTGGTTATACATGCATTGTATTTAGATTGATGACATGCAAGACAGAAAGTGTTGAGGATATAAAATAACGAACACCCCACCCAATGACCATCCGGTTGAATCTGACTCATACCAACCCTATAGGACAGACTAGAACTATTCCTTTAGGTGTCTGAGACGGTGAATCTCTTGGAGAGCAGATAGATATCTTTCTCTTGAGCTGCTGATGGGTTTGAACAAGTGACATATATTTAGCAGTTTAATTCTTATCCCCCAGTGCCAAGAAGGCTTCTGAAAGATATACATGACGGACAAGTGAACTGTAGAAATAAAGAAGAGGAAGCAATTGCTTTTGGTGGGATTTCTGACCAAAAACTATGAAGGATGGGGAGGACTGTTACCAGCAAAATTTGGGTGAGCTGTGATGAGAAGCAGCCCTGCTGTTTCATAGGATAGCCAAAGAGTCGGCTAGTTTGAACTCATCAGCTGCTGTGGAAGAGAAAATTGTTGCAGTCCATAAACTTTACAGCCTGGGAAATCCTCCAGGGAAATTCTATTCTGCCTGTATTAGTCTGGGTACTTTAGAGAAACAAATCCACAGAAACTCAAATATAAGAGAGTTATATATAAAGGTTAAGTGCACATCAAGAAAATATCCCAACCCAGTGCTGCCCAAGCCCACAAGTCCAACATTAACCCTTATGTCTGACACCAATCCACAAAGACCTCCTCCACCTCACAAAACAGAGGGATGCAATGATGCTGACTGGAGGAGGTAAGTTGAGTCAGTGAATATGTAAGCATCTCAGCTCTGGCAGGGATCTCCACACGGCTGCTCCAACTCCCAGGGCTGCATCAAGGTAGGTCCATGTGGCTTCTCCTCAGGGATGTCTTGCAGGAAGTGAGCTTTGTCAGTTGAAGCAGGGAACTGACTAAGGCAGCTGCACCCTGGTCCAACCATCATAAAGCAAGAGACCTGAGAACTAGAAAGTCGAGGCTCACAGAGCCATTTATCTCTCTGCCCTTCAATTAACCCCACATGCGTTTATCGGCCAGGTTGACACAATAAACTAACTCACTGCCCTACAGGGTCCCTATGAGTTGAAATGGACTCAAAAGGAATGGGGATTTATTTGATTATCAATGGATGAACAGACAAGCAGGAGGAAAGGATCAGAGGCAGAAAATGAAGAAAATATTTAGGAAATTATCTACTGTTCAGTTGAGCCAGAACATACTCTGTGAAAACTCTCTTTGACTCAAAACACATATTTTAAGTGATATAAAGATTATCCAGGCCATAGAGAATAGTGACCAGAGTACCCTGTATAGTGGTTGGCCAAGGGACCCACCCAATTAGCTTGATGGATTACAGTGATGGGAGACTGACAACCCGATCCAGTAGTTCATGTCATGTTTGGCAACCTCTGATTTCTGCTTGCAAGAAATATTCATTTACAACTGATATTATTATACTCCATTAGGCTTCAAAGAGCATGCGTACACAGCCTTGTAATATTGAAGGTATTTCATAATATCAATATTTTACTCGTTCAACTCATTGATTACATTCCTTGATACAGATTTGAAATCAATGAGAGGATGATGTTGAACTAAGTAGACACAGATTTTGCCCTCAGAGAACCTTTGGCCTATTGAGCAGCATACATAAGGACTAAGAACATGCTGTGGCAGGTATGATGATGGTTGGAATGTAGAGCGCTGAGAAATTGCAGAAGCACCTAGTTCCAAGTTGTAAAGCTGGGAGAATCACCGTCTCTGAAATTAGGTGGTCTCTTTATTGGGAACTAGCTCAATTCTTTTCCTTATTTCCTTTACTGTCTTGCTTAATTTTCTGTGGTTACTGCCTAAGCGGTCTTCCTTTCTCAAAATTTGGAAAGCAGTTGTGTTAGTGTGGGTACTTTAGAGAAACAAATCCACAGAAACTCATGTATAAGAGAGAGTTATATATAAAGGTTAAGTGCGCATCCAGAAAACCTCCCAACCCAGTGCTGCCCAAGCCCACAAGTCCAACATTAACCCATTAGCCCTTATGTCAAACACCAATCCACAAATTCCTCCTCCATCTCACAAAACAGACGCAATGTTGCAGATTGCAGGAGGAAAGCCCAGTCAGTGAATGTATAAACAGCCTAGCACTGTCAGAGGTCTCCACACGGCTGCTCCAGCACCCAGGGCTGCATCAGGGTAGGTCCATGTGGCTTCTCCTCGGGGATGTCTTGCAGGAAGTAAGCCTTGCCAGCTGAAGCAGGGAACTGGCTAGGACAGCTGCACTTTGGTCTGATCATCACAAAGCAAGAGACCCCAGAACTAGAAAGGTGAGGCTCACTGAGCCATTTATCCCTCTGCCCTTCAATTAACCCCACATGTGTTTATCAGCCAGGTTGGCACAATGAACTAAGTACCTCAGCAGTTCTGTGAACTGTATCTATTCCCCCCCATTTGTTTTACATAGTAGACATCTGTTTATGAAGCTTCAATATGTAACACAATGTCTGCTCAGTGGACATCTTACAATATTTTGCTCTTGGTTTTTTTTTTAATTATTAGTTGCCTCGTGACAACCTTTCTCAAAAGAAAACAAAACATTGCCTAGTCTTGAGCCAACTTCACGCTGTTAATATGATTGAGTCCATTGTTTGACTATCGTGTCACTTCATCTCAGAGTGTTTCCCTCAATTTTTATCACTGTTTTCTCTGACAACCATATCCTTTTGTATCAGTAGTTTTTTTGTAATGGTTTCTTCTGTGAAAATTCAGATAAGATACACACATATGGACACACAAATATACACATACATAAACCATGTGGTCACTTTAATTTTGTGGTTTCTATTTCCTCAATTATTCTTTCATATAATTCCATTTCTTCCTTTTTGATATCGTTCATTTCCCTAGCCTTTTCAGATGATTTTGAATTTTGATCCTGTGAAACAATGTATCCCTACAGCTACGTCATCTATTTGATGATTGCTGAGCTCTCATTCTTCATCCAAGACCAGGATCGAAATGTGGAACAGGACAGGACAAAGTACAGTCTGTGGGCTGTTGCCATTCCCTGTTCTCAAGGTTGGCATTGATCCATTAATTAGCACTCCGGGGATCATCCTTCAACTGGTTTCAAAACCAGTCCATCATACTTTTACCTAGTCATCATTCCTCACTCTTCAACAAAGATATCAGGGAAGACTGTGAAATTGCTATAGAAAGCTTACGATGCCGTATTGGCTTCCTTTCCCTACCTGATCTACCATCCTGGACAATAAGTCTGCCACACTCAAATGAGATTAGTCTGATTTGACTTACTCTTTGACCGCGATGACAAAAGTGAAAGTGATACTCTTTCTGTGTGATTAGAACTTCAGAAGTTGGTAGCTGTAAAGGATTGTAAAGATTACCTCATCCTGCCTCCTCATTCCACAAGTGAGGCTGAAGCTTGAAATAAGTCTGCCCATGGTCACACAGCTAGTCAGAGCTTGAAATATAGTTATAACTCATATTCCCATTTTCACACATAGGAGGAGTGGAATTGACTTTAGAAAAGCAATGCTCAAAATGCATTCTGTGGAATAGTATTTCCACTTGGAGGAGAGAAATAAAAGAAAGTCCTCGGGCTCAAAGGCATTTTAAAAAAACCTTAAAATAAGTTTTTACTAACAATCACCTATGCAACAAATACTATGCTATATGTAGAGATATGGTAGTGCATGAGACACACAGAGACCATATATTATAGACTATCTTCTTAAAGAAGGTAGAAACACTTTCTAATTAATTACTCAAATAAAATAATACTGTAAATTATGGATTGATATGAAGGAAATTAAAAGTATATGCTAATAGATGGGAATACTGTGAGAAAAAACCTAGATGAAAAACATTTAGCTAAGAAAATTCAGATAGAAACGATGTTGGCATACATATTTAACAAAATTAAAAAGCAACAGGAAGTGTAGACCCTGAGAAGAACATAGGCTAACTACAGAAGGGACACAAGAGATATTAATGAAAAAAATTAAATATTGTTAGGTGCCATGAAGTAGATTCCAGCCCATAACAACCCTATGCACACCCAAACAAAACACTGCACAGTCCTATACCAGCCTCACAATTGTTCCTATGCCTGAACCCATTGATGTAGCCACCGTGTCAATGCATCTCTTTGAGGGTCTTCCTCATTCTCACCACCACTCTACTTAACCAAACATGATGTCATTTTCCAGAGACTGGTCTCTCCTGACAATATGTCCAGAGACAAAGACTTGCCATTCTTTCTTCTAAGAAGCACTCTGCCCTTACTTCTTCATTTAGGGATCAGTTCGTCCTTTTAGCAATGCACAGTATTTTCAATATTCTTCTCCAGCACAATTCAAATGCATCAATTCTTCTTTGGTCTTCCTTATTCAATGTGCAACTTTCACATGTATATGGTGCAATAAAGAATACCATGGTGTGGTTACACACACCTTAGTCCTCAAATTAACATCCTTGCTCTTCACTACACTAAAGAGGTCTTGTGCAGCAGATTTACCTAATACAACATCAAGAACCAAGGATTGGTTCCTGCAGAAACAAGAACAGTTTTTTGATCTCTTGATTACTGCTTCCAGAGCATGGATTGCGGATCCACATAAGACAAAATCCTAGACAACTTCGACCTCTGTCCTATTTAACATAATGTCACCCATGGGTCCATTTGTGAGAATTTTGGTCGTTCTTACCTTGAGTTTAAAGCATATTTAAGGCAGCAATCCCTGATCTTCACCAGTGAGTGCTTCAAGTCCTCCTCACTTGTGTCATCTATATACCACTACCAATCCTGATGCCACACTCTTCTTCATATAATCCAGATTCTCTGATAATTTGTTCAACATATAGTTGAAACAAGTATGGTGAGAGGTTACAACCCTGATGTACACCTCTCCTGATTTTGAACCATGCAATCTCTTCTGGGACTGTTGGCACAACTGCTTATTAATCAATGTGAAAGTTCCACCCGAGCACAGTGAAGTGCCCTGGAATTCCTATTCTTCGCATGGTTATCCACAGTTGATTATGGTCCATGCGAACTACTGTCTTTTCATAGTCAATGATACGCAAGTAAATACCTTTCTGGTATTCTTTGTTTTAAGCCAAGATCTATCTGAACTCAGCAATGTTATCCCTTGTTCCACGACCGCATCTGTATCTGGCCCGAACTTCTGGGTTTAAAATCTCAGGAGCAACAGAAAGTGAAGAGGGGCTGGGTGTAATCTAACTGTAATAAAATAAAGGGGGTTTGAGTGGTGCAGACTTTAAACCCAGATAGCCCTGTAGGTGTCAATTCCTTGATCCAGGACTCAGAGTTCTGTGACACCAGAGATGTGACACCAGTGGAGACAGCAGAATCAAGAAGAGTAGAAAAATGGTGGGTTTCCTACCTCACAGAACATGAGCAAAGAAGGGAACTTTGGGGCCAGAAGTCCACTGGTGGAGAAGTATCCTCCCAGCACTCAGAGGAAGCTATAGTTGATTAACTTCAGGCTGAGATTTAGTGTGGAGTAGAGTAGAGTGGAGTGGCATGCCCTTGGAACATTTTTCAGCAGTGCTAAAAGAGCTTGTAACACTGTCTTAGCAGGGCAATGGTAATTCCAAAGAACCTAGAGCCAAAGAGTGTGACATGACTCGGAAAAAACTGACCTAACCAAAGAACCATAGACTAGATATTTATGACCTGATTTGTAACTGGTTAACTTATAAAGTCCATATTTGTGAATGTAGCTTGTAAGTCCTGTGTAGACATTGCAGTGAATTGCTGAACACAGATAAGAAGTAGAACGAGCTGATAAAGGAGTGGCAGACACAGCTGGTGTCAGAATGAGTGAGGAAGGCTGGAGGATGGAATCATGTTTGATCTCCACCTCACAGGAATCAGCCTTAGTTTGATTCTCCTCGCCTTTGCGAAGTCAGAGGTGATGGAAATAGCTCCCAGGCCACTTTTTAGACTTCTCTACATTTTCCAAATCATTTGGCCATGGCATTTTTATTTCAAGTGATACTTTTTTATTCCATTGGATTATGAGGGATTCATAATTTATTTTTTTTAAAACCTCAACTAAAGTTGCCTTCGTTATTCTCCAGTAACAGCAGAGCCTAACGCTTGTCTGTTGTTTTGGCGTTTCTTTGTTAGGGTTCTTTGTCTCGTTGGTGATGCACTTGTTTGAGAGCCACACTGGTGCTAGTTTATCTGCATTCCAATTGCCTGGATCACACTTAAAGAAAAATGTTTAAAAGAAACTATGCAGTCGTTTCAATGTATGACCATGTTTACACATGTATTCTTTCATTCTTTTATTTTTCAGGAGTTTTCATAGAAACTTAAAATAGTTTTTCTTACCTTAACAATTGATATTTCAAATGACAGGCTATCCACCAAGAAAATAATCTTTTAGAAAGTTTAGATAACTAATAAAGCTGTTAGTACATGAGGTAACTTTTTGTTTAATGAAAAAAAAATCCATGCGAGGAACAAAATAAACCTAGCTACCTTTTCAGAACTTGCACAATCTGAAGTTATGCAGGATAGTTCAAAGACCATATATCTTAAATTATTAGAGTGCTAGACCAGGTTGACTAGAGAAACAAATCCAGGGACAATAATTTATGTGTAAGAACGAGCTTTACAAGCACTTTCACAGGTCCTTCCCCAGAAAAAAAAAGAAAAGAAAAACCTTTATATCAAAGCGCAATTGTATATTAAGAGAACATCTCAGTCCAGTCCAGATAAAGTCCATAAGTTTGATATTAGCCCATAAATCCTATACTAGTTCAAATATCCTTCTTCTGACTCACGCAGTCACATGCAATGATGCAGACTTTAGGAGTATCACAGATCCGTGGGTGTGAAGTCTTCTGGATACAATGGCAGTGGAAGCATCTCAGCGCTGGCGCCGGTCTCCATGTATATCCTCCAGCTCTCCGAGTGTGACTCTTCAACAGGCAGGTGAAGCAGAGAGAAAGGCTTCCCACAGGTTTCAGCATGGCCCTGCTGTGTCTTGTCAACAGGAAGACCAAAGCAGAGAAGGCGAGGAAGTTCCCAGAATGCTCCTGCAAAGGCCACACCCACAAGGAGGCATCATCACGCTGTGACCTAATTGGCAGGTTAGGCTCCACCCCTTCACCTATTTATCACGTTGACATGAAATTCTGTAACTACCACAAAAATGTACCTCCATCTCCTCACAATGTCAGCTACTTTCAGAATCGAATTCTAATTACTCACGAATATTTCAGAAAACTAACCCCAACATAAAAATTACCTTCCAGACTAATTATCTGAAAATGAATAGCATATTTGGATGCACTTTCACAGACTGTTGTAATAGTATTCTCCATTGTGAAAAGCAGATTAAGAGGATGAGATGAGGGGCCAAGGTGTCAATAGTAAAGGATTAATAGTGAAGAATAGTATTATTCTCATCTTTCAGACATTTAATCACCATAACTTTGTCAAGCAGAACTCTTTATACTTTATGTGCACATGGGTCTCTTGGAAACCCAGTCTATTGATTTCTGATGCTGATTTTTTAGGATTAGGTAAGTCCAGAGACTCTGTACTCTAGCAAATGTTCAGGTAATGCTGCTGAGCTGTGGCCCACATATTGTGAAACAAGAGTATTATATACTACTTCAATATGTATTTGAGAAAATTAGTGTATTAGTTAGTTGAGCAGCTGGGTATATAAAACCCCAATTCAAACAATTAAATAATGACATCCTTTTATAATAAAGCAAATAATAGCACACCCAGTCATGATATGGCCCAAGCCTTTGTATGTGAGTCCCTGCATGCTTTCATAAAATACTCAATTTCCCCACCCCGCCATCTTTCTCTTCTTTGCTCAGCAGTGGTTTCGTCTTAAGAATGGATCTTTTGCTCACAATGTGGATACATCAGCTCTAGCATCATATTGAGATATGCAACATCCAGAGGAAAAGACTTTCCTTTTCCTTTTTAAGAACAAAGGCACCTTTACCAGGGGTCCCCAGCTGATATCCTTCACATTGGATTGGGTTCATATCTGCACCACATGTTCACAAAGAGCAGGCACAGTTGGTTCCCTGTCCTATGTCTACATCTATATTCACATCACCTGTAGTTTCAGTACACAAAGCTTGAATATGCCTCTGATTTCTGCCTTCAGAAACTATTATTAACTCAGTGTCCGAGGGTCTCTCTGGATAGGGCTCAGCCTGGGTACGAGCCACGCTGGAAATGCCTGAGAATTAAAGTCTAAGGAGCAACAATCCCCATGTAAGTGTTGGTAACTAAAATCCTGGCCACCTCATCCCTCAGGGAGAATATGTCGGGGTCTGTCCCAAAGAGTGTGTCAGTGGGTCTTCAGTGGTAATGATCCCTACACAGATAGAATGGATCATGAATTCACCACAGGTGGCTTTCTTTGCTTCACTGTCTCACTCCGTGGGTTTTACACAGTGATCCAGAGGACTATGTCCCGATAAATGACTTGCACCTATATTCTTGTTTTGTTCTCATGCATGTGGGTTGAGGGGAAAGACAAGCTAATTCATGGACCAGATCAATTACTGGCAAGGCGAATGGGAAACACTTGTCTTGGTGTAGATCTGTCATTCAAAAAGTATGAACCACTAGATCAGCAGTACCAGCTTAACTGGGAACTTATTAGAAATGCAAATTCTAGAGCCTCTCTTCAGGTGTATGGAATCACCATCTTTGGGGCTGGGACCTGGCAGGCTGTAATTTAACAAGCCCTCCTGGTGATTCTGGTCAGAATTGCATCCCTGGTGCAGGGAAAAGGGCCTTCTACTCTGCCATGTTTGGTCATGAGAAGGGAAGTTGACTGGGAAAAACAATCAGCAGTTCTACTAATGAGAGGTAGGCCTGGTGGAGTGGGATAGTAGATGCTTAAAATTCGCTACTTCTGCTGTGCTGAAGTTCAGAGTGTGGAGGGGTAAGTGTCCGTCAAGTTCGGCATTATAAAGAAGATGTGTGATGGAACTCTGGGCTGGTGACAGCAATCACAAGGCTTCTGGCCCAGCTTTATTGTCCTTTGGTCACTGAAAATCCCTGGGCGGCATGCAGAGGAAAGGCCACCAAGGACAAGGTTCCCTTTACTGGGAGCACAGCATGTGTTCCTTCAGGGGCAATAAATCCCATGAAAATGCAGATAGTTAAAGCATCCTGACATTTATATCCAGCAAGAAATACATGAGAATCACAAGGGTAGGGGATAATAGTGCAACATGAAGCTTTTATTAATGTTAGACTAACTCTGTAGGGGAAATGGTTCATTTTATCACTTTAATGTCAGGCTTTCTCCTTTCCACCAAGGGGGTGTACATCTGGGGCCTCCCCTGTTGTTCAGTGAGCCAATGAGAGAACATTTATGGAGCATCTCAGGTGGGTCTAAAGTGATATGAGTCTTGAAGATAACAGCGGCACCTAACAAAAATGACATGAGATCGTGGCTTTTGTCTTTCAGTATTCCATCATCTGTTGGGGAAAACCTTACAGATAGAACAATTCAGATTTAACATTTGCGTGATTAAGATGGTCCAAAAATAATGCTGGGTGATTTTACACCTACTATTTCACTGTCAAACATACGTGAGTTAAAAGCAAAGAAGTAATACAGATGATCACCAGTTACAAGGAGCCCGGCTGGTGCAGTGGTGATACATTGGGTGAATCACAAGGTCAACAGTTCAAAACCACCAGCCGCTCCTCTTGAGAAAGATGGGGCTGTCTACTTCCCGGAAGAGTTACAGTCTCAGAAACTCACACAAGTAGTTCTACTCTGTCCTATAGGGTCACCATAAGTCATGATGGATTTGAAGGCAGTGAGCTTAATTGTTGGTTTATCGCCAGATACTAAATGATGTCTAATAGGGATTCTGAATTGAGAGCATCAGCAGTTGTGGCTCCATCATGAGTTTGCTGCGTGATCTTGGCTGAGTCACTTCCCTTTTCTAGGTTACTCACCTGTAAAACGGAGCATGGAGCACATTCCAAAAGTTGCATTCTGTGAGAAATTCTTATTTGGAATGATAATATGTATACAACATTTTTGAGAGTGCAAATATGAGATGAAAATATATTTTTTAAACTGCAGGTAGGTCCTGATTTATGACTGTGTCCCAACAACTCCATTGCAAATTTTCTGTGATTTAAATCAACTACCTCTTTGTGTGTGTGTTTTCAATATTATTGACTTTTATTATCAATGCTTCGTAAATCTGACCCGTGAACATCTTCAAGTGAGCATCTGAACAAAGAGCTGGCCACGACATTGAATGTGGTCCGTATCACTAATGGTAAGAGGGCTCACATTTTGTTCGTGGTAACTTGAATGCTTCGGAAGTTGAGGACAGCCTCTTTATTCAACAAAATAGAATGGGTTTCTTTCCTGAAGGACCACTCAGAAACTTAAAGATGCTTCTGGTTTTTTTGAATTTTCAAGAGGACAATTTTATTTGTAGCAGCTCCCTAGATTATTTCACTACAACACCTACTATTACACCACGAGCCATTCCATAGAGTAATGTCCCAGGACCTGTGTAGAAAATGCTGAAAATCACGTGTGAGCACTCTGCCAGCTCTGCTGTCCTGAGAATTCGTGTCTCGGGGCAGCACACCTGACCAGTCCAAAGGATAAGTTTACCAATTCAGTGAAGAGCAAGCACATCCACAGGGGCGCTGACCGCAGTAAGACAAGCTCAGGACCAAGTTTTTCCTCCAGGAGACTGGGGACAGTCATACATGTCACATTTGTCCAGCAAATTTACAGTACAGTTTCATACACAGTTACTAATTTAATCTCCATAACAGCCTAGATGTGGTTTTTTCCCTCTGTATATATTTGTTGTTGCTCATTTCAATTGGAAGACTCAAGTGTTTAATGTAACCATCCTACTTACTGAATATCACCGGCCCCACTCCCTCACCCAGGCTCCTCACTTCCTGCTGAGCTCATGTGCTTATCAAGGCGCTGTGTGTTTGACGTGTTTTCCCACCATACCCTACTACGTATTCTTGAGTCCCACTCTGGTCATACGGGACCAGACAACTTGAGCATATATTGACCATAACAGGAATCTCACTGGCGGGGCTCTTATTTCAAAGAGAGCATAAGGGGTTTCGGTTCTGGTGGTACGTCGAGTTGATTTGTTGCATGTTGTTGCATGTGTTGCATGTTGTTGCATTTTGACTCTTTGAGGAGTCCACATGTGGTGAGGAGAGTATTCAGAAGGTTGATGTCTCATGAGAAAGCCTGAAGGACAGCCTTGGGAAACCAGCAGGTCTGTGTCCAGTCGCAGGCTCTGTACCATCTTCCTGGGTGATGTAGGGCAAGTCATGTCCTTGTGCTTGGCCTCTGTATTTCCTGTGTTAAAAGAAAGAAGGCTATTCCATAGTACTTTCAGATGTCAGACCGCATGTACATTTATTTTTAATGTGAATTGACCAAGTCAAACGTAGCAGTCAATGAGGTGACTGGTGTCACACCAGCTGCCCCTCTGGCCATTATTTGAATCAGGGCACTTGAAACTTTCCCAGGCCCTTTCTCCTGCCAGAGAAGATGAAAGTGTCCTTTCTGATCTCACTGCTGACCTTTGCTTTGAACTTTGTAGTGCCTTTCCCATTACCATTTCCAGCTGGTTCTTTGCCCCAGAGAGTCCAGACTCTTCTGAAGGAATGTAAACTTCCCTGAATGATATTTAGAAATGAAATACAATTGATTTCACAGCTCCTTGAAGTTCTCCTAACAGGAATTGATTGTTTTTTCCCTTCTGTTTTACACACTTGGAAGTGTTTGGAGGGATGACAAGTAGAAACTCCAATGTATAAAAGCTCATTTTCGCTTGCTTCCTTGAGTTCTCTTTAGTTTCCTCCCTGAGAAAATACTGGTGTGCGTGCAAATGCTGCTATCGGTGCCCATCTCCTTGACACTCATGCATTTATATCTCTGCATCCCTGTGTTTTCATGAGTCTGTCACTCTGTATGCACTGTCTATGTGCTTTGGAATATTAATATCTGGGCATTTGGTGCATCTTCCCAAGCAGCAAATGCATTTGCTGATTCATGTTTGCTTTCTGTGTGTATGCAGCCAAATGCAAGTTTGCTTTTGTGTGGTGATAGGCATGAATACAGGTGTTTGGCATGCAGATTTTTATGCTTGTCAGTTGTACATCATTTAGCACGTGCATGAACAGATACATGTGTTTAAATGCTTGTGCAAGAGTCTACTGATTCACATATGTTTGTGTCTCTAAGTGCCTATATAGTTAGATTGGCATTCCGAAGCACACCTAGCCTTGCAATTCACTCTCACCCCTCACGAGAAAGAATAAACAAAGCGCAGTTTTCTGGGATACACTGGGCAGCTCCTGTCGAGCTGGACAGCCATTCTGAACCATGCAGTGCTCTCCACTGCCAGCCTGGTATTAGCTGTCACTTCTTCAGGCAGGATAATGTCACCCAACTGGACCATCTCCTAATTGTCTGGCAAGAAAAGGAGGGATGGCAGATGCCACTGATAGACCCAATAGCTGTTCTTTTTCAGCTGCCAGAGATTCCATTGCCCCTCTAGATGCCACCCCTGGAGCCGGTGCTGGACTCGTTCTGAGTGACAGACACAAGGACTGGCTTAACATGGTGCTGATTGAAATGTTTGCCTGACGGGAGCTGTCGGCGCCAGACAGGCCCAGCACACCTGTTTTCCCTTCCTTGCCTGCCTCGATTTGTGTGAGCAGCAGGTCTGTGCTTATTGTCAGTCAACCTGTCTGCTCTTAGCTGGCAGCAGTGCCAGAGTGGTCAGTTCATGACAGTGATGGTCAGTGGGGAAGAAATTGGGCTCATGTTCAAATAGGCCTTCTAGTCCCTTTAGCAGAAAGAAGTACCTCTTGTGTGAGGCTTGAGTCGTAGCTCAGGGGAAATAGAGGGATGTAGGCACTATGACTACTTGGAAGAAGAGTTGAGCCTCACCCCAGACACAGGCTAGGGTGTTCTTGCACAATCGGGGTTGAGGGGGATTTTGGAATTATATTAGATTGGTGGTGTGGTGACATAGGCTCGGGTCTCTCGCTCTAACTACTGTGAAAGATCACTTTGAACAAATCTCAGGACAAGTTTTGCACCATCGCAAAATAACAACAAGGTGAGGAATCCCAATTTCAGTTTATCGGGGGACATTTAGTTGATTGGGTGGAATATATTAGAGTGCTGCTTTGTTGGTCACAAAACTACAGTGCAAAACAAACAGAACCTCATCCCATAGGACAGGGATCAAGTCATCCCCGTTTCTGCTTTCTAGGGTCTTGTCCTGATATTTACTGATTATCTCCACTTGGATGTTTTAAGTTATTTCCAAAAGTAAATTCATCATTCTCTTCCCTAATACATGAAACCACATGCAAATCATTACCCGCTTTAAAACTGAGCCTTTCTCTGACCTATCATCGTTGACCTATTGTGAACCAATCTTTGACCTATTGTGAACCAATCACCAAACCCTCCTCAACTCCTAAACATCACCTTGGTTCATCTCTATGGTCATGATCAACAACTAGCCTGAGGAGCATCTTCTTTGGTTTGGATTTTTTAATGACTTTCTAAATGATCCCCTTGCTTCCACTTTTGCTCTTTTCAAATGATTCTTTAAAAGCACAACTTTGTATGTGTATATCTTATTCAAATGTTGTACAGCAGTTGTTACACACCGAATTTGTCATTTTGCAATTGACTGAATTCATTCAGCATAATTTCCTCGAGATTAATCCGTGTTATGTGTGAGGTGTTTTGGAGAGTTTTCTTCATTCCTGAACAATATGCAGTATTTTGTTATACATGTGTACTCTAGTACACGTCAGTTGGTGCGCTTTGACGCTATTTTCATCTTTTAGTTACGATGAATAATACTGCAATGAGCATGGGTGTGCTTACCCATACCTATGCTCGTCTCAGCTCTTGTTTCTCTAAGATAAATACCTGATAGAGACATTGCAGGCTGATAGGATATTTCTAATCTTTTAAGGAAATGCCATATCATTTTCCATAATGGTTGCGCCATTTTTTTCTCTCTCACCAGCAGGGTATGGTGTCTACACCCTAACAAACACGGTTGATTCTTGGTTTTTGTTTGTTTGTCTTATCTTCTCCCTTTTGAAGGGAGGAGACCAGAGGAGATGAGTAAAAGCAATGGGCGAGACTGTTGACAGGTGGTAACTTAGATGAGATGGAAGATGGTAGTTCACAAATTGAAGAAGAGAAACTGAGGATCCATGAATTTAAGTTTGGGTGGGGTCAGATTAGTTGTTTAATCCCCACCAAATTTACAACTAAGGAAATTGTTATAGAAAAATAAGCACTCACCTTTCTTGAAATGAGCAAACAAATACTGAAGAATGTACGACCTTTGTATTTCCTAGCTTTGTCCAATTTCGGGCACAGGGTTGCCTACCACTCACAACATGCTTATTCTACTTTGAGACTGAATAACACCCTAGGGGTTAAACCTGAAGTCATGTTTTGCCAGGTATATAGTGCTGGTCAGGTAGTCTTGTACATAACAAACAGCCATTTGGGAATGAAGTATTTTTGTTTCCTCTCTCAAGTGGAAGGCCCACCGTCAATTAATCCGGAGGATGACTCAAACAGGAACAATTGTTCACTGCTACCTCCCTGTCCTTTGAGTCCATTTCTTGCTCTGTCTACACATGCCCTCTCCCTGCTATCCAAAAGCTCACTCCCCCTCCTCCTAGTAGCTTCCCTCTCTGACCTTCTCCTACCCACCAGATATAACTGCTCACACTGACTCCTGCCTGTCTAGTCTCTCATGCATAGAATGAGAAGCTTTTGAGGTCCCTTACATTATTCCCTATGCTTTCATACCTTCACTATTCAATATCATCTGCAATTTTAATTAGTCAATATTCCCTTTGCCTGATCATTAATGAAGTTGAATAACTTGGTGAAAAATAAAGGAAAAAACATCTCACTAGATTTGCACAAAATAGAAACTTTTAATTATCTTTAAAAAAAATTGTCTTCTTCAATTCATTGGAATGAACCCAATTGATGGGAACCCCCAAAAAGTTAGAAGTCAGCAATATAAAATTGCAATGGGATTAAAAAATAGTACTAAATTAAAATCCCAGGAACTTATCTGAAACATTTCATTTGTGGCACAACACTGTCCCATTAATTACCAATATTATTTTTCTCTCTAAATACCTACTGATGTGGTTAGGTGCTGTCAAGATGGTTTCTGATTGATATGAATCCTCTTTACTATGGGGAGAAAAAAAAACAACACTGCCTGATTCTGTGCTAGCTTCACAATCATCGCTACATTTGAGCCCATTGCTGCAACAGCCACTGTTTCAATACATCTCACTGAAGATCTTTTTTGATACGTTCTGTTCAGCCAAATATGATATCCTTCTCCAAGTCCATCCTGATAACATGTCCACAGTACATAAGACAAAGTCTTCGCATCTCCAAATCTTAGGAGGGTTCTGTCTGCACTTCTTCCAAGATAGACGTGTTTATTCTTCTTGCACTACATGATATATTTAATATTCTTCAATACCATAATGGAAGTGTATCAATTCTTTTTTTTATTCCTTCATTGTTCAGCTTTCATATACACATGAAGCAACTGAAATTAGGAGTTTGGCTTAGGTCAGGTACACCTTAGTTCTTGGAATGACATTTTGTTTAAAAAAAACTAAACATTTTATTATGAGTTAGATGGAGGTTTACAGAATAGATCATCAGTTTTACATTCAGCAACTCATCAAACCTTTCAAAGTCTTCCCCTAATTTCATCATTCCCCTCCCCCCAATCTATCTCTTGAATATTGTCTTCTCCTCCCAGGTTAACACCTATCTACTACCCTCCAGCCTATGAATTCCCTTTGATCTGTTTGCCTTTGATCCTAGTAATCATCAAAGGCATTTTAAGTCTAATACCCTTTTCTTGATTTTTTAAAAAACAGCAGGCACTTAAAATATTTGTCCTTTTTTGATCGACTAATTTTGCTCAGTATAATATCCGATACACTCATATGTGATGAGATTTTTCGCAGATTCATCTTTATTGTTTAATGTTGCACAGTATTCCGTCATGTATATGTATCAACATCTGTTTATCCATTCTTAAACAGTACTGACAAATCTAGTTTTCCACTAGTAGAAAAAAATGATCCTGGACCCATACCAGACCCCATCTATAAAAATAAGCGTGAAATGGATTAAAGATCTAAATGCCAGCCCTACTGCTGTGATTATCATCAGTGAGGAAAAAAGGGACAAACTGAAGAGTTCTCATAACTGGCATGAACCCATTATCAAAGAAAGCAAGAAACACACACAGCAGAAGAAGTAACTGGGCTCTCCTCAGTGGCATGTAGCAGGTGTAAAGTAGGGCATTTGGGGGAATCCCAGGGACCCAGACCAGGTGCCATCCAACACTGGGACACTGGGTGAGGGTTAGGGTTAGCACACAGCATGTTAGAGAAACAGCGTAAGAGGCATCACATAAGCGAACCCCACTAGGTGAACTGTAGTCTACCTCAGAGACACTTTTAATTTGAGGATGTAAGCTGGGAAATGCATCGTGTCTGAGGAAGCAGAAAACAGCTGTATCCAGAGTGGTGTACTGTTGGTTGACAGGCAAAGGAAATTTTTTTTGCCACACCGACACCTGTATGTAGTATTAACATACGTACTAAAATAAGTATATCTGGAGGCTGATTATGGAAGAAATTGTATAATTATGTTTGACATGATTGAGCTATGGAATGCTATGACATATGTATGCATTAATTTCATAGTTATGAGTTCTGGGCTCACATAAATCCTAGCTCCAACTTAAGAACATTTTGTTTTCACATCCTGGCTCTGCTGCATACTCAATTTCACTAAATGATCACTGAAGATAAGGGGCCTATGACAAAGTGTGGTGAAGAAAGCAGACAGTGCCCAGCTATCAAACAAAATAGTGTCTGGGGTCTTAAAGGCTTGTATTCAAGCAAGCAGCTATCTAAGTGAGGAGTCAACTAAGTCCACACAGAAGAAGCATGTGTGATCCAAAGATGACAATTACAAAATTCATATATGGTGAAGAGAAAAGTATTAGAGCTAAAATTATGACCACTCAATTTGGAGAAGGCTATGGAGAACAGTGGAAGCCCAAAACCCATCTGCAGAGTATCTAATCAGCCTGAGCTGCTGGCCGATCCACTCTAGCCAAGGCAAGAGTCTCCAACAACCTTTCTGTCAGACAGAGACCATTGTAATCTGGATTATCCAGGATCAAACTTGGTACCAGTCTAGCTATTCTCCCTATAATTGCAACCTGTATTAGTACTGGGTGCAAGTGTCTCTTGGATATTCCATGACAGCAATTTCTTCCTCAGCTTTTTTGAACATTGATGGGGGTCTTCTCATGCGTATGCCTCATTTGTATTTTTGGATTTATACCAATATGATCTTATGCTTAGCACCTGAGTGTGATTGTCTGGCACTGTTTTCTGTTGGATTTCCCAGGTGTGAAGCACAGGAGGAGTGGATGTATGATGATAAGTGTTACAGGGTGGTGTAGAGAATGCAGAGGTAGGGGATAGGTGATAAGGAGGGAAGGGGGATTTCGGGAGTGAACAGTTGTGGGGTGGGGGCGTGGAAGGGAGCACCAGAATTGATAGTGATGACACAGCTCAGTTTGAAAGCAATGCGGTCATGGGGGAGTGGGTGTGGGAGGCTGTATGATAGCTGTGGTGGTGATTGTACACCTCCCCTTGATGTGATTGAACAATTGAGCTGTTCAATTGTATGATATGTGAATAAAACAATAAAACTATTGGGGTAAAAAAGATATGTGCATCAAAAGCCTTACACTAAAGAGTGAAAGGAGAACTCACATACTAGGAAATCTTTTGGACGTGTTTGCTTTTTGTCACTTTAAAGAGGTCTTTTGCTACAGATTTACCCAGTGCAATATGTCCTTTGATTTGTTGATTTCTATTTCTATGGTTGTTGTTTGTGAAGGCTATCTGAAATAAAATATTGAGAATTGGAATACTTTTTTCCATTTTCATGAATATTGCTTATTGTTCTAGTTGTGGAAATTTTCATTTTCATTATGCTGACATGTAATCCATAAAACAGTCTTTGCTCTTCATGAGTAAGTGCTTCAGATCCTCTTTTTTTGCACAACCAACTTTGGGTTACTTGCATATCACAGATTGTTAATGAGTCTTCCTCCAAATCTAGCATCATGTTCTTCAAATACTTTACCATCTCAGATGATTTGCTCATCTCATAAATTGAATGTGTATAATGAAAAGTTACACTCTTTCTGCACACCTTTCTTGATTTTTAGGCAGGTAGTATCCTCTTCGTCTGCTCAAAGAACTGCCTACTGATCTAAGTACAAGTTTCAAATGAGTCCAATTAAGTACGGTGGAATTCCAAGTTTTTGCAATGCTATCCAATTATTTTTGTAAAAACTATGTATGCCTGTAAATATTTACTGAAGCAGAGTGCCACACGTGTCTTGCTCAGAGTGGCTGGTAATAACGGCCTACCTTTGGGATAGCAGACATGTCCTTGACAACTGTGTCATTCCTGCTCCCACTGCATACTTTAACGTTTCCCATTGCAACTGAATTGCTTTCAACCAAGAGAAACCCAGAAGGACACAGATATGCTCCATAGGGTTTTGTAGACTGTGATTCTTTCACTCTTGGATTGGTTGGTGAGTTCAAACTACTGACCATTGGATTCATAGCAAAGTACTTAATCAGTACTTAACCAAGTACTTAAACACTGAATCTCCAGAGCTCCTTCTGCATGCATTGAAACTCATGGCCATCGAGTCAATTTTGACTCATTGCAAACCAATAAAGTGGGGTAAAATTACCTTGATGGGTCCCAAAGTCTATGACTCTTTACAGGAACAGGAAGTCTCATCTTTCTCTCTCGGAGCAGCTGGCTGGAACTGCTGACCTTCTGGTTAGTAGCACAATGAGAGCACCTCGTGGCATAGTACCAAAGTAATCCAGAAACGTCTATTTCTGCGTATAGATAACACTTTAAGGCGAAGGTGAGTATGGAAAGGAAAGTCAATACTGATTGCAAAATTGCAGTGGATTTCTTTATGGATGCTACCAGGACAGATCAGTCAATAAGCAAGTGAGTGTGTGCATGAGCTTAACCTATCAGCCACAACAGGGCCATCAGTTGTCCAGAGTACAGATTCATAGATGTCAAGCAGACAAGAGGCAAGGAAAAGTGAGATGAAATTAAATTGATACCAGCTCCAGTGAGCAGGCTGGGAACAAAGTTCACGTCGAATCATGAGAGTGCCGACCCACAAGTGGTTTTAAGCTTTGAGGCCTTTGCCACTTCAACACCTTCGTTGATACCTGTCTTCTATGGTGCCCCTGCATGCAATTGAAACTTTATCTTGGCAGCTCCCTTGGGAATATACTGTTGTTTTCTAATAAATAAGAGGTTAGGGTGAGCTGTCAAGTGTAACTTGCTACATTCACACAACTTTCTACATTCACGCGCTAATCAATGTGAGTGGTTACTAGGCAAAGATGGATGATCATACTCATAGATACCAAGTCTTTGATATGATTTGAGAGAAGCATTTTGCACACCCACAGCTGCTGACTCAGCAACTTCAATACCACTCTTTGTCATGACACAAAGACAAAAGTATGCTCTTACACATGTCCTGGTAAACATACAATGGAACTCCAATCCCAACTCAAATAGACTACTGCAATGAACATAATCAAGTTATTTTTAACTGTATAGCATTCACAAGGGTAATATCTTAAATTCCATAAAGCATACTACTGAAAATCTTAATTTTAAAATATATTTGGCATACACATGAACATAATCTAGCATAGATTTAATTTTATACTAATAGAGTAATTTAATATTACATAAATATAGCAATTGTGCTCCAAATACTGAAAATATTAATGTTTATGTAACATGAAAAGTTTTAATTTATTAATCCAGTGTGCTTCATTTTTATCGTCTGTTGCATGAAACAGTAATTGATCTCACTGTGTATATACAAATAAATGAGGTATTAGGCACATTAAGATGACACAAATCCAATACTTATCACACAAATATGTTTCTATTTTGCAAGAATGAGTGTATTTCTAAATTTGCCTTCCAAATAAGCATCAGAAAGGTACATTTATATTTTATCAGAATATTTATGGATATCCATGTAAAGAAATTGAACAATTCCTTGACTTGAGGAAAGAAATTAAATGAATATTTAAATAATGTATCTTTTCATTTATCTTACATTTGTCTTTTTTGAATTTATTTTTTATTGCTAATTAGGTGGGGATTTACATTTCAGACTATAAACTCTGCATTCAACAGTTCAAACCACTCATCAACCCTGACCCCCATAATCTCCCCTACCACCCACACCTCTGATTGCTCTTCCCCCTGTACAGGCTTCTGCCCTCTCTTTCTCCCAAGTTAATACCTGTCAGACTTCTAGTCTGTTGCTTCATTTTCCCAACCTTGGCTTCCTCTCATTGGGAACTTCCAAGTATATTTCCTTTGGCATGCAAATCTTAGTTTTTAATACTTGTAGTAGTGTTCTCATATAATATTTATCCTTTTTTGTTTGGCTAACTTCACTCAGAATAATGTTATCAAGGTTTGTCTAGGTCATGAGGTGCTTGGTGGACTCATCATTGTTAATAACAATGCATAATATTCCATTATGTGTATGTACCAATGTTTATCCCTTCTACTGATGGACAATCGGGCTGTTTCCCACTTCTTGCTATTGTGCACAGTGCTGCAATGAACATGGAGTGCATATGTCCATTAGTGCTATGCCTCTTATTTAATAGGGTATATATCCAGCAGTGGTATTAGTGGTTTATGTGTTAGACAGGGTTCTCTAGAGAAACAAAACCATGACATTTATGCAGATAGATAGATAGATAGATAGATAGATAGATAGATAGATAGATAGATAGAGCACAGAGGAATGTAACAGCTAATTAGTCCACACAGCAGTACAAAGGGCTCAGTTCAACTCACTTCCATGGAACAGTTAATATACTGGAAGTCCTATAACTCATGAAGGCTGCTGGGGCCAAGGTCAAGAAGACAGATAGCTGAGTCTTCCCAAGGGAAATATAGTGCAGTCCAGCCACAGGCAGCAAACAGCAGGGCAAGTCACCAACAGTCAGCAGCTTAGGAGCTTAGTGAAGCAGGCCCGGATGGAATATTGAATTCAAGCAATGGAAGACAAAAGGATCTGGCAGCCTCAAGCTCAAATGATGTATACACCAGCAGCGTGCCAAAGCAGGTCTCAAAGGAACCTCAAGCTCTAACAACACTACCTACAGTTTGGCTATCCCACAGGTAGTGTAGCTCACAAATTGAGGCAGAGAACTAGCTAAAGCAGCCACTTATTGTCTGATCACCAGAGAGGGAGGGGTGGACCTTGCTGAGCCATTTATCTCTTTGCCCTCCAATCAAACTGTGACCTTCTTCATCTCATATGTTCCTAATGGCCAGGTTGGCACAATAAACCTACCTATCACAGTTTATGAAGAATTTTTGTTACCAGGTCTTTGAGGTAGTGCCATATCACTTTCCACAACAATTGCACATATTGACAGACTCACCAGAAGTAGATGAAAGTTCCAATCTCCCTGTACCTCATCACTCTCTGCAGAATGCATTGTTTTCTCCTTCCTTCCTTCGTTCCTTCGTTCCTTCCTTCCTTCGTTCCTTCGTTCCTTCCTTCCTTCGTTCCTTCCTTCCTTCGTTCCTTCTTTCCTTCCTTCCTTCGTTCCTTCCTTCCTTCGTTCCTTCGTTCCTTCGTTCCTTCGTTCCTTCGTTCCTTCCTTCCTTCGTTCCTTCGTTCCTTCCTTCCTTCGTTCCTTCCTTCCTTCGTTCCTTCGTTCCTTCCTTCGTTCCTTCCTTCTTTCTTTCTTTCTTTCTTTCCTTTTCTTTCTCCTTTTTAAAATTGGGTTGTATGTTCAATATAAAGTGATGTCTTATGTTTGTTTTGATTTGTATCTCCCAGATGGCTAATTATTGTGAGCAACTTTTTCATATGTATGTTAGGTACTTGAAGGTTATTTTTGCTGAACTATCTGTTTGTGCCCCGTTCCCACTTTTATTAAATTTTTTTGAGGTGTGGCAGCTTTCTATATATGGAAAAATTAGTTCTCTATTTTGTTATTGCTGAAAACTTTTTCTCAGATCATGAGTTCTCGTTTTACTCTTAGAAAAATAATAATTTAATTGACATTTAATTCAATCGTTCACACATATCAAGAAGAGCTTAACAATCATTGCCACTTTCAATTTTAGAACAGTGTCTTCTTTCTCGTACTCATTATTGTGAGCCCTCCATTTACCCCCACACTCCATTGTCATACCCCTAACAAATTATTAATAAGTAATACAGTTAATGTACCTATAAACTTACTTACTCTGGATTTCATACACATGAAAACATTCAAAACCAAAACAAAGGGCAAAGAAACAAAATACATTAACATTTCCAAAATAAAACAGAAAAATAAATTGAATAGAAAGCAGACTGTATATCTGTGGGATTAGAAAACTTCGTCTTTCTCCCAGTGAGTGGTTGGTGGCCTTGAACTTCTGATCTTGTGGTTAGCAGCCCAATGCATAACCAGCAAACACTGTTGAAAAAAAGGAAATTTTACAGGTGTAGCACAAATTTTGGGACCACAATACATGAAGTGTTCATTTTCCCAGATTAAAAACGTCAGTCACGGAAACTACTTACACAAACAATAAGGGTTGGAGATAGGGCAACATTTTCAATAATACCCACTCATCAAGGCAGAACCATGCCAACTAGACTAACGTGTCATAAAAAAGCAAAGAGATTATGGAAATAGTAAACATTCGGTGGCCCTGATCTGCCATTTGTTGGGATCTGTCAAAGCAAGAGATTTGAACCAAAGTCCAATGACCTGAAATTCCATAACCTTGGGATAGCAGTTACCAAGGGTGTTTCAGCCTTACATCTGGGGAGTATTTTATTTATTTAAATATACAGGCAAGTTTCAGGGTAAAGTACAGTTCATGCTAGGGTTTTCCAAATTGTATCCTTCTTCTGTGGTCTATGAAGCATACAGTATACTTTGAAAAGTCAGGTCAGAGTCTAAAATCCCAGTTGTCTATAACATGTGACCTGGGGTCACCAAGGCCTGGATAGGGACTGAGCCAAAAGTGTCCCATTAGGAATATAATTCCAGACATATTTTCCTCTTAGGGGTCATCATAAGTGATGTTAAATGTTTTTCCCAATGGAAGGTTCCTCCACCTGGTTTATCCACCAACATATTTATAATAACCTTCTCACTCTATGTCCCCCTGCACCCCTGCCTTGACTTAAATTTCCAGTAAATGTCAATAATCTATCTTGTTAGAGTGTCTATTGATTTGGGCATGACCCTAGAACAATGTAATATGGCAGGTCTTATCCCTCTCACCCTGTTGTGATAAATTGACACCATCTGAAGTGAGCCCTACCCTCTCAAAGTGCTGTTTAAGATGTACAAATAAAGTTGTGACATGTTTCATGGGAAGTAAGCAGAGACACTACATTTTCACTTGAGAGACTGGATTAGAAGGTTATATAACCTGAGAACAGAATATTGCCTTTGTCTTGATGTTTATTCTTATATCAGTGGTCAAATATATTTGTCCTTTTGATATTGAGGGCCTTCCGTCAGCATAATAGTTCCCAGACCCATCCATGCCACGAGATATCTCATGGCTTCAAAACTTTTTAAAGAATGCATAGTATTTCACTATGTGTATATACCAGAGTTCCTTTATCATCCATTCTTCTACTGAGAGGCATTTGGGCTGTTTCCAGCTTCTTGCTGTTGTGAACTGTGCTGCAACGAACATGACAGAGCGTGCATCTGTTCATGCTATTGCTTACGTCTTAGGAGCATGTGCCCAGCAGAGCTACTATTGGGCCATATGGTATTTCTATTCCTAGCTGTTTTAGGTAGCATCCTAGCACTTTCCACAATGGTTGTACATGTCTACAAGCCCACAGCAGTATGTAAGACTTCCAATCTCTCTGCATGCTCTCCAGCATTTCTTGTTTTACTTATTTATATTTTTTATTTGGCTTTGGTTGGGTGTAAGATGGTATCTCTTCATTGCTTGATTTGCATCTCCTGGATGGCTAGTCATCATAAACCTTTTTGAATGTGTTTCTTAACCATTTGAGTCATTTTGGTGAACTCTCCATTCATGTCTTTAGCCCACTTTTTAATTGGATTGTTTTTTAATTTCTATGTTGTAGAAATCTATAGTTTTTTTAATTAGTCCCTTTTCCATTCTAAGTCAGTGGGCTCTCTTGTTCACTATTTCGAGGAAGTCTTTTGATGAGCATTGGGGTTTTATTTTTACTAAGTCCCAGTCATCTATTTTATCTTCACTATGTGTGCTTCTTCTTTTATTATATATGGTAATCTGTGTGTGCCCTGAAATAGGATGCTTGAATTTGTCCCAGTTTTCTTGTTGGTGATCCTTATAACTCTGGGGTTTACATTCAGTTCTCTAATCCATCTTAAATTCATTTGTGTGCTTGGGATGTGGTAGGGGTCCTGTTTCTGTCTTCTGCAGATGAAGATCCAATTTTTCCAGCACCATTTGTTGTAGAGAGTATCCCTTTACCACTACTGTTCTTTGGCCCTTTGTCAAAGATCAGTTGTGTTATAGGTGGCTGGATTTATTTCTGGGATTTCTATACTGATTAATTGATCTATGTGTATCTATCATTGCACTAGTACCAGACTGTTTACACGACAATGGCTATGTAATCAATTTAGAGGTCAGTTGGTGAACAGCTTCCTACTTTGTTCTTCTGAAGAAGTTGTCTCTTAAGACTTTCTTTTTAAGAAATGTACTGTTGTCATGCTGAACTAAGTAAACTTGGTCATTGAGATGTGGTGCTATTGTTATATCAATTATGTTCAGTGAAATCCATAAAGAAATGAAATTCACATTTTATAAATTTTGTGTACATTGACAATTATATGTCCCTTTTCATTTTGCCAACGGCATACCCTTTAAAAGAAGTATAACCTCAGATAGAATTCTTCCCCTTTGACTGCAGGGCATCACAGCAGGGGCACTATACACAGGTAACTGCTATCGTATTTGATCCCACCTTGTGCAAAGCAAACCAAAGTGCATCTCAGATTGAACATACATCTCTATCGGTAGCATGCTTTCTTGGATCTTTCTTGTGGCTGTCAGATATTGAGATCGTTTAGGTTTATTGCACTAACCTGGCCTATAAACACATCTGAGATTAATTGGAGAGATAAATGGCTTGGTTAGCCTCACCCTTTTGGTTCTCTGGTCTCTTGCGCTCTGATGGTTGGACCAGTGTGTGTCTGCCTTAGCTAGTTTTCTGCCTCAGCTGGCAAGGCTCACTTCCTGTGAGAAATCCCTGGGGGAAAGCCCCATGGACCCTACCCTGATGCAGCCCTGGGTGCTGGAGAAGCAGTATGAAAAACTATGCCAATACTGAGATGCTTACACCGCCACTAGATTGAAAGATTTTCTACTCACTGGCCTGTGATTCTCCTGCATTCAGCATCATTGTGTGTGTTTTGTGAGTTTGAGAACTTTGTAGATTGGTGTCAGGCATATTAACTAAGTTGGACATATGGACAGGGTTGGGATGCTTTCTGAATGTACATTTACCCTTTATATAAAACACTCTCTTATACATCTTTGAGCTTCTGGGGATTTGTTTCCCTAGGTTACCCAGACTGACACAGGTATCAGTAGTACTCCAATGGATTGTGAAGAGGGCAGATAGTGATGGGAACTAAGTACTATTTTAAGATGAAAAGCAGTTAGGCTGATCTGCAAGGGCTCATCAACAAACAGCATATGATATGAAGGAATATGACATTATTTCAAACTGGTGAGGTAGTGGTTGCATGTTTAGCTGCTAACCACAAGGTTTGGAGTTCGAAATCATTGGGTGCTCAACACAACAGCTGAAGAGAAAGCAGGTGCATAAGCAAATGTATGTGAAGAAAGCTGATGGTGCCCGGCTATCAAAAGATATAGCGGCTGGAATCTTAAAGGCTTGAAGTTAAACAAGCAGACATCTAGCAGGGAAGCAACAAAGCCCACATGGAAGAAGCACACCAGCCAGTGTGATCACATGATATTGAAAGGATCAGTTATCAGGCATCAAAGAATAAAAAATCATATCGTGTGTTCACCTCCATGATATAATCACTGAAGACAAATGGGTGCATAAGCAAATGTGGCAAAGAAAGCTGATGATGCCCGGCTATCAAAAGATATAGCATCTGGGTTCTTAAAGTCTTAAAGGTAAACAAGCGGCCATCTAGCTCAGAAGCAACAAAGCCCACATGGAAGAAGCACACCAGCCTGTGCGATCACTAGGTGCTGAAGGGATCAGGTATCAGGCATCATCAGAACAATGAATGAGGTGGGGAGTGCAGAGTGGAGACCCAAAGGCCATTTGTAGGCCACTGGAGATCCCCTTGCAGAGAAGTCTCAGGGAGGAGACGAGCCAGACAGGGTGCAATGTAGCAACAATGAAAAATACAATTTTCCTCTAGTTCCTAAATGCTTTCTCTCCCCCCACACTCCCCTTATAATCCCAAGTCTACCTTGCAAGTCTGGCTAGATCAGAGAATGGACATTGGTACAGATAGGAACCAGGAACACAGGGAATCCAGGGTGGATGATCCCCCTCAGGACTAGTGGTGTGAGTGGCGATACTGGGAACATAGAGGGAGGGTGGGTTGGAAAGGGGGACCCGATTACAAGGATTTACATGTGACCTCCTCCCTGGGGGACGGACAACAGAAAACTGGGTGAAGGGAGACGTCGGACCGGGAAAGATATGACAAAATAATGTTATAAATTATCAAGGGTTCATGAGGGAGGGGGGAGCGGGGAGGGAGGGGAAAAATGAGGACCTGATGACAGGGGCTTAAGTGGAGATCAAATGTTTTGAGAATGATGAGGGCAATGAATGTACAAATGTGCTTTACACAATTGATTTATGTATGGATTGTGATAAGAGAGTTGTATGAGCCCCTAATAAAATGATTCAAAAAATAAAAATAAAACCATCTAGCCATTTCAATGGCATAGGATTATAAATAGTATTTTCATTCTTTGGGGGAGGTTTTTCTAGAGACCATAATAGACTGCTACCTTGAGAGTCCTAGCCTCAAAATTGCTCTTTTGTTCATTGATTTCAGACATTTTTGTTGTTATGAATCATCAAAGTAATTAGATAATCTTTTCTTCTTTCCAGCTGTGATCCCCTGGAAAAATTTCTTCTGGCCTTCAGAAAGCAATCCAGTCCTTGACTCCAGAGAGAAGGTTAGTATTGTCTCATTTTCAGGCATTGCCACAGATGGTTGGAAACAATAAAGACATGACTATGCAAAGGACTGAGGACTTTCAGCTGTTGCTTTGTTGAGATCTATTGAATTTCAGGCACTAAGAGAAAGTAGCGTGTGTGTGTGTGTGTGTGTGTGTGTGTGTGTGTGTGTGTCAGGAGGGACACTGGAGTTTTTCAATCACTGTTAGCTTTCCTTACCCCAATGGCCCTCACCTGAAAATGTTATCTTTATATATAAATGAAGTAAGGTACACTACTTGCATGCTTTGCCATGAAAGCTAGCATTAAGCTCTACAAGTAGAGTGGCTAAGTGTTTGCCTGCTAACCCAAAGGTTGATGGTTTGAGTTCACCAAGTGCTCCTTTGAAGAAAGATTTGACACACTGCTTTCTTAAAGATGTAGAGCCTTGGAAACCTGATGGGGCAATTCTACTCTGTCATAAAAGTTCACTATGAGTAGAGATCAAATCAATGTCAAGGGATTTTTATAAAGTATACAAGAAATAATAAGGATGCGTAGGTTGCTAATTAAAGGTTGGCAGTTGTAACCCACTCATTGATCCTGGGAGAGAAAGACCTGGAAATATATTTTCATAAGATTATACCCTATGAGTCGAAAGGAACTCCACAACAACAAAGCATACAATGATACCGAGTTATGAGAAGAGTCCTGGCTACAACATTAGATGATTAAATGGTCCTTTTTATTTAGCTGTGTGATTTCTGCTCAACAACTTCCCTTTCTGAGCCCTGTTTCATTTCTACACGAAGTTAAAATATCATATATATATATATATATATCACAATTAGGACTTGAGCTAGATAATCATAAAGGCAACTATCTGGTTCTCAGTTTGTTGATTTCTTGAGTAGTGCTCATATGCAAGCTCCCGCTGAAGTGGAAGAAAAGTAAAGCAAGCCCCTGAGAATCAAAGTATGACATGATTATGCTCTCCCTGAAGTCGGAAGTCATCTCTATCCCAGGTTTTATACATTGAGCAAAGAGCAGGCCAGTTGTGGGAGGATGTAATGAACATCATGCATGAAGATACCAAAAGGCAGGAGAGAAAGAGAAGTTCAAAATAAAACTAAGAAGACACTCTAGAATTTATTCCTGAAATCTCAAATGCAAATTCACTGGAATCAAGTTAATACCAACTCACAGTGATCTTTTAGGAAAGAGCAGAACTTTCCCAGTTGGTTTCCAAGGCTATAATTTATTTTTTAAATCATTTTATTAGGGGCTCATACAACTCTTTTCACCATCTGTACATACATCATTTGTGTCCAGAACATTCTTACATATGTTGCCATCATCATTCTCAAAACACCTGCTTTCTAGTTGAGCCCTTGATATCAACTCCTCATTTTCCCTCTCTCCCCTCAACCATCCCCCCTGAACCCTTGATAATTTATAAATTATTATTATTTTATCATATCTTACATCATCTAATATCTCCCTCACCCACTTATCTGCTGTCCGCCCCCAAGGGAGGAGATTATAAGTAGACCTTGTCATTTGTCCCCGCTTTCTCCCTCACCTTCCCTCCACCCTCCCAATATCGCCACTCTCACCACTGATCCTCAGGGGTTCATCTGTCCTGGATTCCCTGTATTTCCAGTTCCTATCTGTGCCAGTGTGCATCCTCTGGTCCAGCTCGATATGTAAGGTAGAAGTGGGATCATGATAGTGGGGGGAGGAAGCGTTTAAGAACTAGAGGAAAATTGTATATTTCATCATTGCTACACTGCACTCTGATTGGCTCGACACCTCCCCGCAGCCCTTCTGCAAGGGGATGTCCAATTTTCCCCAGATGGGCCCTGAGCCCAGCCAGTCTATTATTCTCTGTCTCTTAAGGCCAGAGTTCAAGCCATTAATATTCAGGGTTATTGAGTCTATCTGTGGCCCCTATGATGTCATTTTATGTCTTTTGTGTTGGGTGTTTTCCTACCTCCCTTTCTTTTCTGTGGGTTGTGCATATGTGTGTTTGTGGTTCATTCTTGCCTTCTTTCCATCGTTGAGCCACTTCTGTCTTGGGGGCTGTTTTCCCTTTGATGGTCTCTGGATGGAGTTGTTCTATGTCACGCTCTCATTTTGGCGCTTGGCGAGTGTTGTTCTTCTGCCCATACTGGGTCAATGAGGATCTTTTGTAGTGCTGGGTTCCTTTCAGCATATTCTTTGAGACTTTCCTTGTCTAGGAAGACTCTCACTTCTCCCTCAATTTTGATAGATAATTTAGCTGGATAGAGTATTCTTGGGTTTGGATTATTTTCCTGCTATTTTGGAATATGCTGCTCCACTGTCTCCTCTTCTTTAGAGTGTCTGCTGACAGGTCTGAGCATATTCTTATCTGCTTGCCTTTATATGTGGTTGCCCGTTTTTCCCTCACCGCTCTCATAATTTTCTCCTTTTCCTCATAGTTGGTAGTTTAACAACTGTATGTCTTGGTGACTTCTTCAATCTAGCTGATGGTCTTTCAGCCTCCTTGATATGTGCCTGGTTTTCATTTATTATGTTAGGGAAGTTTTCCTCCAAGCATTCCATCACTATTTTGTATGCTGGTTTCCTTGGTGTGCGTTCCGCCGGCAGGCTGGTAATTCTGATGTTGTTCCTTCTCATGGGGTCAGACATAGCTCTTCGGCTTCTCTGATGGACTTGTAGACTTTTTCTCAGGTTTTTAATTTCTGCTTGTGAATCCTCTAGATCACTGGTGCGGTTCTCTGCCTCCTCCGTTCTCTGGGTGAAGTCTGTAAGTTTGCTATTAGTTTTTGTTGTCTCTCCCTTTAACTTCTGTATTTCCCTTTGGTGCATGGCCTTTATTTTCTCTATCATTTCATCCTTTTTCTGTAATGCTTTCCTCGTGTCCTGTATGGCTCCAAGCAGAATTCTGAAGATTTCTTGCTGTGGGAGGTCAACCTCTGCCTTTTCTATGACTGCTGTTAGGTCCAGGTGGTCCTCTGGCATTGGGTTTGTTTCTCTTTTCTTGTTGAAATTGTGGAAGCAGTTGCTGTTTTGGGTCGGTATGTTGGAACTTGATGCCATTTTCCTGGGTTTCTCAGAGGCCTGGACTCTCTCTTTTGAAGGTTGGTGTTGGTGTTTCAGCTGGATACCTTTAGCCAACTGTCTCATGGGGTTGTGTTTCACTTTGATCTGCTGGGGATTCCCTCTCACCTTGATGTATGGTTTGTGCTCCAGTCACCTTTAGGTCTCTTTATAGGCTATTTGCAGCTGTGCACGCTGGGGTCTGATAGAAAGTGTTGGCTCCAGTGCAGGGGAGTGTATTTAGGGTATGAGTTGGGCATTGGGTGATCTGTTTCTGGCTAGGGGCACTTCCCTCAGGTAGGCAGGTGGGAGGGCCCCCCCCCCCCCCCCCGCGACTGGTGTACAGATGCACTGGCTTGGAGCCAGCCCAAAGGGTGGGACAGGGTGAGCAGGGAGAAGGGAAAATGCAGTGAGAAAGTCCCAAAGTCTTGGGTTCCTATGCCAGAGCTGCAGAGAGTTCTGCCAGACTTGGGTCCTCTGCCTGGCAGGCCTGAAGCAGTGTGGCAGGATGGGAACCTCTGCGTGCTTGTGTGCCTGCACTTCCACCCTTGTGAGGGCGTGCGCCTGTATGGGGTGGGGGTGGGGGGGAGGCCCAGGGAGGGGACTGGCTTTCAGATCTGCAAGGAGCGCAGAGAAGTGGCGAGCACCCCTGAGCTGAGCCCTCTGAGCATGCGGCAGGTATGATTGGCAGTTTGCACAGAGCACTAAGGCAGGACCGCAGCCTCTGCCTTCTGCCTGGCTGTGGCGCCCGGTGTGTATCTCCCGGTAGAAGGGTGGAGGGTCTGGCCCGCTGGACCACAGGGGTGCCTGGGTGGGGCCCGAATCTGCAGGGCGTAGGGGATATGCTGGTTGGAGCAAACTCACGGACCCCAGGCACCTACAGGCAGGGTGGGGTTACTGACTGGCAGTTTTGTGCGAAGCACCTAGGCAGGCACAGCCTCCGCTATGCACCTGGCTGCCCTGTGGCGCTGGTCCCAGCAAAGCGGGCACCCCAGCACTGCACCAGAGATCATGGGTGTCCACACAGAGCCCTGGAGATCAGGTGGGGGTCCACCTCTGGGTCTGAGAGATGCTCTGAGTGGTCGTGGGAATTGAACAGACAGATTTGATACCCCTACTCAGCCTCCAACTCTCCCCACTCACTGATCTCTTCGGAGCTCCAGGCATGAGTTACCTATCTGGCTGCCATGTTCCCCTGAGCCTATAACTTTTTAAGACAGTAGAAAAATCTCATCTTTTGCCCAAAGAGCAGGTACTGGCTTTGAACAGTTGACCTTGCAGTTAGCAGCCTGATGGATAATGCACTAAGCCATCAGGGTTCCTGCTCTTCAGCATACTGTAGCTAAAAATAATAGAAAAGAATGGTGAAGTACAATAGCTTATACAAATATTTCAGAGGTCAATGAGAGAAGATGACGTAAAATATTGTAATACACTCTGGAAGACATGGAGCTAGAAAACCAAAAGAGAAGAACATGATCAATGTTTTCAAGTTGCAAGAAGTTAAGAAAAATGTTCAAGTGGTGTAATGGTTACTTGTGGGGCTGCTAACTACAAGGTTGCCAGTTTGAAACCACCAGTGTCTCCTCAGGAGAAAAATGAAGCTTTCTACTTTCATAAAGAGCAAATGTCTTGGAAAACCCTAAAGGGCCATTTTATCCTGTCCAATAGGGTCATTAGGAGCCAGAATCAGCTCAGTAGTAGTGAGTTTTGGGTTTTGAATTACAACATCAAAGGAGATTATGAGGAAAATATTGAATGATGCAGGATACATCAGGAGAAAATGGAAGTAATATACAGCATCATTGTAACAAAAAGAATTTGTTGATGTTCAACCATTTCAGTAGGTAGCATGTAATCCAGAACCAATGTTATTAAATGCAGAAGTCTAATCTATACTGAAGACATTGATTTCTTTTTTCTTTTTTTAGGCTGTAGATCTTGTCAGTATATCAGGTGAGCTGTTTCAACAAATTGATCTCCTTCCCATCCCCTGAGGAGGACGAATAACAGGAACTTGGATGAAGGGAGACAGCAGACAGTGTATGATATGAAAACAATAATTTATAATTTATCAAGCAGTCACAAGTGTGGGAGGGTGGAGGAGAGTGGGGAAAAAAGAGGAGCTGATACCAAGGGCTCAAGTAGAATGAAAATGTTTTGAAAATAATGATGACAACATATGTACAAATGTGCTTAATATAGTTGATGTGTGTAGATTGTTACATGAGCTGTAAGAACCCCCAAGAGAATGATTTATTTTTTAAAAGTGCTGAAAGTGCTCAGTCATGTATGCCAAGAACTTTGGAAGACCTCTACCTGGCCAACCAACTGGAGAGACAAATACCCATGCCCCTTCCACAGAAAGGTGGCCCAACAGATGTGGAAATTATCAAGCAATATTTTTAATATCACAGGTAAGTAAAATATTGTTGAAGCAGAGAACTGCCAGAAATCCAAGTGAGATTCCAAAGAGAACATGGAAGGTGGAATACCAGTACTAATATCAGATGGATCATGCCAGAACTGATCAAGACTGTCATTGTAAGATATGTAATTGCAAATATTGTTTTATCCACTTTTCAAAGCAATGATAAATAATAATAATAAAGAGGATCTACATCAATACTTATCAAAGTGGGTGACACAGCCCCCTGGGGTGTCTGGACCCAGGAGGTTCTGCACAAACAGAAACATACACTTCATCCTGGATTTTGGGATATAGTACAAAAATTTTCATTGCTAGGGCAGTGCTAAGTAATTTTTTTTTTTCTGAAGAGGGGGTGGCAGGCCAAGTAAGTCTGGGCACCCGTGGTCTATTGGTTACAGAAAAATACATCGGAGAAATTAAAAACTCATGAGTTTTTCCTACTGGTCTTAGAGAAACAAATGACCACATTGGGGAGAGGGCCTTGTGGGCAGCTTCTAGACATTGAGAATCTGAGGTCTGCAATCACAAGGAACTGAATTCTGCCAGATCCTGGTTAACTCAGAAGTGGAACCCACACCTCAGATACGATCATAGTCCTGGCTGATGCAGCACTTTGACCTTGGCAGTCTATGATCAAAATCATCTTGCCATTGAGTTATTCCTCCTCATAGATACCATATATAGGTTTTCAAAGATGGTGAATCCTTGATGGAACAGAGCACCTCCTCTTTTCTATTTTTAGACCTACTCGTGGATTTGAACTGCCACCATTGTGGTTAGTACCCCAATGCCTGGCCCACAGTACCACCATGGATCCTTGAAAGACCATGAAGAGGAGGCCAATGTTCCCACAGACAGAATGTATGTTTTGTTTTATTAAATTGGCAATTTGTTACAGAGTGATAAATAACTCCAACTAAAAATATTCACTGCCATCTAGTTGACCCTAAAAGACAGCAGAGAGCTGCTGTTTGGGCATTTGGTGTGTTATTGTTGTTTCGATGCCATCCACTTGGCTCTGACTCATTGTAACCCGACATACAACAGAACCAAACACTGTATAGTCCTGCACCATCTTCGCAATTGTTCCTGGGCCTGAGCCCATGGAAACAGCCACTGTGTCAATTCATCTAGTCATCTAGTTGAAGACCAGCCCCTCTTTCTCTAACCGCCCCCCCCACCACCACCAGCACCACCTCCCCAAGCATAATAACCTTCTCCAGGGCCTGGTCTCTCTTGACAATAGGTTCAAAGAACGTGAGATGAAGCCTTGCCATCCTTGTGTCTGAGGAGCACCCTGGCCCGATTTTTGCACAGATCATTTTGTCTTTCTAGCAGTCCATGGTATTTTTGAAATTCTTCTCCAGCACCACAATTCAAATGCATCTTATAGAAAACATTCTTCTTTGTTTTTTTTGGTATGAGACTTTATATCTTTCTAAGAGTTGATAGTACTATCTTTGTCCTATGGAGTGGCAAGTGGGTTCTAACCAGTGACCTTGTAGTTTATTAGCAGCTCAGTCATAGTCAACTATGCCACAAGGGCTCCTTTTAATTCTCTCTCTCTCTCTCTCTCTCTCTCTCTCTCTCTATATATATATATATATATATATATATATATATATATATATATATATATATATATAAAATCTCCCTTCTCTCTCTCTCTCTCTCTCTCTATATATATATATATATATATCCCTTCTTATATTACTACAAGTTTCAAGAATACAACCTCTTCTACAGTTTTGGAATGTGTAAGCATTAATTCATTATTAAATATGAGTATTCTCACATTTTGTATTTCTAAAAATTTTTAATTCTTCTTCCTCCTACCAATTTACTTTATATAGTTCATGTACAAATTACTGCATATAGTTCATATCTTGATTAAGTTTTACCAATCAACCAATACCCAGAACTAGAAGCATTTGTATCATATCATATTCCTTCCTCTATGGAGCCTGCCACATTGGATCAATTGTTATGCCATCTGAAATCACGTGTATTTCTGGCCTCTCCTGCGTGTTCTCCCTCTATATCTGGGCAACTGTTGGGATCATCATAAGGAGTCCTGGTGGTACACTGGTCAGTGTTTAGCTGTGAACTAGCAGGTTCTCCTTTGGAAGCAACTGACTGCTCCATGGGAGAATGGTGTTACAGGGAACCCCCCTGGGGCAGTTCTACTTTGCCCTATGGGGTCTGTAGGAGTCAGAATAGACTTACTAACAAAGTGCTTTTGGTTTTATGACTTTCGTGCACACATTTCACTTTCGCTCTCACTAAATTTAACTTTCTGCTTAAGAAGAGTTTTCCCACTCTTCTGAAACGTGTCTAAGGACTCCTTCACAGGTGTTTTGTGATTCTCACAATCTGCCTCGCCTCTCCTTTCCCAAGATGTTCTCTCCATGTTTGCCATTTTTCACTTAACACAATTACTCTAGCTTCTCCCTTTGGCCAGTGTAAACAATTACTCCCTTTGCCTAGAGACAGCAAGTCCTCTAAATTTGTTTCAGGACCTAGCAAGTAAGCTCCATCTCCCAAGGCATCTTCTAGGAGATGCTCAGACCTAGATTGTTCTCTTTGGTTATCTTTTTAAAAAATCATCTTATTGGGGTCTCATACTACTCTTATCACAGTCCGTACATACGTGTCAAGCACATTTGAACATTTGTTGCCATCATCATTCTCAAAACATTTTTTTCTACTTAAGCCCTTGGTATCAGGTCCTCATTTTTCCCCTCCCTCCCCACCCTACCTCCCTCATGAACCCTTGATAATTTAGAAATTATTATTATTTTGCCATGTCTCACAATGTCCAACGTCTCCTGGAACCCACTTTTCTGCTGTCTGTCTCCCAGGGAGGGGTTTATATGGAGCTCCTTGTCATCAGATCCTCCTTTTTAACCCACCTTCCCTCCACCCTCCTGATTTCGCCACTCTCCCCACTGGTCCTCAGGGGTTCATCTGTCCTGGATTCCCTGTGTTTACAGTTCCTATCTGTACCAGTGTACATCCTCTATTCTAGCTAGATTTTTAAAGTAGAATTGGGATCATGATAGTGGGGCGAGGAAGCATTAAAGAACTAGAGGGAAGTTGTATGTTTCATCATTGCTACACTGTACCTTGACTGGCTCGTCTCCTCCCTGCGACCCTTCTGTAAGGGGGTGTCCAATTGTCTACAGATGGGCTTTGGGTCCCCACTCCACATTCCCCCTCATTCACAATGATATGATTTTTTTGTTCTATGATGCCTGATTCCTGATCCTATCAACACCTTGTGATCACACAAGCTGTTGTGCTTCTTCCATGTGGGCTTTGTTGCTTCTGAGCTAGATGGTTGCTTATTTACCTTCAAACTTTTAAGACTCCAGATGCTATAACTTTTGGTAGCTGGGCACCATCAGCTTTCTTCACCACCTTTGCTTATGCACACGCTTTGTCTTCACCGATTGTGTGGGGAAGGTGAGCATCATGGAATGCCAGTCTAATAGAACAAAGTATTCTGGCATTGAGGGAGTACTTGAGTGTAGGCCCAATGTCTATCGGCTACCTTAATACCAAATCTATAAATATATTCCCATAGATCTATCTCCCCAGCATCATATATAAATATACTTATACATGTATATGCCTGTATTAAGACCTCTATAAATGGCCTTTACCACCTACTTCTTTCCTTTATTTCCTTTTACTTTCTTCTTGTCCCAGTATCATGCTCAGCCTTTATTTGGATTTTAGTAATTTGTCCCAGTTACATTGCTCTTGATCAAGCCCTACCAGGCCTCCTACACCCTCCTCATCACTGATTATGTGTCACTTGTTGTTCCCTTGTCTCTGGGTTTGTTAACCCCCATCTCCTCCTCTCCCATGTCCCCCTGGAACTATCGGTCCTGTTGTTTTCTTCTCCAGATTGTTTATCCCACCTATCTTAATTAGATAGACCTACAGAGATAATAATATGCACAAAAACAAGACAGCAAAATAAAGCAATGAAAGAAAACAAAACAACAACAGCAATTAAAAAAAGACAAAAAATGAAAAGCCTGTAAATAGTTCAATGTCTGTTTGTTGGCCTGTAGGAGTATTTTCCGTTCTAGTCTGATGGGGTGCTATGCCCTGGCCTCAAAGTCTATTTTTGGTATTCCCTCAAGACTTCCTTGCTCTGTTCCCCTTGCTGTTCTGTTGCATATCCTTAGTGGTTTGTCTCAGTGTGGTGGCATCAGGTCGGACACCATTCTCACACCCTGTGTCCAGTGTTGTCCTCATAGGGCCATGGGTCACTGAAGGATGTCATGTCTCATAGTGGGGTCGGCCCTATGGTCCTTTCTTTGAATCAGCTGCTCTGAGCAGTGATATCATCCTCAAGGCTTGGTGGGTCAGGATGTGTTCCACTCTCTCTTTACTGGTTTCTCATCTCTACTGCAAGACTTTTCACACTAAGTTGTTCAACCAGGATTTCCTAGGCAGTCTTTTACACTAAACACAAAATTCCTTGAGAGCAAAGATTATGTACAGTAGATCTTCAATATATGCTTATTTAACTTTGAAAAAGAAAAAGAACAAAGAATTTTCTACCCTTGTGTATTTAGTGTACCTACCATATATATTCATGTATAAGCCAAGTTTTTTTAGCACATTTTTAAAGCAGTTGCTGTGGTTAACTTAGGTGCCTCGGCTGATATGCAGTAAATAAAATATTCTATTATCTTTTTCAATTGTTCCTCTAGAGATTTTACAAGGGAAGTTGCTATCCCCATCTTATAGATTAAAAACAAAAATGAAGTCAGCAAATATTGATTGTAATTACTAATTGCTAATTCTACGTTTGCTCCTAACTAGAATAAAACACAGCTGAGTAGTCAAAGACGGGGCTCCAGGTCTCACACACATTTCATTGTGCCACGTCTTGCTTGGGAACTGAGTATGCATTTGATGGTAACGTTTCTGATCTTCTGATGGACAAAATACTAGAAATCAAAAAAATAATCATATAAAAGGCTTATGATGAGATAGATGAACTCTGTGAATAAATCCAGCATTTATCACCATTTCTTTCATGTTCTGAATGAATAATAAATACAGCATTAAAATGATGTAATATCTCACGGCCTTAGACGGCATGCTGAATTGAATAGTGTGGTTGGGTACAGTGCATGGAAGAAAAAATAGGGACAGGAATGAACACAGAGTCATTTGGCATGTTGTTCAGGCTTTCCATCTGCTACAATTCCCTGTATTATTGTCATTGTTGGAATCCAGTGTATTAAAAGGAACATGGATTCATATGGACAATGAAGAAATACCTGACAGGAAATAGACTCATATTTGAAAGCATAGTCAGTTATATATTTCTTTTTTCTCCACACCTTGCCAATCTCTTTCTTCTCCTGGGTTTTTGCCTTCACAAATCACTCACACACAGGAGCACAATTCAATTGATTCCAATTCTCTAAGTTGTTGATTGGTGGTCAGGGGATTACAAACTTATGGAAAAAGCCCCATCAGTGTGTTGATAGGAGAACTATGGTCGTGTCCTCTGTCCGCCTCCCTGGCCCATGTGCTTAAGACAAATGGTGCTGATGAAGAGCTTTCTCATCTTATATGAATAACTGCAGACTCCAAGGAATTGAAGTGAAAGAATAAGCCCGAACACAGGTTGGTCAACATAAGTCTTCTGAGTGCAAGTTCAGTATGTGGTAGATATACAACAAATGTTGAAACAATTTCAGGTTTTCTCTTTCATTGATGCCCTGGCATTTAGAGAAGAGAAGGAGCTAAGCTGTTTTGCTGAAGAAACTTTCGTTTTGGTGAGTAATGACATCATGACTATAAGATGTAATGATGATGAAAGCAACAGCAATGATAAGTAATAGAATAATAGTTACACCAACGATGGCTAACAATTACTGTGACTTACCAGTGTTTTATTCTGCAGAACAGGCATTTCCTAACCGCAAATGGGAACTGACAGCACGTTCTTTGCTTCTGATACAATGGAGTCTGACACTGAAGGTGTAGGACCTTTCTTATCCCACAAATATGTGAAACTAAAGCATATTTATTGCCACCTTCTGCCACCTCATTGGAGAAGAAGGGAACAGTCCCTTCACTGTGGAAAACAGAGAATTATTTTTAGCATTCCCAGATTTCTGAATCTAATGAGGAAAGTAGACCCTCCCTATCTTGCAGAGAGCTTGTGAGTTCACAGTTAAGTGTTGAGCAAGCTGTGGTCAGCAGGTCACCAGTTCAATAACTCATAATTCTGGCGAGGGACAGAGTAGGGATGTGTGGTCTTGCACCTGACAGATCGGGCTGAAATAATCAGTGACACCTAAGTCTCTTTGACTTGAAGCAGCAGTGTTGACAGTTCACCTCATAGCATAGGAGCATCATCCATTTGCGGGGGAATCTCTGTTCATATTGTGTTCACTTTATACTGACATTTCTACCAGATGATGGACAATCTCACACTGGATCTGAATGCTTCTGCTGGTAATGTTTGACAATTAAATGATTAAAATCCATTTAAAAAGCAAGAAAGATGCTCATACTTCATTCAAAAAGAAAGGACTAGTGGTCCTCTTGAATAGTGGAGATGAGGTTTCATCAGAATTATTGTGAGTCACATTGATGTTTACTATAATAAAGACATCAGACAATAGATTATCAAGGATAGGAGTCAAAAGGAGCTCTATAATCAAGTTTCTGTCCATAAACTTAGGCTTTCACACACTGAATTCCAGTGAAGCCACTTTATCAGGGTTATCAGTAACCTCTAGAAATTATACATTCTCAGTCTTTATCACACTTGACCTAGAAAAAATATCCAGCATAGATATAGCATCTGGGGTCTTAGAGGCTTGAAGGTAAACAAGCGATCATCGAGCGCAGAAGCCATAAAGTCCACATGGAAGAAGCACACCAGCCTGTGCGATCAGGAGATGCTGAAGGGATTAGGCATCAGGCATCATCAGAACAAAAAATCTTATCATAGTGAATGAGGAGGGGAGTGCGGAGTGGAGACCCAAATCCCATCTGTAGGCCACTGGACATCCCCTTACACAGGGGTTAAACAGGGGGTCAGTTGTTAACTTGTTAAACAGGGGGTCAGTTCACTGTCCCTAAGACTATTGGAGGGCCAGACTATAGTTTAAAAAAAGAACTATGAACAAATTCCTATACACACTTATTTTGAAGTAAAAAAAAACAAATGGGACAAAAACAACTGGCAGGCCAGATAAATGTTCTCAGCAGGCTGCACGTGCCCACAGGCCATAGTTTGAGGACCCCTGAGGCCTTACAGAAGGGTCTCAGTGAGGAGAGGAGCCAGACAGGGTGCGATATAGCAACAATGAAACATATAACTTTCTTCTAGTTCCTAACTGCTTCCTCCTCCCCCACTATCATGATCCCAATTCTACCTTACAAATCTGGCTAGACCAGAGGATGTACACTGGTACAGATAGGGACTGGAAACACAGGGAATCCAGGGCGAATGATCCCTTCAGGACCAGTGGTATGAGTGGTGATACCGGGAGAATAAAGAGAGGGTTGATTGGAAAGGGGTAACCAATTACAAGGATCTACATGTGACCTCCTCCCTGGGGGACGGCCAACAGAAAAGTTGGTGAAGGGAGATGTCGGATAGGGCAAGATATGATAAAATAATAATTTATAAATTATCAAGGGTTCATGAAGAAGGGGGAGCAGGGAGAGAGGGGAAAAATGAGGACCTGATGCCAGAAGCATAAGTGGAGAGCAATTGTTTTGAGAATGATGAGGGCAATAAATGTACAAATGTGCTTTACACAATTGATGTATGTACAGATTGTGATAAGAGTTGTATGAGCCCCTAATAAAACTATTAAAAATACATATCCAGCATAGGTATTCTATGTTGCCCACTCTTTATTTACTATTATTCTATTGGATGGAAGTCTTCCTCTTTTTTTTTTTCTCCCCTCGTACCACTAGTTGTTTCTTTTCAGTCTCATGCAAAGATTCTTTCTTATCTCTCTGGCATCTTAGTCTACTTGTGCCCCAGGGCATTATTAATGGATTTTTCTGGTCTTTATCTCAATCTACTCATTGGTAATTACATCCTGTATCTTGATTTTAGTTACAATCTATATGGTCAACATTCTTAAGTGAGCGTTTTAAGTCTTGGCCTTTCTCTTAACCTCGGGTTTTCTATGGCTGTTAATTGCCGTGGCGATGGCTCAGGCTCATGTCACATTTTGTAGAACAGAGCAAACCCATGCTCCAACCGGAGCCACCTTTGCAATCAGTAACACATTTAAGTCTATGATTGTGGCTATTTTACCAATATATCTCAATATTTTTTACTGAGCCTCTACTTTACCACACATGATGTTCTTTTTCCACAAGGGGACTTTTCTGCTGATGTAAGCAAACAAGACAAAGCCTCACAATTTTTCTTCTTAGAGGCATTCTAAGAAGTATTTAATTTTGTGTACAAATGATTAATTTTCTATACACAATTGTGTATTTGCTATCTCCAGTTTATTGTGTCTAAATTTCTAATCATCCAATCCCAACATGCTCCTCTTTCACGCTTTTCAGGAACTTACAATTTCTTACGTGGCAAAGCATACCCAAACTGTGTTATATTACATCCACTGGCACCAAATAGACCCATGTCACCATCACCCCTCTTTGTATTAGCATTCTGAGTGACCTTCCACCCCTACCTTATTAACACACCTTTAAGTCTATCCTCTTACTTCAATCAGACTTAAAGTAAAATTCATCCCTCTTTCTTCAGTAGTTTCCTATTTCAATCTTTTAAATTTCAAAAATAATGACCCTTATGTCCTGAATAATTTGCCTTCCCGAAAGCTGATGGTGCCCGGCTATCAAAAGAGATAGTGACTGGGGTCTTTAAGGCTTGAAGATAAACAAGCGTCCATCTAGCTCAGAGGCAACGGAGTCCACATGGAGGAACACACCAGCCTGTGTGATCGAGTGGTCCCTAAGGGATCGGATACCAGGCATCAAGGAACAAAAAATAATATCATTGACTGCACACCTCCATGATAGGATCGCTTTAGACAGATGGGTGCATAGGCAGGTGTGGTGAGGAAAGCTGATGGTGCCCGGCTATCAAAAGAGATAGTGTTTGGAGGTGAACGGGCGGCCATCTAGCTCAGAAGCAGAGAGGCCCACATGGAAGAAGCACACCGGCCAGTGCAATCACGAGGTGCCAAGGTACCAGGTATAAGGCATCATGCAAAAAAAAAAAAGATATAAGTGTGTGTATGTATGTGTATATGTATATGTATATATATACCATATTAAATGAAGGGGGAGGTGCAGAGTGGAGACCCAAGGCCCAAGTGTCAGCCAATGGAGATCCCCTCATAGAGGGGTTTAGGAGAGGAGATGGGTTAATTAGGGTGCGAGGTAGTACCAATCAAGAACACAGCTTTCCCCCAGATCCTAGATGCTTCCTCCCCCCAACTACCATGATCCGAATTCTAGCTTGCAGGCCTGGATAGTACAGAGGCTGTACACTGTTACATATGAGGGCTGGAGGTACAGGGAATCCAGAGTGGATGATACCTTCAGGACCAAGGGTGTGAGGGACGATGCTGGGAGAGTGGAGGGTGAGTGGGTTGGAAAGGGGGAACTGATTACAAGGATCCACATGTGACCTCTTCCCTGGGAGAGGGACAGCAGAGAAGGGGGAAGGGAGACTCCGGATAGGGCAAGATATGACAAAATAACGAGGTATAAATTACCAAGGGCACATGAGGGAGGGGGGAAAGGGGAGGGAGGGGGAAAAAAAAAGAGGACCTGATGCAAGGGGCTTAAGTGGAGAGCAAATGCCTTGAGAATGATTGGGGCAGGGAATGTATGGATGTGCTTTATACAATTGATGTATGTATATGTATGGATTGTGATAAGAGTTGTATGAGTCCCTAATAAAATGTAAAAAAAGAAAAGAGGAGAAAAAAATGATTAGGGCAAAGACTGTACAGATGTGCTTTATACAATTGATGTATGTATATGTATGAACTGTGATAAGAATTGTATGAGCCCCAATAAATTGTTAAAAAATAAATAAAAAATTAAATTAAAGTTAAAATAAATAAATAAAATAAATAAATTTTAAAAATTGCCTTCCCATTCCCTCTTTTACTTTCTTTCTACTAATATCTTCTCTACTAATTTGGATCAAAATAGTTCTTTATTGTTCTTTTAATACTCCAGATATGCTCCTATAGCATAGCCTCTGGAGTTAATACCTCTCCTTGGTACCCTGCATATGGGCAGGCTTACTCTTATGCCTCTCTCAGTGGGGTTGGTGGGGTGGGGTGGGGGGGTGCCTTGTCTAAGTGATCTGTTTCAAAATGATAAAACTACCTTTCTACTTACACCTCTTTCTTCATTTCTTCCCCAGAAAGTATTATTTCAAATTACTGTGTAATTCACTTATTAATTTATATCATTTGTTCCTCCCATTAAAATATAGGATATCTGTCTCTTTCATTTATGTGGCACAAATATTTACAAACCATCACTTGCCTGTCAGTTTTGTGCACTGTGGCAACTTGTGTGTTTTTTGATACTGAAAACTGTGTCCCTGGTGTTTTAAATGCCAGCAGGGTCCCCCAACGTGAACAGATTTCAGTAGAGCTTCTTGATGAAGAACAGATTATGGAGAAAGACTGTGTTGTCCACCTCAGAGGTTTTAGCCCCTGAAAATCATATGGATGGCAGCAAGACATTGCCAGAGATTGTGTCAGAAGATGAGGCCCTCAGATCAGAAGGCACTCAAAATATGACTGAGGAAGAGCTGTCTTCTTAAATATGGGTGACCATGACATACCTGGAGTAAAAGCTTCTCGGCCTTCATTTGCTATGGTGTATGAAACTAAATGAGAAGAATCAGTGCAAAAATTATTAATAAGTGGGATTTGGAATGTATGAAGTAGGAAGCCAGGAAAAATAGAAGTCACCCAAAATGAAATGGAAGGTGTAAAGATCTATATCTGTAGGCATGAGTGAGCTGAAATGGTCTGTTATTAGCCATTTTGAATCAGACAATCATAGGGTTGACTCTGCCAAGAATGCCAGATGCAAGAGGAATGGCATCACATTCCCCTGCAAAAAGAATAATATGTATCCACACAGAAGGAGATCGAGAAGATAACAACCATTATTCACATTTAAGGACTAACCATTCAACCATGTGAGAGATAAATTAAAGAAGTTTACAAATGTCTTCACTCTGAAATTGATCAAATATGGAATCAAGATCCATCAGTAATTATTGGCAATTGAATGCAAAAGTTAGCAATGAAGAGGAAAGTAGTTGGCAAGTATGGTCTTGGTGATAGGATTGAAGCTGGAGATCACAAGATAGACTTTTTCAAGAAAATTACTTCCTCATCACAAACACCTTTTTTTCAACAACACAAAACACTACTCTACTCACACACTCCTCCAGATGGAAAACACAGAAATAAAATTTATTACATTTATAGGAAGAAATGATGGAGAAGCTAAATATCAGCTGTTAAAGTGAGGTCAAGGGTCAATGTAGAATAGTCCATCCACTGCTCATATTTAAATTCAGGTTGGCCTGAAGAAAATTAAAATAAGTCTATGAAATAAAATAAAATATTGAGTATATCCCAACTGAATTTCGAGAACATCTCAAGGACAGAGTTGATGCATTGAGCACTAGTGACCTGATAAGCTGTGGGATGACATCAAGAATATTATACATGAAGAAAGGAAAAGATCATTCAAATAGAAAAGAAAAGATCAAAGTGGATGCTAGAATAAACTCTGAAATTTGCTCTTAATCATAGCGTTGTTAAGCAAATGGGAAAAAATGATGTAGTCAACTGGCTGAACAGAAAATTTCAAAGAGCGACTTGAAAAGATAAAGTCAAATATAAGAATGGAATGTCCCCAAAAGAACTAGTAGATATTCAACCATTTCAAAAGGTAGAATATGAACAAGAAGAGCCAATGATATTGAAGTAGAGCAAGTTTCACTGATGGTATTAGTTAAAATCGAGTCTCCAGGAATTAATGGAACACCAATTGAAATGCACAAGTTGATGGAGCACTGGAACCACTCACATATCTATGGCAGGAAATTTGGAAGACCACTTTTTGACCAGCTGACTGACTGGAAGAAATCCACATAAGTTCCCATTGCAAAGTAAGGTACCCTAACAGAATGTTCAAATTATAGAACAATATTATCGATACTATAAACAAGTAAACTTTTGCTAAAGATCATTCAACAACAGTTTCAGCAGTACATTAAATGAGAACTGACAGAAGATCAGACCAGGTTCAGAAGAGAATGTGAAACAAGGGGTATCATTGTTGATGGCAGGTGGATCTTGGCTAAAGGTGGAAAATACCAGAAAAATGTTTACTTGTGTTTTATTGACTATGCAAGAAATAAAAGTGTCTGGATCATAACAACAATATGGATACTTTTGAGAAGATGGTGCATTCCAGAACACTTCATTGTGCTTATGTGGAACCTGTACATGGATCAAGAGGCAGTTGTGTGAATACGACAAGGGAAGAGTTCGTGGTTTAAATTCAGTAAATAAGGGCAATGGGGTTGTATCATCTCATTGTACTTATTCAATATTTATGATGAGAAACTGGATTATATGAAGAAGAATGTGGCATTAGGATTGGAAGAAGGTTTATTAATAACCAGCAATATGAAGATGATACAACCTTACTTGCTAAAAGTGAGGATTTAAAGGATGTGCTGTTGAAGATCAGAATTTCAGCCTTCAGTATCGATTTCAACTCAATATAAAGACAACCCAAATTGTTACAAGTGGACAAATAGGTAACATCATGATAAATGGGGGGGGGGAGGATGAAGGAATTGTCAAATATTGCATCTTGTTTGAATCCACTATCAGTGCTCGTGGAAGAAGCAGTCATGAGATCAAACAATACATTGCATTGGGTGAATGTGTCCACGAGACCTTTTAAAATGTTGAGAAGCAAAGATGTTGAGTGAGGAATAAAGTGCACTTGATCAAAGCCATGGTGTTTTTAATTGCTTTAAAAAGCATGTTGGAAATTAAATAAGGAAGAGAAAGAGGAATCCATCCACTTGAACGATGGTGCTGGTGACGAATCTTGAAAGTACCATATGCTGTGAAATGAATAAACAAATCTGACTTGGAACAAGTACACCCAGAATGGCCCTGAAAAAGAAGCATGTCAAGACTTTATCTCATCTACGTGGGACCTGGTAACAGGAAAGGCCAGTGCCTGGAAAAGGACATCATTCTTGGTAAGGTAAAGAGGCAGCAAAAAAGAAAAGAATCCCCCACAAGATGGATTGACCCGATGGCTATAACTATAGGCTCAAACAGAAGAACAGGTGGTATTTGGTTCTATTGTACAAAGGGTTGCTATGAGTTGGAACTGACTCAATAGCACCCAACAACAACACCCAAATAATTATAAAAAATACCTGAAACTAAGTTCACTGTCAATAATATTGGATAAACTGAATGAGTGAGTGGATAAATGACAAGAGAATGAATGAATGAATGATATTAACTTTATGTGGCTGGATTTGTAGCAAGAATAATCAAAGATTAAAAGAATAAGCTGTCCAGGCAAAAATAAACCATCAATCTTTTCAAGTAACATCACTAACAATCAAGTTCTTTTTACCACTGAAGCATAACATGTGTGGTGAAATTCAAACTACTGCTCGTTTGTAAAATCTGATTATGTTTCATATAATTCAGTGTCTACAGATTTATGGCCAAAGTGTCAGTTCCAGAAATCATTTTCTTGGTGGATATAGACTACAGAGAAGCAATTACCTAGAGGACCCGGCATCTTCCTACACAGGGCAATATTAATTGACATTTTCTATTCTTTAACTCAATTCATTCATTGGTGGTTGCATGCAGCACCACGATTTTAGATATAACCAGTATGCTCAACATTGCCAAATGAGCATTATTAGCCTTTCCTCAACTCAGGATTTCTATTATTGCTAATTTCAATGGAGTTGGCTTAGACTCATGTATTTTGTTATGTCTCATTTATTTAAAAATATATGTATATCCAAATATAGTGCTTAGGGGAGAAATTTGGTTAAATTTATATTTATATTTCCTTACAATGTCCCTGTGATACTTGCCACACATTTAAAGTTGAGTAAAATAGATGAGCTGAACAAACTGTACCTAGTAAGAAGTCGATAAGATCTTCTGTCCTGCATTAAAAAATTAATAAAAGGATGCATGGATGGATGAATGAATCAATCAAATGTGGGAAAGTGAGCCTTTGATACTTACGATGTCTTCGTGTATGTATAAGGAGCCTTAATTGCAGAGGGAGTTTTGCATTGGGCTGCAAACTGCAAGGTCAGAGTCTGAAACCACCAGCCATTCATCAGGAAAGTGATGTGGCTATCTCTTTCAGTAAAGAGTTAGTCTCTGAGACCGATGGGGCCAGGACTACTAGGTCCTGTAGGGTCACAATAGATCCTAACCAATTCAGTGGCAGTGCGATGTTCCTGATAAATGTCCTTTTAGAACTCATGCTTCCTTAGTGTTGATGTGTTCTTCGAGAAGAGAGAACTTGTTCCATGAAACTGTTTGCACTAAGACAACAGACTGGAGTTTTCAAGGAGCACACAGATTATACCCAATTATTTTTCCTTGATGAACACCAGGATAGTAGATGTAGCGATAGAATAGGTGGTGTAAGATATATGTAAATAATAATGACAATACACAATATTTTAAAGGTTCTCAAGGGTGGTAGGGTGGGCAAGGGAGGGAATAACGAGGAGATCATAACAAAGATCTCAAGAGAAAATATAATGCTTTGAAATTGTTGATGGAAACATTTGTACATGTCCTCTTGATATAATGGGTGCATGTATTGTTATAATATATTTTAAAGCCCCAATAAATGATTTATTAATAAAAATTCAAAACAAATAAAAAAATCTGATAAAGAAGCTGGACTGCGCTCAAAATATCAATGCTATTAGAACTAAAGTTATATTTGAACAAGTAGTGTCACCTCCAACCAAGGTTGAATATTTTGAGGATTCGCCATATAAAAATATAACCCATTGGAGGTTCAAGATCATCTATATGACTCTGCTTCCTATATGGTTAGGAAATAAATGAACAAAAAAGGCTTTTGTAACACTCCGAGATTTTCAGGACGGTCCTGAGTTCATCATGCTGAAGTCTTTCTCGTGATCTGACCAATTAGGTGATTTGATTTGTCTTGATAATGAAAGTGGAAGGAAGCCAAGAGAAATCAAAAACACATTTTTTTTTACCCTGGGAGACATTTTTCTTTCATCTGAAACTGAGGAGTTGGCAGCAAGAAAGGCTGTGTTCTTCCTAGCAAAGAAAATTAAAATTATCCTTAATTATAATTCATTTTTCATTGCTTATGAGAGAAATGATAAACTCAGACTTCTCAACTTTGTAGTAGCTATGCAATGCAACAAACTCTTTTGACCACTTATCATCTTTGAGGAAGAAAAAGTTTATTTATCAGTAGAAGATATAACTGGAAGGCTTGGATTTTTAATAAATAACAAATAACAGAACAATTAATCAAAGATGAAACAACGTGAGCAGTATTGATACCACCTTAGTATCGAGATGTTTCCATAAAGTTTTTACCATAGATTTAAAGATAATTGCAAAATACCTTGTCAGTCCACATCTAGTTTATTATGCATATCAAAATGAAGTTCAGTCCAGTTAGAGGGCCCTCCTTGATTTTGGCAAAGATATAAAACATGAAGATTCAAGTGTTACACTATTTAACAGACCATATATTAAAGCTTAGATTCACTAATTTATGGAAGATTTGGTTAATCGTTACTCATCGTGCTGCTGACTGCAAGGTCAGCAGTTCAAAACCATCAGCCGCTCCTTGGGAGGAACACAAGGCTTTCTATTCTTGTAGCGAGTTACAGCCTTAGAAGCCCCAGAAACAGTTCTCATATGGTCATGAGGAGCAGGAAGGGACTCAGTGGCAATGCACTGGGTTTGGGTTTGGAAGAAGAGCCAAGTGGTGGCTCTAACAGGTAGATATTTATCTATAACAATCAAAGAAAATATTCTTTCTCACAAAATTATCTGTATGCCTTGCCCCAAAGCCCTTCTTAAAGTGGATAATTTTCCTTGGCAATTTAAGTGCAGCAAAAGTATGTTGTTGTTGTTAAGAGTCACCGACTTGGTTCCAACTCATCGTGACTCTGTGGCCAACAGAACTGTGCTCTGCATCGCCGCACAATGGCAGTGGTGGAACCCCTCCATGCAGCTGCTGTGTCCATCCATCTTGTCGAGGAGTAGTGCTGGTCAAATTCACATACAGTATACTGAATTAAAGGGAACTGACCATCTCCACCCACGAAGTCACACAAAAGAAGAACCATATGATAAGTTACTTAAAGATGGGATGGCATTAGTCTTGTTTTTCACTCTACCCAAGGTACCTAAAACAAACTCTCATAGATGTTATTATCTGCCACTAAATTAGCTTAATTCATGTTATCCTTAAATAGAACAGAGCATTTCCCTGTGCTGTACCATCTTCACAATTGGTGGAATGTTTTAACCAATTGTGTTTTTCATAAGTGTTTCATTGACTGATGTTCAGAAATAGATCACCACAACATGTGGTTGTCTTAATCTGGACTCTCCATTGAACCTTGTCCACAACCTATGGCTTTCAATATCCTTCCTCAGATAATATGTCATGAATAATTATTTGTGTAATGAATTAATAGAAGTTATGTTTGGAATAAAACTGCTGTTTGTGTTGAAGTGTGAGAAATTATTAAGTAGCGTTCTGTAAGATTATCTTTTTTGTTTATCCATCCACATTTCTATTTTTTTAGAAAAAGCTTTCTTTTCTCAGCTCTCAATTTCCCCTTTATGGACGGCTTGTTTAAATAGTGGGAAAGTTTTCAAATCTAATTTATATTTAAATAACTATCTAATTTATATTTAACTAACTATCTGAGGTAGTTAGTTTATTGTTCCAACCTGGCCAATAAACACATGTGGGGTTAATTGAAGGGCAGAGAGATAAATGGTTTGTGAGCCTCACCTTTCTAGTTCTCGGGTCTCTTGCTTTCTGATGGTCGGACCAGGGTGCAGCTGCCTTAGAAGTTCCCTGCTTCAGCCTGCAAGGCTCACGTCTTGCAAGACTTCCCCAAGGAGTAGCCACTTGGACCTACACCAATGCACCCCTGGGTGCTGGAGCAGCCGTATGGAGACCCCTGCCGGTGTTGAGATGCTTACACATTCACTGACTCAGCTTCCCTACTGAAGTCAGCATCATAGTGAGTGTTTTATGAGATGGAGGAGGACTTTGTGGATTGGTGTTGGACATATGGGTTAATGTTGGACTTGTGGGCTTGGGCAGCACTGGGTTGGGACGTTTTCTTGATGAGTACTTACCCTTTATCTAAAACTCTTATACATGAGTTTCTGTGGATTTATTTCTCTAAAGTACCCAGACTAACAGTCACTAAATTTTGCATTTATCCCTCTCTTTTTGAAATCTCTTTATTTGGGGGGAATAATAGCGAACAGCCCCCTTCTCCAGGTAAGTTTTGTTAGGAGCAAGAGTGGAAGAGTGGACCCCAGGGTTGCTTTTCACAAAATTTTCAATGGCTAGTTTTTCAAAAGTGAGCTATTTTTTCCTTGTTCTTAGTCTGTCCTTAGAAACTCTGTGGAATCCTGTCTGCCATGAGTAACTCTAATGGTATTTGAAATATCTTGGGGATAGCTTCTAGCATCACAATAGGCAAGTCACTACAGTACAAGAAACTTGACAGTGACTTGCAGGTTGGAAATATATCAGGTGTATAATAAGGATAAGAGAAAAACTTCCCATACATTTCACTTCCTTTGATTTGCCAATTGAGTTCTCCCGAAGCCAGCACTAAGATGAGGTTTGGTATGCCGAGTTTGAATTAAGAATCAACAGCTATGGAATGGAAATGTGAGAAGCAGGATTGGACAGAGGAAAGTTCTGTTGTCACGGGGGCCTGGCAGAACTCAGAATACCCCTTAGGTTACTCTGAATTCTACATCACCTGAAGGAACAGGCCTGGGGACACAGAGTGCAGGAAAGCACTGCTGGCGTGAGGGAAAGATTCCTATTTGCAGTGGGTTATAAATTATACTCATATCTCTGAATGCTCACAGAAGGCCTGGGTCTTTGAAAAGGATCTATGTGAAGTAGCAAAAGGTTTATTCAAAGTGTGAGAATGTGGCACTGGGATTGGCAGTGAAACACAGGTTCTCTCAAGACAGGGTTCTATGCCGTCGATGAATCCCCTCAGTGTACAGCCATTTCTCCATATGGCAAAGGCAGGGCATGAAAGGGGTGGCCGCGAATGATGCCCCCTCTCATTTCTGAAATTCTGTGATTCTGAGAAAGAAAACGTAGCTCAGGAAACCCATGACACCTAGAGTCATCAAAACAGGTTTTGACTTGCAGGGACCAAACGTCTTCATTTAGATGAGACGGGAAAGGCAGCCGTGCAAATGAAACCATTTGTCCTGCTTCCATTATGCTCCCAGCATTCTGCCAGTGCTGTTACAACCAGCAGCACATGGTCAATTGGAGCTGAAAAGACAATAACCTTAATGGGAAGGAATTGGGATCTGGGAGACACCACAGATTGTATTAGGAGAAATGAAATAATATTTAATTTCCCTGGTCATAAATAATCTGTCTGCCCACATTATAAGCATATCAGAGTTGACAAGGAAAATATTCACCAACCTAGAAAAAAGGTCATTACTTTTTCATTATTAATTGGGCAAGGGGATGGGAGTATATGTCAAATGAGCTTTTCTTTTCCCTGACAGATGGAATTATGGAAGCAGAGAGGTGCAGAGTAACTGGTAATTGTCACAAATTTGTCAGCGAGTGGCAATAACAATGGTGGTGAGAACTCCTCACTCATGTTGGTAAGATTATTTATAGGTTTCAAATTGCTCCTTCATTTGTTTCCTCGGAAGTCCCTCGCTGCACGAGAAGTTGTGGTCACTTTAGAAATAAGGACATTGGGCATCATGGGATTGATAAAATATTTTGGCAAGGTTGCCCTCAAAGTTTTGCTATGACAGTCACCTTTAAACTTCAGGCTTTCCCTCACCGCTTCCAAGTTTTAACTATAAGAGCAAATCATCTTTACTACTTTTAACCTAGAGTTTCTTTTAGAATCAATTTAATAATTTTACTTAAATAAATGTATTTTACCACCATTGTCTCAGGCCGAGTTCTCCAGAGTTTCAAGGCCTGTGAGGCTTAATCACAAGAGAGTTTCAAATAGTTCCTATAAAAATCTCATTATCTTTCCATTCAATTTTCCACAGACTTTTGAAGTCCTTCATATGAGAGATTTAGAGGAAATAGCTTATGTGGTTGCTGCTGGCTTGGTATTTCCATTGCTTCACCGGGTTTCAGGAACTGACAAACCCAAGACTGACAAAGAAAGAGGGCAGGCCCTTGGCTATTGAGGTGATTGAATCCATGGTTGGCAGCTCGATGGTTTGAGTTCAAAGAACCAAAAATCAGATCATGAGGAGGAGCTGGTGGCAGTTACATAATCTGTTGTCAATTTGAGCCTTAACGGTGAAAGGGTGGAGTTTAGCCCATCAATCAGGTCGCAGCTCGATGATGTCATTTGGAGGCGGCAAAGGGATAAATAGCCCATTGGAGGTGGGACACACACACACACACACACACACACTGCTTGCAAGACATTCCTCTTTAGAAGACACATGGAACTATGCTAGAGCTCTGAAGCTGGAGGAGCCATGTGGAGACCCCTGCAAGTGCTGAGATGCTTATACCATCACTGGATCCACAAGACTTTCTGTGATCTTCCTGCATTCGGCATCATTGCATGTTTTTCATGAGTCTGAAGAGGAATTTGTAGATTGGTGTCAAGCATATGGGCTAATAATCTGGTTTATGGACTTTATCTGGATTTGGCTGGGATGTTTTCTCAATATATAATTGCTCTTTTATATAAAACTCTTTCTTATACATGTAAGAGTGTCCCTGGATTTGTTTCTCTAGTCTACCCAGATTAACACACAGCTAGATGCAGGATCCAAGATTCTGTCAATTCCACTGGCAATTAAGGCAATGGTGACTCATAACAACCCTAGTAGGGTTACTGAGAGTTTAAATCTTTGTATGAGCATATAGCGCTGTCGCTGTCGCTGTCGCTGTCGCTGTCGCTGTCGCTCTCGCTCGTGTGTTAGAAGCAGCCTTCTCTCCTGTGGAAAATATCTTTCAGTTGATTGACAGACTGCTCAAGAAGAGCTCATGTAAGTGATTATATCATATCAGGACTCATCTTGTGGAATTACTATCATAACTTCCCAATATTGAGGATCATGGCCTAGCCAAGTTACCATACATCCTTCACTATCAGAAACATAAGTGGAAGGCTCGAACCAGTTCCATAAAATCAAACTCATTTTGACATTAAAGTCAACAAAAGCAATTAAACTTGTTTGAATCATAGGTAAATACTTTTACTGCTCAAAGGTACACTATGAACTTTTATGTATATATGTATTATGTATGTATTTATTTTCTTTAACCAAAAAAAGAGTGAAATTAGGTGTTTAAAGTCACATTAGTCTCCATCCAGGAATGTGACTTAATCTTAAAAGGTGGAAGAAAGTTTAAATGAAAGTGATTTTCTCCTTTGGGATTCGTATTTTCTTAGTGCTGCAGTTGTGAACCACCCACAATCAATTTGGGAAACTTTTCAATCACCCCAAGCATTACATCTAAACATCTCAAACAAAACCCACAAATTCGGCTTCGGGGAAGCACTGTGCTGAAGACATGAAAACGCCTGACTCTTAGGCTTTCTCATTGGATCAGAATAGGGGGAAAGCGGTCTCCTGGCCGAGGAGACTGATGCGAACTCTCCTGTAAATGACAGCTCACTGGACTGATAGCTAGGTTTGAATTTGATTCTGCTCCCTGAAAGTAACTTTTTACTCATGAGATATACAGAGGTTTACAGGAAATCATGAGGGTTTGCCCAGCTGACCCTGCCTTCCCTATGTGTCTAAGGATTCTATAAATGCTTCAGAAATTTCAGAGAGAGGACGATTGCTCTCCTTTCAAGATGTGCTTCAGAAATAATTTCATTCTCTGGTTTTCTTTTGCTGATTTCAAGAGTTGAGTCTGAAGTTATCAGAAGAAAGTTCGTTGGCTATTAATTTATATCCTCATTGATAGGAGGGAAAAAAATCTTCTGGAGTTGAATCATATTTTTCTTATGTCAGAGTTCAGGCACTGTTTCTCCTTTCTTCTAGATAGATTCCCATACAATTGTCTTATCTTAGTCAGTTTTGTAACACACATAGGAGATAGTGGTTACATTTGTGTAGAGAATATGGATAAATGAGAAAATGAGATTTGAAGTGCTGTCTATAACAAACAGGTCCTGTAACCTCACTGACTGTCCCTGGTCAGTAGCGCTGTTGTAGAAAATAGGCAGCTAAATTGAATTTGTTTTGCTTTTTCCAATTGGATTTTATGCTCAGATTTGTTAGTCATTTGTGACCGCCAAGCAAGTTATTTATCCTTAGAACTGTGGACTTGGCCAGTCCAGAGTACCAAGGCAGAATGAGTCACTGCACGATCCAGATTTACCAGGTCATTCGAGTCTCCTTAGTGATCATGTGTATAACCAAGGGAAAGATATCCAGTCTCTTTGACCCTCAATTTTGTATCAATAAGAGTAAGAATGACCACTTTGCAGTCCCATTGTGAGCATTAAATGAAGATTTTCATGTGTAGTGCTGTTGGGAAAGTGGTGGATTATTAACCAAAAGGTCAGTAGTTCAAACTCCAGAGGCACTTCTTGGGAGAAAGATGAGGCTATCTACTCCCATAAAGATTTACAGCCTTGGAAACCCTATATAGGGTCCTTAGGAGTTGGAATTGACTCTATAGAAGTGAATTTGATTTTTCTTTTTTATGAGAAAACAGTGAAACTAGGAAACACTCCAAACAGATTCCTGTTCATTCAAGCCTCAGATTTGTCATCCACAATAGAAAGATTTTACCATTCATAGTCAAGTGAGAGTCTTTGAGTTGTGCACAGAGTTAATGTACTTGACTGATAACCCAAAGGATGGTGGTTCAAGTTCACTCACAAGCACATAGTAAGAAAAGCTTTGTGAGTTACTTCTGAAAAATCAGCCACTGAAACACAATGGAGCACAGTTTTAGTCTGATAAACATAGAGTGGCCTTGACTAGATGCAAAAAAAAATCTTATAGGGAGGAGGGAAAACAAGATTTTGGAGGTAGATTGGGCTACACTTTAATTCCTCTTCTGCCATTTACTATGTAAACTTTAGGCAACTGAGAAGAAGGAGAAGGAGAAGAAACCAATGCTGTGAATCTCAATCATCTCACTTTGGTAAAATGCCTACAAAATACACCTCCAAGAAGTTGTGGAGAAAAGTGTGGTCCCCATATTGGAGGAAGACTCATTAACACCCTGTGATATATGGATGACACAACGTTGATCACTGAAAGGAGACTTGAAGCATTTACTGATAAAGGTAAAAAGGACAGCTTTCAGAATGGATTACATTTCAACATAAAGAAAACAAAAATCTTTACCAATGACCCAATAAGAAACATCATGATAAATGGTGAAAAATACTGAAGTTGGGTCTACAATCAAAGTCCATGATCATTTAAGAAATCAAATGACACATTGCACTGGGGAAATGTGCTGCAAAAACACTTCCTTAATATATTCCAAAGTAATGATTTTACTTTGAGGACATTAGTATATATGACTCAGCTATAATATTTTCAATTACCTCGTGTATATATAGGGGAGCCAAATAATGAACAAGGAAGGCTGATGATGAATTGATATCTTTGAACCACGGTATTGGCAAAGATTTTTGAATAGACCACAGACTGTCAGAAGAACAAACATATCTGTCTTAGGCAAAGGATAGTCAGAATGCTTCTGAGAAGTAAGAATTCTGAGGTTTTGTCTTATGTATTTCCAATAGGTTCATAGCAGGGACCACTTCCTGGAGATGCATGATGCATGATGCATGATGCATGATGCATGATGATGCATGGTCAAGTCAGGAAAAAGAAGACCCTGAAAGAGATGGACTGACACAGGTGGATACAGCAATGGACCAACATATGAAATGACCTTGACCATGGCAAAGAACTGGACACTGTTTCATTCTGTTGCGCATATGGTCACAATGGGTCAGAACTGACTCAATATTATCTAACAAAATAGCAACAAGAACTTATCATGACAATTAAAATATGGAAAAGTGATTGGAATTATGTAAAATTCATGGACATCCAGTTGATTCTGATTCAGTGTGGCTCTTTAGGACAGCGTAGATATTTACAGTGCCACTGGATCCAAAGACATTCTACACACTGGCCTGTGACCATCCTGTATTTGGCGTCATTGCATGTGTTTGTTGGTCTGAAGAGGAATTTATAGATTGGTACTGGACACATGAGCTAATATCGGACTTATGGGCTTGGACTGGACTGGGATGGGATGTTTTCTCAATTTTCAATTGCTCTTATATATAAACCTCTATCTTATACACATATAAGTTTTTATGAATTTGTTTCTCTAGATCCGGACTAACACAAGGATCATAAACTCACAGGGTGGAAAAATACCTCAATGAAAATATTTTTGAGACCATTCAGAAGCATGCTGAAATTACATGGCAACTGTTTCCCTGGTTTTTGTTTTTTTACTTTATTTTACTTCCTTCCCTGGCATGAAACATCCCAGTGGTACATTCTATCAATGTGTGGCACCTTCACCTGTTAACAACTTCAAAATTATGTCAAAACTTATGACTTTAAGCTTTGATGCACCTACAGCCCTCTTATACACATGGAGAGGACCTCTGAACTTAATGCAAAGAACTTGGGCACTGTTGACTTACTCTGACTTAATTTTAAACAGTACCACACACACACACACACACACACACACTTCTAAGAATTAAATGAAATGATCCATTCATTGTTTCTAGGACAGGGCTTAAGAGAAAGGAAGCATTTAGTAAGCCAAGGCCTTTTTTTCACTTTGTTAAAATAAAATAAATCTAATTTTCCCCTACCAGTCTCCTTTGCTCCAGGTTGCAAATCTACCTGGTTTGAGTAATGAAACAATGTTTAATTTTCCTGGCCATGAGTAATACCACCCTTCTAGTTTCTCCCCTAAATATGCCCTCTTTAGACAGAAATGTGTGAATATACACAGCGTGAGAATTAGTTAGTGTATCAGACAATTTGATTGGCACAGAACAAAATAGAACAGAATTACCCCTCCTCAATTGTCTAACATCACATTGCTCTCTTCATAGTTGCATTAAGCCATAAATTAATATTAAGCTAACAGTCAACTAATCACTCAGGGCTTTTCAGTCCCTTAAAAAAATCTTCATTGCTAAAATTAATTTCATTCCAGCAAACTGAAGGAACAAAGGTCAAGACAGGTTTAGTTACTTGCACAAGGTTATACCAAGGTCAGACCCAAGTTTCACACCTGGAAAGCAGATCTGTCGATTCCCAGACCAGTGATGTTTTCAACCAACCATGCTATTTCTCACTTCAGTTTCACATCTATAAATCATTTCACTTCCAGCTCACCTCTGGGGCCCAAAGGTTATTCTCACTGTGAGAACAAGAGTGGAGTTAAGAAATGTAAATGTGAGCTAGGCCAGTAGATAGTGGATTATCTTTTCCTAAGGAAAGGTAAATTTCTCAGTGACTCCAATGACCTGGCTTTTTCCATGATTCTTGACTGAGCTTGATTAGCTCTGGGCCCTTAGACATCCCTCAATTGCTCTTGCCCCAAAGGTACCACTGTGTTGTAGACACCTGGGGAGACCTCTAGTCGTGTTTTTCTTAAAATCACTCCCCTGAGCACCCTGCAATCAAGGCTCTTGCCTGTCCCCCTCTCTCCCTGCCCCACCCCTCCACAGCACCATTGGCTTCCCTTTCAGATTAGTTTACAGCAGTTCCTGATAAAAACCCAATCTAGGCCACTGAGCTCAGAAGGAAATGATGTGTGATCAGTGGCTGTGGAAACTGTTAGAAAGAAGTTCGGAATCCACAAAGGCATAGTGAGACCGTGCAGACATCAACTCCAAGGAGGAGAATACCAGAAAGCAAAGTCTTCAGAGAACCAAATATATATATGTTAATTGCAGGTATAAAGTATTGCATTCATCATACTCCTCAGTTCATAGCATACTATTGTAAGTGGTCCATATGAGCCCCCATTCTTATTGTATGATGCTATATTCTGTTGTTTTATTTCATTCCTCTGAATCTCTTTTCTCCATCCCCATTTTTCATGTCTTTCATTGCACTGCACCCCAGGTATCCATTCCAAAGTGTCAGTTGTTTTTAAATGTGGAAAAGCTATAAAGCCCATTTCAACACCTATATGTTAAGATCTTGGAAGTAGTCACTACAACAATCAAAAGTAAAAATCAACAACCCATCAGAAAACTGAAGTAGGAGGATAAACCATCACTTTTTTTTAATCATCTTATTGGGGGCTCATACAACTCAACAAAATCCATACATCCATCCATTGTGTCAAGCACATTTGTACATTTGTTGCCATCATCATTCTCAAAACATTTTCTTTCTACTTGAGTCCTTGGTATCAGCTCATTTTTCCCCTCCCTCCCCATTCTCCCCACACTCATGAACCCTTGATAATTTATAAATTATTATTATTTTGTCATCTTACACTGTCTGATGTCTCCCTTCACCTAATTTTCTGCTGTCCAGCCCCCAGGGAGGATGCTATATAGATCCTTGTAATCAGTTCCCTCTGTTCACACCACTCTCCCTCCACCCTCCCAGTATTGCCACTCTCACCATTGGTCCTGAAGAGGCCATCTGTCCTGGATTCCCTGTGTCTCCAGTTCCTATCTGTACCAGTGTATATCCTCTGGTCTAGCCAGATTTGTAAGACAGAATTGGGATCATGATATTGGGGGGGGGGGAACTAGAGGAAAGCTGTATGTTTCATCTTTGCTACACTGCATCCTGACTGGCTCGTCTCCTCCCTGTGACCCTTCCTTAAGGGAAGTCCAGTTGTCTACAGATGGATCTTGAGTCCCCAATCTATACTTCCCCTTATACACAATGATTTGAGTTTTTGTTCTTTGATGGCTGATCCCTTTGACACCCCGTGATCACATAGGCTGGTGTGCTTCTTCCATGTGGGCTTTGTTGCTTCTGAACTAGTTGTCTGCTTGCTTACCTTCAAGCCTTTAAGACCCCAGATGCTATATCTTTTGATAGCTGGGCACCATCAGCTTTCTTCACCACATTTGGTTATGCACCCACTTTGTCTTCAGTGATAGCATCAGGAAGGTGAGCACACAATGATAAGATTTTTTTTTTTTTGTTCTTTGATGCCTGATAACTGATCCTTCGGCACCTCATTATCACACAGGCTGGAAACCATCACTTCTTAATTTGGAGCTAAAAGCCCAAATTGAAACACACAGCCAATATCTGTTTATTTACACAAATTACTGAAGCTATACACTTGTACTTATACTTTACTTACACATGTTATGAATTTATGGAGGTTGATTATGATTGAGCTTAAGAATGAAAACTTCTAAGAGGACAAGAGTTTAGTCAACTGAAACAGCTTTATATATTTTACATCCAGGAACAGCAAACAATAGTTATAAGAAGCCCACCAAACACTAATCAATATAAATATTAAAAATTAAGAAATATTAGAAGAAAAAACATTATATCTAGGCATATCCTACTGAGACTGCAGAAACCAAAGACAAAACAGAAATTTTGAAAAAAAGCAAGGATGAAATAGGGGAAGCAAGAAAATGTATGTATTAAAAAACCTTTATAGAGGAACAAGCATAAGAATAACAGCCAGTTTCACATCACATACCAAGAAATAAGCAAACACTAAAGAGAGATATTTAAATTATTGAGAGAGAGAGAGAGAGAAAGGAAAACCAGAAGAAAGACAGAAATGTTCAAATAAGTTCTTTAGGAAGAAATGAAAATATTTAGGTGAAAATTTCAAACAAAAGTAAGCATTAGAGAAGGAATAAATGAAAATAAAGTAAAATACAGAGTGTTCATAAAGTTAGTGTGAAAATGGAATTAAAACATAATGGAATTTCCCTACAAACTTCTTGGAACACTTTCAAATTTTTCTTATTGATAATTTATCTAAAAGATTGGTTTAAAATAATAACTATAACACTATATTGGGTGTTTGTGCTTCACTGCCATACGTGAACTTTTCAATGGGCATTTTTTAGAAAGAGATGATAGGTTTTACTTCCTGCTTTGTCTTGCTATGAAAACTCCACTCAAGCTGAACCATACAAAGTGTGTAGCATCTGGATTGGATGAAGACTCATTAACAATATCTGATATTCATATGACATAACCTTGCTTTGATGAAATTGAAGAGCACTTGCAACACTTATTGATGAAGAGCAGAGACTACAGCTTTCGGTAGGTATGGATTACTTCCCAGAACAAAGAAAGCAAAAATCCTCACAAGGGAACCAATATGCAGCATTGCGATAAATAGAGAGAAGGTATGAAATTGTTTTTTATTTGAAATGTATAGTCTTAAAATCTCATTGCCATCAATTTCTTTGCAACTCATAGCAACCCTGTAGGACAGAGGAGAGCTGCTTCTGTGGGTTTCTGAGCCTGTGAATCTTTATGAGGGCAGAAAGTTTCATCTTTCTCTCTTGGAGCTGCTGGTGGGTTGGAACTGCCAGCTTTGTGGTTACCATTTCAATGAGTAACCCACTAAATTACCAGAGCCCTCTGCGGTTTATGCTAGGTCAGATTACTTGGGATTCCCCCTTCACATTTTTTAAGTCATTGTTGTTTATTTTATTTAAGTCATTACTATTTCTTATCTCACGTTTTCATATACTATAATCATAAATATGAGCTCATGGTGGTTATGCATTGGGCTGCTAACCCAAGTTCAACTTTAAAACCAGAGCTGCTCGCTCCTTGAGAGAAAGACTGGGCTTTGTACTCACATGAAGAGTTAAAGTCTTAAAGCACACAGGGACAGTTCTATCCTGTTCTGTAGGGTGGGTATGAGTCAGCATCTACTCAGTGGCAATGAATTCTGACAGTCTGTTGTTTTTAGGTGCTGTGGTGTCAATTCTGATTCACAACAACTCACTGTACAATAGAACAAAACACTGCCAGGTGCTGCAACCTTAGCACAATGGCTACTGTGTTTGAGCCCAGTGCTTCAACTCCTGTGCTCATCCATCTCATTAAAGTATTCCTCTTACTTGATGACACTCAACTTCACCTAACATGATGTCCATCTTCAGGGACTGGTCCCTCCTGTTAACACGTCCAAAATATGTGAGACCAAGTTTGCCGCACTGCTTCTAATGAACATTCTGGCTGTACTTCAAAGACAGATTTGATTGGTCCTGATGAGTCCTGGTCTATTTAATACTCTATATAATACTATCATTCAAAGTCATCACTTCCCCCCTCTTCCTTAATTTATCGCCCAGTATTTGCATGCTTACTAGGTCATTAGAAATACCATGACTTGTGTCCAGGGCACCTTAATCCTCAAAGAGATCTTTGAAAGCAGATTTGCCCAAGGTAATATATCACTTAGGTTCTTGACTGCTGCTTCCATGGGTGTTGATAGTAGATTTCAGTAAAATGAAATTCTGACAATTTATTGGAAGGTGGGCTTAGATCAGTAAATGTGTACATATTGCAAATCTTAGGGAAGCCACTGATTTTTTAAGAATTATAATTGATATGCTAAAGAAGGGAACACAATATAATTGTGAAATATTCAAATAAAGACAGAAATAAAGTAGAGAAAAGAAGGAAAAATTGCAAACAAAAAAACAGAACATGATCCTTCAGTGTATATAGCACAATAATCACATTGTAATGTGAATGATTTGATTATATAAATTAATTAGATTGTCAGAGTAGATGAAAAAGGCAAGATCTAGCTATCTGTTCTCTATATGAAACCTATAAGATTTATAAAGACTCAGGTTAAAAGACGGAGACAGATATACCAACTTAACACTAATTAAAAGAAAATTAGAATTGCTATATTTATAGCATCCAAAACTTCAGAACAACGAAAATTGTCTCGGACTAAGAGCAGTATTACATAACTAAAAAGGAGTTAAGTGTCCAAGAATAATTAATGATCCTAAACACGTATGAAAGTAACAGTAGAACATCAAAAGGCATGAAGAAAATCCTGAAAGGACTGAAAGGAGAAAACCAGTTTTGAAAAAAAGCTATCAAGAATCTTTAGCGTATCCTTCCCCACAGTAGTCTATTTGTCCATGACTGCTTAAATCTCATTTTTTATCTTAATGGTTTTATCCATGTTCATATTTTGGGAGCAGTGCTTCCTCTCTGCTCTTTGACATAATTCACTTAGAGTTTTGTAAAAAAAAATTTTTTCTAAGTACATTTTAGAAAATGTGTCAAAATCTTCAAGAAAAAAAAATGTTAAAGCAAATGTTAAAGTTTCCAGATGTTTTTGAATTTGAGGGAACTTTGGAAATGCCACTCAGCACCTGTTCAGCTCTTTACAAAACTCTGTAGCATGTAGGGCATCTTTCAAGGGCCATATAACCACACCCATTGCCATCAAGTTGGTGCTGGCTCACAGGGGCAGTATGAGACAGAGCAGAGCTGGCCCAAATGGTTTCCAAGACTATAAATCTTTATGGAATCAGGCTGCCGCATTTTTCTTCCAAGGAGCAGTTTGTGGGCTTGAGCTGGCCGTCTTTTGGGGAGGGCCATGGGGATGGGTAGAAAGCTTAACAACTGATCACTTTAACCACTGGGCCACAAGACCCTCAGGGCCAGACCCTGGGCCAAATGCCTGCTTGGTGGTATGCAACTCTCCTGAACCTCCACGATGGCATGTTATTAACCCCATCTCAGAAGCGGAACCCAGAGAAGGTAATGGGCTTCCTCCAGGCCACTTCCCCAGTGTCGCACTCAGATTCAACCTAGTCTTGAGCAAATTGCTAGCCATTATTCTCGACTGTCTTTTCAGGTATTCAAACTTTAATTGGATGCTGTAACCTGCATATAGAGTAGGTTCTGTTTCCTCCAGGGAGCCAGTCATGAGCACTTGCCACGCCTTGCCGTTTCCCTAATGGAAGTCCTAGCTTCCTCTGTGGACTACCATAATTACAGCTCTTTGTCTACACTGCTCTCTTGTGGAGCAATGGTGGAGAACCTCTTTGAGGCTATGTTTCCACAGTCAGATGGGTAATACTTACTTGCGTGGCAGTTTTAGAGGAATTAGAATAGATAATGGAACTCCCCCTGCCCTGCTTGGAGTTTGGTTGACCTTGACATGTCATTCAGTGGGAAAAATATTGACTGAAAATATTCAGATTGCACTGGTTGGGAAAATGTAAGAAGTAAGAAGAACTACTCAAGCCAATAAAATAGTGTATTCATCTTTAGAGATTTGATTATTGTTAGCTATGAGTGCACTTTCTATTTACGTTTCCTATCCCCAGTTGGAGGGCGACCAATGACCCACTTAAATCCCATGAATGGCTGGACCTTTGGCTTCAGAGGCACCATTGCACAGAGGTAGAGATTCTCCTTCTCTGTTCCCTGTGAAGCCACAATAGAGACTTGGGAATCATGACAATAATAGGCAGCATATTCAAATTGGTCTTTTGTTTCTGAAATATTTAACATCAACAAAGCATTTAATTATTTTCTCTAAGCTTACAAAGACCAAAAAAATAAATGTGTTAAATAAGTGGCTAAAGTTAGAACATAAAAAGTCATTTGCAGCCGCATTTTAGCAGCTCACTAATTCATGTGCTTAATATTTAACATAATAGAACATATGCTTATTTGTGTCCAAGTCTCACCTCACTCAAACAATGTGAACTTTACGTATGTCTGTGGAGGCGTGTCCGCATGCTGTACATGGTCAGCCAACTCTAATTCAACCTTCCCAGTATCTTAAGAATGTAAACGAAATGAGAAAAAATGTACATATTTGAATGGTAAGTGAATCAAGTATGATCTAAACCTATAATTACTGTATGATTCCAACTTCAAATATATGTATATTTATTATTATTATTTTAATCATTTTATAGGGAGTTCTTATAGCTCTTATCACAATCCATACATACATCCATTGTGTCAAGCACATTTGTACATATGTTGCCATCATGATTTTTAAAACATTTTCTTTCTACTTGAGCCCTTGATATCAGCTCCTCATTTCCCCCTCCCTACCCTCCCTCAGAAACCCTTGATCATTTTTTGTTCATGTCTTACACAGACTGCTGTCTCCTTTCACCCATTTTTTTGTTGCCTTCCCCCTGGGAAGGAGTTATAGGTAGATCATTGTGATCAGTTCCCTCTTGTTCCCCCCATCTTCCCCTTCCCCTCCTGGTATCACTACTCTTATTATTGAACCTGATGAGTTTATCTGTCCTGGATTCCCTGTGTTGCAAGCTCTTATCTGTACCAGTGTACATGCTCTAGTTGAGCCTGATTTGTAAGGTGAAATCCATGTCATGATAATGGGTGGGGGTGGGAGGAGCATTAAAAAACTACAGGAAAATTGTATGTTTCTTTGGTGTTTTACTGCACCCTGACTGGCTGGTCTCTTCCTTGTGACCCTTCTCTAAGAGGACTGTTTTATATATCATATATACATCTAAATGCATGAAATAGCTATATGGAAAGCAAGGCCAAATAGAGAGATATCAAAATAGAAGAGTTACTCTGTCTGTATAGTTTATAGATGTTTTGAATCTATTACTGATCATTTTATTTATTTTCCACATTTTCAATTCACTGAGAATTGAGATAGAGATGACCAGTTGATAGCCAAAGCTCATGCTCTTCCTTCTATCGGGTAGACTTTTGCCACAATAAATGTTAAACTAAGTTTCCCAGGCCCCTTGAGGTCCCTGTAGTGATTTGTTACAAAGCTTTGTGTCTGGAGTAGTGGAGAATGGGTGAGGCCACGTCTAATCCAAGGTATTCCAAGAATAAGTGCGCCTTCTCTATTCAATGTTTCCCTTGGAGGCAACTGGGAAGCCCTAAAAGATGCCAGAGTTACACAATGAAAGGCACTTGTGTTCTTGAATTACAATTTGGTAGTTTCCATAAATACTTATCTTGGCAGAGGATCTAAGGAAGAAATAAGCTATTATGTTAACCAACTGCCTTTGACCCAGATTCCCATATAAAAAGAATCTTTTTAAAAGCTTCAGACCAGCCACACTGAGGCAAAACACTAAGGCGGTGCAACAGAACAGCAAGGGAATGGAGCAGCAAGGTCCCCAGGGAATGGAATTTGGGGCCTGGGCTTAGTGCCCCAACAGACTGGACTGGAAAACACTCCTAAAGGTCAACAAACTGTCTTTGAACTGACTACAAGCTTTTCTTTCTTGTGTTTTATTTTTTTGTCATTGGTTTGTTGTTGTTATTGTTTTGTTTCATACTGTTGCTCGGTTTTGCTCTGTCTTGTTTTGTGCATGTTATTATCTCCATTGGTCTGTCTAAATAAAATAGGCTGGATGAACAATCTGGAGGAGAAAACAACAAGACCGCCAGTTCCCGGGGGACTTGGGAGAGGGTGGGGGAGGGAGAAAGGTAGTGGTGTTAATAATCCCAGGGACAAGAGAACAACACGTGATCCAAATCGGTGGTGAGAAGGGTGTAGGAGGCCTGGTAGGGCGTGATCAAGGGTGATGTAACTAAGAGGAATTACTGAAGTCCAAATGAAGACTGAGCATGATAGTGGGACAAGAAGAAAGTCAAAGAAAATAGAGGAAAGATCTAGGAGGCAAAGGGCATTTATAGAGGTCTAAATAAAAGCATGTATATATGAAAATATATTTATATAGGAGGATGGGGAAATAGACCTATGTGCATATATTCATAGGTTGAGTATTAAGGTAGCAGATAGACATTAGGCCTCCACTCAAGTACTCCCTCAATGCAAGAATACATTGTTCTACTAAACTGGCATTTTATTGCTGAAGACAAATCAGGTGAATAAGCAAATGTGGTGAAGAAAGCTGATGGTGCACGGCTATCAAAAGATATAGTGTCTTGGGTCTTAAAGGCTTGAAGGTAGACAAGCAGCCATCTAGCTCAGAAGCAACAAAGCCCACATGAAAGAAGCACATAAGCCTGTGTGATCATGAGGTGCTGAAGGGATCAGGTATCAGGTATCATCAGAACAAAAAAATCATATCATTGTGAATGAGGGGGAGGAGTGCAGAGTGGAGACCCAAAGTCCATCTGTAAGCAACTGGAAATTTCCTTTCAGAAGGGTCTCGGGAGCTGATGAGCCAGTCAGGGTGCAATGTAGCAATAATGAAACATGCAACTTTCCTCTAGTTCCTAAATGCTTCCTCTCCCCCTCCCCCCCCCCCACACACACTATCAAGATCCCAATTCTACCTTACAAATCTGGCTAGACCAGAGCATGTACACTGGTATAGATAGGAACTGGAAGCACAAGGAATCCAGGGTGAATAATCCCTTCAGGACCAGTGGTGTGAGTGGCAATTCTGAGGGGGTGGAAGGAGGGTGGGTTGGAAAGGTGGAACCAGTTACAAGGATCTAGATATAACCTCCTCTCTGGGGGATGGACAATTGAAAAGTGAGTGAAAGGAGATGTTGGACAGTGCAAGATATGACAAAATAATAATTTAAAAATTATCAAGGGTTCATGAGGAAGGGGGAGCGGGGAGGGAAGGGAAAAATGAGGAGCTTATGCCAGGGGCTTAGGTGGAGAGCAAATGTTTTGAGACTGAAGAGGGCAATGAATGTACAAATGTGCTTTACACAATTGATGTATGTGTGGATTGTGATAAGAGTTGTATGTGCCCCTACTAAAATGATTTTTTTTAAAGCGTCAGAAAGGGTATTTGATAGGAGAAGGTATTGATTCCAGGAAACAGGATTAAGAGGTTAATCGAGTGAGAGGTAGAAAGAAGAAAAGTAAACTCAGGATGCATTCTTCATTTGGCCAGCACTGCAGACAGGATTGAGCTAGTGCTCAGTCCCACCAAAACTTCCGAGGAGACTTGTATTATTGCATGACAGGACAGGCTCCCAATGGTACAAAGGAAGTAATCATTCCCAAATCTATTTTCAGCCCCTACTGGTCAAGAGCTTGTCCTCAGGGCATTGACTCTGTATTTCCAAGTTGCATGTGACTGCATGCGATGTAGCTTTCATGCTGTAGTCAGGAAAGCCGAAGGATAAATAGCGAGGGGTGCCTGGTGCGTATTTGAGGAAGGTCACTGCTGGGTTCTACCTGACTGAAATAAGTCAAGGTTTTGAAGTGGGACACAAGAGGTATAGTACTTGAAGATCCAATAAAGCAGTATGATTGATTTATTAAACCACCAAACCTTACCTTAACTAGAATAGTATGTATTACTTTTGTCATTAGAAAAGTACACACACGCATATATAAAACCACATGCTTTTTTGGTTTGGCTTGAAGAGCTAGGTCAGTTTCTTTATGTCACTTACCTTGTTTGATTCATCTTGAAAGTAAAGCCACTGAGTCAGGCAATCAGCATCTTAGAGTCCTCTAATTTTTTTGTCAACTATTCAACCATTAAAGCCAAGTCAATCACACCTCCTAAATACAGAATAGAATTTTCCAAGCTTCTGTCTCTTCTGCCCTGCCATAGAACTTTAGTAACATGTGCCTGTATCATTGTTAGAGTTTCTAATATATTCTATTTAAATTGCATTTCTAAAATCAAATGGGAGTAGTAAAAGCCTGCTTACAATTTATTTCAAGGGATACTTATAGTCATAAAATTCAAGATTTTATGTAGAGTTTTATTAGCTTTATAATGCAGATCCAACATACATTTCTACAGCCACCTCAACTATGCCACACACTAGACCTGGCAATCCCTTCCCCTAAAACTTACCAACCCTTTCATAACACCCTGACTTTATACATGCTTTTCTCTGTACCAGGCACACTTTCCCTAATTTTCACTCTGTCAAAGGTTGGTCAACTACAGTTCATGTGCCAAATACTGCTCATCATCTGTTTTTTGTAGAAACTATGATCTACCACCACTTGTCTATCAGTTTGTACAACTGTGGTGGCCTGCAGGCTGCTGTGATTCTGGAAGCTCTCCTACTTGTATTTCAAATACCAACAAGGCCACCAACCGTGAACAGGTTTGAGTGAAGTTTACAGACTAAAAGATGAAGCACCCCTCTTCTGAAAAATCACCTGTTGAAAACTTTGAAGAATAGGGGAGATTGATGGATATAGTGCCAGAAGATGAGCCTCTCGAGTTGGAAGGTACTCAAAATAGAACAGAAGAAGGGATAGCTCCTCAGAATGAAGTTGGTCTGGTTGACACATAGATGGGGCCAAGATTTCTGGATCTTCATTTTCTGATGTGTTATGGCAGAACTTGAGAAGAAATAACTGAAACATCCACTAATAACCAGAATATGGATTTATGAGGTAGGAACCTATGAATACTTAAAGTTGGCAAAAATGAAAAGGCACACATCTAAGTCAATATCATCATAGATATTAAGGGACTGAAATAGACTGGTGTTGTCCGTTTTGAATCAGGCAATCACATAGTTGACTATTTTAGCATTGACAAAGCTAAGAGAAATGGGGTTACTTTCATCATTAAAATATAATAGTTCTAAAAATCTACCCTTAAAAATAGTCCTCTCACATATAGAAAATATGAATATGACAACAAGAAAGAGCAGTAATATCACAATTTTTTTCTGGTTTATACACTGACCACTAATGCCAAAGATGAAGAAATTGAATATTTTTATCAACTTCATCAATCTGAAATTGATCAAATATGCTATCAAGGTGCATTGATTATTACTAGTGACTGGAATATGAACGTGAGAAACAGAAAGATTAGCAACTGGAAAATATGAGTATGGTTATATAAACTACTGGAAACATATAATAGAATTCTGCAGAATTAATGCCTAATTCATTGAAAATGCCTTTTTCACACATCAACGGTGATTCTGCACTTTGGCATCACTAGATATGATACTCAAGAATGAAATTCTCTATATCTGTGGAAAGACGATGGAGAAGTTCAATAGCACCCATCTAAAAAACACTGTGGTAATTAGACAATGTTACGTCAACTGTAGGGCTGGGACCTAACCGGTCAGATAGGACACAGCATGGTGGCTGTCTCCTTGGGAATGTGTCCTTCTATAAGAGAACCCTGGAAAACTCACTCCAGCTTCCCTATCTTCCTGGTTTGGGGGACTCTCTGCCACTGAACCTGAGAGCTAATGGATCCCTGCTTAGATTCACATTACTATGCACCCACTGGCCTATGATCTTTTTGCTTTCTGCATCATTGCATTTTGCTGCTTGAGTCTAAAGAGGGATTATGACAAAATAATAATTTATAAATTATCAAGGGTTAATGAGGGGGGATGAGGACCTGATGTTCAGGGGCTTGGGTGGAGAGCAAAAGTTTTGAGAATGATGAGGGCAATGAATGTACACATGTGCTTTACACAATTGATGTGTGTATGGATTTTGATAGGACTTATATGAGCTCCTAATAAAATGATTTTTTTAAATGATCTGACACCAAGGGCTCAAGTAGAAAGCAAATGTTTTGAGAATGATGATGGCAACAAATGTGCAAATGTGCTTGGTACATGGATGTATATATAGATTGTGATAAGAGTTGTACGAGCCCCCAATAAAATGATTGAAAAAAATCTCAAGGAAAACTAATAAAATAAAATAAATAAAGAGGGATTATGGACTAGTATCAGACTTAAGGAGTTGGGTTGACTGGGCTGGGATACTTTCTGGGTATATAATTATCAATTGATATTAACTACTTTCTTAAACATATATGAGTGTCCCTGGATTTGTTTATGTAGTCAACCTGGACTAATACAAACACCAAGGGCCAGTGGCAAAATAGGTCATCCCATTGCTCATGCACAAATTCATAGTCAAATTTAAGAAAATTAAACAAGTCCAAGAGTACCAAAATATGACCTTGACCATATCTCATCTGAATATACATGCAAATTTAGGAATAAATTTTATGCACTGAACAGTGATAACTAAAAACCTGGAAGTTGTGGGATGACATGAAAATCACCTATATGAAAAAGGCAAAAGGTCATGGAAAGAGGACTAAAATAAGTGGGGAAAAATGAATAAGGAAAAAGGGATGCCTTTTTATTTTTGTGGCAGTTATATAATCTCTTGTCAGCTTGTGAAGGAGTAGAGTCTAACCTGTCAATCAGGTCATAGCCAATGAGGCCTCTGTGTGGGCATGGCCTTTTCCTGAGGATTCTGGGAACTCTTGTATTCTTCCCTGGAGACGGGCACACACAGACGTTCTGCTTCTTCTTCCTGCTGATAAGAGACATGGAGCTACATTAAAGCCTTGGAGCCAGAGGAGCCACGTGGGGACCCCTGCCAGCTTTGAGATGCTTCACTGCCACTGGTTCCACAAGACTTACCACCTGTGATCCTTGTGCACTCGGTGTCATTGCATGTGTTCTGTGAGTTTGAAGAGGAATTTACAGATTAGTATCAGACATATGGGCTAAAATCAGACTTACGGACTTCATCTGGACTGAGCTTGGATCTTTTCTCAATACACAATTGCTCTTTTACATAAAGCTCTTTCTTATACACCTGAGTGTCTCTGGATTTGTTTCTCTAGTTAATCCAGACTAACACAATTATATTAAGAATAATAAATATATTATTGATTACCAGAACAAGGAACAAATCTTTTTTGGGGAGAAACCTATCCAGAATGCTCCTTGGAAGCCAGGATGGTGAGACTTCATCCCACTTACTTTACATATGTTATCAAATGAGACCTGTCCCTGGAGAAGGGCATCATGCTTGGTAAAGTAGAGGTTCAACCAAAAGAGAAGAAACTTTTAATGAGAAGGATGGACACAAGGAATCAACAGTGGGCTCAAACATAGGAAGGGGCATCAGAAAGGTGGAGGACGAGGCAATGTTGTGTTGTACATAGGGTTGCTTGAGTTGCCATTGACCTAATGATGCTTAACAACAACACTGATCTCTAACTGGTTTTTTTAATTTCAAAATAACAGAAAAACACTTAAAATAATATTTTGTGACATATGAAATTACATGACACACAAATTTCTTTGCCATAAATATGTCATTTTGAACACTGTTTTGTTTATTCATTTTCGTGTTATTTTGACTGTTTTTACACTACAACAATATAGTTGAACAATTCTGACAGTGACCAGGAAATAACAAAGCCAAGGATATTTAGTATTTGGTTCTTTACAGAAAACATTTAAGGAATACCTTTATTCTTCCTTAAAAATCTGCTCATGTAGGGCCATTCCATATTCTGTTTCCACAATGTGTGGTTCTTACCTCCAAGGAAGCACGGATTCCTATCTAATGTGAACAGAGCACTGGCATGTCTACATTTCCTCATCCTGTTGAGAGCCAAGGTCGTATCTTATTTATCTCTCATGAGTCCTCTCTCAGGAGTTTCTGGGTGGCACAGACAATGAAGAGGGCTTGGCTCCTAAGAGAAAGTTATATGGCTTGAACTCACCCCTTAGGAAAAAATTCTGGCAATCTGCTTCTGAAAAACTGTAGCCATGAAAACATAGGGAAGGCAGCTCTGTTCTGACATATCAGGGTGATAGGAGGTGGAAAAACTCAATGAAAACCAGTTGGTTGGTATCTAGTATTCTCTAGCCACTAGTCCATGCCAAGCACAGAGTTGGTCATGTTGTCTGAAGTTCAGCACCAGTCTTGCTTTATTCTACCATAGTTTCTCATTCTGGAACTTGGTTAAATGTTTGGGTTCAAGACTGCCTGGTCTTGATGTTGGCTCTGCCACCTGCGGATTTTAAATCCCCCTTAAAATCAGTGGTAATACTAGTAGCGACATCATTGATTCATTGTGAGAATGATACACAGTTTTCTATGCAAACTGCTAAGCACACTGCTAGCACGTGGGGTTTTTCAGTTCACGTTAGCCATTATGATGACGATTGCATATTTCCTAAAGCTTAAGTGAAATCCCGGGGTCCCCAAGAGACCTTTTGCTGACTGACCAATATCCCCTACATACAGAAGCCTGTGGTATTACTTGGTTTTCAGCTATTTTAATGCTCTCATTTGTTGTTAAATGAAATGGTGGGTTTGTAGAGGCAAGGGAAAAGATAGACTTGAAAAAAATCCTCTTTTCATTTTATCAAAGAATCTCGCTCAATCTTGTTTTGCTTATATCTATCTTCTTCCCGCAGGGTTTGCTTTCCCTTTCTCTCCATATAGCTTTCCACGAGCTAGCAACGTCCCTCACTGCCTGCGCTGCTAACGTGGTTGCTTCCTTTGGCTATCTTATCCCGTCCGCCTGGCTTCCCTCCTGCTACCTGTGGCCCTTTCCCTTTTCTACTTCCTCAGCTATTTCTTCTCCCTTGTTCCTCTTCCTTCTTTTCATCTTTTGATTGTCATCCGTTTTTTCTGTCCGCGCACGCGTGTGTGTGTGTGTGTGTGTGTGTGTGTGTGTGTGTGTCTTTTGTCAAGGCGTCCTGTTGGGGTAGAGATTAGACATTGAACTGCTAACGGCAAGGATTGCTGCTGAAACCCACCAGTCACCCTGCAGGATGCTGAAAGACAAGGCTGTCTGCTTCAGTAAAGATTCAAAGCCTCAGAAACACACAGGGGCAATTCTATGGGTCAGAATCGCTAGAAGGCTACAGGTTTTTCTCTGCTCACTTTCTCTCTCTCTCTCTCTCTCTCTCTCTCTCTCTCTCTCTCTCTCTCTCTCTCTCTCTCTCTCTCTCTCTCTCTCTCTCTCTCTCTCTGTCTCTCTCTCTCTCTCTCTCTCTCTCTCCTTTTACACCCATTTCCCCCATACTCAGATTATATACATATCTGATTGTTTTCTATCCCATCACCCTCTTGTTTTGCTTTCTTTCGTTAATGCTCCATGCCCTCTAAATCCTCCCCCCCCCTCCGCTGTGCTGTGCTGCCAGGCACACTTCCAGAGCCCTGTGCAGGTGGGTGGGACACTGCGCTGACCCCCCAGAAAGCCAATGAATCAGCAACAAGGCATTTGTCACCAGGCTAGGAAAGCAGACACGCTGCTCAGGGCAGAGTATCTAGATGCTGGGGGAGCAGCATGTCTAGGGCAGGCAGGAAATGGAATGGTCAGGAAGGGAGAGGAGGCGTTGTGTAATGGAATGGAAATAAACTAGGTGAGAGAAAATGAGATGGAAAAACAGAGCTGCACGACACAGGAGAATTTAGTGGGAATGAGATTGTCATCAGATCAGCTGGGGGGAGAAAATGGAAAAAAGTCTGTTAAAGTGGATTCTTTGTCATAAGCATGAGCTCTTTATTCTCCGCTTGCTTACGTGACTTCCCAACACTGCTTGGTGCTTTCCGAACCATTTTCTGTGATCTTTCGCTTCTCACCATCTTTGTTTTCATCCATCCCTGTCTGATCCCCACTTGCTCTTCTACTTCCTTTGGCAGTTTTGGGTGGCTAAGGGCTTAGAAAATGACCATATAAGGCAATGGTCAGACGCATTGTCTAAGGCGTCAGGTAGGATGTGGAATTTGACTCTAAAAATCATTTATTTCTATTATAGAAGAGAACTAAAAAATTACCTTTTCCTAGAGGGCAGTGTTTCTTTCTGTTATTCACAGACCCAGGGTCACTATGAGGTGTAACTGACTTGATGGCACCTAACAACAACGACAACACTCCCGAGCACGAGGAGCTCTGAGGACATAGTGAGTTACACTCTGAGCTAACCACAAGCTCAGTGGTTCGAACCCACTGATTGTTCTGTAGGACAAAGATGAGGCTGTCTACTCCAGGAAAGATTTAAAATCTTGGAAACCCACAGGAGCAATTCTCCTCTGTCCTGTATGGTCGCTATGAGTCAGAATCTACTCCGTGGCTGTGAGTTTGGTTATTTGCTATTTCTGAACACAAGGATCTTTGGGTAGGAAAAAATGGCTAATACGCCCAGCTTCTATTCTAACTGAAAGGTTGTAGGTTGAGTTCCCCCCACCCACGAGGGAACTTAGGGAAAAAAGCCTGACAATCATTTCAAAAAGAAAAACTGCTACCCTGTTTCCCCCAAAAGTAAAACACCCCCCCAAAATAAGACCTACTTACAGTTTTGCCTCTCGCTGAAATATAAGGCATCCCCCCAAAATAAGACCTCCCCCAAAATAAGGCTCCCCAAAGCTACCGCAACTCTGGACTGCAACGGTGGGAGCCACCGCGCAGCTCACTGTTGGCTGCAGCGCAGCCGGAGCAGATAGGAAGTGGGAGGTCTCTCTTAATAAAACAATAAATAATAAATGTGTACCATATCCTTCTTCATGGAAAAATAAGACATCCCCTGAAAATAGGACCTAGCACATCTTTGGGAGCAAAAATGAACATAAGACAATGTCTTATTTTCGGGGAAACAGGGTACTGAAAGCCCTATGGATCACAGTTCTACTCTGATGTACATGGATGGCTGTGAGTCAAAGTTGCCTCTCTGTCAACTGGTTTTATTACTAAACACCGACCCTGCCATAGATTGGCTTGGGCAACAACCCTGCTTTGCTTAATGTTTGCATGATGTTGGAAGTTTATTATTATGACTAATCCTTTATCACAAAGATAATTATAATTAACCTCAGAGAAAAGATCGACACTGCACATAGCATATCGAGTCTGACCAGCGCTGGCAGGGCTTTGATGACTATTTTAACTTATAGACCCATAGCCACTTCTTCATAATGAATAGTTGAGGCTAGGTTTTCTTGGACCTCCCATACCTACCAAGTCTCTGGCTTCAGAGCAAATGTATTTGCATAGCACAACTCCTCCCCTCATTAAGACCATCCTCGGGTGGGACTAGCAAAGACCATGACTTGCTCAGCAAAAGGATCTCTGGCCTTCGCAGCATCTGATTGCCTTCAACTCCACCCCCCCAATCCCCACACCCTCTTTTCCTCATGGTTCTTGGTGGAAGAGTGCAGAATAGAAAGGTTCCATTTTCTCCCAGGCAGAGAAGCCGACCCCATGAAATCACTACTATCAACTTAAATAGATATCCAGAATTAAGTACACATCAAACAATCTCACCCTTGGCTCCTAGTGAGACTCTCTTCACAAGAACCCTTTCTTTCCATCTCTTTCCTCTCCACCCCCAACCCCCACCCCCTGAAACTTGCCCTTTGGAAATGCTGTTTACACCCACCCCACGCTTGTAACCCTGGTATTATGAGGGTGCAAGCCAGCTGGAAATTCCAGAGATAATTTCAGTGAATCTCCTGAATGCTTCATTTCAACACAATGGGGCAGCCGGCCTATGAACGTGAACTAGAACAGGGCAAAATCTTGTGGAAATCCTGCTGACCCAGGAAGTTGACACTGCTGATGTTCAGCACGTCCCTGTACTGCACCTTACCTCCGTTCTCTGGTGCCCGAAGACCAAGGGTTTTCTAGACTTGCTTCGAACTCAGAATTCCAAACTAAATTCTGACTAATACAGAGATCTTTTCTGCTGTGTGTGTCTACTGTCTGGATGACGGTTTCTCTTTTACAAAATGAACATAGTCACTTTAGTTGTGTTTTCTCTGTTTATGAAATGAAAATTCCCAAAACATGCAACCCCAAAATTTCTTTCTTGAAGATGTAAGGTTATTGAAGCTTTCTTCTTGAAGATAGAAATTTGTGTGACAGTGAATTAGGGAAAATTCTCTTCAATGGCACACCAATAAGGTTATAGATCGCAACTGCAAAAAGTAAAATGTTTTTGGAAAAAAGGTTGTCTATGGGTAGAATTAGGGATGAAGAGGAAGAAGAGGTGAGTTTTAGTATCATACTTTCACAACAGATATACTAATGGGGTAGGGATCTCAGTGGATATTTTATTCTGCTTCTTTGTTTCAGCCACAAGTTATGATTTCATTTGTTGGGCTTCTTTTGCTGGTTCTAATATGGCACACACACTTCTAACTCCATCTGTAGTGAGTGATGGAAAGGGAAAACATGGTGGTGGATGGATAGGCTTATTATAAGAAAGAATTCTACATTTTATAAGAAAAACAGTTATTCGAAGAGGCCGTGGAAACCAAACCAAAGTGGGGGCGGCTAATGAAACTTCAGAAAAGAGACAATAGAAGAGGGCGTTGTGAAGTGAGCAGTGTGCTTTCAAAGGAGCAGCATCGGCGTGGGGAATAAAAAGACTTATACTCCAAACAGAACGGGGTCACACGTGGTTGTATTGCTATGAGCCTCTGCAAAGAGTCAAACAAGAAAACAAATTGCGTTTCTAGACCTTCCAAGCATGAAACATTGCTCCGAGGATCAAAGGAGATCGGAGCAATGGAGGTTCTTTGTTAACTATGCACGTGGAAGAGACATAGTTACTATAAAACATTGACTCCTGAATGATTGAAGTGTTGGCACCGTTTCTAGGTTTATTAAAAATCAGTGAAATCCACAGAGGTAGGCTTGCACGTCTTGAGTGAAATCACAACCTGTCAACGAGGCCCCTTAATCCTCTTCCTAAGGCAGCTCTCTTCTTGCCTAAGCAAAAGCCTCCCATAGATGGAAAGTCTCTGGGACAGATGTGAACTTCTCTGTTAACTCTGCCTTCAAGGCCCTACTTAAAAGGTGTCATGGATTAGTTTTATAGGGAAACCGAGCAATTGACCATCCTGCTACTCTTTCGTAGCCACCTTGCGTCTTCCTGGATAAATGCTCTTTTCTTCCACCCAACTGCATGCCAATTCCCAAACTAGCCAAGTGGCACTATGGTAAATACTATTTGAAGTAACGAATTCCTTAACGCCTGAGTGGAAAACCTGCCAACCATTTTGAATACGAGAACTTGGGTACATATTTCTCACTGCTGATTGCATGATAGGCGATAACTGATCAAAATGAACCCAAATATCAAAATTCCTTCTTGGGAATCTAGTTTGAAGGGGCATAAGGAGAGAGAGAGGGAAAAACAAAACAACAACAACCACCCCTCCCCCGCCAAAACAAAAACAGGGAGAGGAGAGGGAGAAGCAGAGGCAAACTGAGTATTTGGCCTCGGTGGTGTGGGTTTAATTTGCTGAGTGAAATTAAAAAGCAGAAAAAGATTCGGGGCTAACTTAATATTAAAAAAATGAAATAGGATTAAGATGGCTTCCTTCACCTGGGATCCAATATTATTTTAAGTCTCAGCCACATCTTTGCCTGACGAATCCAGATAGTTTTAGTAATAAAGTGTGAGTGTCTCTCCCTCTCATAGTAAGTCACAGACCATTGCTATTATAATAGTACTTGTGCCCATGTTGGCAGGCTTTCCCTTAGATTCATCATCTGCTTCTGCAGACCTCTGCTCTGTAGTACAGTCCTCCGTGCTGTATGACCCAGGCCACCTGGAACAGATACAGAGTCCTCCGTGCTGTATGACCCAGACCACCTGGAACGGATACAGAGTCCTCCGTGCTATATGACCCAGACCACCTGGAACGGATACAGAGTCCTCCGTGCTATATGACCCAGACCACCTGGAACAGATCGATCCATCCTACGTGAGAAGTGAAGTGACACTGGAGGATGGAACAATGGGAGAAACTGAGGTATGGTGACAAACGGTTTTCACCTTGAGTGGTGCCCACGTCAACAACTGTCTCCTTTATTTATACACTTTAGTTACGCTGGATAAATCTGCCTCAGGATAACCCTTGTTGTTAGTTGTTAGGGAATGTCAAGTCCGTTCCAAACCACAGTGACCCTGTGCACAACAGAGCAAAACACTGCCTGGTCATGAGCCATGCTCACAAGTGTTCCCATTGAACAAACCCATTGGGCAGCCCCTGTGTCAATACACCGTGCTGAGGGCCTTCCTCTTGCTCTCTGTCCCTTGACTTTACCAAGCACAAGGTCCTTCTACAGGGACTGATTTCTCTTGATAATATTTCCAAAGTATATGAGACAAAGCTTGCCATCCTTGCCTCTAAGGAGCATCCTGGCGTTCCTTACAAAGCAGATGTTTGTTTTTTAGGCGGTCCAAGGTACTTTCAATATGCTTTGGCAACACCATAGTTCAGATTCATCGAATTATTGTGGTCTTCCATATTCAGTGTCCAACTTTCACATACATGTGAGGCTTTTGAAAATACCATAACTTGGATCACATGTACCTCAGTCCTCAAAGAAACCTCCCTGCTTTTATCCCAACACGTTAAAGAGGTTAACACTTGAAAAATGTTAACACTTTTTCTTCCCATTTCCGTTGCAGGCAAAATACGGTAGTGTATTTAAGCTGTTGTCTTACCCTTTAGCCCCTCAACTCCTTCATCACTGTTTAATCAGTTCTACATAACACCTGCTCCCTCAGCGTGCTTTCTGGTTTCCTGGCTGTAACCTGATTGCTATAATCCACCACCGTCCCTTCTTCTACTGTCTCAGATGGATCGAACATTTATTGAAAACGGAACATATATCCACATCTTCTAGAGCTTTTTATAAAATATCCGATCAATATCTACATACTGAATTCAGTGTTTGAAAACAATGGCTTACCACTTTCTCTCTGACTTTTTAATCAAGCACCTCAGCCCACTTTGGGGTTTCGGTCTCAACAATCATAAACTGGGAGGACGATATCTGTACTCACTCGCCATCCAGCCAGGCATGACTGACCATGGGGATGCAGACTGACTTCTAAGCAGCTTCCTCTAATAGTGTCACCTCCTAAATATAATGAAAACATTAGGCATCAAATCTAATTCCCCCTTGTTTCATTTGCTATGTTAAGTGCCTTTAATTTTCACTCAGTCTGGTGAGGTCACAGGTGAAGGAGGCGTGCAATGAGAGAACTCCATTCCCTTCCTTTGCTCTCAGGGCTTGCAGGGTGTGTGTCCACGGCACAGGTGGAAACGCAGCCTAAAGTCTACTTAGTGGATGCCTTCCTGAATCTAAACAAATGGAACCTCAGGAATCGGGCAATACGGGTTTATTTTTCAAATTTAATTTCCTGCAGAGTGAAGGTGAGTAAAGATGTGGATTCAGTTGCCTCGTACGGGGGTCTATGTACCCTGAAAAGACACATCTCTGTAACTATCTGGTATTTGTAATCAAGTGTAATATGTTCTCATGACTTCTTAGATGGACACACCTCTCCAATCCATTAAAGTTGATCATCAAGAAAACCTATGTTATCATCTCTTCAGTGATTTGTGCTTGTTTCTTTGCTATGGTTGTTGCCTCACAATATGCATGTTTTTTTCTCTTCTCCTGTGAGACATTCATAGCCTCTGGGGTAATTAAGTCCCCTCAAGCCCTCACAGTATCCATAATAGATCTAAACCAATCAGGGAACAAGACTCCTCTCTCCAGCCCCAATGAAACAAATTGTAACAGTGATTAGTTGGGTACCAAAGATTTAAGTCAATTAGAGCACACCATGCCTACACCCAGTGAGAATGATTTAGAGACGGATGTGTGACTCACATTGGGACGATGAGAAGTTTCAAAGGTCTTTTGAGAAAATAGTTTCTTCAGTCTTCTGGGAGAGTTCTCTAAAATCATCCTTCTAGCTCTTTCTGGAAAATGTGATATGGGAAGAAACTTAATAATTCTCACCTCAGAAGGCAAAAAAAAATACCTTAACCATGAAGTTAAGACTGGCACAATGAAAGAATGAGCAGAGAGATGGAAGAAAACTACCTTCTTACAGATGTCCCTGAGTCACCGAATCAAATCTACCTTAAGAGTTCCCTACTTCAAGATTTCTACTTTGTCAGTTAATGAATCCTTTTTGTTATGTGTACCCATTTTAGAGGAATTTTCTTTTATAAAACAACAACAACAAAATGAAATAAACAAACAAAAAAACAAATGAAATATTACCTCTATGCCTAGAATTTGTTAACTTCTGCTCCACTCACCACCAGCTCGCTGACTCTGGCTCTCAGATCACACAGCAAGTTCATTTGATCCTCCTTCCTTGTTCTGACTTTAATGCTCACTTCCAACAGGCCTCCACTACCTCCCAGCATTGGACTCGCACTTGACTTTCATTTCTTTCACTGCCCTGAATGAGCCCTAAATTATTACTTCTTCTTTTTCTTCTCATATTATAATACTCAGTAGGAGCCACCTCTGGCAAGGCGAAAGAGATAGTTGCATATTGGCTCTGATTTAAGTTTCAGACTTGCAGCTGTCCACCTTGAGGTCAAACTGCCCACATGGGCCATTCATTATTTGGCGTTTCTTCTTTTGTGTGTTGTTTTAAATGAGTTTCAGTGAATTGGAAGCTGAATGGGAACTTGAAAGCTATCCTAGCCAAATCTCTTTAGATCATAATTAGGAAAATGGAGGTCTGGAAATGTTAAGTGACTTGCCTCCTATCTCACAGCTGGGGATCTTGAGGAGGGATTATTGTTCAAGCATGCCAATATCCTGCCAGTGTCCCCTTTCATGGTCCCTTCCCTTCTCAGTATAAGTGTTTTCATGGCAGCCCTAGTCCTAGTTGAAGATCTGCTGCACGGAGTTCTGTGAATTGGCTGCCGCTGGATAGAGAATCAAGGGGAGATGAGAACAGTGCTGCTGTCATGTACTTACATGAGAAAAACCTGGTCAAGCATCCAGACAAGTTCAAGATTCTCCCATAATTCCCCAGATCAAGAACAATGGAAGCCGTCAAGTCACCCATGCCAGTAAGGGAGACCAGAAGGTTCATGTTCTCAATCCAGTCAGATCCATTTTGAGGTTGCTAATCTGACGTGAGTTTTCTAAGAAACTGATGGAAGAGTTCAAACATAATGTCAAGAAGTGATTTAGCTTTTTCATTTCATAAATTCAGAATGCTCCAAAGATTCCTATATCGCGTGAGGTCATCAAGACTTTTAAGAAGCAGTCTATTTCAATCACTAAAGGCTATGGTTTCATAGATTTTTGTATTATGTAGAATAAGTACCATAAAGTGTTTAAAATGGTGCCTGGAAAATGACACACCCTAAAATAAATTAAGCCCAATAGTGCAAATGGTTAGCTTGCCTGACTGCTCACTAAAAGTTGAGAGGTTCAAATTCATCCAAGTTCCTGGGAAGAGAGTCCTGCCATCCATTTCAAAAAATCCGACGTCCAAAAACCTGATAGAGCAGTTGTATGTACTCTGACACCTATAAGGCCACTGTGAGTTGGAATCAACTTAGCAGAAGCCCTGTTTTAAAGAAGTGATTGCTGTTTCTATTGTTCTCATCACCGTTATCACCAAATACAATCTTTTATTGTCAGGAAAGGAAAAAGCTTTAAAAATATAAAGAAGAGCGAATGAACAATTAAGAGCATAGGAAAACAAAGGTTACAGAGTAAGGAAGAAAAATTGAAAGAAGGAAGAAGAGAGAAAAGGAAGAGAAAGAAGACACTGACTCATTGTTTCAACTCTCCATGTATTGAGGACCAATAATTATTCCAGGTACTCTCCTTGCTCTAGCAGTGACTAGCCCACAAAAATATATATAATCACTGTCTTTATATAGTTTACAATAGAAAAAGTTATTAAATAAATCAATAAACAAAAATCTGCATACTTCTTTGGGGCCTATGTAATGGGTCTCTAAAGAAATGATCTGGGGGCCACATCTGATGTCTGGCTGTACAAAGGGGAAGGAGACTCCAACACCACACCAGCCCCAGATTAATTACTATAAGGTAGGGGTCAGACACATCTCTATTTTTCAACTTTCCTTACCCGATTCTGACACTACCCATTCCACCCATGACACTCTTCTTCTCTGCCGGGGTTGAAAGGGCCACAACAGACATCACAGACAATATTCAAATTCATGAGACTTACTAGACAAGTTAACAGAGTACAAATCAGGATCAGAAATGTTAAAGATACAGCTTTTTGTTCATTCACTTCATGCATCATTTACATTGCGGCAACCAGTCGCTAATTATTCATCATCGGGCTGGGGATACACAGTTGGAAGGCAATCCATTTGATGGAGAAAGCCCCTCTATGTCAGAGAAGGTAGGTGTATGAGGAAATACGGTCCATGAAGTGTGATGGGAGACTCGAAGAAGTATATACGTGGGTGGGGGACTATCCCTAGTGCATGGTAAGAAAGAGACTCAGGGACAAAATGGTATATATTTTTTCCCTGCTTGCTCTTCACCAGGCAGCCCCAAAATGCACAAATGTCATTCCATCTGTGAGACCATCTTGCCTGGACAATTGTGACAGAGATACTGAAGATTGACAAAGTCAGAAAAGGGCTAGAGTCCCATTTCAGTCTTTCCCTCCCATGAAAAAGCAGAGTGCAGGCAGGGGGTGCTATGGGTTGGAGGAGGGTTCTGGAGAAATTGTCAGAATGAGAACAGACCAGCGCATCTGGTTCCTGCAGCCAGAGCCCCACACAGCCCATCCACTAGGGAGGTCAGAGAACGCTGTCGTGAGCTTTCCACTGTGCCGCTACTCTCCTGCCCACCTCCTGGGTTTCCTCCATTTGCTTTTTTCAGAAATCTCAACCAAATCACACACACACACTCTTTCAAAGACTCATAAAGTATCCGTTTTTCAGAAAAGAAAAGGGGTTGGCACCGTTACATGGGATCACACTACCACATTAGATTCATGGCAGGTGCCTTGACTAGAAAGGAGGAAAAACACTAAATCTTCGTCATCTGGATTCATACCCCAGTAGGTTGCAGGGGAGGGGTGGTCATGATGTCACTGAAATCCTTGTCGACCTTCCTGGTGCCCATGTGCATTTTTATAGAGAGCGGCATTCATGGCGTGGATGAATTTTTCTAGATGTCCGCTAGTAATTCATTAACTGTGAGTCATACTACTTCCATCTTTTAAAAACTGAGACCAAGTTTGACTAAAATCAGGGAATAAGCTCAGTGGACCTCTGAAAGTTATTTATATGTGTATATCTATATGTATGTGTATTATTTATGTTCAACGGATGTAAAACCTTGGAAACATTAACTCACAGAAGATGAAAACTTGATCAAAGTCACAGTCCAAGGCAGCGTGTAAACTAGAAACGGGATCACCGGTCCTTTAGAAAGATATTTTTTGCATGACTTAAACGGTCTTGCACCTTATGAAGATTACCTTTTAAAAATACTACAAATGTTCTTTACAAATGAAGACTTTGAAAATAAAGGATTATATGGATTAATAGTAGTATGTATAAAAAAACTTCATTTATTTTACTCCAATATGTTGTATTTTGCCATGTCTGTGAATATACTATTCATCTCAATGAAGAATTAATTTTACTACAAAGCTGCGGTATGAATACAAAGGTATTAACGTGAGTATGGCCATCAGGCCTCCTCAGGCCACTCTGAAAACTGGAGTATAAGTAATGGTGATACCCCCAAACCAAATCACTGCCATCGCGTCTGTCCACAGCCACCCTAGAACACGGAGGAGACCTGCTCCTTGGAGTTTGCTGGACTGTAAACATTCAAAGGAGCAGACCTCTACATCTCATGGATGGCAGGGGATGGGCTTGAACCTTCAACCTTGCAGTTTGTACTCCAGTGCCGCACCTGTAAGGCCACCAGGACTCAGAATATTGGAAAGCACAGCTCTGATTAGAGGCCTTCCTCTGTGTTCCAATCCTCAAGAAGATGTTGGTTTTCAGAATAAAGATAACTTCTTTCTTACTCCTTCTTTCTCTCTCCTTTCACTTATTGACTTGTTGAGAACCCCTGATGCCGTGGAAATACATTGAATTTAGAGGCCGCCATTTGAATGTTGAGTCCATCATGACAGCAGTGCTCATAGTATTAATGGCTTCAACCATGGGCTCAGGCACAATTAATTGTGAGGCTGGAGCAGGGCTGAACAGTGTTTCATTCTGTTGTGCACAGGGTCTCTATGGGTCAGATCCAATTAAATTGCACACAACAACAACAACAATCACATTAATAAGAATAACAATTAGAAAGGTTATCACGTATGCCATTATCTCACTTATCCTCATAGGGACACACCTAAGTGGCTTCTGTTATTATTCTCAGTTTTGTAGGGGAGTTTGGGGGGTGGGGCTTGTTCAAGGTCACATAACATGTTTGTGGTTACAGTTTGGATTCAAATACATTCTTGGGCAGTTACAAATTAAATTTCAAAAACTTAAACCAATGTGATATACAGTCTCCTTTGTGTTCAGAGGGTGCTTAAATTTTTTTTTTAGCCATGTAGTTATCTTTTCTGATGATCAGATTTTTCATTAAAACAAAGAAAAAGAGAACTGGCATTATTTTAAGAATAAAATGGAATCATGTATGTAAAACGTCTGGACCATCGAAGCAGCTTTAGAAGTGTGTTCCCTTCCTCTATCTAGTTGCTAACCTTCTCTCTCCTTGGAGCTCGTCTGCCTTGCTTCAGCTCTGCCATCCTTTCCTTGCCCTGCCTTGTTGCCTGGGCACAGATGGTAAAGAGGCCTAATGACACGGGCTATGGTTACCATGAGCTGCTTGTCTGGGGTCAAGTAATTTCTTCATTATCTTTCTTTATTGCAAGCAGCCTCTGTAAGAGAAAGGGTCCATTAGTAAATATTGATGCCGACAGGCAGGGCGTGCAAACTGTCAAACAGCTGAAATGAGGGATTGTCAGTGCAGCAGCAAGAACATAGAAATCCAGGCTAGAGCACAGATGAAGAAAAGAGTTGAATGTAACTAAAGAGCAAGCAAACACTCATCACTGATGAACACAGGCAAAAGCAATTTTCAGGTGGGGTTGTGTGGGGGGTGAGTGTACCGCTCTAAGATAGAATTCATTTTAAGTCAATTGCCAAAGAAAATTTTGAAGGAAAGAAAGAAAAATACGTGGTGTCTTCCATGTACAATTTGCTGAGAAATAAAAATGAGTAAAATACTGAGACTGTTTTCAAGGCGTTTATAAGCTAATAAGTAGGTGGCACGCTGTGATTCGTAGACTCCCTGGTGGTGCAGTCTAAAGAAATAGGCTGCTGATCGAAAGGTCAGCAATTCAAGCACACCAGTTGCTCTAAGGTAGAAAGATGTGATTTATTTAGTCAAGATTTGCAACTTGTAAATCCTATGGGACAATTCTATTCTGTCCTATAGGTCACGATCAGTGGGGGTCAACTTAGTGACAATTGGGTTGCTGGGTCATACCCAAACCAAACCTAAAACCACAGTCAATGCCAACTCATCATGGCCCAAGAGACTATTTCCAAAATTGTAAGTATTTATGGGTGCAGACAGCCTCAGCATTCTTCAAAGAAGTAGCTGAGAATGGGGTACACCCCTGATCTTCCCGTCAGCAGCCCAATAGCGGGCTCACAGCTGCACCTGAGCTTGCAAGCATCAATTTTAACATTCTGTGTATGTAAAAGCCAGTTGTATGACCTTGTCTTGTCCTTATGAATCTCAGAGCCTTCCTCAAAAAAATGGAAATGTTTATACCAATTCCACTGGACTAGGAGAGCAGGGGGACACACTGCACATGCTTCCTAAATTATTGAATTTGAAAATGATGGCATATTATTGTATACCATTAAAATTCTAGGAATCAAAATAAATCTTTCAAAATGGTCTTAGAGTCAAAAAACATGACACATGTTTGCTTGGATCTGGAATTAGGAAATGAGGTGGGAGCACTGGAACTGATTACTGAAAAACTTTGGGATTTGGCCCTGGGGATTATGCAGATACTACTGTAGAGGGAGAACAGTAGAAACAAAGGGATGAGTGAGAAAGATTGAAGAAGACAATACATCGGGCTGTCTTGGCTGACAAGTCTCCCTGGTGACTTATATGTTAGGACTCAGGCTGCTAACTGCCAGATCAGCAGTCCTAAAGCTGCCTATGATGCAGGAGACAGATGTGACTTTCTACTCCCATAAAGATGACATCTCAGAAACTCACAGGGGCAGTTCTACCTTGTCCTACAGTGTCGCTATGAATTGGTATTGACTCAATGGTAGTGAGTTTGGGTTTGGGTTTGGGGCTGAGATTGAATAGGATGTGGAAAGGAGAACTGTTGGGTTTTAAGAAAAATTTGACTCCAGACTGTGACAGTCTTGGATGGTAGGCAACTGAATTAGGATTTCATTCTCTAGCAATAAGGTTGTCAGTGTAGATTTTATCTCCAACTGTACAGTCACATGGTGATCATAGTCCTGATAGCAAGTGGTCCGCTTTTGATGCTCAGATGGCTGTGAAATCTCATTCAAATTATTGAACCTCTTTCTACCTCAGTTTCTTCTACAGGAAGAGCAGCCAATCATGATCCACCTTAACTAATAATATTAAATGATAATAAAAGCAGATAATTCTTTGCATCATTTGGACTAGAGCTTGATATCATCGCCACCAGTTACCCGAGTCCATCAGGTATTCAATAATGCTCACGAAATGCTAGTTCTCATTAAATAACTGATTGAACTGCATGGTTGCTTATGATGCTGCTGAATCATTCCTTTACACCCTGCACCCTGGTATCCAGTTTCTTCTGGCCAGGAATATTACTAAGCCATGAGCCTCTGTCTAAACCATGACAGTATAAACGTAGAATGGTTTTGTTGGGACTGCAATGGAAACATCACAAGAGGAGTGAGAAACAGCTGGGGAATTGTGAGGAAGACCGTGCTGAGAAATCAGGTCATGTATGGACAGACTCGGGACCAGAGGCCGGAGAAGCAACTGCCTTCCAAGAGAATTACAGGTTGGTTCGTGAGATGAGGGGCACTCCCATGTGCAGATTGGCTCAACTAGCCATGAATTTTCCTGCTGGTTTGTCCTAATTGTGCCTTTGAAGCTGAACTCCGCTGAGTTATCTTGCAGATTTTATTCCCAAACTACTCATGCTCTACTGATTCTCTCTCACGTTCCATCATGCCAACCTCTTGTGTCTGTAACTCTTAAAATCTACAGACTAGACTTTGGACTTCTCAAATGTTCTTCTGTCGCACTGATTGGAACCACGTAATGTCTGCTGGACTTTAGGGAGATCACACCTTTCTTCAAAGGAAATACACAGTAGAAAGGAAAAATGATTTACTTCAAATCATGCATCCACTTGGTGGCAGCTCTGATGTTAAACACTGGTGCTTTGCCTGGCTATATAGGCTTCCATCCTCAGCACTGTGCTGCCTTTCTATCAGCCCAGAGTGACTACATCCAGAAGAACTCGATGGTGACGAGAAACACAATACCACCTTCTAATCCAAACCCTCCTCCCTATACCATGTTTCTCCACAAGTGTCACGTGGCTTCAGCGACAGAGCAGACGATGGGTGGTCCTGAGTCACAAAGATCGAACAACAGGCGACTCTTACTTGTCCTTTCATATATGGAAATTCAGCGTCATTTGGAAATGAATGGACCAACCTTTATTCAAAACAAAGCCTGCATTATATCCTTCTTCACTTGCTGCGCTGGAAAGGGTTTGAGCATTTTTCTGCATTAGGGTAAGGACATGTAAGAAACATATGTACATGTTCTGACACCTACAAAATCTGCTTCAGGACACCCCCAAGAACATATCTCATCCACAACCTGGTGACTGCTTGTATTAGGCTGCTAGTCTTACTTCAAAAGTTAGGCAACTATGGGACAGAGAAGGGTTTAGGAATAGGGCCTATAGGGTGTCTTTAAAAGAATATGGCTATTTAGCTAGAAGACGAGAAAGTGGATACGTAACTTAATAATAATCTTCAAGGGTTATTAAAAGACCAGCTGTTATCCATCTCCACTAAGGGTAATAGGGAGGAAATTGTAGTGGTGAGAATTTAGTTACAGCATTACAGAGTTTTTTTGTTCCCTCTAGCTATAAGGTCTGTTATACACCCAAAAACGTGTTGGATGAGGCATTCTGTAAATCCACAAATGGTAGTTTTGGCAGAAGCATTGCATGCAGAGAAGGCAAATCCATACCCAGAGTAGGTATCTATTACAATAAGAACAAAACACTGCCCCCTCTGTGATGGAAGTGGGCCTATGTAATCAACCTGCCACCAAGTTGCTGGTTGATCTCCCCGAGGAATGGTTCCATATCTGGGACTTAATGTTGGTTTCTGCTGCTGGCAAATGGGGCACTCAGCAGTGGCAGTGGCCAAATCAGCCTTGTGTGATAGGAAGTCCATGTTGCTGTGCCCATGCATAACCTCCATTCCTGCCACCATGTCCACTTTGTTCATGTGCCCATTGGGCGATAACCAGAGTGGCAGAGGAAAGAGGAGGACCAGTCTCCACAGCGCGTGTCATCTTATCCACTTGATTATTAAAGGCCTCCTCTTCAGAGGTAACCCTTTGGTGAGTGTTCACATGAGATACCTTTATTTTCTTGGCCAATTCAGAAAGGACTATCCACATACCTCTTCCCCACACCTCCTCGTCACCAGTTCTCCAATCATGGTCCTTCCAATTCCCTGACCATCCAGCCAAACGATTAACCACAGCCAATGAATCAATATACAGTCTCCTCACATCTGGCCATTTTTCCTTGTAGGCAAACTGAACAGCCAGGTGAACTGCTCAAAAATGTGTCTATTGAGAAGATTTCCCTTCACCACTGTCCTTTAGGGAGATCCCAGAGAGGGGCTGTAGTGCTGCTGCTGTCCACTTACGAGTGGCACCTGCATATCGTGCAGAGCCATCCGTAAACCAAGCATGACTCTTTGAAAGTTAGTTAAAGTATGGTAAGGAACTCCCCAGGAGGCCATAGGTGCAGACTGAGAAAGGAGGCAATGTGACAGGAGTGGAGACTGTGGGCATTTGGGCCACTTCTTCATGCAGCTTACTTGTCCCTTCAGGTCCTGCTTTGGCCCGATCTCGTATATACCACTTCCATTTAACAATGGAGTGTTGCTGCGCACATCCAACTTTATGATTCTGTGGGTCAGACAATACCCAGTTCATGATGGGTAGTTCAGGCCTCATGGTGACTTGGTGCCCCATGGTGAGGTATTCAGTCTCCACCAAACTCAGTATCAGGCCAACAACTGTTTTTCAAAGGGGGAGTAGTTGTCTGCAGAGGATGGCAGGATTTTACACCAAAATCCCAAAAGTCTATGCTGTGATTCACCAATAGGGGTCTGCCAAAGACTCCACACTGCATCTTTATCTACAACTGACACCTCTAGCACCATTGGGTCAGCTGAATCATATGGTCCCAGTGACAAAGCAGCTTGTATGGCAGCCTGAACCTGTTGAGGAGCCTTTTCTTGTTCTGGACCTCACTCAAAATTGGAGGCTTTTCGTGTCACTTGATAAATAGGTCGAAGTAGAACACCCATGTGAGGGATATGTTGCCTCCAAAATCCAAAGAGGCCCACTAGGCATTGTGCCTCCTTTTAGTCATTGGGGTGGGGGGAGGGGTGTGCATATGCAATAGCTTATTCCTCACTTAAGTAGGAATATATCAACATTCCCCACACACTGGACCCCTAGAAATTTTACTGAGGTGGAGGGTGACTGAATCTTCATTGGGTTAATTTGCCAACCCCTGATATGCAGATGTTGTACTAATGAATCTAGTCTTTGATACAGCCTCCTTAGTGGATCCAATCAGCATAATATCATCAATATAGTGGAGTAGTGTGACATTTTGTGGAATAGACAGGCGATCAAGGTCCCCTCAGATTAAATTATGGCACAGGGCAGAAGAGTTGATGTACCTCTGGGTAGAGTGGTGAAAGTGTATTGTTGCCCCTGCCAGCAGACACAAATTGCTTAAGGTGGTCCTTTGAGACTGGTATGGAGAAGAAGGCATTGGCCAGATCAATAGCTTCATACCAAGTACCAGGAGAAATATTAAGTTGCTCAAACAATGAAATCACATCTGGAACGGCAGCTGCAATTGGGTCACCACCTGGTTAAATTTACGATAATCCACTGTCATTCGGGGAGGCAACTTGACAACCATTTACCATTGGCTGCAAGCAGTGCCCTAAATCTAACACATATTCTGGGGAGATGACTTGGGGGAAATATTTCTGTTTCCCACATCGTGCCATTTTCCAGGGAGTCAAAGAGCACTGGCAGGAACCGCTGCCCAACCACAGCAGTGATAAACCTGGCCAGCGCAATTCTGCTCACCATTCTCAGTGTTCTACACCAAAATAGGCAACCCACCAGCCTTCTGGGGCACTCCCCTTGAGAGTAAAGCCACAGGAGGATAAAGTGGTAGGCTAATTCCATCGTGAAATTAGTTATAGGCAGTTTAAAGAAGCATTCCCAGAGAGAGCTGCTGCTCTTCAACTCCTTGGAAATGGCACCTTGTGGAAACAGAAAGATATCTCCCAAGTCATCTCCCCCAAATATATGTTAGACTTAGGGCACTGCTTGCAGCTAATGGTAAATGATTGTTAGGTTACCTCCCTGAAGGCAGTTAGTTGCCAGACAACTGTCTGGTCCCACCACAAGTAGGGCCCACTCCCTGTTGTTAAGGACAATGGGCTACTGTTCCCTAAAAGCTTGCGGTCATTAATTTGGTCCCTGTAGGGTGGGTTTACACCCTACTGATAATGGTTTCTATAGGGAGACAGAGAACAGGTCAAACTGGTTCAGTGACATCCAAAGTTAGGCTGCCATCCTGAATCTAGGATCCTCCCATCTTGGCACATGTATACCCGCCAATCCCTCCACTTCCTATTGTGTGGATACCATCCATCACCCCACTCCTCCCACTACTGTATTACCTATAGCACAACCCTTTCCTGTGATGTATGTCATTATGGGACTTGCATGTCCCCAGAGAATATAAAAGCCTTGGTTAGCAACAAATCTCTCTCTCTCTCTCTTTCTCTCTCTCTCTCTCTCTCTCTCTCTCTCTCTCTCTCTCTCTCTCTCTCTCTCTCTGTCTCTCTCCACGTGGACCACCAAGTGATGCTGAGGAGAGCATGCTACCATGAAATGTGTCTGACTCCATTGTTTCAATCTCTCTTCTATCTCTTATGCTCTCTATGACTTTACTATAATCTTTACTTATTATCGCTGTACAATTGTGCCTATTGGACCGTAGTGATGTGTTAGGGGCTGGTATACCCTGACATATGGTGCCTATCACGTGAGGCCTTGTAGGAAAAGAACTCTTTTGAGTTATATCCCGTGTAACAATTGTATGGCCTCATTGGACAGAGAGGGTGAATCAGGAAAAACATTTTTGAGTTTATTTTTTAAATGTGTTTTTTAATCTGAGTGAGATATGGGTCAGGCAAAGAGCAAGGATACAGAGTATGGTATCACACTTTGCCACTCTGTAAGGTCTCTCTCCGGGCTAGATTTCAGCCTCGGTCCTTGGCTCTGCGCGAGAATGAATTCATGCTGAAGTCGGGCTCGTGATCCAAGTGAATTTAATGAGAGTTCAAAGAAGCATCAGGTTTTACGCGGCACCCATAGGATTCCTTTGACCATGCAGCCTGGCAGAGGCTGCTCAGGGTCACGCAAGGATCTCTCTCCCAAGTTTCCTCCCAGGAAGACGACAAGACAAGCCAAGACAAACCCCTCTCCCTCTCGGTTCCTGCCTTTTCAAGGATTCCGGGGAGGCATGGCGAACGACCCCAGGTCGCTCCCATTGACTGAATTGCAATCACCTGGCCCAGGTGGGCTGCTCCAGGTGTAAAGCCCACCGGCGGGGAAAATCCAGCTTTGTCCTATGCTGGCTCTCCTGGGCATGCGTAAATGGACTTCCCAATTCCCTAGGCTAAGCTGCCTAACAACTCCTTGAAGAAACAAAATGTCTTGGCAATGAATAAGAGAATGAAAGAGTTTCTTCAAGTGGTAAAGAAATTGCATCCTTTTCTGGAGTCAGGAACCTTTGGTATGGAGATCTGGGATAAGGTAGCCATTAACTTAAGAAAAGCCCACAGGGAAGGACAGAGCATACACATGGAGACTTGTGCTGTGGGTGCAGAATAAAACAGGGTTGGAACTGCTGCAGGGTGAGAGAGCAAAGGAACAAGACCAGAAGAGCAGTAGTTAAGACTCCAAGCTATGCAGACTTAAATCACGTGAGAAGCAGGCAGAATGAGTATCAGGCGGATGAGAAGATTTTAAACATAGCTGAGAAAGCAAAGCCTGAATTTGAAGGAGATATCAGACTAGCAGCATCGGTGCCCCCACCAGAGTATGGCATAGGGAAGCACAATCCTATCAAGCAAGCCAGTGCTGGAGGGGGAGAGAGGAGATTAGATCCAAAAGAATACAAACAGAGTGATTTAACATAGAAGGTGAGGCTCAGGAAGTGAGAAGCAAAGAGACAAGGAATAGGAAGGTACCTTTGCCTTCACAGGTGGAGAAGAGTACAGCACTAGAAGCAGATTTAGAATTCAGAATGGCTTAGCCCATTAGAATTATAGACAGGGAACCTGATGAGCAGCACCCCGAAGGGAATCAAGACCGACAATATGTTGCCTTTCCCTTTAAGCTACTGAAAGATCTCAAACGAGCAGTATCTAGTTATGGTCCAGATTCACCATGTATAATTAGTATGGTAAAATCTCTGGTGGAAATGGAATATTGGATCCTGTCCAACTGGAAATCCCTGATGAAAGCGTGCCTTTCCCCTTGAGAATCTTTGAAATATCAGATGCTGGGGAACCAAGCAGCCCTTGCACGAGCACACAAAAATGCAGAAGAGGGCATAGATATAGGGTCCATCAGCTGCTAGGAGATGAGCATTGCATCACAATTAAGTCACAATTCAACTCTGATGAGCAGACTTTTACACAGGTAGGGAAAGTCTGACTAAAGGCCTGGGAGAAAATAAGACCACCAGGAAGCAAACGGCCAAGTTACACGAAGTGAAGCAAAGGAGTGATGAGCCTTAGATAGATTTTATATGCAGGTTGCAGGATGCTGTCCACAAGAATGTGGCGGACAAAGGGGCAGCGGTTAATCTTATTCTTACGTTAGCATTTGAGAACTCAGCACACTGTTAGATTATATCAGGATATGCAAGGATGTAGGGACAGATGAGCACAGAGCCAACCTCATGGCTGCTGCTTTGGCAAACTACGCCAGACCTAAAGGGAGATACTTTACATGTGGAGCAGAGGGACATTATCAGAAATTGCAGGCAGATATTACAAAAGAACAGAGCAATTCACAGCAGAAAGACCCTGGGAAAGAGTTCAAGGACCCTGGAGTTTGCCCCTTGTACAATTGAGGTAGTCACTGGGCAGAACATTGTCATTCAAAGTTTAGCAATAGGGGACATTTACCTGGAAGTAGCACCCAGCCAAAAAATGGGTAGCAGGGCATGCTCTGAGCCCATTTGAATAGAATGCAGGTAATAGAGGAAGGAGGTTGACCCAACCCCTGCCCTGTAGAGCTCCCAAGGCAAAGCCTCTGCTTACCCCAATAAGAGAGTCTTTGAATGGCAGCAATCACTGGTATCCCCCAACCTCACAGCAGGAGACCAGACCTAACCAAACTTGCAAAAGCCCAGCCTCTGTCCTATCCTCACTGCAGTAAGTTTAATTACCCAAGTAAAAGCTCAGAAACTCTCACAACAGTTTGTTGATTCTAAAAAGCAGGAGCCTCTTATTGAAAGAATAATACAGTTTTTATTAGGAAGATTTAACGTAAGTGTTTAAGGAATTCAAATTGATACTGGAGTTGATCAGAGTTGTGAGGAAAAGTCAAAAGCTGTGATCAAATCAGAAATTATTAAAAGTGGTGATTGGTGTCTGCTACCTAAAATAACTATGGGGTGTTTATTAGGAAAGTCTAACCTAAATTCTCAAGGTGTTCAGATTGTTGCTGGAATTATTGATCAAGATTATGAAAAAATTAAGGCAGTGGTAAAATCTGATATACTATGGTTTATGGTTTATAAAGAAGAAAGATTGCTTAAGCCAATTTTTGCTTCCTTGCATTTCTAGGGTTAAAAGTTATACCTATCAGGAAAGAGTACTTAAGAAATCTGACCACCCTTTAAATCAAGGGGTCATTTGGAATGCTGTTGTGGGGAAACAACAGCACCCCCACATAGAATTAGAAATTGGAGGGGAAAGGTCTTTAAACGCTAGATATGGGGTATTTCCTTAAGGCATTCACAAGGACCAAGACCTGCCCATTAACTTCCCCTAAATCCAGCTTGGAAGGAATGAGAAAGTAACCAGATCAGAATATTGCAAGATTGTAAAATCCTACAGTGTAAGAAACCTAAAGAGCAATATGGCTTAATTGAATCTGTAACCTTATTGGTAGACTTAAGAGAAAAAAAAATGTCTGTTTGGTAAGTTACTTCAAGAGCAGCTGAACAAATTTATCAAGAATTTTTTCAGTCGTTCAAAGCATCCTGAGAGTGGTAAAAAGTTCTCACAATTAGTTAGTTCTCTCAACTCACTGAGAGCTGGAAGCCAAAATTTACATAATAATGAACTCTATCTAAGTAGTTATATTGGTCCCAAACAAAGCAAGTTAACTGAGGTTGCTAGCAATGCTTTAATATCTGCATTGCTAAAACAAAAGGGGGAGAAGATTGAGGTAGTTAGTCTATTGTGCCAACCTGGCCCGATAAACACATATGGGATTAATTGAAGGGCAGAGAGATAAATGGCTCAGCAAGCCTTGCCTTTCTTCTCTTGCTCTTTGATCATCGGACCAGTGTGCAGCTGCCTTGCTTGTTCTCTGCCTCAATTTGCAAGCTGCACTACCTGTGGGACACCTAACCCGTGGACTGTGTCACTGTAATTTGAGGTTCCTTCAAGATCTGCTTCGCCACACCATTGGAATTTGCATCTCTTAAGCTGGGGACTGTTAGACCCTGTCATCTGGCTGACTGTTGGTGACCTGCCTTGCTGTTTCCTGCCTGTGCCTGGATAGCCTGAATTTCTCTACAGAGGACTACCCAGTGGCCCTCAAAACTTGAAGGACTGCCAGTGTCTCACAACTGTCTCACGGGGGTGAGTTGCACTGAACCATTTGTACTGCTTTATGATTTAATTAACTGTTTATTTTTTATGTTATACATCTATCTATCTGTATAAATATATATATAATTATTAGCATTCTGGTTTTGTTTCTCTAGAGAACCCTGTCTAGCACATTTAGTACCAGGAGTGCTTCTAGAGAAATAAAATAATAAATATAAGTTTCTTAAATTAACTCTGCAGCCGGATTAGTCTTAACAGCACTAATAATGCTACTTCTCCACCCGAAAGCATGAATAAGTCTGCTACTCTTACTAATCCATGGTGTAAAATAGCAAAGATAATATTTACAGTATCACCACTGATAGATGAGGTGCTGGTTAAAGGAGAGACTCTGAGTGATTGTATCTTTGATATTTTCCAGGAGTTTTGTCAGGATGACAAGTATAGGGAAGCTGGTTGGCTGGTCCTTCTTACAATGGAAAGTGTGATTAAGGAGAGGGATGGTCTCAGAGCCTCCGAAGCTCGCCTCAGGTGCAGACTAACAGATCTGAAAGCTTCCGTCTGTGCTACAAAGGAGACAAGTGGCTGAATTACAACGTCAGCTGAATTGCAGATCTAGAGCAGTGTCTGATACCAAAGTGAGGGCATTGATGGGAAAAAGTTGGGACCCTGAAACATGGGATGGGAACATATGGGCTGATTACCCAGAAGAGGGGGATATTGAGCCCCTAGAAATAATTGATCCACCCCAGTCAATAGAACCACCCCTCCCAACTGAAGGTATTAATTCACTATCAATAAAACAATCCACACCTGAGTGGATTAGTTAAACTGTTCAAGTTGATATGCCAGGTGGGGCTGCATCGGTAGCATTGCCTGAGGGAGATGCCTTATAAAATATTGCTGAGAGCACCCAGGAAACGACCATTATTTACACTAGATCTGTCACTGACAATAAGATCAACTCCTTTGGGACTTCAATTAAAAATTCAGATTCTTGGAACTCCCTCCAGACCTACTGAATCAGAATCTTTGAGAGAATGGAAGTAATTTTATATATTTAACAGGCCCCCTAGTGAGTATAGTCCACAGTCACCTTATGAAACCCCTTGGGTATGCAGAATCAGTAAAATTTAATGCAGCAAGAATTATGCAGTTTTCACTTGGCGATCTTACTGCTGCAGTTGGGTTTGGGGAATAAAGATAGTAAAGAATGCAGTATGATTTTCATCCTCAGGGAGCTTTGAATATAGTAATTAAGGGCTAATGATGAATTAGAGCGACTGTTTTGTTTTGAACTTAGTGTGATTTGGGGAAAGTTTCTTTATTCCTTTGGTCTGAGGTGCTATAATATTGAGGACCTTGAATAAAATCTTTTATAAGAGATCCTGAAATCTTAAAAAAATACAATAAATAAAACTATTTTTTAAAGTAGCTAAATGCTACTAAACAGGTCCAGGAAGGGATGTCAGGGGACTGATTTTTTGTGGGTAGGACCCTCCTGTAAAGTAGGACATGGAGGAAAAGAGATTTTAAATGACATTGGAGGTGGTTTATGGATATAGAAGGGAGGGATCCATTTTTTGAACACCTATATGTAGGGAGTTTACATTCATTACTATATTTAGTGTCTATAAAATGGTATGCTCTGAAATTAAGGACTGTTTTCATAGAGCTTTGAGAGATGCCAGTCTTTCAGGTAGGTAATTCACCCAAATGTGGTAATTGAATAAACAAACAGCAAAAAGAACAAGCTCACTGTCATCAAGTCAATTTTGACTCATAGCCATCCTATAGAACAGGATAGAACTTCTGTGAGTTTCGGAGTCTATACGTTTTTACAGGAGTAGAATGCCTTGTCCTTCTCTCTTGGAGAGGTTGGTGGTTTAGAACTCTTGGTCTTGAGGTTAGCAGCCCCAAATGTAACCATTACACCACTATGATTCCTGCTGACTAGATAATCACTACTAAATCATGTGGGAAACCTCGTGGGGTGAAATCCTCCCTCTGACCATGAGCATTTTTGTATTTGCATGGCATGGGAAAGAGTTTTTTTAAAAAGGAGAGAACAAAGAGCAGGGGAAGAAGAAGAGTAGACGAAGGGAGGGGGAAGGAAAGGAAAGAGGAGGCACAGAGGGAAGGAAAGAGGAAGGTGGGAGGGAGCCAGAAAGAAGGAAGGAAAGAAGGAAGGAAAGAAGGAAGGAAAGAAGGAACGAAGGAAGGAAGGAAGGAAGGAAGGAAGGAAGGAAGGAAGGAAGGAAGGAAGGAAGGAAGGAAGGAAGGAAGGAAGGAAGTAAAGAGAGTGAATACTCAGGGTAATGGAAAACCTCAGCCTAGTTTGAATAGAGAGTGAATTCTCAGTGTTTGTTGTTGTGTTTTATATGGTGGTTGGTTGTTAATCTTGTTGATTTTTTCCAGTTGAATTGAGAGTGACAAAACCCAAACCAAGCTCACTGCAGAGTTGATTCTGACTTGTAGCAAACTCACAGCCTGGTGTTCTTCCACCAGTGCTCTTTGTTCATGACAGAGGCTTAAGGCAGACAGTGTCTTTCCTGGACTCCTCTGGCACCACCAACCTCAACTCTAAATATTGCTCTCTCAGAGTTTCTGTGTTGTAGACAACTACATCTGCATTCTAGCTTCCCTCTTGCTACTCAGTCCACAGCCTTCAATTCCATGTGGCTCACACGACCCTTCATGAACCTTCTTAGACACTACTAGACCTATCCAACTCAGCACTCATTTTGACATGGCTGGTTTATGAGAAAGTTCATCATCCTTTCCTCTAATAACTGAGGGGAGGGAGGTTATAGCACAAACAACACCCCATAGGCTCTTGAATTATACATTTCCCCAATATATGATGAATTCATTTGAAAACAAAGTAAATATTCAATAAGTTTTCCAAATGGGTTCCCTAAAACTCTAATGACTTGATGTGTGATGAAGGGAGAACCTGTCCCCTAGGAGAGGCAGGAGATTTATAGCATACTCAGAACTGTCTCCCATGTTTTTTATAGATTCTTCAATTGCTGGTTGGTTAATATTCTTTTTGAGAAATAAGGCTTGAAGAGTTGTCAAATAGATTTCACATACAATATTTTATAACATTGACTGCTGGGACTAAAATGTAATTTGGAATATGCCTCAAAATTTCCATTCTAACTTTTGATTGCCTATATACGCTACAAATACAAAAACAGCACATTATTAGAGAGGTAAGAGTTCATGGCCAAGTTGAAATTGTTATAATTGTGTCATATTCTTCACTTATTAGAGAAACATGCACACATATCTGTTTATCATGCGATATGCTAGGACTTGTAGTGGCAAGCTAATGTAATTCCAAGATGCTGTTTTCAGAAGGGATACTTTATGTAGACAGATTTAATTTTCTGCCCCCAAATGAGGCCCAGTGACATGAGACCAACATAATAGCAGGTACATTATTAATATAAACTGACATTGCGGCACTTTATCCCTAAATTAGAAATTCTTTCAAAGGAAAAAAAAACTTGAACAAAGGAAAGTTACGCAATTACTTTCTCTAGTAATGTCAACTGTGCACTTTCCAACATAGCTAGAACCCTGGACGATGGCATCAGTTAAAGAATAGTGCATAAGCAGTTTACTAACTCTTCTAGACTAGCCACATGCCTGTTAATCCAATTGCACAAATTAATTTGGTCATTTGTTTGATTTGTGAGAAAAATAACATCAGAAAATCATTTCAGAGCGTTGTTGAGTTATGTGTTGCGTGCACGTGTCATTTTAGAAACAGAAAATAAATTAATGTGATTTGGAAATGAGGTTGTGGTTGCATATGCAACTACTGGATATAATTTCAAGTGAACACAAATCTGTCTTTGTTTATGTAGTTACAGAGATAACTGAAGGGAGATTGAGGATCCTTAATTTGAATTAGGGAGAAGGATAAGGCTTTCTACACCCGTTAAAAGGCCCTGCTTTGAAACCTACAGGGGCAGTTGTACTCGTAGGGATGCCATGAGTAGGTATTGGCTCACTAACAGTGAATTTTGATGTGACTTTAGTGAGAGTCAAATTATCAGTGCCACAATGAGGCACCCTCTTGTGGATTTCCCACAGTGAGATCTACTCAAGTCAAGTCTGTGTGATGACCTGTTAAAGATAGTAAGGCCCTGTATGTAGATGAAATTGAAGCATGAATGAGTTGATGAATACCTAATTTCTCCTGTATACCAACTTATTATATTTTTTATGATTCCATAACAATGGAAGGTAAAAATATAGCAAAATGTATATAAAGAATGAGTCTTATGAGTCTTTAATATGAAAATATCTATAATATTTCAAATATATCCCAACTCCCAGGTAGAAGTTAAAAAAAATTTCCTGTAGATTCAGGATCTGTTTCATATTGATGGGCCTGGCCTTGATTGGAAGGATAAAAATGTTTCTATACGGTCAAGGTACCAAAAAGAAGGAAATTTTCCAAGAACGCTGATCTTCACTTCACAATTGAAAGATTGGCCTATTAAGGGGACACAGCAGGCCTGAAGGGATTGTGTGATCATTTGAACAAATGCTAATTTTGATATGTGATACTTCGTACCCATGAACATAATGTGGCAGAGACCAGCATGATGAACAAAGCATCCTCTCCCCAGGAGGCCCATGCCTCAGTGAATCAATGCCAGGAGGACCATTTGCTAGGGTTTGGGGTGGGCATAAGCATTTTGTCTTCTTGTTGTGATCCTATATAGAGCCAGAATAAATTTCCTGGTTCCTGTGTTTACAAGGGCAATCACCTTCTTCCCTAGAGAAAACATCTATCTCTAGAGTGTGTACATGAGTATATTTGAAGCCTGGGGCCAATAATTTTCTTTCTCTAGACTTAGTTTCTTCCCTCATAATATAAAGAGTTTTAAATAGGCTAATGTCTCTGAAATGAGTCAGCTTTACAGATAGTGGGGAATAACTTGGGTTTGTTAATCTAGTTGAGCTTGATTCAAATACTAGTTCAGCCAGTCATGAGAACATGAAGCAATTTATTGAGCTCTCTGATCATTACTTCTGCTCTTAAAAACAAAGGAGGTAAATAATGCCTACTTCTCAGGTTGTTGGGAAGACTGGCTGGCATAGAGACTCTCCATAAATAATTGATGGCTGGATGAATTTTATCTACATTAATTTAACTTACACCAATATGCACATAATCAAATAGCTATGTGTGCATGCATTCATCACAAAATGAGTCCATAGAAGATGGTAACAGTGACTAAGTAATAGAGATAAACCATAGGATTTAGGTAAACATGAATTCTCTGGCCCATACTCTTACAACCTCATTAAAATAAGGCAGAATGTGAATGAATGTTTGTCAAATGAATAAATGAACAAAAGGAAGACATGCCAACTCTCATCTCTGTAAGTGGGAGATCCTTAGCTTAGATGCAAATTATAGGGAAATAACACTTTCAATGAAGATGCTAACTTGCCATCTGCCTCATATATATGCCTCTTTATCTTCTTCTTTGCTCCATCTGGTTTGTAATGGCGAGTTGGTGGAAGGAACATTTCTCATGGAATACTCTAAGCTCAGATCTATCATTCCATGGAGAAAGGGACACAGGTCTATCTGCAGCCCTCAACTGGGCTTCTTACAATCAGTCATTGACATAAGCGAGGCAGCGTCTTTCCTCAGTCACATAGGAGAAAGCTTTCATTAAACCCAATAGAGAATATAAACGTGATGGTAGAACCTAAAAATATATGTATTTTAAATAATGTTTCTCAAATGCTTTGGGGAAAAATTATCAACAAGAATGATGGGGAATGTTCTATTTTCACAGAGGGCGCTAATAATCAGATGAATTGGGGAAAATTGATGCCAATAATAAAAAAAAACACATTCTTTGATGTAAAAAAAATCAAATAAATGGTTAAAAATGGAGGGACTAGCTTTTGTTAATGATGAAACTTGCAGAACCAGTCCGAGCTCATTAGAAAGGTGATAAGAACTATGCAGATGAGATCAAGTTTGGTAATTGGTTGATTCTGAATCCATTAGAAAGGTGATGAGGTTGTTTGGGTGGGTTATGTTTTATAAAGGAATGATTTGAAGCAGATTAATGGACCAATAAGTTAGGACACTGGTATCTGTTTGGAGATGTAATGTTCAGGATGAAACTAGTCTGGGGACAAGTTTATGCTCAGATGATTACATTTAGGGCACTGTGATCATATTAGGTGGGTTAGGAGGTCATATAACGTGCTCTGTGTTTGGTGGGGGGCCCTGGTGGTGTAGTGGGGTGCTCATTGCAAAGTCAGCAGTTCAAAACCACCAGCTGCTGCAACAGGGTTTCACCTCCAGTAGAGTTAAAGCCTTGGGGCAGTTCTACCCTGCCCTGCATGGACTCGCTGGAAGTGAGGAAGCGAGTGATTGATGGCACTGAGAAAATGAAACTCCAATTAGACTTCACTTGGACCCTCCGTCCAAGTATTTCAGGAGTCTTGGTGGGGGAGTAGTTACGAGTTTGGCTGCAGACCGAAAGGTCTACAGGAAGAAGGCGGACCTTTCTACTCCTGTAAACAGTTAGTCTCAGAAACTCCCAGGGGCAGGTCTACGCCGTCCCATGTGGACTCGGTGACAGTGAGTTTTGTTTTTGTTTCGTTAATGCTTTAAAAGTAAAATGTACTTTCCCAAATTTATACGGGGCTGGATTAAGGCCTCCAAAATAGTTTGCACATCCATTCTTGCTCTGAATTTCTAACAATGCTATGGTCTGCTCTCTTGTTACCAAGACATGTGTTTTGGAGAAAGGAAAGGCATGACGTCCTGTGAACACTTCACAGCAGTACGTTCACACAAACAAAAGACGAATGCACTGTCCTGGAGTCAATGCTGACTCAGAGCAACCCGCTGTGGACTTCCGAGGCTGTAACTATTCACCTGAGTAGAAAGCACAGTCTGTCTCCCACAGAGCAGTTGGTGGCTTCTACCAGGGCAGTGACATTTGAGACTGACCATGAAAAGTTGAAAGCACTTTACTACAGGGCTAGAAATAAGAGTTTGGCAAGGCAGTTTTGGTAGACTATCACTTTGTACAAACATATGGGCATTATAAAATTGTTTGTTGCAAACATGAGCCTTAAAAGCAGACCCGTGCCTCTAGGGACACCTCCTATTATGGCATGCCAGGACTCTATGAAATATGATAATGCGTGTAACGATAAGCACAGGGTCTGGGACACAATAAGAACGTGACTGAAGTTGATAGCGGTGTTTGTGGGCTGGCAGTGGGGGTTATGTAGGTGCCAAGTTGAAGGAGCTGTGGGACTCATCCCAGCCTGGAGGATGGAGTAGATCTGCTTCGGAGGCTGTCTGAGGCTGTAAAGCTTCATGGAAGCAGACTGCTTCATCTTTCTCCCCTGAAGGGGCTTGTGAGTTCAAACTGCCCACCTTTCACTTAGCAGCCCAATCCTAACCTGCTGTGTGCACTAAAGTATTCGACAAGTGATGCTTGTGTGGGCTGGAACTTGCCAACCTATCCTAACACGTATTTCACAGCAAACTGTGGGCACATGCAAAGTAATGCAAACCAAGCCCCAACCAGGCCTCTGTGAGGTTAATAGACTTTGTAATGCTAGCTTGTATAAACCCCTAGACTCCCTCCCTCTACCTCTTCCAGAGATGTTCGGTCCACCCAACAATATGACAGATTCTCGTTTTTAAAAGATGGAATGATACTATAAAGGTAAGTTATAGCAAAGAAAATATAAAAATATTGGTGTTGACATGGAATAGTTCATTCAAGTTATCTACCACTAAGGGGCTGTGTGACCTTAGGCGACTTTATTCATTTGTATGTACTGCAGTCTTCTTATGCATTAAGTCAGAATGGCTGAGTCCCTTTTGATGCTGCATCCCCGCTACGCCGGACAGTGGAGGGAGTAAGCCCTAGCTCCATCTAGCTAATAAACTCCTTTATCTGCTTTTGCAAAAAAAAAAAAGGCAGAATAATAATGGAGTGTGTTAGAAATATTAAATAAGATCATGTAGGTGCTGAGAAGCATAGTGCCTGGCACACACCAAGAGCTTGATCTGTGTTAATAGTGGTAATTTTGTCTTCCCTATGAACTCAGGTTCTCTGCTTCCTTCCATTCAATCTATTAGCCCTGAGAGCAGATAGAAGCTCCTGCCACATTATGCCCAGGACTCCCCGATTATCCTCCTTGGGCATTTGGAGAAACATGGCAGCACAGTAGAGGAAAGGCCAGAATGAAGACTCACAGTCTGGATATCCTTTTCTCATTAGTGGGTTTCTGAGCCTGAAGCTCCTTACTGGTGCAGAAAAATGGGTGAAGGGAGATGTCAGACAGTGAAAGACATGCCAAAATAATAATAATTTATAAATTATCAAGAGTTCATGAGGGAGGGTGGAGAAGGATAGGAGGGGGAAAATGAGGAACTGATACCAAGGGCTCAAGTAGAAAGAAAATGTTTTTTTTTTTTTTAGTTTTCAAATTGATTTTATTGTTTTTTTTTGTTTTGTTTTGTTTTTTAAATTTTAACAATTTATTGGGGCTCATACAATTCTTTTCACAGTTCATATATATACATACATCAATTGTATAAAGCACATCTGTACAGTCTTTTAAGAATGATGTTGGCAACAAATGTACAAATGTTCTTGATACAATGGATGGATGTATGGATTGTGATAAGAGTTGTAGGACCCCCCAATAAAATGGTTTAAAAAGAGAAATAAAAGGTTATAGAGGCAAGGGATGGCCCTGAGAGGAAGAGTTAAAGGCAATAGAAATAAAATAAAAGTATATATCCCCCCCAAAAAAAGAAAGAAAGCCTCATATTTCACTCCAAAGAGTGGTTCTCAACTCCTAATGAGTCTACCCTTTAATATATTGTGGTGACCCTGCCCCCCAACCATAAAGTTATTTTCGTTGCTACTTCATACCTGTAATTTTGCTACTGTTGTGAATTGGAGACCCCCGTGAAAGGGTCATTCGACCCCCAAAGGGGTCGTGACCCACAGGTTAAGAACCGCTGCTCTAGAGACTGCAGGTGGTTTCTAACTGCTGACCCTGTGGTTAATAGTCCAACACATAACCCAGTAGGCCACCAGGGCTGCTCATCCCGTAGGGGTGCTGTCTAGTCTCTCAGTTTTGCACACTTATCTGCACTTTATCCTTTATAAATTTCCTTCCCTTCCATCACCAAGCTTCTTGTTCATGCCTTTATTATTATATTAATTCTAAAACCTTGGTTTTATTACCTTTTTACTCTTCCAAATGCTCCTTGGTTGTTTGTCAGAAATGAAAACAAAAAACAAATTGACTGCCATCAAGTCGATTTTGACTGATCGAGACCCTATTGGACAGAGCCAGACTGCTCATCTCGGGTTTTCAAAGCTGAAAATCTTCACCGGATCAGAAAGCCTGATCTTTTAGTTCCAAGTGACTGATGGGTTCAACTGGCTGGTCAGCACCTAACCCACTGTGCCACCAAAGCTCCTGAGATGCTAGAAAATCAGAAACCACAGACACCTTTAATAAACAAAAACAGTGAAATGGTGGTGCTGGTAGCATATCCTGCATCTCGGCTGTCCGGCTTCGGAGGCAGTGTTTCCTCCTCTCTACGTCTTCTCTGAAGACCTCGGTGCTCCTTGATGTATTCCACATCAAGCCAGCAGTTTGGAGATCTTCGAGGGACTCAAACCATGTCCCTTTTCAATGTTCTTTGAGTGTGGGAGAGAGAGAGCCATCCGGAAGGGTGGCATCAAGGCTGGAGAGTAAATAAAAGATTTCCCAGCACAGTTCTCACAGGACAGGCCCAGGTAGCCTGAAGGATGAGCAGGAGGAGGACGATAATGGGGATCCCTGTTGCAATTTGCCTGGACTCTTTCTCACCAATTCAGATATTTACTTTCTTAAATTTTCTGGTTAAAAAAAACCCTCCATAACTACTTTGCCTACACCGTTCAAGAAAATCCATTAAGGCTGCCCCTCTGGAATCCCCTGCAAACATAGGCCGCATAACCTCTGATTTGATCTGGTGGCCTTCATCCTTGTAGAATCCTTTGTTTCCATTAGACCTCACTTAGAAGGCACCAGAACACAGGTAATATAAACGTCCTCCTGAAAGAACTTGTCCGCAGCCATCCCCTGGTCCCAGAGACAGACTTACATACTTTGTTTGAAATAAACCTATGCATATATGAATTGAAACCTTCGTAGCAATATTTTTTCTGCCTACTTCTGTCATTCTCTGATAACTTGTGACATTTGAAACCATGTTTCCCTTTCCCCGGGTGAGCCATGTCACAGGCAGGAAAGAAACAAAACAATTTTTATTTTAATGGTCTCATCTCTGTTTCGGCGGGAGTTGGAGAGACAACTTCAGTTACAGTTTCCCTCTTATTTCTGCTTTCCTGTGCATTCTATTCAAGGACATAAGGAAAGAGTTCTTTTTCTGTATCACCATGGGTTTAAGGTTCGTCTTTTCTTGTTACTACTACTGTGGGTGCAATAAATAAAAAGCAAAACAATGAACCACCATTGCCTTGCTTGTTCTTTCTTCACACCTGCATTTTGCTTTCTTCTCCCCCTCTTCTTTCCTGCAGACCCTATCAAAGCTAATCACTTTTCTCTCTAGTATTCTCAAATGTCTCCTATACTCATGTACTTTTGTTCTTAACCCAGATAAAATCAGTTTTGGTGCCTTGGAACCTTAAAATATTCCAAGACACCTTTGCCTCCATCTCCTTTCTGTCTACCCCGTTCCTGACTCCACTGCAGTGTTGACTAACTGTTGAGGGAATGGCTGTTGAAAAAGTCCACAAAAGAAGGAACATGTTTTCCACAGTCTCCACTATCTGCTTCACTATAGCCATCTTTTACACAGGATGAGTGAAGCCATTGATTTCTTTTGCCATTTTCAGCTGAGGCATGTGTAGTGTATGCTCTGTGATTGACAATGGGAAAATAGCACAATCATTGATCATATTTAGTAGCACCAGTATGGCATCCTGCTTTATGCCCTTGATTCTGCAAATGCCAATCTAATCAATTTAAAAAAAATCATGTTTGAAAACAGAACTTAGTTTGTATGCTAAGTCTGGACCTGGGCTGAATTTCTCTGATTGTATTAGAAATCTCTGAAAACCAGGGGTGTGTCTGAGGACAACTGGCAGACCCTTCACTATGGAATTACAATTTGGTGCCACCATCAAAACCAGTTGTATTTATAAATTACGAACAACTCTCCCAGCGAGACTGCCTCTCCTCACCTGCCACTGCAGTATTGCTCCCTGCCAAGGCCGTCAGCTTGGACGCCCCTCGCTAATTAACTGCGCCACTCAGTGGGGAGGATGGCGAAAGGGAACCTCCTGCGCTTTTCTCTGTGATCATCCCTGCTTCAGCTCCCTGAACCCTCGATTGGTTTTGCTTGATTGCTCTCCACTCTCTGTCCTGAATGTCTGTGCACACCCACGAACACACATACCAGTATACATGCCTACATACTCTAATACACATAGAAACATACACACATATACAGTCCACATGCTCAATCAGTGAGGAGGGGGGAAGAAGGGAGCAGGGAGGAGTGCCCTTTCCTGAGTGGAGAAGCAATGGAACCCATCTGTGATATTTTCAAGAGAAGTACTTTAGGCTTGCCCGAAAGTGGAAGTGCATGTACTGGAGGTGAAGCAGGAGGGCTGAGGAGTTACGCTCCACTATTTCCCAAGCAGACATGGCCGTAGCATTCTCAATAGTCTGGTCACTACGGGTCTTTTTCCTTGGGGAATATTTTGGATCCACCCAACTGTTTATAAGAACATGGTGGCCCTATTGGGTATCCACTCTTCATCATGCCCCATACTATCTCTCCAGATAAAATCACTGTCATTTTTCACCTTAATTTTTGAAGTAGCATCTTCCACAGTACAGCCGCAACATTGCAGTTTGTAGAAATCAAATTCTGGATTCCTCTCTTCCAACTTTTCTACTTAATATTCTAACTTCTTTCCATGAAGATTGTGATGGAATCCTAAATTCTTAATGGCTCAGACCTCCGTTCATAATATGGGCCCTGAATAACTTCCCAGCTCCCTTCAGGCTGCTTCCCATCTCATCAATCTGCATTTCATGTCCGCCTGCATCAAACACATTGCAGGAAACCTAGCTACTATTCCTCTGGGGTAACCTTCTTCCGCTTATGCATTATCTGTTATCTTTTAGAACAAAATTTAACTGTCATTTTATTTTAAGTAGTATTTAATTCCACCCATTGTCCACCAATTTAAATACAGTTCTCCAGTTGCAGTCTGACATGTCAGCTTTTATTTTTTCTATACTGCTGATCATGGATTTAATTATATGCATATTTTTGTATAAAATAATTCCTGTTCTTTTTCAATGGATTAGTGGTTCTTAAGTACATACAGTTTTGACTTTCAGGCCATAGTTGATAAAATGTGAAGATATTATTTGGTGGTTAAAAGTAGGAGAGGAGAGCATCCTGTTGGCATTTGATGGGTAGAGACCATGTCCTGCAATGCACAAATAGCCCTTCCAGAAGAATGTATCCTGTCGAAAAATAGCAATGGTGTTCACAGTTCAGAAACCTTGCTCTATAGTATAAAATTCATGATGTAGCTGGAAACCATGCCAGTCTCAAATATTCTTGCTTCTTGAAATTTAATGCGTTTCCTAAATGCCTATTGAATAAATATTTGTATGAACTCATATGCTCATATATTTCAAACACAGGCTAGTCCTTCACTGATCAATCATTTACTGAACATTTGTGATATGTCAGGCCATGTGCTTGCCATTAGTAATATAATTGTTAAAAAAGAAAGACCAATGGCTTCCAGAGTCTCAGAACTTAGAAGAGAAGTAAGAAAGTAAGCAATAAATTAAAATTCAGGGAAATTACATGTATCATATATTTTAAGGAGTTATTTTACCCATTGAATGATGCAGATAATGTTCAAAATTTTTTAAAAATTTCAAAATTAAAATCAATCATTGGATACATACCTTGAAGGCAAATGCTAGTAAACAAGACAGGCAAGACTCATGCCTTAATGTAACTTATACCCTGGAGGGAAAAGGGTTATAATGAGGGAACCCCACGCAAGACCCAGCGCATTGCAGTTAGACTGTATGCTACACCCAAGTAGAACAGATGAAGCGCGATGAAGCAACTGCAGTTTAAATATACCGATTTGAGAACTCCTCCTTGAAGAGGTGGCATTTCATAGGATACCAACATATTGCACACCATCTGGGTGCATAGAAAGTATATGAAACAGTTTCCCAAGTAAATGGAACAACAAAGGTATAAATGAAGATGGAAGGAAAAGGTAATCAGTAAGTTTAGGATCTAGTGACATTCAAGGAAAATGGCATCAAATTAAATTGAAGAGAGGTGGAAATGAATTCTGAGCACACCCTACCCACTGCCACACGTTGTTTCCAGCTCCTTACAACAGGATCCAGGGCTTCGGAGACTGAACACCTCTATGGGAGCAGATCGTCTCACCTCTCTCCAGAAAAGGGACTGGCAATTTTGAACTGCCAGCAACGTACTTAGCAGAATGATGCTTAACCCGCAGCACCACCTGGGCATGGCAAATAGTGCGAATTTTTATTTTAGAAATAATTAGGGATCATGAATTTTAATTCAAATTTCTATTTTAAACAATTCCTCAGCAGCCTAACGAGGAGCATAAATGGAAAGAGTCAGAGCAGAGAAAAGCAGTCATTCGTGTGGCTCCGACACAAGGCCATTATAGCTTCAATAGGGTGGTGCATGTGAATAGACTTGAGACAGTTTTCTAAGCTGTAATAGACTCAAGTCAACAACTCATTAAATATGGGAGATGAGGGAAAAGGAGAAATCAAGAAAATTTCTAAATTTGAACCAAAGCATCATATATATATATATATATATATATATATATATATATATATATATATATATATATGTGTGTGTGTGTGTGTGTGTGTGTGTGTGTGTGTGTGTGTGTGTGATTTAGAGAAAGTTGGGGGGAAATGCATAAGTAGCTTTTTGATATGTATGGAATTCAGTTGGAAATTGTACAATTAGAACATTAAACATGAAAATAGCCATATCAATGTCTTAGGCTAGGTTCTCTGTAGTAGCAAACAACAGTGTACATATGCATATATTCTGAGAGATTTATGTCAAGGAAATGCTCACAAGTTGTACAGGCTGATATAGCTACAGGAGCTGATAAAAACAAAAATAGATCAAATGGCTGCAAAAGCAAATGAATTGAAGATCTGCAGGCAAGATACCAGGCTATTGAAGGTTCCTAAGATCTACAGGTAATAGGGCAGGCCACAGGCTCAATTCCAAAGAACTAAAAGTCAGATGGTAAGTTGCATTCAAATCCAGACCTAGCATAAAGCAAGAGAGCTTGAACAGATTTCCATATATATTGGAAGCACATCCTTGATGAAATACTCTTTCAATGAATTGGGATTGCTCATAGAGTCATCGTGGAGGAGGACTACTTTATAACTCCCAAACCACTGGGAAACATTACCCAGCCTAGATGACACACAATCTTGAGCATCAAAAGTAGCAACACATGACACTCATCTGCCAGGACCTCTTCTCTACACCTCTCACAGTTTAGCTCTTGAAGTCACAACAGTTTTATGAATGAAACACAGTCGGTAACACTAACTAACAAACAAAAAACCTTATGAAGAGATTTGATGCAATTTACCTTAAGCCATACTGCAAGCATCATGGAGGTAGAAATAAGAATCGAATCGTTGTGCAGATGAGTCAGTCAGAGAATAGAGGTCTAGACTGGAGATGTTAATTTGGAAGGGATCAGGATTTATATGTCAAGAGATTAAACATCCAAGAAAAAAAGACTTCAAACTGGTAACTTGATTGAACAAACTAAAAAAAAAAGATGGATATGTGCATAAACATAGAAGTAAACTCATATACTGGACGACAAGAACAATTGAAAAATGTAAGGAATCTTCAGATTTTCAAAGCTTTGAATGCCAGGCTAGATATTTTTACTTTCTGAGCTCTTTGAGAGTCTGTGTACATTTAAAATCAAACAAAAAACAAACCAGAAAACCCTGCTAATATAAAATGGTGCTTAGGGATGATGTATACGCAGGGCTAGGTAGAACAGTTAAAAATGTGTGTTGAGTAGAAGCTTTGAAAGCATTTAAAAGACAAGCGTAATATGATGTTTCCTCCCAGGGACAAGAAAGAAAAGAGCAAACAGTAGATTGTGTTAGTAAAGGGGCTATAATTGAGTGGTGAATAAATTCATTTTAGCAGAACTGCCCGATGTCCCTGGGGATCCTGTCTCTGAAAATGACATTTCTCCTTCACACCCCCAATATGTCCCTTCTCTTCACTTCCCTTGAAGATATATGATGTAACAGGTGTTGGGATATATGATGTAACAGGTGTTGGGATATATGATGTAACAGGTGTTGGGATATATGATGTAACAGGTGTTGGGATTTTGTCTTTGGAAGCATTCTCAGGGTGTTAGGTTCCCAACAAATGGAGTTTGGATGAGAAATTTCAAGCTGCCATAGATGTGATGTAGTGTGTACAAATCTCTGAATATCGAGTTGGAAATTTAAACTATGCAATCTAAAGTAGTCAAATAGTGACATTCTATACTTCAGTGTCTATATAGGTACATATAGTTCCTTTTTCTGAACATGACTGTCATGAAGAACATAAACACGAACTGAACTAATATTTATTATGACCTTCCGTGATGTGAAATCCTTAGGTTGTGGAAATGAAAACCATGTTAATGTGCAAAGTTACTAGCCAAAGGTTATCATTCTCAGTTCAAATAGAAGCATTCCAGAAGAAAACTGGTGGTTATTCACCGCCCAAAATTAGTTACTGAAAACACTACGCACGTTTTATTCAAACACACATGAGGTCACGATGCGCCTGAACCAACTTGATGGAAACTGGTCTGTGTTCATTTATATTTTAGCTTCTGTGTCAGGCATAAAACCCAAAACCAAATGTGCTACTTGTGAGTCAATAGAGATACAACAGGATTGCTGAGGCTGTAAACCTTTACTGAAGGAGACGGACAAATCTTGCTCTTGTGTAGCGGCTTCTAGGTTCTGACTTCTGACCTTTTGGCTAGCAGTTGAGCGCTTAAACCAATGCCCCACCAGTACTCATGTGTTAGGCATAGTACCCCCAAGCTACTCTGCATGGTGATTAAATTGTGTATGTATCTAGAGTAATGGATTTCTCTGTTTATCTGAATCACATTTGAGACCGTAAGTGACCTTGTGCAGGGGTGAAAGCCTGCACGCTAATGACACAGCTGAGACCAGGGTAACTACAGGCATGTTTTCCAACACTTATGTTGCAACTCACATCTTATATTTGACTGTATTAACTTGGGCAGCTGATTTAACCAAGATTTTCTTATTTTTTTTCATTGAAAATGTAGAGCTCATGGTGAGCATAAAGAGTTAATACATACCAACTCATTAATATAGTCCCAATCATATTATACATATATAATACAATCAATCCAATAGACATTTTTACAGTTTCAGTAGTGATTTAAAATTAAAAAGGATGGCAGTGTAGCAATCTATAAATACTAACTACGTGGTTACTATGTGTCAGCTACTATAGAAGTTACTGACAGTGTTAGACAGGGAAACACATATCATCCTTGCTCACAGATATTACAGAAAGTTTTGTGACATGATTCAATAGAAAGTGTTGTCTAATTTGATAGGAAGAGGCTTTTAAAAAATGTATTTATTTGTACTAACCTTGAATTGTGATGAGTGAAAGGTTACCGAGCAAAATGGGTTTCCATTCATGAATTTATGCACATTTTGTTTACAACAATGATTGATAATTGTAACATTGTAACAGCATTTCCCCACTTTCCCTTGGGTTCCCTGTTGCCATGTGTCCTTCTTCCTATCACTCGCTGCCTCCAGAGTATTACCCTTGGCAACTGCTGCCCTTTTCCTATCTTCTGGTTGATTATTCTGTGGAGCGCTTATCTCCCTGGTGTTACTGCTTACCTTATAGGCCTGTTTCTTGTTGGATGAAAGCCGAGCCATGGAGGTGAGTTCAGTTCTAGGCTTGAAAGGTATCTAAGGGCCATCCTGTCTGAGAGTCAATCTCTACCAGAACGTGACGTATGGTAGTTTTTGTTGGTTTGTTTTTAATGAGTTTGTGGTTTGTGGTCTATCTCGCCCCACTCTTATCAGAAACCTAGCCCTCTTAGAGAGGTCAGCAGTAGCGGCTAAGTCTCACCTCCGCCTTCAGCTCTCAGGTCGTGAAGGCAGGGGTTCAAGTGGGCCTTTTTCCCTTTGAACTACTTGTTTCCTGGAGAATTTCACTTTTTCCCCTCTTCTTCACACTGGATGGGGAGAGGTGCAATGATTGCACCTGAGATGGCCACTCACAGGCTTTTAAAGTCCCAGCCAGTACTCACCAAATGACATTGTAGAAGATTGTCTTTAGGAACTGTGTTATGCTAATTGACCTTGGAGTTCCCAGAAATTAGGTCTTGAGCTTCAAGCCCAACAATTCCTTCTCTCAAGGTGTTTGGTTATGGCTTCATCATTTTTCCCTATGTCTGCTCAACAATATTCATAGATACTTTGACAGCTCCTATAAATATCTATGTCAAATTATCCTCTATCAAACCTATATATCTTGCGTATAGTGCATGTAGTACATTAACTTCTCACCACCACCCTCTACCCGGTTCCACTTGAGAATCTACCTAGATACCCTCTCATAGAATATTTTTATCGCTGTCATTGTAAGATTGTGCATGTAATAGCATTTACTCTGATTATATTTAATACTTGAGCTCCAAAAATATTTGATTTTTATATTTTTGTTAATGATATGGTATAATGTAGGTTGCTTGGGGAAGTGATTTTGAAGGCCTCTAAATTCAAAATTAAGTAAGTTGAGTAGAGAATAGTTCTACTGATGTTCTACCTTGGGTGGATGGTAGCTGGTGGGGGTAAAATTCAGAGCAAATGGGAACGCAGGCTCTAAATTGTCGTATGATATTAAATAACAGTGTTCAACACTAATCACTAGTAAAAGGCTCAGTGGTCTTGTCTAAGACTTTGTGCAGACACTTGAGAATTTTGTATGTGTAACTAATGACTCTAAATATTGTTTAAAGTATTATCTGCATATTTGGGTGAATCTGACTTATTTGCATTAGATTCTCCAAGGAGTCCATGAGTCAATACTCTATGCTATTGGTGACTGTGAGACAATAAGAAAACCTTTTTACATGTGAACATAAGAAATATTTTTAGTGGAAGTAAAAACATGTTATAGAATGGTGACATCACTTCAGAGACCAGGAGGTGAGAAAGAATAAACAGGCTTCAGGAAGAAGTGTTGTGAGGGAAGATGTGGCTTAAAATATATGTAAGAAGGTGAGAGAACATTCTATAAAATAATTCTGATAGAGAGCAGGCATTTATAATGGAATTGAGGTTATAGCTGGCATAGAAATAAAGGTGAAGAGGAATCTTAGAGAGCAGCAAACAGATTATAGAATAATAGTGGGTGTCATTAACAATATACAGATGGGGCACTGTAAGCGTGGGTGCATGGCGGGGTATTTGAAGGACTTGCATTTCTGTTATCGTAGACAAGGATGGCTGTGATAAAAGGCAAAATTGCATTGTGTGTCCTTTAGGTTTCGCATCAAATGGGCCTGAGAAGACAAGTGCTTTGGGAAGCAATGACGTCGCTTATCTCTGCCTCTAAATAAATGAGAATTTGATGTGATAAAAAATTAATTATCCATAGTGATAAACTGATGATTAAAAGTCTCGGCATTGAAAGGTGCATCCAGGATGAATATAAGCAGCGACTACATCCTTAGAAATTGCACTTCAAGAGATTATTTAAAGTGAACTTTCCAAGGTGGCTACACTGTTGGTTAAAGAGTGTAAGACCTCGAAGCCAAGCAGACCAGGCTGAAACCTGAATTTCATTGCTTCAAAAATGTGTTGTCTTAGGAAAGTTAACATCCCCTTATGATGTTCTCATTTGTACTAGTCCCAAGAGAGAGAAATTGTGCTTGGTAGAAGATCAGGGGAAAGGGGAAGATTCTGAAGAAAATGGACGGACACAGTGGCTCAAACAGCCATGGGGGTGAAGGTGGGGCAGGGGCAGGTTGATCTGCTGCACAAGGAGCACTGTGAGTGAGAGCCGCCCTGAGGACACTTGGCAACAACACAACATTCAATATGATAATAATACTTTTAAAATGCCATTTATAATTTTCAATGGTTCAAAGTTATTTTTACCACATTGTCAATATTTTAAAAGGGGGACTGTGAAAACCCACAAAACCTCACACCTGCAAACTATTTGGCTTTGGACAAATTGTACAATCCTTCAAGCCTCCATTCTTATCTTTATGATATTCAGAGGAGAAGCATATCCTTACATCATAAAATGTGATGATTAAATAAGAATTAAGTGAGATAAAAGAAGACATTATAGTATGGGCAAAGAATATTAAATATGCCACGGACTCTCAGAAGGACAAACGTCTGTGTTGCAAGAAGTATAGTCAGAATGCTTCCTGAAAGCAAGGATGACAAGACTTCATTTCGTGAACTTTGGACATGTCGTCAGGAGGGATCCCCACCTGGAAGGACAAGATGCTTGGAAAAGTAATAGTCAGCAAAGAACAAAAAGACCCTTAGGGAACGGCCTTCGCCTAGGGGCTGAAACAATAAACAGGCTTCAAGCTGGCCATGGTTATGAAGATGGCATCCTATCAGGAAGAGCTTTCTCATTCGGGCCTCGTGAGGCATTACAGACCCAATGCTCTCAACAGCGACCACACACTAAGGAGAACACACAACATTATTCCTAACTGAGGGCAACAAAGCAATTGCCATGTCTATTGTTTATTTTAATAACCATGATAACTATATGTCAAATGCAAGAGCCCTGCTGACACAATAGCTAAGTGCTACACTGCAAGCTAAAATGTTAGTGGTTCGAATCCGCCTAGTGGTTCTGGGAGAGAAGGATGTGGACATCTCACTCCATAAACCTTACAGCCTAGAAGCCCCAGTAGGACAGTTTACCTTTGTCACATGGGTCGGCAGCAGTAGGAATGAACTCAACAGTACCGAAAACAACAAGTCATAAAATCACAACATTAATTTGAATTTAATGATTGTTTCTGGTAGGAGCCATCAAGTCAGCTCTGACTCAGAAGGAGTCCGTGAACAGCACCATCCTCAGAATCCCTGCTGCATTGGAGCCCACAGGTGAAGCCACTGCGTCATTCCATCTTCTTGAGGACCCAGCAGTGGGCTTCTGCACTCAGACTCTCCTTTATCAAGCGTGCGATTCTTCTTCAGACTCTAGTCTTTCCTGATAACATGAGCAAAGTTCATGAAACAAAATCTCACCACCCTTGCTTCTAAAGAGCCATTATACATTATAAAATGTACAAGCACAATCACTAAATGCGTAACATAGTCATATTTTAATTTCTAGTACATAGTATTGCACTAAAATGTGTTGTTAATGAAAATGGGTTTCCTTACTCATTCATTGTCATTTATTAGCACCATATCTAAAAGAAATACAAGTAAGCATATTAAAGATAAAATAAGCAATAATAAATGCTTGTGAAGAATCTATGTATTAGTGAAGAGCAGGATGGTTCACCATCTTGAAATTGGGAAAATACTCAGATGTGCAGATGGAGATTATGAAAACCTGGTACAATATGCATTTTTTGTGAAGGGTTGAAAAACAAGCAAAGCAGAAAGCAGAGAAAACAAGTTTTACTTTTTCTCCATCTATCTGGCCTGCCTTATTGTTGGCCAAAAGAATTGTCTATATTTTTCAGCAGCTGTGTTGATCAATAAGGTATGCACCGCCTATTGACCATTCTTGTCAACCTCGTGCCTACCATAGTTTCTAAAATATTATAAGCATTGGATTCCTTCATTTAGAAAATGCATATCACTCAATCGACAGTGCTATGTCTTCTCAACATTAAGCATGCAAAGAGTAGGTGAACATTCATCAAATAATCTTGTTCACATTTTGACCCCTGACTAATCAATAATATATTATAATTCATAAATTGAAGGCATTATGTAAAATGGTATGTAATTTTCCTAAACTGCATGTCTCTGCAAAACAGAAGACGAGATCATCATAGTTCTTGGATTTTTAACTATTTCTGAATAAGAATACATTAGCAACTTATTTTGCAACTCTCAATGGAAATTTCACTTCCTCCAGCGCCCGTCAACTAGATCGGTTTGCCATGGGAACAATGCCAGTCTCACCCTCCCATTTTCTAATCGGAGGACCTCATTTATCTATGCTGTTCATTGACCAATAGCCAGCCATTCCTCCATATTTTCATTTATTTTGTAGCAATGCCTACTTTTGCAGTTCTTATATACATAATTCTGGTTTGTAAATTTTTGAATCCTGCAAAGATACTTAAGATTTTCCCAAGTAAGCTTTATAGTCAGTGTCCATTTTAAATTAAGTTGTTAACATTCAAGATGTCTTCTAAGAAAGCCTTCTGTAATTAAGACACAGATGTGTGTCTGGATGTTTAAGAAGAATGGGGGTGGAATTCAGAACAGCTGTAGTTCAGAAGAGTGCAATTCTACTCTGTCCATGGTGTTGAATGTGACTTTACATGGTTGTGGCAAGGCAGAGCTCTGTTGGCCTAAAACCCAAACAGAATTTGATTTCTACTAACCACAAAACTAATTTTGAAATGATAGCTGAGCAGTGAATTAATGCAAAACTTAAATATAGAGTACACATAGTTTTATAACATTGAGATGTGTGTGACAGTTTTATTCATTGTTTTCCTCCATGCTTGAAAAAAAAATTGAGGTAATGGAACTAAAGGTAATGTTTGGTTTGCATCAGTTGAGCTAGATGTTTCTTTATGAATGCAGAATGTGTAGCCTTCCTCCATTTCTAACATTAGTGTTGGTGCCTTACATTTCCTCATCAAATATCCAAGATCATTTTATTTATGAGCAAAAAATGTTGAAAAGAACTTTAAAAAATGTGTTGAAGACCTAATCCTAATAACCCAATAAGCCATATTCTCTTGGGTTACATATTTAGAAGAAATAAGAGACCTGGTGATGTAGTGGTTATGCACTGGGCTGTGATCTGCTTGGTCGGCAGTTCAAAACCACCAGCCGTTCCGAGGTATAGTCTGAGCTTTGGGCTCCTGTAAATAGTTACAGTCTCAGAAACCCACAGGGATCACTATGAGTCAGCATTGACTTGATGGCAGTGAGTATTTAGAAGTCACAGCAGATTTCAATTCCTAATTTAAATATAAAGCATGCTTTTGTGGATATGGGATGAGATTGAAAGCTCCTTTACACTATATGTATTTATTTAGATATTGATGAATAAAGGGACAGACATTTGTACCAGTCATCCATGAATTGCTAGCATTCATGGTTCAAGACATTGAATGTCTATTGAATATCAGTAAAAATGATAAATAAGCCTACATATTTTCAATCCATTCCATTGATGAACTTCTCTTTTAGTGATGAAAAAGAAAGGATTAGAGATATTATGTAATTTAGAAATACTATGTAATTTATTAAACTTAATTAATCAACTAGTTTCTAGGAGTGTAACCCCTATGAATATTAGATTCAATTCTTCAGCTCAGTCTCATGAAGCTCATATATATAATGATAACCCAAAAATAGTATTACTAGTAGAAAACCGGTCTATAAATGAATGGGTTTATTCCAAACAAAGCATATTAAAATATTTCTGGGATCAATGGATGGTTTTGACTTACCTTTGTATTACAGATAGGTTCATAAAGAAAAGTCAATGGATGTATTGTATATGATATTTAGATAGGCGTGCTATTGATTTTATTTTGTTAAACTTATATGAGGTGTGTTCCACCTAAAGTCAGGGTTGATGTGTTCTTTAGTTTGCAAATAAGGAAATGCTATAATAAGTTAAAAAAAACTATTACAAATCAAAGTAGGATAAATTGTAGGATTGCATGCAGAAAGTTTTACCATTTTGTTCTATCATTGTTTTAGATTTTCTTTCCTTTAATGTTTTAAATGTCAAACTGACTAATTGACTTATAGCCCTTTCTAAACGGTTTGCCTAAAATAGTTTATACCAGAAATCATTAAGAAGAAAGAACGACTTCATAATGGTTCTGAAAGGAGGCTGAGCTGTCAAATTCTTAATGGACAATTCTGCAGCCCTAGGCATGGTCGTCACTACTGGGGGGAGGGGGGCTCTCTGGAGATCCCCCAAGGAGTCAATAAGTGGAATAAATGGGCAATGGGGAATGAAATGACTTGGAAAAGTGTCTGGTTGGCCTCATAAATTCTAGAAGGGAAAAATAGAGCAGGATTTATCTACCTAAAATAAACCTGTTTTACCTGGGTTGTGCGCACCCATATCTGCATGTGTCTGTGCCCATGTGGGCATGAGTGATCACACATATGCGCGCGCATGCGCTCACACACACACACACACACACACACACACACTTCAATGCATTTTTCGCTTCAAATTTATCAAGGTTTCTTGAAATTTATTCTGACAGTAAGTTCACCCATCTGGACTTCAAGTGTAGTTAAAGAAAACCCTACCTTACCCAGAGCATAATTTGTCTCCTTGTCTGTTTTTATAAGACACCATATCTCGGGGGTTTGACAGTCAACCAAAGAGAGAGAAGACAGCCTAAGGGTTCTCAAGTTGAAATTGCTTTCACTTACAACTATTTATCAATGTGCTAAGTCTATGTTCTTAGCTTTTTCCTTCTGTGGCTTACTTTTTGTAATGCAAATACCTTCCAGCTACCCCTGGGAACTGAAGGTCTGAGCTTGATGTACTCTTCTGTTAACCTGTTGGCCTGTGCCTTCCAATTAATAGGTAACTGGAAAAACGAATATTTATTGAGCAACTACTCAATGATGAATAAGCAACATGCATGATTTTATTTAATTTTTATTCCATTTAATTTACATCTCATTAATATGTGATGTGTTAGTATTATTTTACAGTAGAAGGAATTGAGAATCAGAGATCATTGGTGATACTAAAGCCCCAGAATTAATAAGGGTGACATTGAGATTTGCAACCATTTTTGCCTATTCAAAAATTAGTTCAGCTTTCTTGGGAATAATGATTCAAGTGGTCTCTCTTCTCTGTCATTTCTACTGTTCACATGGATGTCCATATGGAATTCAAAACAATGTACAATATTTCAAGAACATAGTCGAGCCTCGTTCCAGAAAACTTTGTAAAATTAAATAAGTTTTTATATCTATCTAGCCCGGTTTGTTTCTCTTCAGCCTCTTTCATCTTCAGCGAATCATCAATATATGCTTTGGGTTGATTTGCAATTCACAAACTGCAACCAAGAAATTCTATAGTCCAGCAATATCTCAGCCTTAGTCCTGTAGTAGCACTAATTTATCCAAATCATAGGCTTTGTATTTTCAGTACTGTGATTCTCAGTTATTATACCCTTATTCCCACCATTCTCATTTCTATAATCCAACATCTGGTTTTTCTTGTTAGGGCAAAATAGTGGTGAAAACTACTGACTATAAAGGCATTTATAATATTGAAAATTGCTGGATAAGGCTAATATTTAACAAAATATTATGTAAATTCAGATAGATTATCTATTTAAAAGGGATTTTTTGTCAGTCTGTAAAAACTTTAAATTATGCCTTTTGACATAATCTTAAGTGGGTGAGCTCAATCTTATCATGTGGGTTCTTAAAAGTAGAGAATCTCTCCTGATTGTTCAGAAAGATGTGATTCATAAGAATTTTCAGAGGGCTATAACATTTCTGTCTTTTAATATAGAAGAATGGAACCATGAACCAAGAAATTCCTGTGACATCTAGAAACTGCAAAGCGGGAATAGTCTCCTTTAAAAGCAGCAGCACAGAATACAGCTGCTTCTACCTTGACCCTGATGAGAAACCTGTCAGACTTCTGACAAACAGAACTGTAAAAATAATAAATATGTGTTGTTTCAAACTATTAGGCATGTAGCAATATGTTTTGGCAGTTATGTGAAGTTAATCGACATGATGGATTAGATATCTAGAACAGTCATATCTAATTCTTCATTTGATTATTTCAATTAGATCCTCTAGAGATATATTACTGTGGACTTATTGGGCCTCACCTAGATGACTCAATCCACTCCAGTTTCTCACCAAGACTGTTATGGGATTCTCATGAACCGAGGCTTAGTGATCGGGGATAGCAATCTGTGTGTGTGCGTGTGTGGTGTGTGTGTGTGTGTGTGTCTCAATTTAAATTCAAAAGTCTTGAGTTCTCCAAAGTAGACACTCTTTATTCACTCTTCAGAAATGGCCCTATGATTGGCCCTAGAAATATTGATTAATTTATGGATTGATTGATTCTGCAAATATTTTTATACACTTTCTATATCCCAACAGTATAGATTAGAACACAGCAGTCAGTAAAATGGAACAAACAAACAAACAAACAAAAACCCTGTTTCAGTGGAGTTTATGTTCTAGGGATCACCAAACAATGGATCAGATATAACCGACCACCTATTTTTTTTATATTATTATAACACACTAGTTTTTATTGTAACAGACAACCCATCCATTTTCAGTTACGTATCAGCCATAGGTGATTTCATGGTACAATTCCAGAGTGGAGTAGTTATGACAGTGACTCTAGAGCTTATAAAATCATTACATTTATCTGGTCCTTTGCAGAATATATCTTGCCAATAATAACTCTAAAGGGAAGAAGACAAATAATGCAATATGTACCAGTGTATGAAAAGTGTTATAAAGACAAAGTACAGAGTATTGTGTAAGTCTAATGTTGTGCAGATGGCATCTAGCCTATTTTGGGAGAGATGGAGTACATCTGATGGATGAGTCCGGGTTAGCTAAACAAAGTTGTGGCTATTTGGGGAGAATATACTCAGTATATAAAGAGTAGCATCTGTAATATCTGAAAGTAAGAAAGGATCTGATATGTTTTAAATCCACCTGGGGAGAGGAGAAAAGACAGACAATAAGACCAGTTATGAGAGATCTCAGGGGCCACATTAAGATAGTTGATTCTTTTTTTATAGAAGACATTGGGAAATCAATGGTTACTTTAAACTGAATTTGCTCGCACTGTCCCTGGTTATCTCAGAGTCGTGAAATCCGATCCTAATTCTCAACTGCTTCGCTGTGATTTCAGTAACTCTCTAGTTCCTGTAGTTTTCTTCCAGAAACTTTGATATTGCCTCCTTAATTATAAGCATCTGGGTAGGTTGTTGCTGTAAATGGAGGTTCTAAGGAATCTCGCCTGTCTACCACATTTTATTCATTGTTTTATATTCACAGCTGGATTAAACCTGTTGAGATGAGTCTCTACCTGACCATTCCTCTGGTCACTAGTTGCCCTAGTGTCCCTCACTTTCATGAGTCCCTGACCTCATTCCAGTTATTTATCATGTAATGGGCACAAATAAAGAGATAGAGTTCAAGTACCTGCTTTCTACCTTTGTAGCTATGCGGTGCTAAATAAGGTGTGACGCTGGCAGCATGCTTGGTAAACTAGAAGCACACTAGATGGACACAGTGGCTGCAACAAAGGCTCAAACTTAAGAGCAACTGTGGGGCGGGTACAAGACTGGGCAGTGTTTCATTCTGTTGTACAGAAGGTCACAATGGCTGTTAGCTCAACGGCACCGAATAATATAATACTAATGAAGCTGCTACATTTTGAAAATGACCATAGCATTCGTATGAGGCATACACAAGGGTTGTGATAGGTTGGTTTCGTTGATGGTTCCAGTTAACATCTTCCTGTAGTCGTCCTCTCTGCTGCTGTCCTCCCCTACTCTGTAACCACTTTGTGCCCAGTCATTTTGACTTTGACTAACCCTGTCATATTTTTCGACAAATGGATTAGTAAGAAAAGCTACACAAACAGAGCCTTCACAATGTGCCTGTCTTCCTGTTTCTTGTCTGACAACAAAGGAAGCAGAAGCACATGAGCACATGCCTGAAAGAGCTTGCTGGAGAATGAAGCTCATGAGACAGGGTTGAGTTAGACCTGTTAGGTAAGTCAAAGCTCCAGGTATCTATCTGAGAGACCTGCAGTCATTTAGCGGATGCATTTTGACCATAGATACTTGCGAGACCAAGCCTACCTCAGATAAGGCGAGCTGACCAGCTAATTCTAAATCCAAGAACAGAAACGAATGGTTGTTTTCACATTTTGTAGCAGCAGCTAACTCACATTAAATATTAGAACCGTATACTAAACATATACTTAATGTTTGACAAATGGCATATGGATTCACTCCACCTGGTGCCACCTACGGTTGAAAGATCAAAAAATAAATTAAAAAACCCAAACAAGAACCCAACTCATGCTCATCAAGTCAAGCCTGACTCATGGAGACCCTGCAGGACAGAGTAGAACTGCCCCAGGGAGTTTCCAAGACTGTCACTCCGTACAGGGGTGAAAACCTCATCTTTCTCGCACAGAGTGGCTGGTGGTTTCGAATTGCAGACTTTGCAGTTAGCTGTCCAACTCATAAGCACTACATTACCAGATAGGTAGGTGCTAATTCAGAGTATATTTTTATCATTACTCTGGTTGAGTTGAGAGTTCACTTCTCCTATGTTTCCCCCAAACAATGTACACATGCAAGTGTTCTCAGAAACACACACCTGAAGACATGTTTAAGTAAATCATGGGCCCACATCATCAGTATTTTAACATAAGTATGTGTTTCTTATAGCCCAAGGGTCTCTGACCACTGTCACCTTAGTTTCTTTTTCTTTCTTTCTTTTTTTTTTTTTTAGAATTTGGTACCCACCATAGTTTCCACTTTTTTTTTTTTTGTCCAGAAGACTGAATAAGCTGCATCATGTTGGGGTCAGCACAGCCTGGCTTCTAAAGTAGGCCTAAGAGACGGTTTCCAAAGAGACCTGTTATTAAAGAAACAATGCCTTTGTCTCAGCAGCGGGGCCCAGTGCTGTTTATTTCTAGGCGCTTTCCTAGAACACAGGCAAGGGAGCGCAGCTGCACATCGTTCGTGGAATGGCTGAGATGGGATGGAGGGAAGCACTCAGGGAAATGACCACGCTCATTCAGGGCCAGGGAAATTATGCAGTTTTCGATTCTAGACAAAATAGAACTCTTTCTTCCCGGAATGGCACCTGCTGCAAACGTCAATATTACTATTTGTATGAATGATGGTGCCTCTTTTGTCCTTCACCGCAGCTTCTGAAAATTACATCCTTTTGTTGTTTTTCAGTTGTCCACCTAAATCCTCACCTTTTTCCCTTTCAAGGAAGTAGCGGATCCATGTGGTTCAGAGCACACGCTCTAGAAAACCTTGACTCGGTTATAATCTTGTTTTTCATATGTCCTTGGGCAATTCTACCTTCTAACCCTTGCTTTCAGTATAATAAGAGTAGTCATTTTATAGAGAGCATAATGAAGTTAATGATGATGCACACTGAGTGTCAAAGTATTTGGCAAAAAGTAAGCCCGGAATATGTATGCATGTATGTATACACTTCTCCACCATCATCTGCATCGTTACCATCATTTCTATTCGTTGTGTTTTCACTCTTCTCCTGACAAGAGTGTGGTACAGGCCTGAGGACTCATCTCACGTCTCATTTCCTCACCGTGATGGCACACACCGACAATAGTTTGTTCTATCCTCTCTGCAAGTCCCATCCAGTTCATTTCACTGTCCTCACAAGTAGCTCCCACCGCCTCTCTTCTCTCTGGTCCTTCTTCACTGGCTGCCTTGACCCATGACTCTTCAGACAGGCCCATTTCCTCTCAGCAGTCCCTACCCACCCCTGTCCTAACACACTTGCGGTGGGGAGTTGATTGTCTCATACGTGTTGTGCTGCCGTGGGGCCTTTCATGGATGTCTTCTGTCCAAATTTGCCCCATGGATTCCCTTAGTTGCCTTTCTAATTGAAAACCCGAACCCAAATCCCTGTCACAAAGTGGATTAATATGATCCGGTCTATTTGAACTCATGTTGTTGTTGTTGGTTTTCGGTGCCATCAAGTCAGTTTCGAGCACAGTGACCCTGTGCACAATGGAACAAGACATTGCCCAGGCCTGCGCAGTTGCTGCCATGCTCAAACCTTTGTTGTAGCTCGTGTGCCAACACAGCGTGGGGACCTTCCTCTGTCTCTGCTGCCCCTCTGCTTTACCAAGCATGGGGCCCTTCTCAAGCGACTGGTCTATCTTTGTAACATGTCTGAAAGACTTGGGACAGTCTCACATTCCTCCCTTCTAAGGCGTATTCTGCTGTATTTCCTCCAAGAGAGATTTGTTTATATTTCTGGTAATCCATAGTACTTTCGATGATTTTCACCAGCATCATAATTCATATACATTGTTTCTTCCTCAGTCTTCCTTATTCATTGTGCAACTTGCACATGGAGTTAGACCACGGAAAATGCCATGGCTTTGTTGAAGTATGGTCTAGCCTTCAAAATGACAGCCTTGCTCTCCCACACCTTAAAGCGGTGTTTTGCGGCAGATTTGACTAATGGATAGCATCCTTTGATCTCTTGACTGCTGCTTCCATGAGCATTGCTTGTGGCTCCACGCAAGAAGAGATCCTTGATAATTTCCATTTCTTCTCTCTCTCTCACAATGTTATATATATATTGGATCAGTTGTGAGGATTTTGGCTTTCTTTACATTGAATTGTGATTCCTACTGAAGGCTGCAGTCCTGGGTATCACCGAAGATTGCTGTACGTTATTGTTTATTTCAGCAAGCAAAGTTGCTTCATCTGCCTCACGTAGTTTGTTCATAAGCCTGCCTCCAGTCTCAGAAGCCTCATTCTTCTTCATATAACCTACCTTCTCATATTGCCTGCCCATCATAAAGATTTTGTATGGTGAAATATGTTTCCTGGTTTTAAACCACTCAGCGCTCCCTTGTTCTGCGTGAACATTTTGGTCCGTTTATAAATTTTACATGACCCCAAGGACGTGTTTTGGAATTCCCATTCTTCTCAATGCTACCCATAATTTGTGATGAGCCATACAGCAGAATGGCTTTGTGTGGTCAATAAATCACAGTGAACATCTTTCTTGTCTTCTCTGATTTCAATCAAGATCCATTTGTTGCTGCTCATTCCGCGTCCTCATCTGAATCCTGCTTGCGTTTCGGGCGGCTCCCTGGGGATGTACTGCTGCAACCTATGTTGAACCTATTTTTTTTTCTTCAGTAAAATAACTTCCATGCAATATTAATAATATTATTTGTTAATTTTCAGATTCTGTTCAGATTCCTTTATAATAGGTCCAAATATGGATCCATTCCAATTAGTTGGCAAGGTAGCTATCTTCCAGACTTATTAGCCCAGGCAAGTAAGTGCTTTGTGTACTTCATCAGTGTGTTAAAATATTTCAATTGGTATTCTATCATATCCTAGAGCTTTGTTTTACAATAATGCCTTCAGTTTGGACTTCTTCCTTCAGTACCACTGGTTCTTGACCATATGCTACCCCTCAGAACGGTTTACTACACCAGGTCTTTTTAAATAGTCGCTCTATGTATTCCTCTCATCGTCTTTGGATGCTTCCTGAATTGTTCAATGTTTTGCCCGTAGAATCTTTCAGCACTGCAGCTGGCGGTTTGATTTTTCCTTTCGTTCTGTCAGCTGAAGCGAGCTGAGAGTGTCCTTCCTTTTTGATCTTCTAACTCCAGAGCTTTGCACATATCATTCTAATACTTGGTTTCTCAAGCTTCCATTGGAAATTTTCTGTTCCGCTCTTTTGATGCATCTCTTTTCTACATTTGCTTTATGTGCTCTGATCAAGAGCGGGAATCAAAGTCTCTTCTGACATTCACTTGATCTTTCCTGTAATTTTTAATGACCTTTGCTTTGCATCCTGTATATTCTTGATATCATGCCACAGCCGCTTATAAAGTTTAGTGTTCAATGATTTAAATGCATTCTTGGTATGCTTTCAAACTTCAAGTGGGATACACTCCAGCGTACATTCCAATTCATAGCAATCTTATGTGGGATTTTTGTGGCTTTATTTCTTCACAGGAGTAAATAGTTTCACCTTTTCCCTATGGAGTGATCCATGGGCTTCAACTGCCACACTTTCAGTTAGGAACACAGTGCCTATCCAACAGAGCTGCCAGGTCTTACTCCCCCCCCCCCCAGCCCCAAACACTTTTATTGGCCTAAAATTCATATATTACACAATTCACTAGACCAATCACATCAAGAAGAGTGGTATAATAATCACCACAATGAGCTTTGAACATTTTCTTCATTCTTGTACTCATCATTCGTAGTTTCCCCTTTCCCAGAACTCCCCTGTCTTACTTATTCTTAACTTTTCAAGTTGCTATCATCTGTTAATAAAAGTATCATCTGGAACCTCTGACCAGTGCTAGGTGTAGTTCAAAGATTCTTTCATGTCCCTCACTCTCCTTTTGTTTGTTTGATCAATCTCACAGAACACTAACCACATTGTTTCCTATTCATTTATTTTTCTGCCTCCCCAACCAGACTAGACCATATTTATCTCATCCATTATTGGATGTCTAGTGTCTAGTACCATGTCTGTCACACAGTAGATCTCCATTCATTTTTAAATGAATGAATACACTCAGTGATATTATTCTAAATATTTTTCTGTCTTTTAGTTTAACAAATATTTAGATAGTGCATCTATATGCCTAGTAGTGCTCTGAACATGACATGAATATTAACTCATTTAAGCCTAATAACCACCTTCCGATGCATGCAATATTACTCTATTTACCTTACAGCTATATATACTGAGGCTCAAGAAGACAAAGACATTACACTAGTCAATAATTTGCATGTGGCACAGAAGGATTATAAATGAGACAACCCAATTCTAGATTGTGAGCCCTTCATTCTCACAGATCAGATCACACATATCACAACACTTTGCATGGTATTTAGAGCATTCAGGTCATATGCTTAATAAAATCAAGACTATTTAACTTTGGGGGAGAGTGCTCAAATCTATTTTATCCACACTCATTCCTGTACCCTTCTTTTATTTTCTAAAACCATTGAAAAGAGCACTTTGGTAGTTATAGAATGTCATGCCAACTTGATAATTAAGTGTAGGATTGGCGTCTGGCTTGTCAATCAGATCACAGCCTAACGATGCCTCCTTGTGGGTGTGACCTTCTCATAAAGACTGGGAACTCGCCCTCTTTGTCCCTGTAGGTGGGACACACTCTCACTGTTTCACCTTCTTGTTGAGAAGCCACACTCAGCTGGAGGAGCCACATGGAGACCCATGCCAGCTCTAAGATGCTTCCACCAGCATTGGATCCACAAGAGTTCCCCCCCTCTCCCCCAACCTCCCCGCCCCCCAATGGCCTGTGATCTGCCTGCTTAGGCATCATTGCATGTGCTCTGTGAGTCTGAAGAGGAATGTATGGACTAGTATCAGACATATGGACTCATATCAGACTTACGGGCTTTATCAGGACTGGGATGTTTTTTTCAATATACAATTGCTCTTTGATATAAAGTTCTCTCTTACACATATATGAGTGTTTCTTATTTAGATTTTTAATTTTCCTAAATTTTTTTGACTAAGCCATTTTGTGCTCATGATTTGTTGTGGTGATTTTTTTCTATACAGCAATCTAGCTCATTCTTAGAACTGTAATACAGCCATTTGGTTTCTCTCACAGTTTTGTGAGAAAGAAATTCAGAAGAACTTGGTTGGGCAGTTTCTCTCTGATTAATGTGGCATCCAATGGGACTGTGAAGATTAAAAGATCCATTTCAAAATGACTTCTTGACTCAAATATCTGGAATTTCAATGCTTCCCTCTCTCTCGCAGTGCATGCCCACGTGCGTGCGTGCACACTCACACACACACAGCCAGACATAAAATAGCTGGGTAGAGAGATGCTTTTGTGTATGAATTAAACAATATTGTGTACATATCAGAAATCAAGTGTTTACTAACTGAAGATAAAAATAGAATATATTGACTCAGTAAATAAAGTGCAGAAAGACAAGGGTAAATCTTATTTGCTTCATTTACAATTGAGTCAAGGAATTCAGATGCCTCAAAATCTCTCTCCTTTTTTAACTTATGATGTTCTATCTGAGTTCAAAGGTAGACACAGGCATGATCTTTAGGAATACATAACTAATGCTTCAAGAAAGATGTCCATGGATGAACACTTGCGGATCATGTGCACAGAGAATCATGTTTGGGAGTATGGAAATGGACGAAGCCTTTAAAGAAGACAGGAAGGCACAAGAACTGAGAAATCTATGAACCAGATGCAAATGAGACTTAGCTTTCTCAGGACACACTTATTTTGTTTTGTAGTGTGAGTATGAGTCTAGAGAAACATTAACAAAACCTTTTAAATATACTTCTTGGCTCCTATCTAAGTCAAAATAAAGATGGGACTCTGAAGAACAACTAAGATAATGAAATGTGTAGTGGGGAAGGATAGTAGTGTTGTACTTAGAAGACATCTATGATAGCAAGGTTTTGTGTTAACTTTGGCTGGAACAAGATTCTTTAAATAGTGTGATGGTAAGGCCTCCCCCACCCCCACTGAGGTCCAGGTCACAGTCTGATGCTGTTTCCCTGGGGAGGCTAGGTCTATTTTTAATCCATGTATAGACTCTGGAGAACTGGCTTTTCCTTTTGCTCCTGAATCTGACTTCTTGGGATGGCAACCACCATGTTGCTTACTGATCCTGGAAGCTGTCAGTGGTTTGCAGGTTACTTTTCAACCTGGGATCCCCCTTGACTCTGATTCCATCAGTCCATGGTCTGCCTGGTACTGGTTTTCTAATAGATCACTCTAACAGCTGTATAAGTCAGGAAGGGCCTTCAGCTCACCATCTGACTCATGGAATTGAGTTAACCTGGCATGGGCCACTTTTACAATATAACCCCCTTTTAATATATATATATATTTTTTTTTTTTCTTACACATGTATGTCTCACTGGTGGTGCTTTTCTCAAAAAACAAAAACAAGACAACAGCCTCACACAGCATCTCTCAACTTGTCCATTATCTGTGAGTGGAAACGTTTACTTGAAACAATTCTTTGAGGGCTTCTTAAATGTGTAAAAGTAGGAGCTCAGGCTATATTCATGTCAGGGGTTCTTCCAATTCTAATAGATGGCAATGGAAATCTTTTCCCCCAACTGTACAAAATATTACACAAAACAAGATTTTACAAATTTCAAAGGTTGATTTATTCAGCATGCGTTTCTGCATTGATCTCTTTCACTGTAGAAATGTCAGCCACTCCATTTATTTACACTGACAGATACAGCCAGGATCAGCAGAACACTGACCAGGTCCACAGGGCCACAGCCAAATGCAAACCCACACTTAGTTATGTAGGTATGGAAAATACAGATGAGCCTCTTCTCATGCAGCTGCTGTGGTCAGGACACAGTGTGAGTGAATGGAAGTGTGTAAATTTAGTTGCTTCATTTATTTATTTATGAAATTACATTAGAAATTCTTGTTATGTAAAAGAACCTCAGGGTGACTCTTTTCATAAATAGCAAGTGCCTTTTGTAATATGAATCCTAATAGCTTAATTAATGTTTTGCAAATTCAGATTTTTATATCACCAGCATTTTTAACATTCAGCCCACCCCTGTTGCTCAGTAAAATATTTCTATCTCATTCCCTTGGTGAAATAATTTAGTTTTTAGGTTGATATCTGACAACCACATCAGTTAGGCATATTTTTCATGTGGAAATTTTACCTCCACTGGCCAAATAGATGTTCAAACTCATTAGATGATTCCTTCAATGTAAACTGGACTTTGACAACCATGTCATTCTCTGTCCTTTTTTACTGTTTCCATTTAGTCAGTCATATTATGGGTTTCTGACTTGTTCTCTTATCCTTTCCCTTTTTAAAAACATGACTGTGATTTATCTGGAAGCTTATCGAACAAATGGATTCTTCTTTCAACAATTCGTACATATTTTATTCGGTGACACTGATGACAATTCCCATGGCGTGAAAGCAGTCTCCCCATTTCCTCACTGGTTCCAGTTGCTACTAATCCTGTTTTCCTGTCTTTCCCTGATTTCCAAGTTTGATCCCCGAGCAAGGCGCTGCCCTTGTGACTGCCTGTGGTAGATGGTTCTGAGGGACCTATCTTCCTGTTGTCTGGTGGAGCCAGGAACGTGAGCGCAGACCCATGCCTAAAGCGTGGCTAAGGACCAGGGCCAGGGCTTAGTAGGTTACACATAGGGTAAAACCATCTGTCCTCAAGGAAGAAGGATAAGACTTCCTACACTTGGAATGACCTATAAGAAACCCACTGGGCAATTCAACGATGGACGGTAGGGTCACTATAGGGTCACTATAGGGTCACTATAGGGTCACTATAGGGTCACTCTGAATTGCAATTGACTCAAAGGCAGTGAGTTAGGGCTTTTAAGACCATCATCTCTTAGGGTTGGGCTTAGTATTGAGAAAAAAAAGAATCATAATCTCTGGGTTCCATTCATTTGATCAAAACAGTATGCCTGGTATTTTTTGTGAGTTTTGTGTTTTGTTGCACATATTTCTCAGGATTTCCTATTGTGAACCCTTTCAACGTGACCTGCTGTGGTAGCAGAGCCCCAGCGAGTTCTTCTTGAATCAGGGTCATGGAGCCCAAGGTTTCCTTGGCTCACCATGAATCCCTTGGGCTAATGGTTCCCATGAGTCTTTGATTTGTAGCACTCTTCTGTCTTCCAGACAAGGAGAGACCAATACTTGTATGTCTTAGATGGCTGCTCACAAGTTTTTTCCAACCCCAATTCTTACTCATGAAAGTAAAATGTAGAAATTTTCTTTGTGGATTATATTAGAGTAGCGATTCTCAACCCCTTTGGGTCACGACCCCTTTGGGGGTCGAATGACTCTTTCAAAGGGGTTGCCTAAGGCCATCAGAAAACATATATTTCCCACGTTCTTAGGAACTGAGACACTGCTCCTCTATCTGTCTCCAGGCAGGTCCGCCTACATGCAGATACACCCACATACGAGTACCTGGTGTGAAGACTGTTACCCATGCTACACCATGCTTCAAGACAAAATGTCATTTATTTGTCATTAGAAATTAATATTTTACAGTATATAATTGCATATTGTTTTTATGATTAATCACTATGCTTTAATTATGTTCAATTTGTAACCATGAAAATACATCATGTGTATCAGATATTTATATGACAATTTATAACTGTAGCAAAATTACAGTTATGAAGTAGCAACAAAAATAATTTCATGGTTGGGTGTCACCAGAACATGAGGAACTGTATGAAAGGACCATGCATGAGGAAGGTTGAGAGCCACTGGACTAGAGCACTTGTTATGCTGAACGTTCAGCCCAACATACAGGTCTATATACAGGTCTACAATGTACAGGTCACCATACAGGCCTATCAGGTGAATAATAGCAGAAGGAAGGCAGGCACGCTTGGGAACGATCAATCCGTTTTCTGCAAATGGGTAATATCTAGTTTTCCCAGCACTGCTTGTTAATGATGTCCCCTGACACTATGGTCCTGAGCTCCAAGGCCCAATAATTCAGCCCCTTACATTATTTGTTTATAGTTAAAGTTATTGTAACTTTCCCCACTTTACATTAGAATGGATGCATGGATATATTTTTATAGATGACAACACTTATCAAGGCTTCAAGGGTATTTTTAAAATTCTAATACCTTTTAACTCCATTTTCAAAGGACTTTTTGAAACCCTCCTGTAAGTTGAAATTGCTCCGTCAAAACTGCCTATATTAGGGTGCATGGGTCCAATTCACCCTCCCAACCCTGTGGAGCTTGCGCGCCAGTATTCCCTTGGTAGACTTGTATTACTAGGCTTATTTCAGGATCACGTCTATAACAGGATTTGCTTTGCTGTCTTTCACGCATGTAATCCTTCCAGTGTCCTTTGTCTAGTTGTTCATAGTGTCACTATGGGTTGTAACCAACTTGGTGGCACCTCACAATAACAACAACACAAGCTGTAGTTTTGGTATTTCCTTTCTTTTGCTGTTGTCAGACACTTTTTGTTGTTTTTCATAATTGTTGGATGTGTTGGGTTAAAGTGTTGGTTTTTCTCTTTTCTTTTTTATGCATATGTTTATTGTTAATAATTGTCCACTGAGCACCGCTTTTAGTGTGTCCCAATGATTTTGGTATATTATCATTCTTGTTTGCCTTGAGGGATTTTTTAAATTTAATTTTTAATTTTGCTATGAGCCAGTAGTTTTTAGTAACAGTGTTATTCACTTGCCATGAATTCTTTTTTTCTCCTGTATCTACCTGTTATTGGTTTTTATTTTTATGATGTTCTGATATAGGATGATGCTTTGTAGTATTTCTTTTTTTTTTTTTTTTGCTGCTTCCATGTGGGCTTTATTGCTTCTCAGCTAGATGGCTGCTTGTTTATCTTCAAGCCTTTAAGACCCCAGATGCTATATCTTTTTTTTTTAATTTTAAAAATTTATTAGGGGCTCATACAATTCTTATCACAGTTCATACATATACATACATCAATTGTATAAAGCACATCTGTACAGTCTTTGCCCTAATCATTTTTTTCTCTTTTCCTTTTTTTACATTTTATTAGGGACTCATACAACTCTTATCACCATCCATACATATACATACATCAATTGTATAAAGCACATTCATACATTCCCTGCCCCAATCATTCTCAAGGCATTTGCTCTCCACTTAAGCCCCTTGCATCAGGTCCTCTTTTTTTTTATTCCCCTCCCTTCCCTTTCCCCCCTCCCTCATGTGCCCTTGGTAATTTATACATCGTTATTTTGTCATATCTTGCCCTATCCGGAGTCTCCCTTCCCCCCTTCTCTGCTGTCCCTCTCCCAGGGAAGAGGTCACATGTGGATCCTTGTAATCAGTTCCTCCTTTCCAACCCACTCACCCTCCACTCTCCCAGCATCGTCCCTCACACCCTTGGTCCTGAAGGTATCATCCACACTGGATTCCCTGTACCTCCAGCCCTCATATGTACCAGTGTACAGCCTCTGTCCTATCCAGCCCTGAAAGGTAGAATTCGGATCATGGTAGTTGGGGGGAGGAAGCATCCAGGATCTGGGAGAAAGCTGTGTTCTTCATCGATACTACCTCACACCCTAATTAACCCATCTCCACTCCTAGACCCCTCTATGAGGGGATCTCCATTGGCCGATACTTGGGCCTTGGGTCTCCACTCTGCACTTCCCCCTTCATTTAATATGGTATATATATATACATATACACATATACATATACACATATATACACATACATACACACACTTATATCTTTTTATTTTTTTGCATGATGCCTTATACCTGGTCCCTTGGCACCTCGTGATCGCACTGGCCGGTGTGCTTCTTCCATGTGGGCTTATTTGCTTCTGAGCTAGATGGCCGCTTGTTCACCTTCAAGCCTTTAAGACCCCAGACACTATCTCTTTTGATAGCCGGGCACCATCAGCTTTCTTCACCACATTTGCTTATGCACCCATTTGTCTTCAGCGATCCTATCATGGAGGTGTGCAGTCAATATGATTTTTTGTTCTTTGATGCCTGGTAACTGATCCCTTTGGGACCACTCGATCACACAGGCTGGTGTGTTCTTCCATGTGGACTTTGTTGCTTCTGAGCTAGATGGCCGCTTGTTTATCTTCAAGCCTTTAAGACCCCAGTCACTATCTCTTTTGATAGCCGGGCACCATCAGCTTTCTTCACCACATTTACTTGTTCACCCACTTTGGCTCCAGCCATTGTGTCGGGAGAGTGAGCATCCTAGAGTTCCAATTTAATAAAAGAAGGTATTCATGCATTGAGGGAGTGTTTGAGTAGAGGCCCAAGGTCCTTCCACCACCTTAATACTTGACCTATAAATATAGACACATAGATCTATTTCCCCATCCTGCTATATATATTTGCATGTACATGTCTTTGTCTAGACCTCCATGAATGCCCTTTGACTCCTAGCTCTTTCCTCCATCTCCCTTGACTTTCCTCCTGCTCTACTACCATGCTTCGTCGCCACCTGGGCTAGAGTATACCTCTTCTCTAACCAACCTTACCCTTGATCGTTTCCCACCAGGCCTGCCACTCCCCCTTCTCTTCCATTTGGGGTCCCATGTTTTTCCCTTGTCCCTGGGTTTGTTAACACCACTTCCTTACGCCCTCCACCCCCCCACCCCAAGTCCCCCCCAGAACTGTCGGTCCAGTTGTTTTTCCTCCAGATAGTTCATCCAGCCTGTCCTATTCAGACAGACCTGTGGAGACACTAACATGCAAGAAAACAAGACAGAGGATAACAAAGCAACAGTATACAACCAGGCAACAAAACAACAAAAACAAACCACTGACAAAGAACAGAACAAAACAGTTCACAAGAGAAAAGCTTGTAGTTAGTTCAGGGATCGTTTGCTGGCCCTTAGGAGCGTGTGTGTGTGTGTGTGTGTGTGTGTGTGTTCTAACCCATGGTCCCCTCTAGAGAATGCCCTGCATTTCTAGAAAATAATGTATATTTTGTTGTTGTGTGGAATATTTTGTTTTTACTCTGTGTGCCTATTGGTTGATCATGTTGTTTAAATGGTGTGTATATTTGTTGAGTTTCTTTCTGATTGTTTAGTCTCTTACATTGTAAAGCCTCCTACATTTACTGTGGACTTGTTTCTTTTCTTTTTAATTCTCCTAAAGTTTGATTCATTGATTCTGGAGCCGCTTTCACTGGGTCATAGATAGTCATCATCGTTAGGCTCTCTCTTCGGATTCATACTTTGATCGCTATGGGAGGTCCTTCATTTACTTTCCCCCTGTGTTTGCTTTAAAATTCATTTGATCAGAAATTAATATTCACAGTCTTGTAATTTTTTGCTTGCTACTTTCTTGATATACCTTCCCACCTTTTGATTTTCTGTTTACTTTCATACCTATGAAGTGTTTATTATACATTATATCGATTTGTCATATTTTTTTCTTGTTGCTTTAAATGCATCATCCTTTACATTGATGCTTGCTTGGCAAATTCCATCCATTTACATGTAGGGTATTTATCAGAAGTTAAAAGCTTAGTGCTGACATGTTACTGTAGTTTTGTTTTTTGTCCTGATTGTGCTCTTTGGACATTATTTTTCTGTGCTGAATTCATTTTTTGTTTATAGATTTTCTTATTATTTCCTTCATTGCTGCTGTTTTAGAATTTGTAGTTTTTGTTGTTTGTGTAATCCAGATTCCAGCTCATTATGACTCTGTTCTCATGATTGTCTTGAGGTCTGATCCCGTTGTTGCTGCCAAGGTCAAAACATCTTTTATTTTTTTTTAACATTTTATTAGGGACTCATACAGCTCATCACAATCCATACATACATCAATTGTGTAAAGCACATCTGTACATTCTTTGCCCTCATCATTTTCAAAGCACTTGCTCTCCACTTAAGCCCTTGGCATCAGGTCCTCTTTTTTCCCCTCCCTCCCCCCTCCCTACTCCCTCATGAGTCCTTGATAATTTATAAATTATTATTTTGTCATATCTTGCCCTGTCCGATGCCTCCCTTCCCCCCTTTTCTGTTGTCCGTCCACCAGGGAGGAGATCACATGTAGATCCTTGTAATTGGTTCCCTCTTTCCAACCCACCCTCCCTCTACCCTCCCAGTATCGCCCCTCACACCCCTGGTCCTGAAGGGATCATCTGCCCTGGACTCCCTGTGCCTCAGGTCAAAACATCTTGTTGAGGTTCTTCCTCTTTTCATTGCCCTCTACTTTACCAGGGAGCCGTGGGTGCCACAGTGGTTGCTTATTGGGCTACTAACCATAAAGTCAGCAGTTTGAAACCACGGTGCACTCCACTGGAGAACAAAGGGACTTTCTACTCTTGTAACAGTTACAGTCTCGGAATCTCCCAGGGGCAGTTATCCCCTGTATTAGAGGATTGCTGAATCAGCTTCACCTTGATGGCAGTGAATTTGATTTTGCAGTTTGGTCTACTTTACCAAATATGATGTCTTTCTCCAGGGATTGTACTCTTCTGATAACGCATCCGAAATACATAAGAATTATCCACATTCTTGTTTTAAGGAACATTCTGGCTGTACTTCTTCCAAGATAGATTGCTAGGGTTATTTGATAGTTCATGGTACTTTCAATATTTTTGCTAGTATCTTAATTCAAATGCATTGATTTTCCTTTGGTCTTAGTTATTCATTTTCCAACTTCCACATGCATATGAGGCAATGGAAAATACCAAGGGTTGGGTTAGGTACACCCGAGTCCTTAAAGTAACATCCTTGCTTTGCAACATTTTAAAGAGGCCTTAGAGCCTCTTTACTCAAAGCAATGCATCCTTGGAACTCTGACTACTGTTTCTATGAGCATTGATTGTGGATCCAGGCAAGAGGAAGTCCTTGACAACTTCAATTCTGTCTCTGTATATCAAGTGTTACCTATTGATCCAATTATGATGATTTTGGCTTTTTTACATTATGTTGCAATCATATTTAGAGTTGAAATCCAAATACCTGCTGGTACAGGAACTACCAGTTAAATCGCAGCACAGCTACACACAACCCACCATCGGATGCCAAAGTGACAGACAAGTGGTGGGCTTTAATGGTCACTGACTCTTAATGATGTTCTTTTTTAATTTGATGAGTAGGCTATCAAAGGCCTTTAAAGTTACTCTATAATTGATCACTTTCATTCCCAAATCTAAAACTGTTCATTCTATCTTGATATAGTTCTGACTTTTTCTCTTACATGTTCTGGAACTACATCATTCCTCCCTCTTTTTTGCATTGTAGTTGTTTATAAATTGCCATGTCTGGTTCCCCACTTTCAGTTTATTTTATTTTTGGTACTTTTTTATGTGTATTGATCTCCAACAGATGCTGCCATGTGTCTACTCTCAGGTGTTGTCTGTTATGTATTCTCTGTCTTTAGGACTTCATTTTTCATTTCTCACAAGGTTACAGATTTATAAAATTATTGTTTATGTAGGAATGTCTGGATTTTATCATTGTATTTTAAGAAAAGGCTCATATTTTTTTTTCTTTAAAGGCTTTATATATGCTCTCTCATTGCCTTCTTGCCTGCATTGTTTCTGAAACAAACACACAAACAAACAAACAAACAAACACTGAGCATATCCTCATTGCTCCTTCTTTGCAGGTAAGTTTTCATTTTGCTAGAGCTGCTGTCAGGATTTTTTCTTTGTTTAAAAAAATTCACTATATATTTTTTTTCATTTGGGGTCCTGCATTTAGGGTTGTTTGAGCTTCTTGAATGCCTATCTCTTTGTCTTGGATGGTATTAAGAACATTTTCTCCAGACAAATATTTACCAATTTTCTACTTGCTACTTTTTGTCTGTTTGTTTCTTCCTATTCTGGAATTATGATCACATACAAGTGATTCCTCTTGTTGGTATCCCACATAATGCTTAGGTTTTCTTTCCTTTTCTCCCCCTATAACAGATTCATATTAAGAGATTTTTCTTCAATATCTATGATTTTGGTGTCATCGATTCAAGTCTCCAACTTTGCCCTCCTTATGCATTATCTATTCCTGAGTCTTTAGTATTAATCTTTTGGATTTTTCTTGGCTGTTTTTGTATGGATTGTAGTTTTCCATTTAATTTGTAAATTTGTTCATGTACTGTTTCCTTGAATTATCTATAACTTTCTCTGTGCTTCCTTGATCTCATTCTTAATCTGTTGAAGGGTTGTATATATACTGATTTTAAATTCTTTTTTTAAAAACTCTTTATCAGGTAATTCCTATATGTTTTCTTCCTTTGGGAGATTTTATGTTTCTATGTTTGAGCCATCTTGGCTTATTGTTTTTCCCATGTGATTTTACATATTCTGTAGTTTCTGAGTAATTATTGTACTATTGAACTTGTTTGGTGGTGCAGTGGTTAAAAAGTTGGGTTACTAACTTCAATGTCAGCAGTCAAAAACCCTCAACTTCTCCACTGGAAATGATTGACTTCCGTAAAACTCTACAGACTCAGGGACCCGAGGGAGCAGTTCTACTCTGTCCTACAGAGTGGCCCTGACTGGCAATTTGCTCACTGGCAGTGATTTTATTTTGGTTTATGTTGGTTTGCTTTCTTCTATTTTGTTGTTGTTGTTGCCATATCTTGATGTGCTACTATGGTTGCTGGTTTGGCATCACTGGAGCCCTCATCACCTGTCACCAGGTGGACTTGGTTTTGAGTAGAATGGATGCTGAGTCTCTGATCACTGCTCACGTAGAATAGATGAGGACAGGCTGGGCAGGTGTTTGCTATCCTCTGTCATACATCCAATGGCCATGGAGTAGATGGTGACAATTGTACAGGAGATTGGCAGGCAGATGAGGTGAAACTCACTGAATAGAATTACCAACTCTAGATTCAGAGAAAAAAAAGGGGCGAGGAAGGGGAAAATCAAGGAGAGAATATTTGAAGAAACAAAGGGAAAGAATGCGCATAGCACCAGCAGAGGCACTGTGCAGCAAACATGGCTGCCATGGGGAGGGGGCGTCTACACTGCTGATCATGGGAACACACACTGCTCATCATGGAGGGAGGGAATATGCCTGCGGCCACACATACAGGTGGTGAACACGCCTCTCACCACACAGGATATTGCATCGTCCCCCACAGAGGTGGCAGGGTAGGCACTGCCAACCTCAGATGAGTTGGGGGTATGGTTACTAGTACTCAGGGATGAAAACTGTTGAGCACAGAGATGGGACCTTGAACACTACTGACAGCATAAGTGGTATGGAATTGGCACCTGCTTTGTGCTCTGTGGTTATGCACTGCCAACTGCAGAGGTGGGACGAGGTTTTGTTCTCACTCTACAGGAGTGCATGCTGCCAACCACTGGGGCTGCAGTCTTGCAGTGCACAATCAGGAGGTCATACCCTACAGATGTCTAGGGTGGTGAATTCAGAGTGCTAGCTTCACTGAAGAATGCCTCATGGTTTGGTGCCCTGAGTGCCCCGAGGGGCATTGGGAAGGGGGTTGGGTTACTGTTGGGTGGCGGGGGCGGGGGGAGAAGGATGCTTCTGGTCAATGGGAGATTTTGGAGGGCAGGGACGTAGATCATCATAGCTCTCTGGTGTGGGCCCAGCGATTAGTTGCAGCCAAACTAAGTGGTGCAAGTTATGTGGCTCCTATCCCAGTTGGACTAACTCTGTGCTGAGTCAGCTGTCAGTTGACCACACTATATATCTATTCCAGCTTGAGGGCTCCTTCCCACCTTCATCACACCACTACCCTACCCTTGGGCGCTTAGTTACCTTCCAAAAAACATCTGCAGCTTAGAAAGCTTCCCTGACTCCCCCTTTGCCCATATTAAGATCCTCCATCACGGCTTCTCATAGCACTTGGAACTGCCGCCACTCCGTTTGCATGTCATTCCCCAGCACCTTGCATTTCCCCGTCTTCTTGTCTCTAAAAGCCGACAACGCACTCTGAGGCAGGTTAGACTTAACTCATTTGTGTATATTTTTTTTCAGTGTATACAAAGGTGTTTAGAATATATTAGAGAATCAATAAACATTTGTTGAATGGCCCATTCATTCCCAATTCTTTGCTTTTTCTTTACCCCTCAAATGCTAACTCATTCTTGTCTCTAGAGTCTTGCGCTATTTTGGTAGCAATTATAGCTATTATTTTCACATGTCGGATACTTCTCTTTCTTTCCTATTCTTTAATAATGAAACAAATGCCTTCAGCTCACAAGAAAGATCCTATCAACAAATCTGAGTTAGCTAGCTACATGGCTACATGGGTATAAAATGTTCCACATTTCTGACGACCATGATTTCTTTGGGAATGGATGTGCATGAACCAAGCCTACTCTTTTTCCTTTTATGGCTTCAGAAACATTACCTCTTTCTTCAGTGATCAGGATGTCTGACGAACATAAACAGGGACTAATATTAACTTTCTTGTGAGTCCTTTGTGGCAATGACTTAAAAATATAAAATGGCCAATACATGTAGAAATAAAGAACAAGTGAAAAAATGATCCTGGTGATCAAATCATTTGATTCCTGGATCAAGTTGTGCCGGCTCTCCATTTCATCTCTCTAACTCTTAGGAATTGTTTGACTATGTTTGGGTTCATCTATATTCAATGGAAATAATCTTAATAACAATCATTATTTCCTTATCTATCTGCCTGCTACCAATATGAAATGCCTTCTTTGATTTTTTCTTCATTTAAAAAGCCAGTATCTGAAGAGTCTACTTTCTATGAAATCCCCCTCTAGTCTGCTCAACTCATTGTTTTTCTGAATATTTGAAGCGTTTCTAGGGCTGCATTGCCTGGTGTGTATTTGATGGCGAGACATGAGGAAGAGGATGACAGATTAGGACAGAAAAGTCTAGAGAATTAAAAATAAAAATGAAAGAAGGAAGAACTGTTACAAAAATTAGAGCACATTTGCTCCTGGGCAAGTATGCATATATTTAACAAAAATAACCACTGTGGTATAGAAAAAGAATGCATATGAAATATTTTAGCAAGGCAGAGCAGAGTGTTCCATGTATATAATAATTACAATATAAAAAATAGAATGCATACTAACAAGACCAACTAAAAATAAAAGGGAAAATCTCTGTTTTTAGCGTGGTGGTATATATAAAATTAGCAAATATAATTTAAATATATATTTTTCCTTAATTTTCTCAGCTTTCTGCAACGTGTTTATGGTCTGTATGCATATGGGTGGGCAGCAGAAGTCTTGGCTGCTAATGCTTCTGTGCCAGTGTGTATGGCAAAACCCTGTGGTCTTTATTCTGAGTTTCACCATCTTCAGAACAATGATGGACTAAATTTATCTTGTGTTTTAAATGCAAGCACCTATTGTTTAAAATTCAAATACATAATTCACATGAACTGTTTCCTTTTTTAAAAATTTCAGAATTATATTTTATTTGCCCCAACGATTTATGTACTTCCATATTTGTGATACATATGAAGTACTCAGTCTATACTTAATTTATGTTTTATTGGTAGAGAAATAGATTTCCATCGCAAGAAGGCCATAGGGGCAAATGTACAATATTTTGATGAATCAGAATGGGCTTCAGTGTTGTGGAGACAATCCAGAGGAGTTGAGCCTATAGCGAGCTTGTGTCAACAACCAAAGGATGAAGCAACTGCTCAGCTCCAGCTGATAACTATCCAGTAATTATCCTCCCCCCCCCCCCCAGAGGCTGAAACACTTGAATTTGGGTGGTAAAGCTTCCAGGTGTTATATACTCACTCAAAGTACAACAATATCAAAACAAACTGCACAGGCCTTAGAAAACACACCTATGAGTAAATGCAGACTGTAGACCAGATGTTGACAACCGCTGAGCTAGATGAAATACAGACTTTTTCAGTTATAAAACTTATTAGAAATGAACTCATCACTATGTCACTGAGGGCTAATAGGTGATTGGGTATCATTTGGTTTTAGTACCAAATACCTGCTCACACTCATTTTGTACAATCCCAGATTGTACTTGGGGAACAGGGCCAGCTTGCATTTAGAACCTATGTGTTCCATTGGAGGGCTGGACTGAAGCTGCCTGTGGCTCTGAGCAGAGTACCCTCATTCTTGTCTCATTAGAAACACACCAAGAAAGAGGAAACCCCAGATGATCTTGGAATGGGTAATGGAACCATCGACCTAAACAAGCCCACTGCCATCAAGGCATTTCTGAGGCAGTGACAGAATTTAAAATGACGTTCGAGAGTTTCCAATGCTCTCTTTTTTATGGGGGTAGACAGCCTCATCTTTCTGCCATGGGTAGCTGGTGAGTTCCAAGTGTGCACCTAGTGGGTAGCAAGCTGACCACTGCCATGGGCGCTCCTTAGAAGAAACTAGCCCCTGGAAATGGGGAACAATGAACAATGCCAATACTAAGAAAATCAGGCCCAAACTGGGGAAGCAGAGATGAAGGATTTTGAAGGATAAAATAAACTGGTGTTAGGCTACTGTGTTTCTATATTCAACACTGCCTGAAGCTGGCACACCTGTATTTTGTGCCATGATGTCATGTTCATTTGCCCTTGTTTTTCCCCGCCTTGGCTACTGAAAGTCTAAACTGCCACAGTAGGGTACTGCGAGGGGATAAGAAGAATCTCCTGACCCCAAATTTACTCATTGCTTCCATTAAATTGAAGATCATGCTAATATCACTGTTTCTCCTCCCTCGAAGACATTGGATTTATTTGCTGGAGCATGGCTCGATATAATAGCACCATGTCCCAGCACCATTTCCAGATGTTGCTCTTTTGAATAAACATTATCAGCACCTTCTCTTTGTACAGTGGAAGAGGGAATGCTATATTTCTTGCATCCCTGTTGCCACATTCCCCTGCAGAACGTTTTCAATTTAGTGAAGTAGAGAAGGATCCAGCCGTTTGCGTCTGCTGTTATGAATGTGGTGCTTGAAATGCCAGAGTCAATGACATGAGACGCAGGGCTTCATTACTTCTCAGCTCACCCAGACTCATGCTTTCCAGGACCCAGTGATACTTTGCTGCCAGAAAGATACATTTGAATTTCAATGTGTCAAGTCTATCTTCCCATCCTTTCCCTGTTGCAGGCTACAAATGGTTTTAGAAATCATTTGACTATCCCAGCGGCTCAGCTCCCCACCTACTACCAGTACCTAAGACTAAAATGAACATATTAATTCAAAATAATTGTAATAAATGCAAAAATATGTTCTCTAGGGGAGAACATGAGTTTATAGTCACAAAACATCCAGTGTATAGGACCAGATCAACACGGGCTTTCACATCTCAGATCAAGCACTACAGGGCAGGTCTCTTGAACTTTTCTCTAACTGAGTGAACTTGGTGAAGCTGTTGAGCCACTGCTCAGGCCCAGTGTCCTCCTCTCTCAAATGAGAGTGAGAATGACGGCTATTTTCACGAAATTGTAACCTACGAGGATAAGTCAGTAAGTAATGCTACAAAATGATATTACTCTTCACTTAACAGAAAAATCAAAGTGTGAAGCTACTGTTTTCTACATAGTTGCCACCTAGGTTTCTATGCTCCCCAAGGTGATATTTTCATCTCTTTAGGCCTTCCTTGAAAAACCATCACATGATTCCACTCACAGCGTGTCAAGGTGCAACTTGAAATTCTTTAGGGGCTCAAATCACCTTCTTTGAAATGTTCCTTCAATTTTAGGAACAAACTGAAATGTGAAGTGGCAAGGTCAGGGCTATAAGGTGGACAAACTGCTTCCTTGGAAGATGGGCAAGTTCATTGTCCTAAAGAGCAAAACCAAAATCTCAGCACAACTCTCCTGCCCTTTGTCTCAAAAATGAGTTTTCCATTAAAACAAGCAATCAAGCTTCATTAAAAGCTCCCATGATTACTCCGTGTGCTTTGAGAAAAATCTATCCAGATTAAGCCATCAATGTCTTCGGCGAGCACTTTAGCCATTTGCCTTATCCAGGAACTCCAGTGAGCTCCTAGGAGACGTTCTCTGTGTTCCACTTTCTGATACTGTTACCATTTACTAGATGCTATAGTGTGCAGCAGGAGCCCTGGTGGTGAGTGCTTATGAATTGGGCTGTGATCCCCAAGGTCATCAATTCGAAATCCTCAGCAGAAAGACAAGGCTTTCCACTCCTGTCAACAAACAGTCACAGCCCCAGCGACTCACAGGGCAGTTTTACCCGGTCCTATAGGGTCACTATGAGTCAGCATCAACTCGGTGTCCAAAATATTCTACAATGTCTGAATATAGAGCTGAACAAAAGATGGAATTTAGCTGACTAAAGTTCAAGTTCTAAATGTGCTTTGGACAGCCTGACTTTTCACTCACTAGCCCTGGGTCTTTATGCAAATCATCTACCTCACGAAGCCTAGGTTTTCTCATATCTAATATTAGAATATTAATAGAACCCAGATCATAGGGCAGATCTGAAGATTACACTAAAATTAATCTATGTAAAGCACTTAGTAGAACACATGCCATTATAAATAATATATGAATATTATTCAGAACAATAATTGTTCAAGGTCATATAGGCAATCGGTGGCCTTCACGGGGAGTTTGTTCATATCACAACATGAAAAGATATTGATCAGCTAGACTCCAAATTCCACATTCTTACCATTTCACCACACTGTCTCTCTTTTTAAGAAGATGAACAGCATAGCAAAGCCAAAGGCAATTTTAGATTTATTTTACTACCATTTCAAACACATCAGTGCATGGTGCCATATCATTTTTGAAATGTATATATTTTTAAAAAGAAACAAAATATAGCTATGATAACCACCAACTGCTTGCAAAGTAAATTGTGCTACCCCTCTGCTCCGCATTTGCAAACATATTTGGATTACATCTGGAACAAAATCATTAGTGGCAGGAAGACAGATGTTCTTCAAAGTTCGGGTGTTCCTGTAGACATCGAATATTGATGTAGATGTTATTTACTCATTTGCTTCTTTACTCTTTTTCAAAAAAGATAGATTTTGAGCTTTTTCAAGATTTATTTCTTCTTTCTTTGGTTCCCAAGGTGACAAATCAAAGTTCACCCCAGGAACTTGAAAAGTATATCATGGTGGGTGAAATCCATCAGACGTGGAATAATATTAATAACTAACGTTCTGTACTTGTCAATCAGCGCCGAGTTTTTTTGCAGAAATAATTTAAGGATCCTCTTCAAACTAAAGCAGCATGTATGCAGCTCCCAAAAAGAACACGTAGTGCTATTCTTAGGTTGGCTCATATAGCAATTTTAATTCTGGATTTTAATTTTAAATACAGTTCATTAAAGTCATATGGAAATTGTATCAGGTTCATTTTGAAGCCATTGTGGCATGTAAGGAATCGGGTCCCCTGGAGTCTATGCAGTTAGTGATTGGTGACTCACATAAAGGTTGATAGTTCGAACCCATCTATGGCACTGCAGAAGACAGGCCTAGAAATTGGCTTTAGTGAAGATTAGACCCAGGAAAATGTCATGGCATAGTTCCACCCTGTAACATCTGGAGTCTCCGCGGTGTTGCGTTTGAACGGCTGAATTGGCTTAGCAGTGCAATACAGAGCCCACCAGGCCCAAATTACATTCTTCAAGGGTACCCCCATGCAATGCTCTCAGGGCTACCATGTCCTCCCTGGGCTCTCTAGGAAGTGTTAGCATCTACTTTCAAATACATTCCACCTTGGAGCAAAGCTTTTCCCGGTACTGCATTATGGTTTGCAATAATTGAATGGAGTTAGTATCCTTGTACAGACTAAAAAATAGATGTCGAGCTCCCACTGTAAACCCTAATGATGAAGTTAGTTTATTTGTGCTAGCCTGGCCGATAAACACATGTGTCATTAATTGAAGGGTGGAGAGATAAATGGTTCCACGGGTATCTCTTTGTTCTCTGCTTCAATTTGCAAGCTACACTACCTGTGGGACACCTAACCTGTGGACTGTGTTGAGTCAATTTTGAGGTTCCTTCAAGACCTGCTTTGCCACACAATTGGAGTTTACATCGCTTGAGCTGGGGACTGACTCTTGGTGACCTGCCTTGCTGTTTGCTGCCTGTGCCGGCACAGCTGGAATTCTCTCCACAGAGGACTACCTGGCGGCCTTTAAGACTTGAAGGACTGCCAGTGTCTCACAGCTCTCCCAGGAGTGAGTTGCATGGAGCCATTTGTACTGCTTTATAATTCAACTTTTCATGTTTTGTATTATCTATCTATCTATTGTATATAATTTAACTGTTCATTTCTTGTGTTATCTATCTATCTATCTGTCATCTATCATCTATCTATCTATAATTATGAGCAATCTGGTTTTGTCTCTCTAGAGAACCTGTCTAACACACAGTCACCCACAGACCTGTTGTTGCCAGTTGCCATCTAGTCAGTCCTGACTCAGAAAGCACATGCGCACTAGAAGGACACCCTTATCGGTCCTGCTGCATTCCAGTGATGGTCACATTTCAGCGCGGGGTTGCTGCCATGGTGTTGGTCCATCTGTCTGAGGTCTCCCTCTCTGTCACTGACCTTCTGCTTTACCAGAAACTGGTCTTTCCTGGTAACATACTGAAGTCCTAGATGAAATCCTACCATACGCACTTCCTTTTTTATGTTATTATTTTTTAAATAATTAAATCATTTATTGGGGGCTTGTATCACTCGTATCAGGCATCAAAGACCAAAAAAAATCATATCATTGGGAATGAGGGGAGTGCGGAGTGGGGACCCAGGGCCCATCTGTGGGCAATTGGACTTCCCCTTGCATAAGGGCAGCAGGGAGGAGGTGAGCCAGTTAGAGTGCAGTGTAGCAATGTAGAAATGTAAAATTTTCCTCTAGTTCTTGAATGCTCCCTCACCCCACTATCATACTCACTTCTAAGGAGCATACTGGCTGTAGTTCTCCAAGCCAGATTTGTTTGCTTTTCTGACAGTAAATGTTCTTGTTGTTTGGTGTCATGGAGTCGTTTTTGACTCATAGAGAGCTAGACACATAGAGAGCAAAACACTGGCTGGTCCCGCGCCATCCTCCCAAGTGTGGCTGCCACTGTCTCAATCCATCTCATGTAGGCCTTCCTCTCTTTTGCTGCCCCTCTACTTTACCAAGTAGGATGTCCTTCTCCAGGGACTGGCTTCTCTTGACAATGTCTTCAAAATATTCAAGATGAAGTCTCGTCATCCTTGACTCTAAGGAACACTCTGTCCAGAATTCTTCCAAGATAGATTGGTTTGTCCTTTTGGCAGTCCGAGGTACTTACAGTATTCTTCACCAGCAGCACCATTCAAACGCATCAATTCTTTTTCGGTCTTTTTGATTCGATGTTCATCTTTCACATACTTATGAAGCTTTTGAAACACTACAGCTTGGGTCAGGCACATCTTAGTCCTCAATGTGGACAGCATGTACATGGTACTTTAAAAAAATCATCATTCAAAGGCATCAATTATTCTGTGGCTCAGCTTTCACATGCAGAGGCTGTGGTTGAAAATATCCTTGCTTGGGTCAGGTGCATCTTAATCCTCAAAGTGACATGCTTGCTGTACAGTCTGAAAAGGTCTTATATCTCCGGTCTGCCCAACACAATACATCATTTGATTTATTGACCACTGCATCCATGAGCACAGGATTGTGAATGCAGGCAAAATGAACTCATTGGCAACTTCATTTTTTTTCCAATTTATTATGATATTATCTTTTGGGCTAGGTATGAGGAGCTTGGTTCCTTTACATTGCGTTGTGACCCATAACAGTTTCTGATCTTCATCAGCAAGTGCTTTAAGGCCTCCTGGCTTCCAGCAAGCAAGGTTGTATTATTTGTGTATCACAGGTTGTTACTAAACTTTCTTCCAATCTTAATGCCATTTTCTTCTGCAGATGGTCCAGCTTCTCAAACTAATTGCTCGGTGTCGTAGGGCAGGTTTAGAGAAATAAATTAGAGAAGCAACTCCAGAGACCCTCATATATATGTAGGAACAAGCTTTATTGTAATTGGATATCAAGAAAACATCCCAGCCCAGTGCAAATCAAGTCTGTAAGTCCAGTACGAGTTCCAAAGTTTGATACTAGTCTATTAATCCCTCATCAGACTCACGCAGCCACATGCGATGAAGCAGAATGCATGAAGAAAACAGGTGGCGGGTGTAAAGTCTTGTGGATCCGAAGGTGGTGGCTGCATCATGGGGCTCACATTCTCAACATGGCTCCGGCAGCCCTCCAGGTGGCTCAACAGTAGGAAGGTGAAGGCAGAGAGAGAGAGGGGAAGTTGCCAGGATTCTCCTTATGAGAAGGCCACACCCACAGGAGGCCTCTTCAGGCTGTGACCTGATTGACAGGCTATACTCCACCCCTACACTTATTTATGCATATTGATTAAATAATATATTGAAAGGATACAACCTGAGACACATCTTTCCTGATTTTAAATAGCACAATATTTCCTTCTTCTATTATAATGCTTGCCTCTCTGTTCATGTAGAGGTTCTGTAAGGGCAAGTTCTAGTGTTCTGGAATTCCCACTCTTCTCAATATTATCCACTGTGGTAGAGTGCAAATTCATAATATGGCTCTTACATCCATGTCTCTGTAACTCTGACTAAATGATTGGATGGACCTATGTAAATTGGGTGCATGGGACACTAATAGAGGGATTCCTTAATTTTAGTTTCCACTCTCTTGGATGAAAGGATGCGCCATCTTTGAAGCAGGACAGAGAGAGAATTCTAGGACCATTGGAAGAAGAGTACATTCAGGATCTCTGTCTGAAGTGGGCGATGCCTAGGCTAGACGTACCAGTGACTGTGGCACTGAGTCTATGGGGCAGAGTAAAGGAGCCAACCCAAGACTAGCTGTCAAGGCAAGGAAATCATAAGGCAGAATGGAGAAGCAGTCCCCAGGCAATGGGACTGTAGCAGACAGGGAGCCTTCCAGATCTATGGCGGCAGAGGCGAAGGTAACACCTGGTTGAGAAGCTGAAGACTAGACAAAGACTTGACTGCTTACTGTGGACCGATGACTGTGTATTGTTCTCTGATCTTGGCTTGTAGCAATGCATTGACTCTCCTAATAATCTCCCTGAAGGGTGCGTGTTTTCTGTGAGTTCTGTGTGACTATTTTCACAAATTACCAAACTGAGTATAGAAGTAGAGTGGTGGGGGAGGAACAGTGGGTGTCAGAATAAGTAAAGAAAGATGGGAGATGGAGGTATTTCTAACCTCTGCCTCACGACAATAGGTAAGCCAGCGAAGATAGATCTATTCCAATTGCATGCTAGTTTTGCATCCATAATTTATTATAATACACACAGTCAACTGCGATTGCATAGCCAATGGAACACCAGCGCATACCTTTCTGGTATTGTATGCTATCAGCTGAGATCCAACAGACATCAACAATGATGTCCTTACTTCTATCTCTCTTCTTAGTCCCGTTTGAATTTCTGTAACCATTGTTGGAGGATCTTCAAAATGTTACTTGCATGTGACATTAATGCTATTGTTGTGCAATGGCTTTTACATCCTGCTAGGCCACCTTTCTTTGTAAAGGACACAAATGTGGATCTCATCTAATCGGTTGGCCAAGTATCTGTCTTCCAAAGGTCTTGGCATAGCCTAAGTGCTTCTAGAGCTTCTCTAACTGATGGAGACATTTTCATTGCTATTTCATAATTTCTGGGAGCCTTGTTTTTTGTTAATGTCTTCAGTGTAACTTGAACTTCTTCCTTTGGTTCTTGATCATATGCTGCCTTTGAAATAGTTGAATGTCACCCAGGTCTTTTTGGTACAGTGGCACTGTAATCCTTCCACTTTTTCAAACTTTCCTGCACCATTCCATAATGGTCTGGTATAATTTTTCAGTATTTCAATCTGAGCCTTGAACTTTTATTTCAATTCTTTCACCTTGAGATATGTTGAACATGGCTTCCTTTTGGGATTTCAAATTCCTAATTCTGGATCTTTTCATAGTTCATTCTTAAACTTTTCCATTAACTTTATCTAATCTACATTCCAGAGCAAGTTTCAGAGTCTCACCCATAAATTGCAGTGCTCAGAATTTAAACTCGAATTCAGTTTTAAGTGTTGCCCCTGTGGCTGGTAGCCCATTACCTAACCTACTTGTGTGTTACCATATATCGAAATTTAGTAAATTGGATAGTAATATCTTGCTCATATGCTTATCTCCCACTCACCTGTAAGTTCTTTAAGAAATGAGGTAATGATTTATTCATCTTACTCAATCTGGAATATCTTGCAAGACACCCAACAAAGCCACATTGAGAGAAAGAATACACCTTTCGATTTTTCATTATATTAATTCTCTGACAGCATTTAGCCCAGCGGTTCTCAACCTGTGAGTTGCGACCCCTGTGGGGGTCGAACGACCCTCTCACAGCGGTAACTGAATCATCCTGCATATCAGATATTTACATTGGGATTCATAACAGTAGCAAAATGACAGTTATGATGCAACAAGGAAAATCATGTTATGGTTGGGGGGTCACCAAAACATGAGGGACTGTATTCAAGGGTCACTGCATGAGGAAGGTCGAGAACCACGGATTTAGCCTACTAGCTGACAGACAATAGACAAAATAATTGCTTAGTAAATATTGATTTTTTTAAATATTGATGAAACAAAGTTAATTTCATTTATTTTATACAAGCTTATGGTTAAAATAAGCCATTTATTCAGTTCATCTGGTTTTAATTGGGGTAAAAAAACGAGCCCCTTTGGGGTCTTTAATATCTTTGACCACCTTATATCCACTTTGAAGAGGCCTGTTTCTCTCCAGAATATTTGCTCTTCTGGGATGGTAATGCCTCAGGGTGACTAATAATCTAATCAACAACAACCCAACAGGCTCTTCCCAACCCCGTTTTAGTGCCAAGTTCCTTCCTTCTCTTGTAGCCCATTTGCTCAAAACACAAATAATTGTATTATCAGGGGGCTTCAGGAGGTGGGGGTGATAAAGCAATTTTTTTAATTTCCAAAAATGTTAATTTGCTATTAAATCTCTTGTTGAAAGACTAATAGCTTAATGAACGCATTAAACATGTGCAAATTAGTTTTTTTAATGCATTACTTCGTTTCAGATCGAAAGGAGGTTATTCATCATCGTCATCGCTGCGGGAATTAATGAGGCATTAGGCCATCTCCTGTCATGAAGGCCAGACTTATGAGCGATCCACCGAATTGCACATGTGGACCTTGCACTGTTCTCTGTTCCCCGCAACATACATCTTTTCCGGGCCCACTGCTTTTGCAGACAGAGCTCTGGTACTTGTAAAACAAACGGGGACTCCCCATCAGTTTGGAAGTGAAAAGTGGTCTATTGCAAGTGACAAATGTTGTTTACTGTTACTAGAAAAGAGGGTGGAACAATGAGTGCATATATTAACATCACCAGGGATGGTTTGGTAGTCCTTCAATTGCCATCTTGCCCTGTGAAGACACATAACCTTTCTCCATCCCCCTCAATCATCCACTCAGTCTCAGACATCTACATGAAAATAAAGCGCACAAGGAAAGGCAAGCTCTCTTAACTATAATAAGTGGCTAGGTGTTCTCAGCTCTACAGCTGTTGTCACCAGCTCTCAATCTCTCCCCATCCCAAGCACGGCTTTGTCTGCCTGTGTCTTGTGATAGATTTGCCTTGTCCTGCAGTTCCCTCCCAAGTCAGCAACTCCAAGCCTCTATGAACAAGCAGTTAAGAGCCATCAGTTTAATTCCATGACATAAGCTATCTCTTACCCGCATTTATTTTTATAATTAGCAGGTATGACATTTAATTCTGTTTCAAGAATCTTTGATACATTTTCAGTGCACACTGAGGTAATTGAAGATGTCATGGCCTATTCAAAAATCAGAAGTGGTAATAGACAATAGATTAGGCAAAGAAATAACATCTGTGCAGGATGTGGAAGCACGTTAACTACAATTTCTTTCATGGTTTTAAAAGCATTATTTGGCCCTGTATGGCTTCTTTAAGAAGATCTGTTCCCCCCCAAAAGTCATATCATTGGGAATGAGGGGGGTGCAGATTGGGGACCCAAAGCCCATCTGTAGGCAATTGGACACCCCCTTACAGAAGTGTCGCGGGAAGGAGATGAGCCAGTGAGGGTGTAGTGTAGCAATGATGAAATATGCAACTTTCCTCTAGTTCTTTAATGCTTCCTCCCCCCACTATCATGATCCCAATTCTACCTTACAGAGGATGTACACTGGTACAGATAGGAACTGGAAACACAGGGAATCCAGGACAGATGATCTCTTCAGGTCCAGTTGTGAGAATGGTGATACTGGAGAGTGGAGGGAAGATGAGGTAGAAAGTGAAACCGATTATAAGGATCTACATATAACCTCCTCCCTGGGGGGTGGACAATGGAAAAGTAGGTGAAGGGAGACATCAGACAGTGTAAGATATGACAAAATAATAATACTTTATAAATTATCAAGGTTCATGAGTGAGGAGGGAGGGAGGGGGAAAGTGAGGAGCTGATACCAACGGTTTAAGTAGAAAGCAAATGTTTTCAGAATAATGAGGACAACAAATGTATAAATGTGCTTGACATACAATGGATGGATGTATGGATGGTGATGAGTTGTATGAGCCCCCAATAAAATTATTTTTAAAAAAGAGATCTGCTTCCTCTCATACATACATACTCACCCCACATAATACTTTTTCAAAAGGAATTGAAATCCTGAGAATAATATTACCTTTCCTATGACCCACCCCCTCCTTCATTGGCACTCTGCGACCCACCTTTCTGTGGTCTAAACCTAAATCTTCCATCTTGAGCAGCATTGAGTGCAAGACTCTTCTCCAAATAAACCCATGGTCCTCCCACTTTGTACTAGGTCTAAGAGTATGTGCAATAAATACATCAGAGCCCTTTGAATTCACCCAGCACCCAGATCCATTATTCTGCCTAAGTCTCATTCTCAACCAAGAGCCTCCAGAACCTCCATCTTGGATTACATGGCTCCCCAACCGACCACTCTTTATTGAGAGAGGTTGATCAGGAGGCTGAGAGGGGTGAGAAGGAGTCAGAATGCCAGCAGCCTGAAGAGATAAAGGCTCACTGCTATCAAGTTGATGCTGACCCTATAGGTCGGAGTAGAATGGTCCCAGGGGGTGGTGAGACTGTCAGTCTTTACAGGAGTAAAAAGATCTCATCTGTCTCCTGCAGACTTGTTGGCAGTATTAAACTGCTGACTTTACAGTTAGCAGTCAACAGAGTAAGCAACTGTGCTACTCCTAGAAGAAATAAAAAGGCCTAAACAACTCCCTGTGCTTCAGAGTACCAAAGAGATCCCATTTAAGAACATGTATTAAGTCTTAAAAGAGCTAAAGATGGTACAAAGATGCAGATACATCATTCGAATGAGATTGAATAGGCAGAGACAGGGGGGTTGTCCCTCTCCATACCTGAAGGGCCCTACAGGATGTTGTTGCGGAGAACCAGGCAAGCCCTAGTCAGCCATAAAGACTACTAGGGATGTACCAATTCAAGCCCAAGTCAGATGGGCGGTACACTTGGGCTGTCCAAATTAGGCCCAGGTGGGCTTAATTCAGCCAATAAGGTCAACCAATACCTTCCACCATGCATCCCAGCCAAAGGCCTCAAATACTGGGACTGGGAGACTGCCTCTCCGTCTTCTTCTACCTCGCCCTTCTGCTTGGCCGTGCATGGTCTTTCTGGTCTCAGGCTACTACATGGGGCTGTGTAGTCCCACAAGGTTCCCCGTGTTCAGTGACTCTAAAACCTGAAACTTCTATCCTTTATAAAAAACCCACTTGCATCACAAACTAGGCTTCTGCATGAATTCTCATTCAAAGCGATGAACAGAGGTATTGCCTACCTGAGAAACCTAACCTTTTCATGTCCATTATCAAAAGCATCAGTAATATTAAATACAAGAATCTCAAACTCTTTATCTAGCTATCATTTCTTTTTTAAACAGATGCATACTTCAAAATTCAGCATTTTGCGGTAAGCAATAGAAGTTGATTCTGGGTGTAATTTGTTCAAAGGGAAATGGAGGAATTCACAGAATGGGAGAGAACGTTCAACAATCAAGGGTGAAGAGTCAAAGTCAGGGTAGATCCTGGGACCTCAGGACCTGCAACACAATTCTTGGGGTCCTGCTGGTCCTGCTGGGGCAGTTCATTTATGCATCTTGAAATTTCGGTTTGCTAACTACCCCTAGGACATGTAAAGTATGACATTGATAAATTCTTGATAAGAAGACAGGGTGCTCCGGAGATTCAAGAGTTGTGGGATCAAGTCCCTCGGGATTGATTTCATGAGAGAAATTCTTACATGCAACATTCACACCCCCCGCCCCCATCATAGCTACACTTTCTTTATCACTGTATTCACTTACTTTCTAGGGAAAACAGTGCTCAAGCAAAGAAAAGCTGCATCTTTTGTTGTTGTTGTTAGAAAGTTAGACTTGATTTGATTTAGAGTCGAACCTTCCCATAATTAATGTCATCTAGTTTAGGGCACAAAAGAGAACTTATTTCAAATATAATTTAAAGAGAACCCAGAGAAAAAGACAGCACAAGGACACTGACACCTCATTCAGATGAGAAAGACCATGAACATGAGTTTGAGATGGCATCGGAGGATCCACACTTGAGGCTGGAGATAAATAAGGTATGGGGCCAGTGAGGTAAGTGTCACAAAAGCATGATTGGTGGCAGATCAATATATTACCATACCAGGTAGGACTACAAAAGTAAGGCCATGATTGGGACACACATATTGTTTGATAGAAAGGCATGTGACATTGGACCTTTAAACCAAGGAAGTCAGAGACAAACTGACAGGCCAGGACTCATGACTATTCCACCCCTGGACTGTCACCAGTATGGTGACTTCCATCAAGGACACACCTGGGCAAGCCCCTAAGAGAGAGATGGCCCCTCTCTGGGCTGCCCAGAGATGGGTGGAGCTAATCCACTCTCCAGAGCTTTCACTCTAGGGGATATCTATAAGCTTGATTAATGGACAAAAAACATTCAATAGAGACCTAATCTATGGGGGGGTGGGGCTACAGATGGATTTGGGGCTGCCACTGCCTTCCACACCTTTTAGCAAACAAGGGTGCTCAGAATTCAATGCAGGTCCTCATCATTTCAAAGACAGAGCGAGTAGACTAACATGTCAACATTTCAAGATGTTGGGGAAGATCTTACTACCATGATACTCTGAATTTTGGTACCCCTTTTGAGATTCCTTTTAGTTTAACAGTTAAAGATATTGATCCGAAAAGTAATTTCACCTTAGTGGTGAATATTGGTTGACTGAATTATAATGATGGCAGTTTGGGAATATTGATCCCTCATAGTTGATTGGTACATTTTATTTCTTCTCCCAAAATTATACAATGAGTATACTCAACACTGAAGCTGTAAGAAATCAAAAAGCACAAATTTTAAGTATTTGCTCATGACCCAATCTGCTTAAACATGGCACTGCTACAATATTTTAATACTTTTTTCACCTATTGTACTCTTCTAAACCCCCTACTAAATCTTCTGAACAAGGCATTGCTTTTCAAAAACATTTATTTGTGTTGTTGTTATTATAAAAATGGCATATAATAATCATAAAGTATTTGGAAAATTCAGGTGAATGAAAATAAAATTCACCAAAAATTCTACCACCCAGTTAGTAGTAACTTTTTGAAAAATGTAGTATATATTGTGTTTACATACTGTAAATGAGGGAGCCCTGTGGTCCTGACTTGAGTTGCTCAGTACAAGGTCAGCAGTTCAAATGACTCACAGTTGGGCAGGAGAAAGATGAGGTTTCTACCCACACAAAGAGTTAACAGTTGTGGAAACCACAGGGAAGTTGTACCCTATTCTGCAGGGTCAATATGGGTCAGAATTGTATCAATGGTAATGAATTTTATTGAAAATTGCATTAATGGCTGTTATTGTACTATATTTTATAATGTATAATTCTACACATTTTCATCCATTTAATAACTGCCTTTCATTCTATATCTAGTTTATATTCCATTCTCTTATCAATAACATCACTGAAATTATCTCCTTTTTATTTTTGTCTGTAGTGATTTTTTTTCCCAATAATTTTCTCCCAGTTAAATTCCCAAAGAGAGATTGTTTGTTAAAGGTACATACACATTATAACCACTTGGTCCACACTGACATATTTATTTCCAGGATTCTGCCCTATTCATTAACTCTCTTGATTCTCTAAATTATACAGTGAGGCAACTGAGTTATCTTGGCCTTCTTTCACCAGTACAAATTCCAAGATTTAGAAAGTTATGCTAAGATCACAAAATCTTTAAACGGCAAAGCCTGGAACCCATTCTAGCTCTTTTGTCTTCAGTTCAGGTTTAAATGCAGATATATTGCTGACCAAATAAAGGTCAAGTTACAATCTTAGAAAAAAAATTATGGCAGAGTAGCTGCGTTTATAGGAGGCATTCTGTTAGGTATTTTAGATATACGACCTCATATAATCTTCAAGGCAAACTTGTATGATGGGTGTTACTATATCACTTTACAGATTACAGAATGAAAAACCAGACAAGCTGACATACTCCTTCAAAGATACACAGCTATAAGGTGGAAAGAGAAGAATAACTACGATTTTGAAGTATGTGGGTTCCCATCCCCCCGCCCCCCACCACTTAAGCTGGGATTCATATTTCTAAGGTTCCGACCAAAGTGTGTATATACAGAGATATGTTGGCTGTTGAATGGCCCCACGCTCAAACTTACCACCATTAGAACAACAAAGTTAAAAAAAATCTTGGTGTTTGAAACTTTACTGGATAGTCCAACTAAAAATTCAACTTGAAAAAACCTGTATGGACCTAGAGCGAGTGATTCATCAAGTCTCACGTGGGACACAATGACTGGCACTTCTGTCCACGTGTCATTCTCCCTTCAGACATCTAGTGCTTGTGTTAGTGTCAGCACATTTGTCATTGAAGTGCTTTCTGTTGCACTTATTTGGATATAATATCATCACCATGGCTCCAAAGAACGTTAGTGATACCAGCAGTAAAGTTCAGAGGAAAACTATGAGGACAATGATAAAGTTTAAGAAATAAATCATTGTGAAATTTGAATTAGGTCATCGATTGTCTGATTTGGTGGCTGCATACAAAGCTAAGTCATCATTGTCAACAATGCGTCGGGGAGGGAGGGATGTGATTAAAGCAGCTAATGTAGTGAAAGGTGTGAAACCATTAACCATAAAGCAAACAACTGACAACTTTGAAGATGTTGAAAAGTTACTGTTACATTGGATAAATCATAAACAAATTGATGTTGATAGTGCATCAGAGACAGTGATGTGAGAGAAGGCTAAAAGCCTCCATAGTGAATTTGTAATATGGGGCTTCACAACTAATTGTTTGGTTTTCCATTACTCTTAAGGGGAACATATGTTCTGTCCTCAAATTTTTCGGTGTTAAACACAAATTTGTGAATTGTTCGATACCAGAGGTATCACTATGTATATACACACAGACACAGTATGTACACACAAACACACAAACACAGTATGTGCACACACACACAGACACAGTATGTGCACACACACAGTCACAGTATGTGCACACACACAGTCACAGTATGTGCACACACAGTCACAGTATTGCACACACACAGTCACAGTATGTGCACACACACAGTCACAGTATGTGCACACACAGTCACAGTATGTGCACACACAGTCACAGTATGTGCACACACATAGACACAGTATGTGCACACACACAGAGACACAGTATGTGCACACACAGACACAGTATGTGCACACACACAGACACAGTATGTGCACACACACAGTCACAGTATGTGCACACACAGTCACAGTATGTGCACACACATAGACACAGTATGTGCACACACACACAGACACAGTATGTGCACACACAGACACAGTATGTGCACACACACAGACACAGTATGTGCACACACACAGTCACAGTATGTGCACACACAGTCACAGTATGTGCACACACATAGACACAGTATGTGCACACACACACAGACACAGTATGTGCACACACACACAGTAAAACACACTGCTAAAACCAATGAGCTCCCCCCCCCTTAGTAAGTTCAAAGCTGGAGATGAAAATAAAACTCAGAGAGAAACAAAATGCCTGTAGTGTGAAAGTGGATTCAAGGAGAATTGAAGGTTGGTCATAGAATCAGCCAGAGAAACTAAAAAAGTTAAAATATGTAGGATGCCCAAACCCTTAAGGTCCTGTAACAGCTTGCACTAGGGAATGAGATGAAAGAAAAGGAGCCTGAGGAAAGCAGCCAGCGGTAGGTAGTAAACACTTAACAATCACCCCCCAGTGGAGGTAGAAAGGAGGTTGATTCTTATGCTTGCCAATCTCTGGGTACAAACACGCCAATCATAGCTGATTTCAATGTACCAACTAAACTAGCAATGCCATGGAAGATAATTTTGTAGAAACAATCTACAGAATTGACCATGATTAAATTTTCTTTGATTTTACTGGGCTTTAAAATTACAAATCTTGGAATATGAGACTAATTACAATCTACAGTTAGCAAATAATTATTGAACCTTTACATATTCAGCCAAGCAGTAGGGAAACAAGATAAATTTGATAGCCTTGACCTGATAAATACTCTCAGACTAGTTGAGGAAAAGGCATAGAGACCGTGTAATATAACATGTGAGTAATGTCAGAAGCATATCCTGGGTATTAAAGAGATGAGTTTTACTCCAGAAGGCCATCTACTTTGTGTCCATTTGGGGGCTACACATTTTGACTTTTGACCTCATACAATCCACGCATCACACGATGCATACCACATAATCAATAACAAGCAAAGGAAAGGGTTGTGAATAAATTTTCACTGCACAAAGATGGCTTATATCTCAAGTCATAGTGTTCTCTTCTGTCTTCCTACTCCTCCCAGAAAACATGCAACATAAAGACATCCTTGGTGGCTCTTTCTGAAAGCATTACGTTGGTAGATGAAGATTGGACCTATTTTCAGGAACTTAAAAATTACCAAGGGAAGCATTTCATCATTTATTCATATGCAAGCTCTTTATTTTTTATTTATTAATGAAGTTTAGAAAATGGTTCTTGTAGAGCATCAAGTGGCTTTCTTATAAAAATAAAATATGACTAAACCTGTCTCAAATTGTTCTGCTCCAGCCTAGTGCTCACCTTTGGAATATCCTGTTCTTTCCCTGAGAGTCACCAAATACAATTACCATCGCAGTAGCTATGGGTACTAATATACTTATAAAGGCAACCAGGATAAATTCATAAGAGTCAGATAATTAGTCTTAAGTAGGGCATATATTTAAAATATCATTGGGTAATATTATATATTAAATTTCATCCCCAAAAGTTACATTGAAGTATTAATTCTTGTACCTATAAATTTAATTAGGTTGAAAATCTAGTCTTTGAAGATCCTACCAATTAGTTTAACAGGAAGACATACTGCGTCCTCACAGCATCATGATTACATGTTGGGCGGCTGTTAACCATAAGGTCAGCCATTCGAAACCACAGTCTGCTCAGAGGGAGAACGAACTTTCCATCCCATAAAGAGTTACAGTTTCAGAAACCCGCAGGCTGTTCCAGAGGGTCCCTCTGGGTCCGCGTCGACTCAATGGCAGTGAGCTTTGTTTTCAATGTCATACTCTATGTCTGGGCTACTTGGAAAAAAGAAGATCCAGAGAGAGTTGGAATCGGAGGAGGCATGCCCCGTGACACAGCCCTTGTATCTACCGGAAACTCTGATAGGCATGGAGTGGATTAACTCAGAGAATGGACACAGGATCGGCACAGCTTACCCTACGATCTTCCAGCCTCCAGATTTGTGAGATGATACATTTCTGTTCGTCTATGCTGTCAATCTGTGGTACATCATTGGGGTGGCTCTGTAAACAAATAGTGGACGATTTCTCATCCGTTCAATTGATTCAAGAAAAGACTGGCTAACAATCTGAATGAAATGTTTGACAGAAATTCCAAGCACTGGGACTTGAGGAGGTTACACTAGATCAGTGCTTCCCAAATTATATACTAAAAACTGAAAGATATTAGACATTGTGACACAGACTATACATATTATTGAAATAAATTTTGGAAACACTGTGTCCCATAACTCTTTTGACCATAGGTCCTTTACCGAGACAAAGTCTAAACAACAGTTTGATACACAAAGGGAGTTTTAATCTTTTATATGGGTGCTAAATCAAGTTTTCCAGATATTTTATATCTGTAGACAAACTCATTAGTCAGTTCAGCAAACACATTACTTCTTCACCCCGACCTACTGCTGTCCTGTCTGTCCCAGCTCCCAATGACCCTTGGAGTAAAAGTGCCCCCAGGGTTTCCAAGGCTGTAAATCTTTACAGGCGCTCGGGTGACATAGTGGATTATGCATCAGGCTGCTAACTGCAAGGTCAGTAGTTCAAACCGCTGCTCCTGCAGATATTAATAGCATTGGAAGCCTTTGGAAGCAGTTCCACTCTGCCCTATCGGGTGGCTATGAGTCAGAATCCACTCTACCACCATGAATGGGAAGTTTATACAGAGACAGTCACAGCTGTCTTGCATGGAGTGGCTAGAGTTTGAATCTCTGAGTTTTAGATTAGCAGCTATGCGTGAAATCACCGTGGCATCCAATTCATAGCTTTTTCCCCACTTGTAGGTGGGAAATCTGAAATGCTGGAAATAATTCCAACTCCTAAGCTGGAAATGGAGTTTACTTACTATAAGACAGGTACATTTATACTGCCTGGTTATTACACTTGGCGGTGAACCGACTAAAAGTTGGGGGGTTCAATGTACCTCCAGTTGCCTGCAGAGAAAATCCTGGTGATCAATTTAGGAGAAATCAGTGCTTGCAAATCTATGGAGCACAGCTGCATTGTGACACACATGGGCCACCAACAGCAACTGATTTCTGGCTTAGTATTTTGATGATAGTTTAATAAATATTTGCTGAATGCTTAAAGCCTGAAGATCCTTCTAGAACCTTTAGAATCGTTCCCTTCTGAATGCATAAATTCTATCATCTTTTAAATTGTGTGCTGATGACTTGACGAGGGCTAGGAGGTCTGCTCATGCTCTTTGGTAAATGGCACAACGTTTGGAATAGGGTTGGGACTAATCAGTGAGAGAACAGAAAAGGTCTCTGAAGGCGGAGTCAATAGACTGGAAACTTGACGCTGGCATTTCCCAGGGAGAAGTGGTGGTCCCTGCAAACATTTCCCCTGAATAATTGCAGGATGAGAACGCTGGTATTGGTGGCAAGAGCCATGTTTTTAGAGAAGAAAGCATACAGAGATATGCACGCACTTTCTCTGCTAGTTCAGTATGCATCAGGGTGCGATCCTAACACACAGATCCACTGACGTCTGCGGCAGTAAGAAGCGGGACGTTAGAGTTAGGGGCTGCAGTTTCAGAATCCAGTGCCTTGAAAAAGACTGTTATATTTTCTATCTAAATCCTTCTGCATGCTTGTTGAAAACTTGATGGGAATCGCTCCATCTGTTTGTGCCTCCGCTTGCTTGTCTGTCAAATGAGAGCCTATCTGAACATTGCTGTGAGGTTTAGAGGGTTTAAAGCTCCAAGAGGCCAGGGCATGTAGCTCTCAATACGTATGACCTATTATATAAGGCATAAGAGTAATATCAATAGTACTGTCTTACTGTCTCTCTCACACTAAGATTCGTCAGGGCATTCTCTTGTGCATTTTGCATGTGCAGATAACCCGGTCGAGGCAGACAAGCATGCAGTATAGTGAACGCTGGTGGTGTACTGGTGAAGACCTTGGTCTAACTGACCAGTTATCTCACGGCAGAAAGATAGGGTAGTCTGCTTCTAGAAAGACTTCACAACCTTCAAAATCCTATGAGGAGGTTCTAATTTGTCCTAAGGGGTTCGGTTCTGTTTGGGGTGTCATCTATTTGACAGGCACGTGCATTCTGTGGTGAGATTGGACTGTTGGGAGTCCACATATGTTGCTAGTTGTAGGCCTGTCTCTGACTTTGCTTTCCCTTCTACTTAGGGTGATTGAAAGAAGTGAATGAGTGGTTCCTGACGAATCACTCTGTCTGGTGCTCCATTATGTGCCCAGATACAGCAGGGAGTGAGGGTCTCAGAGGAAAGGATAAGATGGTCAAATAACAGACCAAGCAAGACATCTATGGGTCAGAATTGACTCAGTGGAACCTAACAACAACACCTAGCAGCACCCAGCAACAATAGCAAACAAGATGTGTGAGACAGTACAGACTCCAGAGAATGTTCTCAATGTTTTAATATATCTAAGGGAGAAAATAAGAGACCACCACTAGGCTGTATGTTTGTTGCACTGTGGATGTCTGTGTATTGGTATGATGCTGTTTCACCAGTGTGTCAAATGTAGCCAGAGTCACCCAGCATTGAACATGTTTAGTGGAGCTTTCTGCCTAAGACAGACAGCTTCTAGGAAGAGAGTCTTGGTGATATACTTCTGAAAATTAGCTGATGAAAATCCATGGACTTGAAGGAATATTATGTGATAGAGTGTTAGCAGTTGAGCTCCCTAGGTTCAAAGACAGTCAAAAGACTGCACAATGGCTTCAACAATGGATCTGAGCGTGCCAATGCTACGGATGAAGACTGCCGGGCGGGATGACGTTTTCTTCTGTTGCACGTGAGGGTAACATGCGCGGACTGCGTGGAAACAAGTGACAGCAACAACATCAACAACATAAAAGAAGGAAGGGGTGCAGACATTACCAAAGAGGAGTAATAGGTGCAGGCTATAGGTAGAGTTAAAGTTACTCTTTTTAAGTTAAAGTATTAAAAAAATATTTGAGTAGTCTTAGCTATCAGATAAGAAGCCAAAGACATAAGTAAAGATTTTCACTCCAGGTTTTTTTTTAAGCACAAAAATACTTAGGCACTGCTCTAAATAGTTTTCAGTCCCTCCCCAGCCCTCCCTATCTACAATTTCACCATCCCATTAGTAGTCTAATGTTCTCTTCATGTGAGAAAGCAGAGGGGTGAAGAAGGAAGGCCGAGCAAGCTCATGTTGTTGCCTTCGAGCCAATCTCCCTCTCACCGGATGTCTCTCATAAACACCTGCACAGACCCATTCCTGAGCATCCCCACCCAGGCAGCAAATGCTCTCACTCATTAGCGGGTTGAGATATTGACGTGGATTCATTGCCACATTAGCACCGCAGATGATGCTAACTCCATAGAGCATCTTCCATTTTGGACGTCTGTGCAAATCATCTCAAAACGCAACCGTTTTAAGGTATGCAGAAGTATTGAGTTTAAAAAATATATAAAACCCCCCTTTAATTTGAAAGGGAGAGTTCCTTGACATTAAGGCAAAAAGCAAGAGACTCCAAATGAAACACCACATCAGACCAGAATTTGCCCTTCACAGGGGTGAAAGACTTAGCACTCAAAGAGACACAAAAACCCATGGGTAGAAGCTGGGGATTATCTGCCTATAAATGGGCTGAATCATAATAATAAGCAAAAGGGAAGAGACACGTTGGATTGTGCCCTTAATGCACACCTGGCCTTGGGGCTGCTAACTGCAAGCTCAGCAGTTCTTAATCATTAGCTGTTCTACAGGAGAAAGACAGAGCTTTCTACTCCTGTAAAGAGTTCCGGTCTGAGAAATTCACAGCGGTAGTTTTACCTTGCTCTATAGGTAGGGTCTCTATGAGGTAGCATCGACTCCGTGGCAGTGATTTTTTTGTTTTTTTGGTGGTGGGGGACCATACTAAGCATTTCATAACATCCATTATTTTCATGTGCACCCAGAACATTCATGAGCTAAGGGGTTAATTACCATATTTAGGGTGAGGAAAGTGAAAGAGCAAAAGAAGAGGTTGGTGAAAGTCACAAACTTAGGATGTGGCAAAGCAGGAATTCAGTCTTGGGCTTGAGCTTTCATCATCCAGGTTTTGGCTTTATGTATCATCACACCTCGAATGTTTCTCTCAAAGTTCCTGCATATGCTTGCATCGTCTTATGAACTCTCCATTCCCCTGGACGCCTCTGTAACTGGCCTATTTGAAATGACTCCACTCTCACCAGACCAGCCCAAAGCCCTGTGTGCTTGTATCTCGAAAAGAGCACTGAGGCCTGCTGGTATAGCCGGGATCAGGTCTTTCAATAATTTACAGGACAGCAGATATTTCTGAACTATTCCACATGTCTTCTATAGGCCTAAGGCATAGAAATAGTACATAAAAAGAATATTAGTAGTATTTGTAATATGTAAAGCCTAGCGAATAAAGGTAATGTTGAGGGATTACCTTGACAAATGCTATGAAATCCTATACAAAGCCATATTTATGCATGAATTCATTTAATCTTGAAAACAAATCAATGAAATCCCCATTATACAAATTATTTAAAGAATTTTAGATATTTAATTGCCTGAACATGTTTTTACCCCTTATCTTTGTAAACTAATAGGATTTTAGTTTAAGTTTTAATCCCACTTACCTTGTGTTTCTTGCAAATCATCATTTACAAGCGTCCTAGTATTATAAAACTCAGAGTTTTATATTTTTTCCTATTTTTTTGCAGAAATCTGATCAAATCCCTTAATTTGTCACTCTTTCTGACTTTTATTATATTTTGTCAAGTCAATTTCAATTCATAGTGACCCCTATGTGCAACAGAAAAAACACTGCCTGCACCTTCATTACCATCATTGCTAAATTTGAGCGCATGCTATAGCCACGACATTAATCCATCTCACTGGACTCTTCCTGCCTTTTCATGATCGCGGACTTTACATGCCCAAAATATATGAAATTAAGTCTCAACATCCTTGCTTCTAAATAGCATTCTAGTTTCAGTCTTTCTTGACCTTCATTTTTCTCAATCCCTTGCATGCCTCATGGTCTAAATCAACTGGGAAAGCCACATCTCTTAGCCAGACATAATAATTATTCTCTATCTAAAAGGTGGTGCCATGGTATTAAGAATTCACTCATGGCTAATACATCACATTTGTTTTTCTTTCCATCAGGACTTTTAGACAGTTCTTTCTATGACTTGATTTAAATAAGGAAAGGTCCTTGTCAGAGTTGTGTCTTTTCACTATACTTACTCAATCTGTCTGCTGAACAAGTAATCCCTTCTGGACTATATGATGAGCATAAAATCATCCGGATTGGAAGCCAGTTAATTGATAACCTGTGATATGCTAATGACACATCACTTGTTGAAAGTAAGGAGGACTTGAACCATTTACTGACGAAAATCAAAGACTAGAATCTTCAGTGTGGATTGCAACTCAGTATAAAGAAAACCCAAATCCTCACAAACAGACCAACAGACAACAACACCATGATAAAAGTAGAAAAGATCCAAGTTGTGAAGTATTTCATTTTGCTTGGATCCACAATCAATGATCATGGAAGTAGTTTTCAAGAAATCAAGGACTTACTGCCTTGGGCAAATGTGCTGCACAAGACCTCTTTACAGGATTGAAGAGTAAGCATGTCATTTTGAGGACTAAGCTGGGTCTGATCCACCCAAGGTATTTTCAATTGCATCATATTCATGTGAAAACTGAGCAATCAATAAGTAAGACCACAGAAGAATTGATGTATTTATATTATGGTGTTGATCGACAGTATTGAAAGTACCATAAACTGCCATTTTGCCTTCAGCAATCATGCAGGGAGAGTGAGCATCACAGAATGCCAGGTTACTAGAACAAAGTGTTTTTGCATTGAGGGAGGCCTTGAGCAGAGGTCCCAAATCTGTCCACTTCCTCAATGTACTGCCATATAAATATATGCACCTATGCCAATATTTCCATTTTTATGAATTAATGTAGTGCACACCTATGTTTATACCCCTAGCCATAGTTTTGCTTCCTAGATATTTCCTCTGCTTCCTTTTACCTTCTTCCTTTCCCACTATCACACTCACCCTTCTTTTACGTCTTAGCAATTTCTCTCGGCTAGATTGCTGTTGTTCCAACACCCCTAGGATCTCTAGGTCCTCCCTGTTCTTGATTTTAATTCCCTAGTTGTTCCCCCATCTATGGTGTTGTTTGGTCAACACACCCTTCCCCCACCTCCTGCTCCTACGTCCCCCCAGAACCTTGGGTCCCGTTGCTGTCTCCCATAATGTGTTAGTCTGGATACGTTTGGGAAACAAATCCACAGAAACTCATGGATAAGAAAGATTTTTATATAAAGTTTAAGTGCACATCAGGAAAATATCCCAACCCAGTGCTGCCCAAACCCACAAGTCCAACATTAATCCTTATGTCCCACAGCAATCCACAAAGTCCTCCTCCATCTCACAAAGCACATCTCACAATGATGCCGACTGCAGGGGGAAAGCAGAGTCAGTGAACGTGTAAGCACCTCAGCGCTGGTAGGGGTCTCCATATGGCTGCTCCAACACCCAGGGCTACATCAGGGTAGGTCCATGCAGCTTCTCCTTGGGGATGTCTTACAGGAAGCTAGCCTTGCCAGCTGAAGCAGGGAAATGACTAAGGCAGCTGCACCCTGGTCTGACCATCACAAAGCAAGAAACCTGAGAACTAGAAAGGCGAGGCTTACTGAGCCATTTGTCTCTCTGCCCTTCAATTAATCCCACATGTGTTTTTGGGCCAAGTTGGCACAATAAATTACCTCACCGATCTTATATATGTAGGCAAACCAACAATAACATAGACAATACAAAAAGAAAACAAAAAATGAATAAAAAGAGAAATAGAATATGTATGCATAAAGAAAAATAATTTACAATGTGTTCATATGTCACTTTTTCAGAGTGTCTTTCCTATTCTCCCTTGTTAGAGCGACCTCCATTCTTTTTTCTTTCTTTCTTTCCTTAAATCATTTTATTTGGGTCTCATACAACTCTTATCACAATTCATACATCAATTATATCAAGCACATTTGTACATTTGTTACCCTCATCATTCTCAAAACATTCGCTCTCCACGTAAGCTCCTCATTTTTCCCCTCCCTTCCCGCTCCCCCTCTCCCTCCCTCATGAACTTGATAATTTATAACTTATTATTTTGTCATATCTTGCCCTGTCCCACATCTCCCTTCACCCACTTTTCTGTTGTTCGTCCCCCAGGGAGGAGGAGTGACCTCCATTCTCTAACGCTTTACTTGGGTGTGCCTCTCCTTGTGACATGTCCGTGACATGAAATCATACCTCGGCAACCCTCTGCCATGGAGTTGATGTGGAAGCCCAGCTCCTCCGTTCGGGGTTTCTGAGCTTGTAAATATGCATAGTCTCTCTGCCTTCCCACTGAGCAGCTGGTGGGTTTGACCCCAGCACCACCACCAGGGCTCCTCCCCAGAAGAAACGCAAACTTGCTGCCCTGGGGCCAACGCTGACTCACAGTGAGCCCCCTTGTGGGTGTCTGGGGCTGTAACTGTTTGCAGGAGTAGAACGTCCAGGCTTTCTTCTGTGGGTACAAACTACATTTGATTTGTACCCTCATATAGCACGCAGTGCTTCATGTTATCAGGCCACTGTTTCTGTCATTCCTCTCGTCTATGCTCCCTAAGGCTGAGATTACATGTATTGTGTTTTGTCTTGTTAAGAATTATCACATAATATATACATGTTGTATGACTACAATCTAATGAAACTATATCCCATCACTTCATCCTAGCTCCTCTTAGATTATTTATTTACTTTAACACATTGACCTGCCAAGATTTGTTTGGGGTAATGTAAACATGTTGTCGTTGATTCTGTTTTACAAGAATTAGAAAGAAATATGTTTCTCCCAATTTATAACTAAGTAAACTGAGGCTATGCAAGATGAAACAATTTAGCTAAAGTTTCCCAAGGATTCTGTATCTTGAAAATACAGGGTTCACGCTGGGTCCAAGTGATTGCAAGTCAAGCCCCCCCCCCCTTTTCTATTCCAGATTGACTCTCATGGTTATATGATAAATAAATAAGCTGAAACTTGTATCTACATTGTTATATATGAGTCCCCTTCCCTCCTTCACAGATACCATGATGTTTTAACTGTACTATAAACCACAGCTCATTAACTTTATAAGATTATGACATTTCATATTCAGGACATGTTTAAAATTGCTACCACTTCCAGTGAACTTTGGCATTTGGGAATACATTATTTGGCCTGTTTTCTTTTCTTTTCTGGAGAATTCTTTTGTTTAAAATTGCTACCACTTGCAATGAGCTGTACCATTTAGAAATACAATTTCTTTGGAGGGGGCAGGGGTCTGCTTTTCTGTTTAGTTTTTTTCCCCCTTTTCGTAGGAGATATCAACTCATGATTAATCTGGACAGTAAATCCTTGCTCCACTCGAAGACCTTCAGTTATAGATTTTGTCAAATACCTGGTTGAAGGGCATGAACTCTATGTGTAAGTTAATTTGTTCTTTTGTACTAGGCCCTGTGCTAAATTCAGATGCACCACGATGAATAAATAGGACACATATAACCGTTACATTGGCACTCGGTGAAAACCTGAACATGTAAAAAAGACAACGCTAATAGAAAAGTGACAGGACAAAATGTGAAAGTATTACAAGGACAGTTTACCCAGGCCTGAAGCCAAGGAGACATTTAGAAGGAAATAATAGAAATAAATAGTGAGATGGAGGAGTGTGATCAAAGAGGAAGGGACAGAATGTGCAAATACCCCGAGGGGTAACGAAGCCCTGGATATTAGAGAAAACAAGAGAGGCTGACATTGGCTTCACGACTGAGGGTAAGAGGGTAAATACGCTAGCAGAAGCCCTGGTTGCACGATGGTTAAGCAGTCACAGACTAACAGCTGAGGTTAGCACTTTGAACCCAACAGGTGGCTTTGCAGGAGAAGGACCCGGTATTAAGAGTCCATAAATATTACAGCCTAGTAAACCCTAGGAGTACTTATATTCTGTTGCCTGGAGTCACTATGGTGCAGAAATGGCTTTAGAGCCCCAACAACAACCTCCATAGGTAAACTATAAGTTAAGGCTGGAAATTGAGCCAAACATAGATTATGCAGCCTCATCCGAAGGTTTTTGATGTTCACGGGTATATGTCTAGCTTTATTGAGCTTTGCTTGATTAGATTTTGCGAGATTGTGCTTTCTGGGCTTTTTTGTGTATGCTTCCCCCCTGCCACCTTAACAAGTTGAAGTTTGGTGGCAACATTGTGTTGAGAGGGTTAATGGATGGATACCATTTTTCCAACACTATGTATTCATTTTGCATCTATGTGCCACATTTGACAATTTTCAAAATATTTCAAACTTTTAAAAAAAATTCCAGCATGTAGGTGCCCTGGTGGTGTAGTAATTACATGTTCAGTTAATAGCTTCAAGATTAGTAGTTCAAAACCACCAGCTGTTCTATGGGAGAAGAAAAGGCTTTTTCTTCCTGTAAAGCGTTACCGTCTTAGAAACTCACAGGCGCAGTTCAACCTTGTCCCACAGAGTCACTCTGAGTCAGAATTGATTTGATGACAATTAGTTTGGTGGATGAGTGCACACTTAATAGACTAGGTTGATGTAAGATGCCATCAAGTCTGTTCCTCCTCATAGTGACCCATGCACAACAGAACCAAACATTGCTTGGTCCTGCGCCATCTGCACAGATGATGTTCTGTTTGAGCCCATTGTTGAAGTGACTGTGTCAATCTATCCCATCAGGAGTCTTCCTCATTTTCAGTGCCCCTCCTCTTTACCAGGAATGATATCTTTCTCTAGAGAAAGACATGTGTAAAGGCATGAGACTATAGGATAGCCTTTTAAATATAACTTCTATATGTATCAGGAAACAAACAAACAAAAATTAGTGTGAATTGCTTGATTGTGAGATGTGCTGTATTATGGTGGTCTGACACGAGGTCTGCTTATACATGGAGGGCAGCAAAGGCCCATCAGAGAGTTTTCAAATAGAGATTCCATGATTCGATTTATGTTTTATGAGAGAATCCTGGTTGCATGCTGAGTAAAAAGTGAAGTTGGGTGGGGGGCTTATACTAAAGGTAAAGAGCCTGTGTGATACCAGAAGTTTGTAGTCAGTGATTATCTGAAGTTGATTTCTCTAGATAAGCAAAACCAGCAGTCTCTTTATAGAGAAACTCATGTTTCTCCTGTGGAGTGATTTTGTGGATTTAAACAATGACCTTAGTATTAATAGACAGATAGGTATAGAGAGATTGAGATACAGATGTTTATCTCAAAGCAATGACTAGCACCATTGTAGAGGCTGGCAATTTCCAAGTGCGTGGATCCCATGTTAGGCTGGAGACATTTCCTCACTCACTCAACTTCTAAGAGGGATGAATTCAGGATCGACGAGTCATTTGTTGGGCTGCTGGGTGGAAAGGTGAATGAATCCAAGGTTCGCTGGTGAGAATTTCAGGTAGCTGATGCTCGCTGGGGCCCATAGGAAACATGGCAGGCTGCTGGTTCAAACCCAAAGAAATTGGGATCAGCTACTGAGCCAGATGCATGATCCAGTCCCAGCAAAAAGCAGCACACGTTTCTACAGTGTCCACATCTATGGAAGCAGGCCACACCCCAAGGAACCATGATCTCAAGTGATTGACGACTCTTAGTGGATTTCATGATGCAACTGAGCATATTCTTTCATATTTCATCATGGGAGATGATGGAGCCTACACAGTCAAATCGAGCATGCTGTGTGAACAGAACAAGGGGATACTGCATGGTTGAAAATCAGGAAAGGTGCGTGAGAGGGTTATATCCTCTCACTATACTTGTTTGTTCAAATTGTACACTGGGCAGATAATCAGAGAAGCTGGATTATATGCAGAGTGTAGCATCAGGATTGGAGGCTTATTAACAACTTTCTGTATCCAGATGACAACCTTCTATATGCACAACCTTGCTTGCAAGTGAAGGGGACTGGAAGTACTAGCTGATGAGGATGAGGTGTTGTCGCCCTTGGTATGGATTACAATTCAAGGTAAAGAAGACCCACATTCTCACAATTGGACCAATAGGTAACACCAGGAGAAAAGTCTGCAGCTGTCAAGGATGCTGCGTTTCTTGCATGCACACTCAATGCTCTTGGAAGCAGCAGTCAAGAGAGCTAAAGGTGTGTTGCATACGTCAATCTGCATCACAAGACCTCTTTAGAGTATTGAAAAGCAAAGATGTTACCTTGAGGATTAAGTTGGGCCTGACCGAAGCGATGATATTTTCCATTACCTGCTGTGCTTGTGAAAGATGGATATTGAGTAAGGATGAGCAAAGAAGAATCGATATAGTTAAATTGTGTGCTGGCAAAGAATATTGAAAATATCACGGACTGCTGAATGGACAAACCAATTTATCTTGGAAGAAGTATGGCCAAGAGTATTCCTTAGAGGCAAGGATGGCAAGATTTCAACTTACATTCTTTGTGTGTTTGTTTTTTTCAGTTGCCTCATACGGATGTGAAATTTGGACATTGAATACGGAATACCAAAGAAGAACTGATACATTCGAACTGTGATACTGGCGAAAAATGGTGAAAGTATCATGGACTGGTAAAAGGACAAACAAATCTGTCTTGGAAGAATGAAGGCCAGCATGCTCCTTAGAGACAAGGATGGGAAGATTTGCCTTACATGATTTGGACATGTTGTCAAGAAGGACTGGCCTAAGAAGAAGGACATCTTGCTAGGTACTTTGGGGAGACAGAGAAAAAGAGGGGGATCCTCAAGGAGATGGGTTGTTACAGCATCTGTAACAATGGGTTCAGGCATAGTAACAGTTGTGAAGACGACACCAATCAGGCAGCTTTTCTTCTGTTGGGCACAGGGTTGTTATGGGTCATAACTGACTCAATGGGACCTAACAGCAATAACAGTCAAGCCATTGAGAATCCTGGTTCTGTCTTGTTGACTCAAAACCTTAACTATCGCAACAGATAATGAGAAGTTGGTCAGTTCCAATCTACACGGTGGCTCTATAGAAGCAAAAATACCTAGTGAACCACTTTCATAAATATTTCAGTTAAAAAATTACTCAGAGACTTTCAGCTCTGTCATATTCGATGTCTCCATGAGCTGATTCAAGCATGACTCACAACAACAAATAAGAAAGTATTTAGGAGATAAGTGACATGATTCAGGAGAATGATGGTGTGAGCCAGAATGGAGGTATCCTTGATGAAAACCATGTAAGAGATGCAAAATGTTTTGGAAGCAAGAGAAACAAGAGATTGACTAGATGTGGGAGGGAGTCATCAAAGACGGAGGTTCAGTGTCCATATTGGTCCCCTGGCATCACAAACTGTGGACCTTACTTTACACTCCCTTTGCCTGTGATGAGCATTCAGCTCTTCATCAACCATACCCTCGAGAAGGAAAAAGCACAACATGAACCTAGGACGAGGTGGTGTTCAGTGCTGCTCGTTGGTTCTGACTCATAGCAACTCCATGGAGAACAGAATGAACCCGGCCCAGGGCTGCGGCATCCCTACAATTGTTCTTATGTTTGGGCCTATTGCTGCGACCACTGTGCCGAATCATCTTGTCAAGGACATTCCTCTTTTATTTGCTGCGCCATTACTTCACCAAACTTTATGTCCTTCTCCAGGGACTGGCCTCTCCTTGCAGCATGTCTGAAGTGTATAAGATGAAATCTCACAACACCTGGCTCTAAGAAGCATTCTGACTATACTTCTTCAAAGAGCGATTTATTTGGTCTTCTTGCAGTCCATGGTACTTTCAATATGCTTTGCCGGCACCATAATTCAAATGCATAGATTTTGTTTCAGTCATAACTTTCGCATATACCTGAAGCTGTTGAAAACACTTTGGCTTGGGTCAGGCACAATAACTTAGTCCTCAAAGTAACATCCCTGCTTTTCACCCCTTCAAAGAGGCCCTGTGTAGCAAAATTACTCAATGACAATCTCAATAGGTGGTGAAAGTAAACGTTCCTGATTCCTAGATTTCATTTTAAATTCTTACTTTGCCCAAGTCCAGGATGCCTGATTCGAGAATTCTAGTCATGATCCCCATTCATTTGCATCTCAAACCAGTGGAACCAAAGATGAAGGAAGGAGGTCAACCCCTCATCAGAATAAGTACCAGAGCAGAGTTATGAGCAGAGAGCCTGTATTTTCCTGGTTTTGCCAGCCTTCGTGTTGGAGCCTCTTCCAGTGCAGCCTTATCACTTCTTCTATTCAGTGCCCGACTCACTGCCACCACAGAAGTAGGAGTGGGTTATCTTGTGAGTGAGTTTCATAATAGAAACGAAATATGAAAGGCCCAGCCATGCCTCCTGTTTTCCCAGCTTCTGTTACTATAACGAGCTTTGTAAATGCCACAGGAACTCATTGGACGCAGTGGTCAATTTAGTTTGCAACTCATTTCTCAGAGTCGACCAAAGTGCACCTCCCTCCACGTGTCATGACCACAGCTTCACTCCGTTTATTTCTCCTTTCCCTCTTGCCTTCAATGTCTATATTCCTTAATCTTTTCTCTGTTTCTCTTTTACCTTTTTATCTCATTCACCCACTCCCCATTCTTTAATCTGAGGTCTATATTTTCTATTTCAAATGATAAATAAAAAAATCATTTACTTGTGATTATTTTTTAACAATCTTGTCTTTTCAGTCCTATTATTTCTCTGTCTTCTTCTGTTATCTCAGAAGTGATCCAACAACCCATATCTATTAATTACACAAGTCTCATTAAATCACTCTCAATTATTGTGGAATCAATGTTAATTTAGAGATGATCATCTAGTTTTATAAATATGATTAATTGAGAAGCATCAATGAACCAATCGGGTCTTACTTCTTTGGCTGCTTTCACATCTTTCCCAGGTGATTTCCATCACCTCTGTCTTTAAACCTGCTAACCCTGCCCTGTAACCAAATGACCCTGTGGGGAACCCACGATCTTCTGGAAGGGTTCCCAGAATGTCTCCTCCTCTTTGGAATTTTGTATATCCTTCACTGCTTATAAAGTGAAACTCAAAACCACCCTGCCCTGATGATATCTATAACGAACGTATCCACACAAATGCATATTGCAGAAGTACCTTACTAGTACATTGTGGACCCTTTCTAAATTTACCCAGTGCTCAATTTGTAAAAGTTAATTATGCCTTTTCTCTGTAGCACACTAGCATCAGGAATCTGAAAGTCTCAGCTTTGCCAGATTGAGCATGAATTATGCTAGGGGGCCAGGTTTATCTCCCTCTATTGTTTAGGAAAATACATGTATATTTCCTCTGATCACGAATGCATCGGTTTGACCAGAGATCATATTCCTCCATTGGCTTCAGTGCCCCCTCTTGAGTGGTTCCTATCCCAAGAGCAGCATTCAGAAGCCATTAAGGTATTGTAATTCCCTGTGGTCTCAATATTAGAAATTGTACAGAATTGTAATGAAACATAATAAATCATTTCCACTTGCATGTTGTGAAATCATAATCATCTTATTTGTATTCGTTGAATGAATTTGGCCCACATTAGTGTTTATACCTCCATGGGCACCATGGGTTGTATTTATTTTGTGTCTTCCTATCCAGGGTACTTCGCGTTCTGGATGGAGTAAGTGATCAATAAGGGCTTGTTAACTAACTTGGAAGGAAATTGAGCTTTTGGCATCTGCCCTTGCAAAGGAGAGATGCTTGCTGTCTAGAAAGTGTGAGAACAAAGGAGTCCACAGAGAGGGGCCATTTGGAACGGTGGCAGCTCCTGTGCTGTCACATGGCCTCAGAGGCCTGGGCCCTGTGCTTAGGGAACGAGGGAGAAGGATGACCCAAATTCTGATCAAGGTCAAATGATTGCAGCGATTGCTCATAGCAGCAGGCAGAGAAGTGATGCTAGACAAGACTTGGTCTCTCAGGAAATCTCAGACACTCGAAGGCACCCTCAATGTCTACCCTGTCCAGAACCACGGTCATGGGGACTTCAAATGTAGGAAGACACAACGTCACAGCAATAGCTGTCATAGACGATTGCCTGCGCCGTGTCCTCATAATGATCAAACTTACCATTTATAATTAAAGTAGGGATTGGGAAAATGTCCCACGGCTGGGATCCCTGCTCCCTCTGAACAAGTGACACTGTACTCTTTGCCAAGTGACATTGTATTCCTTGAGCCTTTTGGATGGAGTCTAAGAAAGGGAAAATATGTTTTTCATCATTCAATGTTTCCCATATATCCTTTAAGAGACCATTTACCATGACCTTTCCTCATTGTTATCTGTACAGAACTGCCTACTTGCATACTTCTGCTCATGATGTTTCTTTTGTTTGATGACTACCCTGTATAATTCCACTTCTGCACATTTTTTCAGCCACGACTAAAATCAATCTCTCTTCTTTGAACTTAGGCAACTGAATGTCATTATTGTTAACATGATCCTAAGAAACAGACTGCATAGCTTCTCCTCCCAACTCCTCTACTCACCAGCCACATGACCTTGATTAATTACCCCTATGTATCTCAGGGATGCTGTGAACAATAAATGAGTACAGATCCGTGTTTGTACACCTACATATGCATACGTGCGTATATGTGTGTATTTGTGGTATATATAAACTTAGAACAGGGATTCCTAGAAAATGCTGAAATTTTTCTTTTGTCATATCTCTGTGCTTTATTACACATGTGGATTCTCATAGTTTGGTCTGTTTCTCTTTTTTGTCACTCTACCTCTACCATATCTATCTGTAACCTACCTCATCGGCATCCCCTTTCATATGCCTGGCATTGTAGGATAGCCCAGAAATTTATGAGGTTGGTAACATCAATCAAGTTGCATTTATTAATATCAAGACTTTACCCTCACAGTGAGTCTTCAAAGAATCGCCACATATGCACTGCAAAGTAGTCTGAGAGATGAACACATTCCATATTTCCCTCCATGGCTTTTATCTCCTTCTATGGCTGAGAAAGACAACATTTTCCTTTGAAGATGGGAAAATGGAGGCAACTGAGTTGAGGAAGATAGAGTTGTCTTTAGGTGTTAGGGAAAATAAATGGAAATGTAAGTATTTGTAAATTAATGCTTTACTTCATCATCATCATCATGTAGTTCAAAAACTTCCTGCCAGTCAAGTTTGTCTGACTTTATTGAATCATTTTTACAAAAGAATTAAACAAATCTTGAATACAATGAGTGGAGGAGGGAGGAAATCTTACTTAAAAATATAATGATCTGATTAATTTCTAATATAGTTTTTCAAATACACACCCTATTGCCTTTCATTTTCCTGACTGGTCTCCTAGCACATATGTTTAAGGCAAAGTCAATGAAGACACAGAACATGTAAAGCAGTAAACAGATCCTCTATTTATCCATCTTATGATAGACACAGCGTCCTGAAATTATAGCTTCATTCTATGATTGTGCAAGTTTCCAATTCTTGGTATAAATCAAAGGCTGGCTAAATGACAGACTACAGAGGATGGAGAGGGGCAGCTACACTCGGGTCATGTCCTAGAATTGCCAACTCAGAGCTGAGACTCCGCTTTGCAATTAATGAACAGAGTGACAAGGATAGTAAGAGAAGAGACATGCATGCAAAACACCCTGGGACTCCCTACCGCTGCTGCCAGAGGCTCCAGCCTCAAGCTTTGCAGCAGCTTTCTCATGATGTGACAGCCAGGTCTCCTTCCCCTGGCTCAGGCTTGTCATGCCTGGGACTCTGGGATTCCAAAGCTGGAAATAAATAAGAACAGGCACCTGACTCCTGAGAGAAGTTTGTTTTCAGATGGATTTAATATGTTGTCTCACCAAGAACAAGTTGTTTCAACCTTCTGTTCACCTGCACTCTCTAGAGTCACGTTCATCTCATATCACCTCCCCGCTCCCCCTAGGCACCGCCCACAATAACCTATTTCCTGTCAGGTGAGCACATTTCCTCAGGCTGTTTGCACTAGCCCTTCCTTCTACTTTTCCTCCACAGGTCTCAGGACAACGTTGTTACCATTGGTTAGGTTTTCCCTTAAAGAACCCCTCGTCAGAGAAGGCTTGCTGTCCATGTTAACTAATGTTCCCTCTGATAGAAGGGTCTCCTTTCAGGAGATGCCATGATACAATTAAACATGCAAATAATTTATTTTAGGAAATGTCTAGGAGGAAAACAGTTGGAAAAGGAGCAAAGAAAAGCTTGAAGAACAATCAAATAATATTGCAGTTCTGGCACGGGGCAAAGGAGAGAAGGGAGGAGAAGAAGGCAGCGTGGAAGCATCTTAAATTGTGTTACAGCTCTTTTTTAAAAAAATTCATTTCATTGGGAGCTCATACAACTCTTATCACAATCATACATACATCCATTGTGTCAAGCACATTCGTACATTTGTTGCCTTCATCATTCTCAAAATATTTGCTTTCTGCTTGAGCCCTTGATATCAGCTCCTCATTTTCCCCTCCCCCCTTCCCCCTCCCTCATGAACCCTTGATAATTTATAAATTATTATCATTTTGTCATATCTTACACTGTCCACCATCTTCCTTCACCCACTTTTCTGTTTGTCCATCCCCCAGGGAGGAGGTTATACCTAGAACCTTGTAATCGGTTCCTCCTTTCCATCCCACCCACCACTGGTCCTGAAGGGGTTCATCTGTCCTGGGTTCCCTGTGTTTCCAGTTCCTATCTGTACCAGTGCACATCCTCTGGTCTAGCCGCATTTGTAAGGTAGAATGGGGATATGATAGTGGGGTGGGGGAGGAAGCATTTAAGAACTAGAGGAAAGTTGTATGTTTCATCGTTGCTACACTGCATCCCGGTTATCAAAAGATATAGCGTCTGAGGTGTTGCAGTTCTAAGACAAACATGCATGTCAGATGACTCAGACAGTTCCCAAGAATGGGTCTGCATTATGATCCCAACTAAGTTCAGAAATTGTCTGGAGCAACCCCTGGGAGATGTGGCCCAGGTACAAGTGTGAATGAGGTGATGGATGATGTCAGAAGGTTGCAGCTCTTTTAATAAGAATAACAGTATTTATTAAGCTATTAAAATAGCCATGTACCTTCTATCTAGCATGCTATACACGTAGGAAGGTGGTGTTTCCGTCGTTTTAGCTTTTCCTCCAGGAGCCTATACTATTAGGGTTGGCACCCCTTTTGTCCCCACAAAGACCTCATCGGTGCATCATCATGACAACCATATAGCTCCTGCCTCCTGCTTTCATCTCAGTCTTACCATTTAATTTTATTTTCATAGCCTTTTGAACAGTTATATGAATTATTGTCTATGCTTTCACCATTTGTTTGCCCATGAGGCTGAAAACTCAATGAGAACAAGGGCCTTGTTCATACCCCTGCTATAATTATCTGCCAGCCATGTAGTAGGTGGTCAGTATATATTCTTGACTTACTAAATGGCTGAGTTAATGATTGAGCAACAAATCATCACAGAACACTTTTAGTTAAGCACACACACACCCCGCATATAAAGTATGCCCTAATGGCCTCCCGTGAGTCATCCTCCTTCAGGTGTTATGCTATTCTAGACCCATGTCTTAATAACTCTACTTTTTATCCTCATGCTCCTCTCCAACTTGAATTCTACAATTCTTTAATTAACTCTATTTGCATCTTATAGCTAAGTTCTCGCCTCAACTAATACTAGCCAATGAGTCAGCCAAATGAAAAAAACTGGGAGAATTATAGCATTTATTAAATTCTGCCTTCTAGAATCCTAGCATTAGAGATCACTCATTCTTAGTACGTAAGTGTGTAGTGGATATTTTCTAAGCCCAGTTAATGATCCAGTTCTTTTATTTTGTCTCAAGACTTCACATCCATCCAAACCTATTTGGCCATTTTACAGAATGGCATTGCTCACAATTTAAGTATTAGCAGGGCACTCTTTGTCTCTGTAGGTTCCTAAGCCACTTTGGCTGTACAGAAAGTCTATATCACTTATGCTCTTTCTTTCTAGTTCTTATTAATTATTGCAGCCCTACAAGATTAAAACTTTATGAAGTGAGAGACTGAATCTAGCACTGTTCTCCATTTACAGAATGCTGAATTGATATAAAGTGAATGGCAGGGAGTCCAAACATACATTCCATTAAATTTCACCTTCTCTGTCCCTTCTTCCAATGCAACTCTCCTTATATTGTCACCAAAATGATTAATTTTGAGTTTTGACAATGACCCTTAATAATTATGTGGAAACCTATCTCATTTTCCATTATTTGATGCATGTATTTTTAAAGTATGAGTTTAATAAAATATGTTTATGATGTGTGCCCACTAATATTTGCAGCCTAGTCATTTTCCCAAATGTAAATGCAACCATGTGACTTCTTCCTTCAATGACTCTCATTGCTTTTGCCCTGAGAATAAATTCCAGACTTCTCGCACGGCTGAAAATCACAGCCCTTTAACCTCACTGCTCCTTTTCCTCCATTGATGTTGGAGCTCACAGTTGATGTTCTCCAAACAAAATTCCTATTTATCTCTAACTTTTCCTCCTTGGAAGCTCACCCATATCACCTTCATCCTCAGTTGACTTACTCCTGTCCATGCATCGGTTTTCAGCTCAGAAGTCATTATCTCGGGGAGACTGTCTCTGATTTCTACCCCACCAAGATGAGACCAACTACCTCTCTTCTGGAATCTTGTAATAATTTTTGTTTTCCCAGCATTGGACATTTCACAGTGTGTTATAACTACTTGACTTTCCTACACAAAATTTTAGGCACCACATATTGTTGTCTACCTTTGGTGACTTCAGAGTGCCTGTTAGTAAGTAAATATTTGATGAAGAAAGGAGGAAGGAAAGGAAGGGAGGAATTAAGAAAGAAAGGGAAAGGAGGGGGAGGCGAGAGGAAGAGGAAAGAATGCAGAAAAACTAAGAGATGTCCTGATGTATACTCATTCAACCTACTCCTTGCTTAGAAGGGAATATGAAATTGCACATGTTTATTTTGTTGCTCACAGTTACTCAAGAAAAGAAGCAATCCATCTTACATGAATAATGAATCATTATGCATCTATGGCAATTGGATGGGCATCATGCCCATCCTTTAGGACTTGCAGTAGAAAAATCACTACCCCATACTTGCCCAAATCACTCCTTATTGTCTCTTCCTGAACCAGGTGGAAAGCACAAGTACTCAAGCTAGAGAATAAAAACAAGGCCAATAGGGAATTTAGCAACTAAAAATCCTGGGATATAAAGCTGATTGGCATTACAGGAATGTCTGTTATATGCTTTTCTACCCAACTACATCTTTAAATAGGCTCAGGTCTGACTCAAATGCAATAATTAGAAGACCACTGGGCTCTGATTTGGGAATTGCCTACGAGTTTACCATGACCACTTTCCAGATCTTGATTCAGTCAACATCAGCCATCCCTTTCACTGCATATGGCAATACCATAACTTCTAGTAATGACATTCTATGGTTCTAAGTATCAAACACCTTATTTGGTCCAAGTTAGTCTATAGCTGTTTCACCCCTCTTCCTCTTCTATCATGCTTCCCAGGATTATGTATCATCTTAGACCCCAATTGGTATCAGACAGCCCGACAATCCCATTCAGAAGCAGCTAATTTCATCTGCAGGACCCAGCATATCCAATGGCGATTTACCACACATCGTTAATATGTTTGTTATATTTTGTTGGCGGAATATGACAGTTCATCAGCAAGCCTGCACAGAGGGAAAGCATATTGAAATGAGCATTACAGATCTGTCAGGCTTGAGTTTATGGCCTTTTCTCAGTACTACACTGTAAGTAAAACAAGCCCTGATTGAGTCAGCAGCCTCCTGGGTACTCATTTGCCAAAGTGTGGGGAATTTTAATGCTAAGTTTATCTGCTTGTGTTAGGCAGGCAGGGTGTAGGCAGGGGGTGGGCAGATTGCTTTGGTTTAAGGGTATTACACAAGAGCCTGCAAGGTCCATAGACACCAGGAGAGAGGCTTTCAGTGGGGTTTGCCTCTTATCTTCTTATCGTCTTATGGATTTTGGAGATGTCATGCCCAGGAGTTTTAATACTCAGTTTGAAAATCCTCCTTTTAAAATCTATGCATTGAAATACAATGGAAAAGAGAGAAGAAAAAAGTACGGATTCACAGCGGAAAAACACTGCAAAAAAATTAAAAAAACCAAACCCACGAGGAAAAATGAAGGGCGCGAGAGATTCATTAACATCCCAGCAACTGAGTATGATTGATGCAGATATTCTCACACCCTTTTCTCCTTTGCAGGCAACTTCTACGGAGGGTTCCGTCTCCCTCACCAGGGAACTGCATTCTCCAAATAGGACTTTGTAGCTGCCCACACTGTCTGAAGGGATTATAAAACTTTGTAAATCCAAATTAATGCCCTGGGAAAATGAATTTGGGAAGGAAGATTTCTGTTTCTCCTTTTAGGCAAAGCACAGGGAGAAAGAAATTAGGGAACACACCTCTACCCATGGGTGGGAAGAGAGCTTCGATGATTTGCAGAGGGTCAGAAATTTCCCAGCAGCAATTTAAAGGGAGGGCGCAGCCTCAGATGCCATTAGCGTACAAACTAAAACAGCATCTCCTTGTAGCAAAGTCAATCAGTTCCCCTTCCTTCATCCTAAAAGAGAAGGGTTATGCCTTGCCTTTTCCTTTTCTTTTTCCTGAGCAGGCATTTGGTATGCGAGGAGGCTGGATCTATTTCTCATTCCTGGAACGTGCGGCTGTGGGTCACCTGGCAAATGCTGGGACCATTCCACCTTCCAGAGGTGTGGAGCGCTGGTCATTTGGCATTCTACAGGCATGCTGAAGCTGCAGGTCATTCATTATGTCAAGGTTAGTTTGTGGGCCCTGCAGAGTCCAGAGCCTTACTTTGTGCTAGTTGAGTTTAGAAACCACGAGGAACATGTAAATCCACCGGCATCAGGATGGAGATGGAAAGAAAGACAATAAAAATTAACTGCAACAAAATTTTAAGTAGTTCTCAGATATTACAATGGAAGAAATATCTGATGCCCATGTAACAATATAGTTTTTTTTGAGAGGAGAAAGGAAAATTGAAAAACAAATCAAACAACAATCTCAATTGCTTCTGATAGTCTTAATTAAATAGAATACGTAAGACCCTCAGATGCTAATCTTAGCTAAAAATGAGTTCAAATAGTGTGCTCCTCCTTAGTTGGTGACATTAGATGATTATTTGTAAGAGCCTGGTGACATAGTAGTTACATATTGAGTGGTGATCCTCAAGGTGGACAGTTTGGAACTCCCAGACATTCACTGGGAAACAGACAAGGCTGTATAGTCCCATACATAGTTACAATCTCAAGTCTACCCTGTCGTATAGGGTCACCATGAATTGGCATGGACTCACTGGCAGTGATATGATTACTGCATAGACTCGTGTGTAAGCAAAAAATGTGCTGAAAACTGAGGTTTGACTTGTACATGGGTTAGTGGCACAAACGGGTGTCATCTGGTCAAGCCCAACTAACAAAAGGAGGACATCTCATGAAGCCTGACATAGAGTTAATAGCAAAGTGGGTTCGAGATGCATGGGAAGACATTCCAGAAGACATGGTGCGACGTGCCTTCCAGAAATATAGTATTAGTAATGTTATGGATGGCAGTGAAGACTGCACTTTGTATGAAAATGACAGCAGTGGTGGTGATAACAGCGATCTCAGTGAGGACAGTGTCTATGATGACCTCACACCAGCTGACACTCTGCATTGGATACAGATGATGATGAGGAATCCAGTTTTGGAGGATTTTAACTCTTTACATTTTAGCCTGGTTGCTGATTGAGCTCAGGAAATAGTACTCTGAAGGTATCATTGTTGATACCTTATTGTTTTGGGTGAACAGATTTTCCACTTATTGTGCTGGTTTACTAATGTTACATGACTTGTCCTTTTATTTATGTTTTTATTTAAAATAAATATTTAAATACATTATCCCACTGATGTCTCAATTTTTAGTAATTTTGAAACTCACCAATAGCTTCTGCATTTTCCACCCTAGGCTTATACTCGAGTCAATCAGTTTTTCTGGTTTCCCAGTTAATAATTAGGTACCTCGGCTTATATTCCAGTCAGCTTATAATCAAGTATGTACGGTATTTTACTTGTTTTATTATAAGTTTTATTATTTGTGAAATAGAGACAGGTGATGAGATAAAACCTTTAAATTTTCTTAGTATGCTTCCTCCCTCAAAAAAAACTACTCTATAGATGTTGTTATGGTTATTGTCATTATTATTGTTGTATATCAATTAGAAGATTCTTGAATTGATAAAAATGAAGATGATTTTAACTTCCCTAATGTGTCATCAATACCCATTCTAGGCTACAGTAGGAAAATGAATTACTTCATTAAATATGGACAGATTAGATCTGGCGGTGCCTGTGCGACTATAGATTCTATTCAATAGGCAGTCAATAATTATTTTCTCATCGTTTAAGAGTCTGAAAGTGGTGAGGGAGAAAAAAAAAGAGCCTGAAAGTCTGAATTCAGAACTCTAGCTCTGGGGATTCTCTCTCTCTTGGCTCTCAAGGTAGGTCTCACTTTTCAACATCTGTGAGCTTGGCATCCCTTGAAGGTCTACATGTGCTTGACATCAGTCTTCTCCCGGAGACGAGGAAGTGCTTAATACAGGGACCCAAGGATGCATGCATTTCACTGAAACCTCTCCCCCACCCCTCCCCAAGTCTGTGATCACTGTTCACTTTTTTTTTAAGTGAAACTGTAAGTTTTATTATTTATTTCAATTTTTGGTGTGTTTTTAAAAATCATTTTTGGGGGGCTTGTGCAACTCTTACCACAATCCGTATATACATCCATTGTGTCAAGTGTATTTGTACATTTGTTGCCCTTATCATTCTCAAAACATTTGCTTTCTACTTGAGCCCTAGGTATCAGCTCCTCCTTCCCCAACCCTGTCTCATGAACACTTGATACTTTATAAAGTATTATTATTTTATCATTTCTTACACTGCCCGGTGTCTCCCTTCACCCACTTTTCTGTTGTCCATCTCCCAGGGAGTAGGCAACATGTAGATCTTTGTAATTGGGACACCCTTTCTACCCCACTTTCCCTACTCCACCACCCTCTACCATTCCCGGTATCATCACTCTCAGCACTGGTCCTGAGGGGTTCATTTATCCTGGAGTCTCTGTTTCCAGTTCCTATCTGCACCAGTGCACATCCTCTGGTTTAGCCAGATTTGTAAGGTAGAATTGGGATCATAATAGTGGGGTGAGGCTGGGGAGGAAGCATTTAAGAAGTAGAGGAAAGTTGTGTGTTTCATTGATGCTACACTGCACCCTGATTGGCTCATCTCCTCCCCGCGACACCTCTGCAAAGGAATGTCCCGTTGCCTACAGATGAGCCTTGGGTCCTCAATCTGCCCTTTCCCTCATTCGCAATATGATTTTTGTTCTTTGATGCCTGATACCTGATTCCTTCGACACCTCGCGATCACACAGGCAGGTGTGTTTCTTTAATGTGGACTTTGTTGCTTCTGAGCTATATGGCTGCTTGTTCACCTTTAAGCCTTTAAGACCCCAGGTGCTATATCTCTCGATATCTGGGCACCATCAACATTCTTCACCACACTTGCTTATGCACACATTTGTCTTCAGCGATGGTGGTGGGAAGGTGAGCATCATGGAATGCCATTTTAATAGAACAAAATGTTTTTGTATTGAGGGAGTACTTGAGTGGAGGATCAATGTCCATCTGCTACCTTAATTCTAAACCAATAAATATATGTTCATAGATCTATTTCCCCATAATCACATCTAAATATACATTCACTTATTTAATCATTTTTATATCTCGAAAGAGATTGACCCAAGATACAATCATTCCTGTAGATTGTATCCTCCTTCATTGACACAACTCTATTCCAGCCTCATTAACATCACAGAATTTAGGATTTACATAGGATAATCATGGGAGCAATGTTTGGTAAGCATTAGACCGTTAGCCACAAAGTTAGCAGTTCAAACACCAGTCACTCCATGGGAGAGAGATAAGACTATCAGCTCTGGAAAGAATTATGGCCTCAGAAACATAATAAGATCATTAAGACTTGATAGTGTTGAGTTGGATTTTGGCTTGAGATTGATTCTGTGAAGTCACAAAGTGGAAGATAATTCCATGATACTGAGTGCCATAGCCAAGCCGAAGGGACACCCATTTGGGGGAGACACAGTTCAATCTGAGACACTGAGGTGGGGGGAAATTGCTATGTTTGTGTGTGTAGTTTTCCTGACATGGAATTCATAGAATGTTCATAAAAGACTGCTGTTCTTTATATACATATAAAGTATACAAGCTCAGATCTGGCAGTCCCCAATGCTATTCTGATGGTTAGCCGATAGCTGTCTCTGCCTCAGTAGCACATGTTTGTAAATCAATATCTAGCAGCACAGGTAACTGAAGCCATATTATTGAGAACTTTGATTTTCAGGCTAAGAATCTGTTTTGTATATTAGGAATACAGTTTATTCCTCCAAAAGAAAGCATAGGAGAGGGATTGTTTTAATTGGATTTTGTCCCTGATGTGTGTATCCTAAAGAGACCCAATATAATCTGCCTGATAGGTCCCATAAGTAAAGTACCAAATACTGGAGTATACTATGATCGTGTAGCATTTCAAGGCCATTGTCCTTGGATGAGAAACTTGTCATTGATGCATTCTAAGGTGAAGGGGATATGTCCCTCTATTTTTTAGGTGTTGAGCAGTGGTGTTGGTGCAAGATAGCACCAAGAATACAAGAAATCTCTATGTGCCTTTCTTTGACTGCTCAGGGCCTGAAAGAAGTCTATTGTGTCAACAAGAGGAGAAAATGCCAGAGGGTTCATGGTGATGTGTGGAGGCCGCAGAAACTATGGTCTGTGAATGATGCCTCTGTGCTTGTTAAAAACGGTTTCTATTATCCTCCCCCAAAGTAGATCTCGTTAGAGAAAATGCCCTCTATGAAATAGTCAACTTTTCTATCCCTTGCTTCTTGAGAAGAATGGGCCAAACCAAGTTAAAAAGAGATTCTTAGACAAAGAATTTGGGATTCACCCAAACATTTGTTGATTCTGCAGAGTATCTGGTTCTAGAGTTAGGAATATAGGCTTTTAGGGAAAACAAAAACCATTACCAGGGTGAACTCATATTTGCAGGAGTTGTTGTTGATGTATCTTGGATATAACTCTTTCAGAAAATAATGTAGAGGTAGCAGAAAATCTAGATCAGAAAGTGACTATTTAAATTTTGAAAACAAATGTATAGCAAATTTCAAAATGTAAAAATGCTGACAAACCCCAAAAACCCCTGCACACCATCCTATAAGCTTCTGTTTTTATTTTATCTGCAACCTCTTGATCTCTTCATCTGTGATATATATATATATATATATATATATATATATATATATATATTTGAACTATGATAGTTTTCTCATAGAGAATTTTTAAAAATCTTTTTATTGGGCCTCATAAGGCTGTTATCACAGTCTGTACATACATCAATTGAGCAAAGCACCCTTATACATTCATTGCACTCGTCATTCTCATAATTCACCTTCCACTTGGGTTCCTGGCATCAGCTCGGTTTCCCTTTTGTTCCCCCGCCCCCCTCCCTCCCTGATCCCACCCCTGGTCCCTTGATAGTTTATAAATAATTATTATATCTTATCTTACACTCCCTGGCGTCTCCCCTCACCCGCCTCCCCATTGCCCATCGAGAATTTTTTAAAAGGATACTTCAGAATTTTTTTCATGTGGACCGCTTACCTGTATAGTTCATTAATAATTATATGTTTAACATTATGTCATTTGGGAAAAGTTGGCATCATCTCTTTTCTTATCTGAGTGTTAAGATCTCAGACAATTAATCATTTTTTCTTCCAGGGTGTATCTAAACTGTTCTTCGGACTGATAGTACTTACTACTACTGTGGGATAAAAATGTGTCCATGTTGGATCAGTATGTGAGAATTTCATGCCTCCTTTGCTGGTGTCCCTAGTTCCTGTCAAATCAGTGATCGATAAACACAGAGAGATGGGATTTGGCAAAGCCATTCTGACCTATGACAATAATGAATTTAAAAGACACAGTCTGAAGGAGTGAAGAAATGCAGTCAAGAAGTGCCGTTGAGATGGAGTACCATGAGCAGGTAGAGCATGCCTGGTGAAGAGACTGGAAACATATCTTGGAGTCAGGAATGCTAGTTGGAAATAGTGTCAAATCCTGGCTGAAGACATTTTATCTTGCCTCTAAATTTTAGAAACAAAGGTATGTTGGTATGTCATCAACCTTAGCATTTTTTACAAAAATCACTGTCATTGAGTGGATTTCTACTCATGCCAACTTTTTATAGGCTTTCCTGGGCTGTAAGTCTTTACAGGAACAAATAGCCTCATCTTTCTCCCATCGAGTGGGCTGGTGGGCTTGAACAGCTGAAAATGCAGTTAGCTGTCCAACACTTTCCTGACAGTATCTCCAGGGCTAAAACTGGCATCCGAGTCAAATATCTGTTTGAATCTTAGCTCTGTCCCTTACTAATCTGTGCAATCCTGCAATAACATTCCAGATACAAAAGGCTCAGGACAGACGAAGCAAAAAATATACCCCATCAAGCCCCACAAATTATATTCTCAATTTAAATCTGTTTCAGCTAGATCTCAAAAGAAGTCCCTAGGTTGCACAAATGAATAAGCCTTAGGCTATGGACTAGAGGTTCAAACCCGCCCAGCGGTTGCACAGGACAGAGACCTGCGAATATGTTCCTGTAAAGACTCTAGTCAAGAAGAACTTATGTAGAAGTTCTACTCTTAGCACATAGGGTCCTCATGAGCTAAAGTCCATGAACTAGGTTTAATTGGATACTAAAATGTCCATAGCCACACACACTACTAGATGATAAAGGGATAATTGTGAAAGAGTCACAGTGAAAAGGGACGGTGTTTCAAATCAATTTCCTTTAGAAAAATATGTATCCCTGAAGGGACCCAGAACTGCATGCATACATTGGTAAGGCAACCCCAGGAGTCCCGAAGCTTCGCCGTCACTTAGCTCTGGGTCCATCTGCCTCTGTTCCCTGCAGTTTCCATGGAGCTCACAGTCCCAATAGAGGAGGCAGAAAATAGACATATCAACAAAATAATAAATCGACAGGTTTAGAAAATCATCGTTCTGTGAAGAAAAGAAAACAGCCCGACTGATAAGAGTTACTGCAGGCCGGGGAAGAGGCTATTCCCTAAAGCATGGAGTCAGGAGAGACCTATCTGAGGAAGCGGCAGTTCAGTTGAGATCTTCATCAAGAGAAGCTCAAACATATAAATTTGCAAACTAGACCTTGAGGCCTGAAGGGATAGAGTGGCTTGTCTGCTACTCATACAAATACCTGATCAGAAGCAGCGCTGGACCTAGCACGGAAAAAGCTGGAAGCAAATCCAAACTCCTGGCTGCCACTCAATGGCCCCATGGGAAGTACCACTTCAGTTCTTAAAATTTCAAAACGGACACATTCCCTTACTGTCTCCACTAAGGTCTTGGTGAAGGGTGTTATTGTTATTATTATTATTTTTAATCATCAAAACGCCAAAAACTGAGCAGTGAATTCAATAATTGAACTGTCATTTCACTTTTTTAAAGATAATCATAATGATTCGTATAACCAGTTTCAGGACAATAAAATCATTAAAAGGAAAAGAAAAAAGAATCTATTAAAGCACTGACAGATCAATCAGGTATGTGTTCCCCAGATTATTTCGATTACTTGTCACTCAATTCAGATATTTAAATCAGTCAATTATTAGAGACAGACATTTAAGAAACGGATACACATTCATTAGATGTGGAAGTGTTTATCACTTGTATCATGTGCCTTAAAAACACATGTAAAACATAAAGTTTACTAGATGAACTGAAATAAATTAAAATGAATGTTAAAACACTTGTTTTCCCTGCATCCAATGGATTGTTGTGCATGCACTTTGAAGAAGCTAACTTTAATGTTGGAAAATACTTGTACTCTCAGTTTAAGCATGAAAAAATTGAGGCCAAAAGGGATGAATGAGAAAGTAATGTTGATGGCCTGAAATAACCAATGATTAAAAATTATTAATAATAACATAAAAACCCCAGTTCCATATATGAGGGGGTCCTCATTAAAATAAAAACACACAGGAAAAAGCTCCACTGGGCAGAGCTTACACAGTACACGTTTTTTCCCTTTAGGTGAGCAGGGAACAACTTGCTCTGAGTTAGTGCACCTGATGGCGTCACCTAGGAATGTTCTCTCTGGTCACTATAAAAATTTTGTAAAAGCAGTTTTGCTTGAACCTCTTTTTTGTGATGTCTGATTTAAGAGGACATCATGCAGCTGTGAAATTTTGTTTCCTGCTCTGGAAAAATACCACAGAAACTGGTGAGATGTTGAACACAGTGTATAAGGACAGCGCTCTGGGAAAAACTCAAGTGTATGAGTGGTTTTCTCATTTCAAAAAAGTCAATGACTCATTTCAAATGTCGATGGATGTAAAAACTCATTTGGGATGTTCATCAACTTCCCAAATGTACAGAAATGTGGACGCGTAGTGGCTTTGGAGTCTGTTCCATCAGGTCAGACTGTTAATGAAGCTTTCTACTTAGAGGTTCTGAAAAGATAGTGTAACAGTGTACAACAAAAAAGGCCTGATTTGTGGCAGACGGGGGACTGGTTCTGCCACCACAACAATGCACCTGCTCACACAGCCATCTCTGTGTGCCAGTTTTTGGCAAAAAGTAGCATGCCTCTCTTGGCCCCCACAGCATATTCACCTGACCTTGCTCCCTGTGACTTCTCTTTGTTTCTGTGAATGAAGAGGGGTGTGAGAGGACAGTGATTGGAAGATGTAAAAGAGGAAGAAAAACACGAGGGAGATGCTGTCAGCAATCCAAACAGATGAGTTTGAAAAATGTTTCCAAGAATAGAAATGCAATTTTGAAAAACATATTAAGTGTAATAGAGAGTGCTTTGAGGGTGATAAGATTGTGAAAAATATAAATACATAGCTTTGAAAAAAATCCAGGTTTTGGGGGGCTACCCCCCTCATATGTACATTTTTGAACTATATTCAGTATTGTCTAAAATGTATCTTTTCAAATGCTTCAATTCCATCTCTGCAACTCCTTTCCTTTCTGTCTGGGGATTCTAGACCTTGCTTCTGATTGCCTCTCAGTGGTGATTCCAAGATCAGCCAACCTCTGTCACTGGGTCCCAACAAAGAGTAAACCCCTAAAGTCCATTGTAAACTCAATCCATTTCCCTCAAGGATTTCCGTAGCACGCACAGGCTCCCAGCCTGCTTAGGAATGCAGTCCTGCACTCCTCAATAGCATTTTATGACACATTTCTCAAATCAAATTTAAAAGCATAACTGAGTAGAATTAAATTAATGCCGTCTGGTAATGTCAGCAGTAGCAGAGCTGCAACAGGCTGGCTTAACTCCTAAAACCTTCCAGAGCTTCGTAATACGTATTCAGTCTGTGGTATTATTGAATCTGTGTATACCAACCATGTGCGTGTGCGCGTATGCGCGTGTGCGTGTGTGCGTGTGTGCGTGTGTGCTGGGGACTGTGGCTGATGTGCGCCTCTGCATGAGGAGTCTTTGAGCGTATGAGAGTAGTTATGCACAGAGACTTAATAACCACACACAATACATATTGTTGAGTTGACATTTGAAAATCCCTGGCGTGTTCCACAGAGTAGGTTTAGATTGAGTATATCATAGAATTGTGATTATCATCCTATGAGGAAATTATTCAGGTTTTATCTCCTGTTTTTAAAATAAATAACTCCAAGTTTCTTAACCCAAAGTCAGCATTCTTTGCACTCTTTAAGCGCATTGATAATGAAGCATTTCCTTTCTTGTTGAGGTCTCCTTAATATCCATGTTTTTAAATTCAATGTTCCATTTATAAAACTCATCTTAATTGACTAAAAACAGCACTTGACTCATCACATTGAAATACTCATTTTCTTCACCGGATTTCATAATTCCCGTAGACATCGAGGCAATTCTGACTCGCAGCAACACCACAACAAAGTGCAAACCTGCTTCTCAGGGTGTCCAGGACTGGACGTCTTTATGAGAGCGGCATCCTCATCTCATGCCACCGGTAAAAGTCGTGGGTTGGTTTGAAATGCTGACGTTCCAGTTAAGAGCCCACCTTCCCTCAGCTGTGTCCCAGGCATCTCACTATAAGCAGCACCCCAGTCTTGTTTACCCCGCACTTGCACTGAACAATCTTTCGCATATTCTAAAATGCAAAACAAATTCCCTCCTTGCTCAGATCAAATGCCTTCCTTATTGTCACACTCAAATTCTAATCTTTCACCAAATCCTATTCACATCATCTTCAAAGAATGTCCAAAACTCGACCAGGCATCATTCATTCACTGCTATCATCTTTGATACAGTATCCTCTTTCAAAAGTCAAGTCAGATCACATCGCTCCTTCAATGGATGCTCATTTCACTCAGAGTCAACACCAAGACCCATTCAGTCACTCCCAGGATTTTACTCCACCTCTTTTGCTCACTCTGGTATAACTCCAGTATTACACCTGTGGCTCCCACACACCAGCCACATTCTTACCTGAGTACATTTGAATGATTTCCTTTATGTTTATCAACTTTCCTTTTCTCCTCTCCCCTCCTGTCTCCTAACTTCTGGCCCCCTCCTCCCTCTTCCCTTCCCTTCTCTTTTTAACCTGGAAGAAAACTCCCCAGTAATGGACAAGCTTGTTCCATCAACTTCTTCAGCTCAAGGCTCACATGTACCATCTCATTCAGAGACTACTTGAGCATCCTATTTAAACCTGCATCGTGCCCTCTACTGCTTCTTGTTTCTGTTGCTTTTATTATGATAGGAATTGTCTTGAACCCTATGGTTGCTTTTATGTGCTTATTTATGCTGTATGCCTTGAGTCAGACTGGACATGATGGCAGTGAGTTTGGATGTCCTCCAACCAGAATACAAATTCTGCTAAGACAGACAAGGAACCACTGGGTCATATGGAATGATGAATGTGCTTGGCTGCTAAATGAAAGGCTTGAGGTTCAAATCTATACATAGGTGTCGTGAGAGAAAGGTTGTGGGATTTACCTATGAACATGCTTTGAAAATGATGAGGGCAATGAATGTACAGATGTGCTTTACACAATTGATGTATGCATGGATTGTGATAAGAGTTGTATGAGTATGAGCCCCTAACAAAATGTTTATATAAAAAAGAAAATTTAAGGGGTAAGTGGTTGAGGGCATATAAATGATATTTTGAATAAAAGGGTGACATGAATTTATAGGAGTAGATGCAACATAATTTACAGGTTATCCTCACAACTATCTAGGACTCTAAAATTAAAGTTAGTTAATACAGAAATAAAATATTTAATTTTTTGAATTATCTAATAAACCAAATGTTTGTTTTTAAAAACAGAGTTCAAGAAGAAAGAAAATGTTTTTAAAATGATGGTGGCAGCAATTGTATAATTATGCTTGATCTAATTGAATTATGGGTTGTTATAATGTCTGTAAGAGCTCCCAATAAAGTGATTTAAAAAAAATGATCCTAAGGAGCACAGTTCAACTCTGACACACATGGAATCGCCATGATTTAGAGTCAACTCAGTGACAGCTGGTTAGAGCCGGTGATACCTTAACCACTCTGCCCTCGGTGCTTACAAGATTGCCTAGCACAAAGAACATGCACAAAGAACGTGTACAAAATGTAGCACAAAGAACGTGTACAAAAAATACTTAACTTCTAGGTCATAAAGACTAGTTTGTGAGGTTCTTTCACCCATATGATCCCTAGAAGAAATATTGGGAAGTAAACAAGGTGAACATTTTTTCATCTTAGAAATGAGACTACTGAGACCAGTGAATTTAGTAGTTTGGTCAAATTCCCTCAGGTACTAGAGGAAACCAGGATTAGAGTGTCAATTTTATATTTCTATTCGGCTTTTTTTCAAGACCTAATGATTTCTGTCACAGGGAGTGTGTGCATGAAAGATAATATGAAGTAAGATAAAGCATTTGAATTTCGTATCACACTGCCCGGGCTCAATTTCTGGTTCTACCTATTCCTATATTTGTTAAGCTACATAAGTATCTAATTCTCTTTCTATGTTGCTGTTAGGTGCCATCGAGGCAGTACTGACTCACAGCGACCATGTGTAGAACAAAATGAAATATCACCTGGTCCAGCACCATCGTCGCCAGACTCCTTATGTTTGAGCCCCAATGGGTTGTAATCATAGTGTGACATAAATTCCAGCATCACAGAAACATGTGAGCTCGAACAGGTTGACAAACTGACACACAAGTGGTGGACCTCTAGGCCATCACCCATGAAGAAAGCAGAGGTCATTTAACAAGATAGGCAAGGAAGAAAAGACCAAAATAGATGTCAGAAGATACTCTGAAGCTTGCTCTTTAAAGGAGAGAAACTAAATCAAATGGGAGAAATGATAAAGTCAAAGACTTAAAGAGTCAAATTTGAAGGACAGCGTGAGAAGACAAAACAAAGTATTACAATGAAATGGCAAAGCCCTGGAGTTTTAGAGCAAAGGGGAAGGACATGCTTAGCCTTTCTCTAACAGAAGGAACTGAAGGAGAAATAGCCAAGACGTAAATCGCATTACTGAAGAAGTCTGTAGGCTAAACGTAAATAAAGAGCGATGCACAAAGCATCAAAAAAAGATGGAAGGAATACATTGTTCTATAAATGTTTGATTAATATTCGGCCAGTTCAGAACCAAAGGTATGAAAAAGGACCTCCCAGGTGCAGAGAAAGCATTGGTGAACACAGAGACTCAGGCACTAGGCTTGTCAGAACACCAAATGAGACGTTTCAGCAAAAGGATGCAATAGCCAAAAGATGCATTGGTCTATCCCATAATACTTGGAAGACAGCTACCTGCACAACTTACTGGAAAACCACAAAACCAAACATATTGCCATTGAGTCAATTCTGACACATGGTGACCCTACAGGACAGAATTACTCCCGTGGTTTGGTTTTCTAAACCTGAAACTTTTTTATAGACATGGAAATCCTCATCTTCCCCTCATGAAGTTGCTGGTGGTTTTGAACTGCTAATCATGTGATTAGCATCCCAATGCATATCCTTTTAGTCTACTGGGGCTCCTTAACTGACAGTGAGCGGTCCATATTTAGATTCATTTTAAAGAAAGACAACCCAACACAATATGCCCATTATCAAATATCAATAACGAGTAAAATGATAATCAATAATAATTATCAAATATCTAACATGAGTAAAATGTTGCTGAAGAAAATTGAAAATGAAAAAACAGTTGCAACAATAGGGAACTTCCAGAAATTTGAGCCAGATTTAGAAGGTGCAATAGAGTGAAGGACATCTTTTCTGATGTCGGACCAACCATGACTAAAAGTGCAGAAGAGCAGATGATGTTTACTTATGCTTGATTGACTATGCAAAGGTATGGGGGGTATGCATCACACATTACAGATAGCATTTCAAAAAGTGGACATTCCAGAACACTTAATTATGCTTATAAAGAATCTGTACCAAAGGAAGAGACAGCAATTTGAATAAATCAAGGGGAAACGGTGTGATTTAAAATCAAGAGAAGTGTGTCCGGGTTGCATCTTTTCACCGTCTTGATTCAATCTGTATGCTGAGCAAATAATCCTAGATGTTGAACTATCTAAAAAATAAGGCAAAATGAGGATTGGAGGAAGACTTAGCAACAACTTTCAAAAACACGATACAACCTTGCTTGCTGAAAATGAGAAGGACTTGAAGTGCTTATCGATGAACAGTAAGGACTGCAGCTCTCTGTACTGATTGCAACTCACTGTAAAGATAACCAGCGTCCTCACAACGTCATGGTAGATGGATAAATGATTGAAATTGTCAAGGATTTCACCTTGCTTGGATTCATAATCAATGCTTATAAAAGCAGCAGTCAGGAACTCGGACTTACTTTCCAGAATCCCTTCAAGGTTTTGAAGAGGAAGGAAATCATTTTGAGTGCTTAGATGTGCCTACACCAAACCACTGCACCTGCAGGTGTAAGTTGAACACTGCATGAGAGGGACCGAAGAAGAATCACTGCATTTGAGGGATCATGCTTGTGAAGAGTACTGAAAGTAACTTAATCTTCCAGAAGAACAAACAAATCTGTCTTGGAAAAGTTCCTGGTAAAATAGAAGGGCAGTGACAAGGAGAAACATCCTCATCAAAATGGATTGACACAGGGGCTAGAACAATGGTCTCAACTATAACAATAGTGTGGATGGAGGGGACAGAATTGGGTAGTATTTCATTCTGTTGTATCTACCGTCATTATAAGTTGAAACTGATTTATGGCAACTAACAACAAGCATATGAACTGCCAGAAAAATGAACAGATCTTCCTTGGACGTGCAGCCAGCCTGTTCTTCAGAAGTGAGGGTGGCAAGACTTCTTGTGCTCTGGACACGTATCTGGAAGAATCAGTACCTGGAAAAAGACAGCAAGCTTGGTAAAGTCCAGGGTCATGGAGAAGGGGAAGACCATCAACTACGTAGATTTATATAAACCGAACACATTACCATTTAGTTGATTCTGACTTATATCAGCCCTGGTAGTCAAGGTGGACCTGCCCATGCCCGTGTCCAACATGTAACCCTTCATGGGGGTCCAGATCTCCTCTTTGCCCTGAGTAGATCGATACAGGGGCTGTAAACAATGGGGCCAGCACAGCTATGGTTGTTAGAATGGCATTAAACCAAGCAACATTTCCTTCCGTTGTACATAGGATGCTTAAGAGTTGGAGCTTGCATGATGGCAGGTAACAACAATAATCATAGTGTCTCCCACAGCGGGTCACTGAAATTTTTATGAGGCAATGCATGTGAAGTTTGTTCACAAAGTAAAAAATGGAAAAAATATAACCTGTCACTATTAGCTTATGTGACCTTTTGTAGTAAAGAGAACATTGAATTTAAAAGTAAATGAACATATCCATGCAGAAAAGATGGCATCCTACTACCAATCCTTTCCATGTTGCTTAGAGACATGTATGATTTTTAAAAGCTTCAGTTCCTGTTCCTGTCCTGGATAGTTGAAACAAGCCAAGTTCAGTCAAGGAAAGTTTAGAACTTAATGCCTAGTTACAGATTTCAGACTAGGATTGTGATGGGAATCCAACAAACTAGCGTGGTTCATGGAAGTCCAGAGAGGTATTCTCAGGAAGGTAGAACCTGACATGAGGTGAATCTTACAGGGACTGACCTTCTGTCAATGTCTAACAGGTCAATGTCTTGCCAGGTAGACCACAAAAAATGTTTATTGAATGAGAAACAAAATAAATATTTAAATTGGAACTATGTACAGATATCCTGCCTAAATCTAGAAAAAATGGTCATTTTTATTTCCTTTAATAATAATATGCCAGACATGAAATAGTTACACATGTTATCTGATCTTATAATCACAACATTCCCAAGAGATAGATGTCCTTCCTGTCTTATTAATTTATCTATCTAGTCATTTTCCTATTATGTAATTATTCATTTGTTTGTTACTATTTATTAATCTTCTTGAGTGCATCAGTCCTAGAGAAATCAGAAGTAAACAGAACAGATACAGATTTTGCCTTTCTAGAGTATACATCAAATGAGGGAAAAATAGACAGTAATAAAAAAACAAATATATCACTAAAACATTTAGCATGCCACAGGGTAATCTTGCCATCAAGAAAACAGAGTAGAGACAAATAAAATAAATACCCCAGGCACAAAGAAATTAAGTATATACCCAGCAATGAACAGCTAGCAGGGGAAGAAACAATATTCTGTTTTGAATCTGACTCCATAAGGTGAACTAATGACCATCTACTAGTAACCATACTCGAAGTAGTTGCTGATGAAGATCAAGGATTGCAGCCCTTAGTGAGGATTACAATTTAATGTAAGGAAGACCAAAGGCCTCCCAACAGGACCAACAGGTAACATCATGATAGATGGATTAAAGGTTGAAGTTTCCAAGGGTTTTGTTTTGCTTGGATTCAAAATCAATGCTCATGGAAGCAAAGGTTGAGAGATCAAAGGACAAGTTGCGTTAGGTAAATCTGCTGCACAAAACGTCCTGTACTGAGTATTGAAAAACAAAGATGTTTCTTTGAGAGCTAGGTTGCACCTGATCCAAACCATGGTATTTTCAATGGTCTCATATGCATGTGAAAGTAGGACATTGGTTAAAGAAGACTGCAGAAGAACCGATGCATTTGAATTGTGTTGCTAGAAAAGAAAATTGGAAATACACTGGACTTGTAAAGGACAAACACATTTCACATTGGAAAAAGTACAGGGAGTGTGCTCCTTAGGGGCAAGGGTAGGAAGACTTTATCTTTCAAACTTTGGACATATTGTCCGGAGACCAGCCCCTGGAAGAAGACATCATGCTTGGTAAAGTAGAGGTGCAGCAAACGAAAGAAAGTCCTCAGGGAGATGGATTTCCCCCGTGGCTGCATTGAGGGGAATGCACCTGGGAAGGACTGTGAGGATGGCAGAGGACTGGACAGCATTTCAGGTCACTGTGGGTCAGAACTGACTTGATGACCCCTGACAACAACAGTAACCGTCCACTAATAACTACCCACAAGATCCCAAGGTTGCTTTAGAAGCATTTGTCTCTGTAGCTACCTCCAACTCTGTCTTAGAGAAAAGCCTGACTCAAAGGGGAAGCGGCTTCACATATTGCGATGGCACTAGATTAGAACGTTCTAGCCACGGACTGCTGGAGATTCATCCTCCCTTTGCCGTGCTTCTCTGGCCTCTTCACTTTTCCTTAGACATCCATCATCTCTAACTGGGAACAAGGCACGTTGCAATGTTAACTGTCCATCCCGACGTGTGATATGCAGTGACAGAAAGAGATCGCTTCCTCTGTAGTTTTCTTGGGAAGAAAATCTTTCTCAGGTTAGCTTGAACCCGTCCTCATTGCCCAAAGCGAGGTCACAGGCCTCTGCTCTAACCTCTGTCATAACAAGGCGACAAGTACTCTCAGTATTCTGATTCGTTCCGTAGTTCCAAGATAGTTAATAGCCATCCTTGAGTTACGCAAGGGGACTTGAGTTGAACAACAGCTGAGCTCTGCCAAGGAGCGGAGGTCAGCGAAGCCCCAGCATTGCCTGTGATGGGGACTAAGTCTGATTTACTGTCTACCGCTCAATAGTGGACACATACGAACCACACGACCCACTTTTGGTTTAAATTAGAGGGGAAAATGAAAAAGAAGAACGACAATTACACGGAAAGATAAGAGAAGCAAAATAGGTATGCGAGGCAGTGGCCCTTTTTGTCCTACTGTAAGAGGTCAGTAGTGCTGTGCACTCTGAAGTGGGAGTGCTGACACTTCGTTTCTCACCATTGCCCACTTGTTCAATAGCTGTGTGAGCTGGGCTTAATCACTTCACCTCTCTGTGGCTCAGTTTCATGAATGGCAACTTCAGTCTAATAATGCCCATTAGTCACATTCCATGACCACCCACCAAAAGACCCAATAAAATGCCCGTGTTCTGTGACAACAACAACAAAAGAAATGCATGAGCATTTCAGTTCACAGTGGGCTTCCTCTCTATCGAAATATATGGAGAAAATTAGAAAGAGTGTGTCCACATGCAAAGGTAATTGAGTTAGTCAAGCAGATGATTCAAGAACAGACACACAGAGGCACAGACACATGCGTTAGCAAATATACCTACAGTTTTTTCTCATTGCAAAAAAATACATTATTGTTCTTTGAGCAATTATTGTTTTCAGGAACTAGCTAAGTACTTTTTAAGTGTTGTGTCATTTAATTTCACAACTACTCAGGAGTTAGATACACTTAGAGAATACTTTACTGTCTGAATTATCTGGAAAGATTCTGCATATTTCCACTTCATTTTATGTACTAGCACTGGCTCTCCATCATTAAATAGATGCCATTTCAGTGAATGACTGTGGTCCTCAGTCTGTTTCTCCTAAATTTTAACACAGTGCTTCAGTCATTTTCCTTGCACCAATGAACCATTCCATAGTGCTTTGAGCTGATCCGATCAAAATTGTCCGGGTAAAATTTAGCACCAGACAGTTCCTAAATGCTGAGCTGGGCCCAGCTCATATTTGGCCGTTTGTATTTGCTCATCCAATCCCAGAACTAGCACTTGGTGCCCATCAATCACTTGTAACATGCTCTTCTCAGCCGATTTCTCAACAGAAATCTTGAGTGAACAATGTTATTGGCAATAGCTAGCTGGTATTTTACCATGGATTCTTCTTCAAAGCACTTTATTCTGATGATAAACATTTCTAATGGGAGAGGGAGAGAGAGAGAGAGAGAGAGAGAGATGCAAGGACAGAAACAGATTCAGAGAGAATGCGTGATTTGGCTTGTTTCTCACAAGAGCTACAGGGGAAGGATCAGCCAGTGCTGGTCCAAACGTACTAGGCATGGAGTTCGGAGTGGTGGCAGGGGAAAGCAGAATGATACAGTCACTGTGCCGGCACCATGGCGTGTGCCCTTGGGCAATTCAGTTTAAATCTTTCAGCACCAATTTTTCCTTCTGTAAAAATGGGGGGTTGAACTAAGCTAAGATTGGAAAGTACCTGGCAGGGTGCCTGTGGAAGACATCATGAATCAATCATAGCACTTTTTCCCACTGAGTGTGCAATGGGTCCCCATGTCCTTCTCAGCACACGCTGGAGGCAGCCTTGAATTAGCTGGCACATAATTTAGCCTATATCTGTCATCTCTGGATGAAATTATCTCTACCATCCATTTTGGATCTAATATTTGTGGAGGATATTGCTGCTGTGTAAAGAATCATGGACTTGGGATCAGAAGACCAAGTTTAAATTCTGCTTCTGACATTTATTACTCGTGTGACCTTAGACAAATCAATGCATATCCTTGGATTTGTTTTTAATCTGTAAAATGGGAATAAAATATCAATTCTTATGGCCAATAGGAAGGCCAAATGACATATATGAGAAAGCTTCCCAAAACACAGAACAATTTGGCATGTAATAGATGTTCAATAGCCCATTAAAATAAATTTTTTAAAGGTTACATCTGGAGAGACAAATGCATATCTGATGAAGTTGCTAAAAATATTGGCAGTCAAAAGGAAAGGGATGAGGGACAAGAAGTTCTTTCTCCTTATAGATTCCAGCCTCCCTTTTCAACCTCTGCTATTCAAGGACCTGGCCTTAGCAGCAAAAGCCTACACTGACCCTGTCTTTTCAAACCAATCCACACAGGATTGAATTCAAAATAAATTTCTGGATTATATGTCTAAGAAATATTGGATTTTGTAACCCCTCCCCCACTCCCAATTCCTCCAAAATGCAATGGAAGTGCAATGTTCCATCGCTCTCTCCACACAGTTGCATGCATTGACTTGGTTCATCCACAAGGAACCTTAGCGCTGCATTTTTGGATCTCAGGTTTGCTCATGGAAAGGAAGCTGTACCACGAACTTTTCGTTTACACCACAAACATCACCTAAGATATCCAGGGCCTCTGCCTCTGTTCCTGAAGTTTGTCATTGTTCCGCTGTTGTCCACATTGATGTGTGTGTGTGTGTGAAAATATTAGGCATAAGCACTTGTTTTCCTTGTCCATTGATCATTCTATGCTTTATAGACTGTAACTCCTTCAGAGATATTCACCAATACTATTGAGACAATATTCTTGAAATAGAAATGGGAAGGGTTTTTGTCCACATATCTCCCTATAACTAGGGACAGAAGCTTACGCTCAGTACATAAAGGACAATCTCTTTTGGATGACAGTGCCTGAGTGCTCCTTCTTTCTCCCTTTGTTCAATGCGAGATGCATTATTCACACATGTACTTTACTTTTTACTCTTAGATATGAATAAGTTTATGCCTTTTTCTGTGGGAAAAATACTTATGGGTAGGAGGGTATGCTCAGAGAGGTCTGGTTCATGAGCTAAGGGTAGAAATATAACGAGTTGCCAGGTATGTGAAAAGCACATTACTTAATGCTTTAAAGTATTTTCCAATCACACAATCTTTATATGGACATCTTTTACTTTAGCATAATCAATGAAATAGTAATTACTCTTTAAATCATGAATGCATTCTAAGTAGGGCAGATATTGCTTAATAAGTTTAAATTAACGAAGTTGAATATGGAGCCCTGTCCAGGAGTAAAGAACAGGAAGAGCTGAATTTTCTTGCAATTTAGCATAAATGTAATTTTGAAATTCCAGAAAAACTGTTATAACCAAGAATAAATGATACTAAGATTTAGGTGGTTTGCATATAAAGTTCCTATCAGCCCTGCCTCAAACTTTACTAAAATATTCCATAAATGAATGTTCATGTGTGTGTGCATCTTACAAAAAGCAAAGACTAATGTTTAGGTCACTATAGCTCAGAGTAGTCCCATGTTCAGTATACCATGTATGTGATACTGACCTGACATAAATGACAGAAGTCACTTATAAAAGAGAGTGCTCAAACTAAAGAGTAGAGTCATGCTCAGAGAGTTGAAGAAATCTTAGCAGAGTTTTAGATTTCCACAGAGCATAAAATTTGGGTTCCAAAGCTTTCAAGATCAAAGGTGTTCATATGTCTGACATACTCCCCTGCAGCGAAGTTAATGTCCCTTCCTCTACAGAGTCTTCTTCAAATAATGTATAAGAACATTACTTATTGAGGCTCTCATATAGCTTCATTTATGTAGAAATTATTATGATGGACTTGGACAACTATACCTGCATTTTTATTAGCCTGCTCTTCAATACAATGCCTATTTGGAAATACCTTTCCATAATGTATTTCCATGTATGAACAATGAACTAAGGCTGTTTATAATGCCACAGCAGGCCCTTGTGCTCGAATAACAGGCTCTGCACAGCTCTCGTCATTGGTCCGGACTAAGGAAAAAGAAATCTAATCAGAATCAGCAGAGAATGGCACAATAAAAACATAAATAAATCTCCAAAATTTGCAGGAAAAAAATAATAACCGAAAGCTGGTAAATTCAAAATATAAACCTAGAGACTTCACTGCCAGGAATGCAGGTCTCCACCACGGCTCCTCACAGCCAATGGCAGTGTCTTCCACTCCCTTCTCCCTATTTAACACCAACCTCCTCTCATCCCATGCTACTGGTCCTCGAAGCAAAAGCTAAAGTGTCCGTCGTCTTTCGTAGCCTGGAGCTGATGGCATTTACGGTGATGAAGTAGATGAAGTAGTCACAGTGAGTGTCTTAGATGACCCTGCCCTAGAGAGATCGTGTGTCTGTTCTGGCTCCATTAAGACCTTGATGATATTTCTCTTTGATGATTTTGCCTAATAAACTGTCATTAGCATCAGAATTTATACTTTAGACTGACTGTATTTAGTATAAGCTTTAGTCTACTCAGAAGGAATACAAAACCACATGCATATTAGTTCCATGTTCAAAATAACCCTTAATTTTCAGATAAGGTTCTTGAAACAAACTCATTAATAATTGAGACTGTAGTTTTGTCAGAAACATATCTTAAGTATTTATATTGAACCCACTCTGGTCTCCATATATCAGGGACTTTACACACTATCTTCTGTGTTCATGGGATATAATTTTACCATCTCTATTTTCAAGGATGTTTATAGAACACGCTTTGAACCACCCTATTCTAATTTTGCCACAGGAAGATGTTCAAATTGATTGTTCAGAATCAATTTAAGGGACCATTAGTCATCCAGAGGCTAATTGCTGTTATTATCTTATTATTCATCATAATACCAATAACCCAAGAATAATGCAAAATTGAAAAAGCAAATTCAATTTGCTATACAGTCATCAGAAAAAGGCCATAGTGATTTCTAAACACAACCCATGGGAAGGAGATTCAGGTTTCTTTTATCCACTCAGCTTGGCAAACATCTACGAGGCCCTCCCTCCTCCTTCTGAATGAGGCCAAGAACTTGTTACTGAGAAGTGAGCAGGGTGTGTGGGTGACTGAGTGGGTGGATACAGCAATAAAATGGATATGCTCTTTGACTTGATGGAGTATTGGGCCTACAAGAAATGACATGCCTATTTACTACTTTAAAAATGACAGAAACTAATAACTGCACAGTTAATTGACTAATTGTTCTAGATGTACAATGTAGAGAGTAGTTGTTTTGTTTTGTAGGAGTTTGGGAAGGCTTTAGAGAGAGTTGCTTTTAAGCTGGATCTTGAATGATGTCATTCAGCTTATTATTCCAACATGAAAAGAAGATATACTTGTAAAAGAAACTGCAGGGGCAAAGTTTCAGGAGTATGGGTGACTTCTAAGAGTCGTGACTTTCCTGTTAAAGAGCCTTGCTGCCATAGTACGTTAAGACCTACACTACTTACTAACTTCAAGGTCAGTGGATCAAACACACCAGCTGCTCCATTGGAGAAATATAAGGTTTCCTGTTCCCATCAAGGGTTATGGTCATGGAAAGCCTATAGATGTTATAGTCAGTCTTATAACGTCAGCATGAATTGGAACCAAATTGACAACAGTGGGCTTAATTTGATGTTTCGGGTTCATTTGCTTCGTTTTTGATCCTCCTGTTTGGAAAAATAAACAGTGGCTTAGAAGGAGGTGGGAAGGAGAAAGTTGGAGATAAAACTAAGAAGAAATATTAAATAATGGTGCTTGGGGCCAGAATAGGACACTCAACTATTTAGATGTTATTTGGGGAATGCAAGAAAACCACAGTGTGAAAATTGGCTTAGGGATGGGAAGTCTAGATTAAAAAAAATTACTAGATATGAATCCCTGTCAAAATTGCAAATGATATTTAGGCTGCTAAATCTCATGTTCAGCCTTTACAGAGTTTCACAAGTAGAATATTATTTAGCAGTGAAGCTTCGTGGATTAGGGTTATTCTCAAATTATATAAATTAATTTAAACACAAGATATCGAATAAATCTGACATCTTTTTGAAAAAGGGAAGCAGAAGGATATTTGTTAGATGCACAAAAATAATATATTTAAGGTTATACATAGTACAGCAAAATTTTAAAAGGTAAGAAAATGCCAGATGTTGCCCCTGAGAAAGAGGCGTGGAGAAACAGTCAGAATGGCACATACCCAGATATTTAAATGTGCTGGTGACACTGTCTAAATTTTAATTTAGGCTCTTGGTGGACAAGTGTTTGTTTTCCTATTATGCCTCTTAACTAGTGTACATATTTTTATATAAATTTTATGGACCAAATATATGTTCAATCAATAACATGAAAACTTGTTTTTTGGTAAATATTTATTTTAGAAAACTATGTCAATTTAGGCAGCAAGTAATTGAGCAATTGAGCCAAATCTCTTTTTTACCCCAACATCAATATCTTAGATCACTATTCCAAATTATTCAGAAAAATTTTTTTTCTTATTTTATTTGTATTTACTTGGCCAACAAATTTTGGAGACTGAAATTATCACGATGGTGACTGCTCTGTCTCTTGCCTTGTAAATGCAACCAACCCTTGCACATGCGCCGTGAGAACTGCACACAGAATTCAACAGTGGGTGAAGAAGGTTCCTCATGCTCCACGAATGTGCCCCCAGTGCCTGGGACTTGTTTGACCCAGGTCCTTGGTCCTGCCCCTTCACATCTGCTGCTGTAACATGTACAGTCATAATATTGAAAGGTTCACATGTACCATACACACTCAGTCACTAGTTAATTATGGTACAACCCATTAAACCTTTGTAACAACTTTAGGAAACAGGTGCTGGTACAATTTTGACATTGCCTTTGCGGGTTCTAGGGATAACAGAGATTAAATGTCCTGCCTAATATTAGCTGGTAAATTGTAGGATCTGGATTTGAACCCAGAGATTGTCTGAACTCAGTTCATTTTTATAACCATATTAGTAATGTTTCTGGTTAAAAAAGAAGCCAAAGAAAACTGGTGAGAGTCTAGTATCTATGATTTAATACTTGTATTATATAGCTTTGGATTCATTCGTTAGGAGTCAGAAAATCAGAGACACTATCATAATTAAACTCTTCCAGACTGATGATTGTTGTAATGAGATATTGAAATGTAACAGGCACTAATATAATAGGGGATTAACTACCACTGGAGAGAGAAGGGTACTTCATGAAAGACGTGATTCAAGATGGAGTACAGAAGAGTCAGTACTTGGAGAGGTTTATTGGGATCAGGACATTGAGAACTATAGACCAGGGGCGGAAAGACTTAAATTTCATCCTCAGTGGTAGAGAGGGAGCCCACAGACTAAACAAAAGAACCATCCAAAAGAGATCAAACCTGAAATTTTGATTATCCATGTGCAAGACATTTACATGCTCTGATGAGTGAATGAAGACCGTAGAAGGCCTGTGCTAAAGTAAACCAGCCTCTAACACTCTCATGGGTTCGGTCGGCCCAACTGTACGGTTATAATATGCAGATATTATAGTAAGGTCATAGAGAATAAGAGAGATAGGAGAGAGTGAAATAAAGGAGTCATGCTCACCTCTGGGACAGCCAAGATCTCAGCAGACAGGTCCTTGCAGAGAGAGGGAGGAGGAAGAGGGAAGAGAGAGCATCTCTCTTTATTTCTAACAAAGACCTATATATACGTAGGGGCGTGATTGCAGGTAACCACATACTTCGCAGGAAGGATACATTAGGCATATGTGTCGCAGGAAGGGAATGTACAATAGGTGTACATGTGACAGGAAGGGGATGAGCTAGGGGTGTACATGTAATAGGAAGGAAATGGATTGGGGTACACATGTGATAGGATCGGTGTACCTAGACTCAAAATGGCCACCTAATCTTGGTAATCCTTGAGTGGATTTGACCTTGCCTTTGGGCTCTCCTTGAAGGGAACAATCCACTACCCTTATTAGAGGGCAGTGGGTCCTACTTAGGGTGGAACAGACTATACAGCAGTGGTTCTCAACCTTTCTAATGCCGTGAACCTTTAATACAGTTCTTCATGTTGTGGTGACCCCCAACCACAAAACTATTTTCACTTCTACTTTATAACTGTAATTTTGCAACTGTTATGAATCATAGTGTAAATATCTGATACTTACAAAGTCACTGCTCTCTACACATGTGTGACTGATTCACATAAGTATATTATGGCACCAACCCAGTCACATACACCTGTATTTGTATACGGTGTATGATGTGATTGGTGTGATGATGTCATCATGCTAGGTATTTGTATGTGGGCATGTCTGCATGTGGATGGACCCATCTGGAGATGGATAGAGGCGCCGTGTCTCCATTCCTAAGACCATCAGAAATATGTGTTTTCCAATGGTCCTAGGCAACCCCTATGAAAGGGTCTTTTGAAGGGGTCGCAATCCACAGGTTGAGAACTGCTGCAATACAATCTGATTGCGCTAGATGGTTGATAACCTTTAGGGAGAATAACTTCTGACCTGCTTTAATTGACCTCCAGGTGGACAGTCGTTTACCATGTGTAGCAAGCAACATCTTTGGTTTGGCATATATTTGTGGATTTCTCTCAGTCCTGGCCTATTTTTGTATGATTCAAAAAGGTTTCAAGATGAATTTTATGGCTGTGTGCTCATGCGACAGGTAGCCACCCTTCTCTATAAGTCATAAATCATCCCTTTAATTGCTGATCATCTGTCCATCAAGGGCAGTAGGATGTTCTTTCCTGGCAGGTGTCTATTCTATCACTATGTAATTGGCTCCTGCGTGTTCTGATATATTGGTGGCCATGACCCTGATAGTAACTTACAGGATGGGGAGGTATTGTGGCAGGTGGGAAAAATGGCATCTTCAAAGATAAAAAGGATGAGCAGAGATGTTTATTTTCTGCACTTTCATCAAAAGTTAAGGTAGCATGAGAAGGGTCAGGGAAGCTTAGATTAATAGAAACAGAACAAACAATATAAAGTGAATGTGGACACATAAAAGATTTAACTAATGTCATGGAACAGATTGTGTAGAAATTATTAAATGGGAACCTTATTAATATAAACTCTCACCTAGAACACAATAAAAATTGAATATAAAATAACATATCTAATATTCTTGGGAGATATTGTTAGGTCAAACATATGCATTATAAAAATCTCTGAATCATGGACAAAGCACATGTAAGCAGTTTTATGACTCAGCCCTAAATATAAAAGTTTAACTTAAAATTCTTGACAAGGTAGTGTGAGGTAGAGAGAAAAAGCATTGGTCTTGCGGTCAACAGAAATGCATTTGAATCTCAACATCAAGTGTGAGTAATAAAGGACTTACCTCTCAGATAGTCTGCTTCTTGTAAAATGACACAATCAAGTTCATGATGCAAACTTCCTAAGGAGAGCTGATTGGATAACACAGATGAGGGTGCTAGATTTAAAGCAAGAAGGTATATAAGGAGGAATCAGTGGTATTGAGGAATTATAGTTGGAGCATGAGGACCAAAGGCTGAATGTTAGCAGATAGTTGAGACAAAGGCAAGCTTTTCAAAGTAACCAGTAGTGAGTTTAAAGCTCAAGGACGTATCAGAATAGGAATTCTAGGAAGCTGGTTGTCACTGAAATTGATGTGCAAGGACCTTTGGATCTTAGAAGAATTTGTGGTTCTTCCCTGTGCTTGCTCCAGGCCAGGGGTCTTCAAACTGTGGCCTGCAATGCATATGCAGCTCAACGAGGACATCTATCCAACTCGCCGGGTGTTTCTGCCTGTTTTGTTGGTTTTTTTTTTAATTCAAAATAAGATATGTGCAGTGTGCATACGAATTTGTTTATAATTTTTAAAAATTCTTTAATTTAGTTTTAATTTTGGTTGAGATTTTTTTCATAGTTTTTATTTTAAACTATAGTCTGGCCCTCCAACAGTCAGAGGGACAGTGAACTGGCCCCCTGTTTAAAAAGTTTGAGGACCCCTACTCCAGTCCTTTAATTTACTTTATTCTCTACTTATTTAATTTTCAATGCCCATCACTGTCAATTCAGATTCTATTTACTCAACTCCACAGCTCAATTTTTATGACTGGTCTTGTTTGCTTCCTGTTGTACTCTTATTTCATTGATTTGTTCACTTATTCAACCAATGTTCAACAAATATTTATCCTGTGACAAACACTGTCTGCCATGTTTATGATGTCACAGGCAGGCAAAACTCTCTGTGAGCTGAGATTTTTACCTTCTAGTTAAAGTTGACAGACAGTAAATGCATAATGAATAAAAAAGACATCACATCATGTGATAGTCTGTGTCAATGGGAAAAAATAAAGCAGGAATGGCAGGTGGGATGTGACATGGGTAGAGGTGGGTAGTTATACTTTTTAACAGGGTGAGTGGAAGTGTCTCATTGAGAAGATGAATTTTGATCAAAGATATGGAGGAGGTGAGCGTGAGTAAGGCAAATATATGGGAGAAGGAGAAGACCATTACACAGAGAGATGACCATGTGCAAAGTTCCTTGCACAGAAGTTGACCTGGTGAATTTCAAGAAACAGAAAAGATGTCAGCTTGGCTGAAATGAGATGATTCATGGAAGGCTATATAATGAGCTCACAGTTTCATGTCTTAAATGAGACCAGAGCCCAATTTCTTTGTCTCTTAATCTTTTTTCCCCACTTCAGCAAACTCTGATTTTTATCTTTAGAGGTGGACTGAGTTTTCCTTCTCAGTGTGCCTATTTCCCATATTGCAAAATATCCAACTTAAGTCTTCTGCTGTTGATACAAGCACACAGCAGATCCATAGCAGAGTGTCGGGGTTTCCATTGTGGCTCTGATGTGTTTCCAGAAGAATCTATACCACTTATTAATTGTGTGTTCTGCCACTTATTAATTGTGTGTTCTTACAAGGCACTTGGCTGTTTTGAGTTCTTAGTTTAGAATTGATGTTTTTTATTGCATTTCACAGGGTGTGTTTAAAATCAACAATAAAATATATATGACATATTTAATACCCTACTACAACATATACATGCAAGCTTTAATAAGTATTTATTAAGACTACTATTCACAATTATGATTACTATTATAGGAATATCTAGTTCCTAAATAGGTACATAGGTGGACATAGAGATAGATGAAGAAATATCCCACAGCGTCTTTTCATGAAAATCCACTTTTTCTTGGTGAACATTACTTGTTCTTTGATCTGCTTTGGCAGTCTAACTAAAAGGGTGGAGATCCAGCTATCACACTCTACCCCCCAGGGTTATCAAAATTGAATGGCTGAAGCAGAGAAAATAGTCAATAATGTTACGAACAGAATCCATCTAAAAGAAATGACTCCAGCTGCAAGATCATCAGCCCCGGAAATTATTTACGCTATTGTTGATCTAGAATCCAGTGCTACAATTTTAAAATTAATTTAGTCTAATTACCCCCACTTAGTAAGATAACTTGTCAGTTATCACCACTCCCATAATCTCTTGAATTTCTATCTCTCTTTAGCCTAAATTATCCTCTGCTAAGCCTGTTTTTTAATGTATTACAAAAAAAAATCCTTGGAGGTATAATTAACTTTTTCATTCACAATCCTAATTTCCTCTCCAGCTCTGTTGCAGCAGTATTTAAACTATTTATTATGCAAAGCTGTAGAATTTAAACTGTGAGTTATGCACAAATCTTGGGATTCCAGCTCTGTCCTCATCATGACATCATGGTGTCTTTCTGGTTTAAGGTAAGCAAATGTGGAATTAAATGTTGCAAGGCACCAATTGGCTTATATTTGAGAGTAGGTTTTAAAAGGTAGTACCTTCATCCCAGTTATTATTTTGAAAGTAAACAAGCGGCCATCTAACCTAGCAGCAACAAAACCCACACGGAAGCAACACACCAACATGTGTGATCGTGAAGGACAGAGGAGACCAGGTCTCAAATAACAAAGGCGAGGGGGGGGGGGAAATCACATCACCGTGAATGAGGGGGAGTGCGTGATGGGGACCCAATGCCCATCTGTAGACAGCTGGACATCCCTTGCAGAGGGGTAGTGGGGAGGAGATGAGTCACTCAGGGTTCAGTGTAGCAACAATGAAACTCCAAAACCTTCCTCTAGTTCTTTAACGCTTCCTCCCCTCCCAGTTATCATGATCCCAATTCTACCTCGCGGACCTGGTTAGACCAGAGGATGCCCAGCGGTGCAGTAGGGATCTGGAAACACAGGGAATCTATGATGGATGAACCCCTCAGGACCAGCGGTGAGAGTGACGACACCTGGAGGGAAGGGGGTATAGAAAGGGAGAAGCGATCTTGGGGATCTATGTGAAACCTCCTCTCTGGGAGATGGGCAATGGGAAGGTGGGTGAGGGGAGACGCCGGGCAGTGTAAGATAAGATAAAATACTTATTTATAAATTATTAAGGGTTCAGAGGGAGGGAGGGGGAGGGAAAAAAGGAAAATGAGCTGATTCCAGGAACCCAAGTGGAAGGCGAATTTTGAGAATGTCGAGAGCAACGAATGTATAAGGGTGCTTTACTCAATTGATGTATGTATGGATTGTGATAAGAGTCATATGAGCTCAAATAAAAAGATTCATTAATTTTTTAAAAAGAAAAATCATCTTTAAATGTGTAGTCATATTATATTTTATTGAAGGAACCTTGGTGGCACACCCACAGTAAATGCTCTACTACGAACCCAAAGTTTGCTGTTCAAAAAATCTACCGAACTGCTCCATGCAAGAATATTGCGTGATCTACTTTCCTCAGGATTGTTGTTGCTTTTAGATGCTATTGAGTCCATTCTGATTCATAGCAACCCCATGTACAATGGAAGAAATACCCCCTGGTCCTTCCGCATTCTCAAAATTGACATTAGGTTGGAGGCCCTTGCTGCAGCCACTATGTCAGTCTATCTCCTCAAGACCCTTCCTCTTTTCTTGCTGCCTCTCTACTTTTCTAAGCATGATGTCCTTCACAAGGGACTGCTCTCCCATAACATGTTCAAAGTATGTGAGATGATATTTACATGAGGATTGTTGTTGTTAGCTGCTGTGGAGTCAGTTCCCGCTCATATGGACCCTATGGACACTGTCCACTCCTGCCCCAAACACGAACCAAAAAGCATGGGGTGGTTCTGCTCTCTCATGTGCAGTCGCCATGAATTGGAATTGACTAGAAGGCAAACAAGAGCCACATTTCACCTATTTCTGTCTTGTTGCAAATAATAGAGGTTTGGATGTAGCTGATTGTGTGCAAGTTCAATAAGTACTAGTACTTTCTAGTCATTCATGTATTTATTTGCCCATTCTTTCACTCATCAAAGACTTATTGAGGAGCAACTCACTTTTGTATTGAATTAGGCATAGACACGTAATCATAAATGTAATGGATCCAGTTTTAATACCTCCCTGGTGGCCTAATTATGTCAGTACTTTTGTACCCAAAGCGGTACATTGTTTTGCATAAAATTTGTTATTCTATATTGTAGGCCTGAAATTCTTAAGAAATTACTCATTTTAATCTCTCTAGCAGACATTCCAGGTATGATAAACTTCTTCTGACAGTTAACCTTTACCCCAAGCCACACTCGGGATTACCACCAGGGAGGTCAGCTCTGACTTTGCAATTCTGAAGAAGATACAAACACTTCTGCCATTATAACATAGCTTGATCAGTGTGATGATGAAGGAAAACAAGGCAACGTGAGAAGACAAAGGAATAACTTCCGAACAGTTTATGGGACCTGAGAAAGCAGAGCCAAGGTGATGCTGAGAATGAGCTTGAGGCACCAGTTTGGCAAGGGCAGGGGGCAGCATGTTTGCCTGTGCTTGTGCAGAAGAGGCAGACTGGATTGAAATGGGCCAGAGAGCTAGGAGGCTCGATAGAGCACAGTGTACTGAGGAAGCTGAATGGAAAAATAATTAATATGACATGAATTTAGATTAAGGGAGAGACAAGAAAAGGGACCATAAAAGTAAGCAATTGATAGCCACATATTTATATCCCATTTGTGGAGCATTGATTTAGTCCAATCTCTCTTGATAGTGGTGGCATGAGAAAAGAGGAATAGAACTAATTCTAGAAGCTAGAATTAGCACTATTATGATTTATTGTGACATTCAAAAAATTAAGCAGGGTCCTCATATGAGGGCGGGGGAGTTCTCTGTGCTCTGTGCAAGTTAACCTTCTTTGATCTTTAGTTTCCTTATCTGCTAAAAGACAGCATGGTTAATGGGCTCTGGATGGCAGCATCCAAACTTATAGAACAGCATTCAAAGCAGGGATCATCAGGTTCCCCAAACGCATGCTGATAGCCATCGTCTCCCAGGTCTTGCCTCTAACATGGTAGAAGGCAAAGCCTACAATTAACAGTGGATTATCCTCGGTATGCTGGAACATGCTTTGAATAACCTTTGAATGGTTTGCAACTGTAAATTATCTAAACCCTATAGCAAACTATGAGAAATGAACTATTATTCACCACCACCCCCCATTTGACAGATGAGGAATAGACATTTTAACTTTTAAGTAATTTCCTTAAGATTGAAGATCTAATTATTGGCTCTGGAACATTGCTTAAGCACCATTCTGGAACTCTCACTCCATCAGAAATGAATGTATGAGAGACAGTATCATGATCAATGAAGTATGATTTCATTTTTTGGTAACTTCACAGTGCAAGAGCCTAGTGTGTGTCATAGAGAAAACCCTTATGGATATTTGTTCAAAGAAAGGGTGTATGAATCCAGAAATAAAGGGTGGAACTGGAAAGTCCCAGTGGAACAGAAATCTGGCTCAGCTGGAAAGCCGTGTGATCTGTGCCTTCATTTTTGCTCCTTGATGATCTATCACACATGGAAAGTTACATCTGTCCCTAGAAACTTTTTGGCACCATTGAAAAACAAGGCTGCTCTAACGGACCACTCCTGTAACTATCAGTGTGAATATTGTACTCTGAAATCTCAGACCCAGCTGTCTATCGATGCACTCTCTCTTTTAAAAGTGATGTTATTGAGATATAACGTGATATTGAGGAAAACATTGCTTGGAAACTTGCCTAATAACATTGAAGCCAATTAAAACTAAAGTATTTTTTTCCTTTAAAATATCATTTTTATAACACCAGCTGTGGAGTTTATTTGTTTGCTCGTTTGCCCAGTTGGAGTTATTATTGCCTTTCTTTACATCTCTATTGCACTCGCCCAGGTTCTTCCTTATCGCATATTTTACAGTTAGGCTAATATTAAGATCACTGTGTACAACTATGTACACCACACAGTAGCCCTTACTAAAAGAGAAATAAATAGTTCCCATGGAATTAGAGTCCTCCAAAGGCAGGATCTGCACTTCAAATATCTTTCTTTTGCACTATGCCAAGCATTGTGTGGGTCGGGCCTGGCCTCAGGACACAGAGAATATTCATTTGGTGTGAATGAACTGACTTCTAAACCTGGACTTGTTTTCACACATTTTAGGAATCATCTCAATTGCATTTTTTAATTTTTACATCTTCACAGTAGCAGGAATTAACTTGTATTTTACAAAAGATTTGCAAATGAATGTACTCTTTCTTAGTAGTCAAAACGTCTATATGAGGAAAAAGAAAGAATTTAACTTCAAAATGTTTTCCAAAGGCAATGACCATTTTAAGATAAATCTGCAGGAGCAGCTGCAAAATCCACAAGAAACATGTAGACAAACCCCTTAGGTTTATTCCAAGCTTAATAAATTATTAATATAATATATTCATAGGGGTATAATGCCTTTTGGGTGGCATGAAAACCGAGCAATAAATATTCTATGACTGTTGATAATGAAATAATACGTTTTTAAATTTTACTTTTACATTACTGTTGTTGTTTGGTACCACTCATAGAGACACGATGGCCAACAGAGTCAAACAAGGCCTGCTTCTGCACATCCTGACCATTGTTCTTATGTTGGAGCCCATTGCTACAGTCACTACGTTAGTCTGTCTCGTCAAGGGCCTTCCTCCTTGTCAAGTGCTCCTCCCCTTTACCAAGCGTGATGTCATCCATGGACAGCTCTCTCCTTATGTGCCAAGTACCTAAGGCAAGTCTCAAAATAGTTGCCTCTCAGCACCCTTCGGACTGGATTTCTTGCAAGGCAGATCTCTGTGTTCTTTTGGGAGCCCATGGTACTTTCAATATTCCTTGCCAGCCCATTAGTACAAAGGCATCATTTCTTCTTCGATATACCTGATTAAATGTTCAACTTTCACATGCTTATGAGGTGATTGAAAATGCCATTGTTTGGGACCAAGTAGACCTCCGTCTTCAAAGCAATCTCCTTGCTGTCCAACACTCTAAATAGGTCTCCTACCACAGATTTACTCAATGCAATGCACATTTCGAGCTCTCATCCACTGCTCTCATGAGCGCTGATTGGGGATCCAAACAAGATGAAAACTATTATACCTTCACACTCTTCTCTGTTCATCATGCTGCTCCCTATTGGTTCAGTTTTTAATGGTTGATGCTTTCTTTTCTTCTTTACCTTGAGTTGTAAACCCTACTGAGGGCTACAATCCTTGGTCTCCATCAGCAAGTGCTTCAAGTCCTTGTGATTTTCAGCAAGCAAACTTGTGTCATCTGCATGTCACAGAATGTCAGTAAACCTTAGCCCCAATTCGGATACTGATTTATTCAGATAAATCAGCTTCTCAGACTAATTTATCAGCATACAGATTGAAAAGCACCTGGGACATGATCTCTGACACACACCTTTCCTGATTTTAATCCAAGAAGTATGTCAATATTCCCACAACTGCCTCTTGATCCATGTGCTGGTTCCACAGGAGTACAATTTCCAATGGCTATTCCAGGTCTTCTCAAGGTTGCCCATAGTTTGTCTTGTTCAGAGGCGTGACAGGTGGCTACAAAGTGCTGACTTTTCGATCAGCATCCCACACTAACCACAATACAACAGGGCTCCTGGAGGGTCTGTGTATCATGTATGTGACAAGTTACATTGAAGAATTAATAACAGATAAAGCAGGGAGTGTGCCATCCAATTATTTATCTTATCTAAGGAGAATGGGTTTCTGGCTTATAACTCCAGTGGATTGCATCCATATGATTTTAGAAAGAAAAAGAGTTTGTGTACAAAATGACAATAAGGATGTAGACATGATGAATTACTGCAGATGGCTCCCAAGGAAAATTTAAGTGGGAACGTTAAGAGCGCTGAGGTGTAGAGAAGTGAGAACTTTTTTCCATGAGTTGATAAAGTTTGGGGTTTATCCTAACTCCCACAAATAGGGGTTTGGAGACTCAGAGAAGGCAATATTTCAAAAATCACAAGGAAGATTCAGAATTTTGTGCATTTCTAGGAGATCTTGCTTTAGTATATAATTTACCAAATAAGCATGGATGATTTAGCCTTATTCATTCAACTGGCGGAACTAATAATAATTTGGGAATTCTTTGCTTTTTTCTCAGAAATTTCAGATGTATTTAAAATTGAACCTTAATTTTCAATATGAGCATTCATCTTAATATTGAGTGCCATTTTCCTAATATCTATGAGCATCATAAAAATAAACATTCGTTTCAAATATTTGTAATTTTTTAAAATCCCAAAGCGAATAAGATAAAAACAACACAAAAGAGTTTCGGCTAGTCAAGATCCTTTAAGAGTAATTTCCAGTTAATAACTAATTTCCCCCTGAAAAGCCAAGGGTCAAACTGTTTAGCATTAGAATTATAAGCTTTGTAAAATCTATTTAAAAAGCATTCTACTTCTAGCCTGTCTTCTTAAACTGAATATCATAGTAATACTTTTTTCTAATTGGATCATAAAACAAAAATATCTACCAGCATTATTATTCAAAAATGGATCACATATTATAGAAAGGGTTCTAAAATAGAGCAATTTAATACTATGCTAAATGTTTGCAGTGATGAAATTTAAAATTATTATTTGTTTAATATCAGGGTTATTTACATTAAGAAACCAAAGTTTCCAGAATAGATATTGATAGAAACTAAAGAGGAATTTGTTAAGGTGACTGGATATAAAATAAAGGTACACAATGAATGCATATTTTATCTTCTAATACTTGGGAAAAATAGAAAACTAGTCAAGATAAATTTTAAAAACTTAAAAGGATGATAAATGATTTTTAACATAAAGTGAGCAGAAGTCATAGTAACAAACAACTGCAAGAAGCAGCTGCCACCATTTGTAATCTGTTTGAGAATCACAAAATAAAAATTTCAAATGGACAGTCTTGTCCTTGGATGAGAAAATTATTCTAAATGATAAATTTTCTGATTATTAACAGAACATTAGGTCCATTAAAATTTAATTCTATCAATTTCTCTGACCATCAAACTTTTTTCCTACCTTCTTTACTTTATTTAATCTTCCTTCCCTACCTTTCTCCTTCCAACCCTCTCATCTATATCTATCTCTATCTATCTATCTATCTATCTATCTATCTATCTATCTATCTATCTATCTATCTATATTTACCTATCTATATCTGGGGAAGAATGTTATTTTGTAAAATAAATTTAGAGTTCATTAAATATTCTAAATAATATCCAAAAAAGGTGCCAAATGGACAATAGTGAAGACAAGGTTGCCCTACTAATATTAGAACATGCTATAAAAACTCTGTTTGACTCAATGTTGTATGGGAAGAAAAATAAATGATAAATCAGTCTCTATGGCAACTGGTAGGACCAATCACATCTAGCACTATGGGCTTGTCTGATTTCATCTTCTCCCATTTTTCTGCTTCAGAAACATTAGTCTTACTGTTTTCAAATACATTCCTGGTTAAGGGGCTTAACATTTTCTATTTCCTTTGTTTCCAATGCTTTTTCATTAGAAAAACACACATATCGTCTATCTGTCTAGCATGGATGGAGGGTCTGTTCAAATTTCCCTTTGTCTCAAAGTCAAAACTCAAGCTCACTACCATCAAGTCAATTCTTATCCACAGTGCCCCTGTAAGACAGGGTAGAACTGCCCTGTGGGTTTCTGAGACGGTATAACTCTTTACAGGAGTAAAATGCCTCTTCGTTCTTTCAAGAATGATTGGTGCTTTCTACCTATTAACCTATGGGTAGCAAGCAAATGCTAACCCACGTTACCCGCCCCCCGGGTCCTCTTCTTTATCTAGGCCTGCTTCATTTGCTCACTATTAAACCTTTGCAGTCCTTAGCTAGCTAGTTGGTTTCTGCTTTTTATCTTCTTTGCTATAAACTCCATGAAATGGCAACTTTTATGTTTTGTGCCTTGTTATAGCCCCAGGGTCCCGACACGTTTATGACAGAAGGTGTTCAAATACATTCAAATACAGATGGGCTGAAGGATTTATATGAGGATTTAAAGTGTAACAAAGGATACATTTTGCTGTTGGGAATGGGATGGCTAAACTATATAGAATTGGCACAACTGGCTACCCATCTGGAAGAAAATTAACTTGGAAAGCCAGTGTAATATTGCAGAAACAACAAAATTCCACATGGCTAGAAGCTTCCATGAAAACAAAAATAGATAAATAGATAGATTAATAAATAAATAAATGAAATTTGCAAGGCATTTAAGCAGCAAAGTTAACCTCCACAATGAAGAAAGAAAAGAGGAAAACCTTGAAAAGAAACATGTATGTCAGTATACAAATTATAAATATATATAATTATATGCATATATTATATGTATCTCTATTAAAGTTATAAATATAATTATAACTACATATATGCCATAAATAACATCCTAGGTAGTCAAACAAAACAATAGGCTAAGAGAAATATAAAATATCTACCACATGGTAGTGAGAATTAAAAGCAATTACATTATTTAAAGGTAATTCCAATTTTAAATCAAAAGTCAAGGCAATCACAAATATATTGTCTCCCTTGTTGATGGAAATCTGAGAATAAATTCCTGGTTCTTAATGTAAAAACATTAAATACTCCTGCATTCATTAGTTTGGCAAAAATTTAATGAGCATTCACATATTTTACTGGTGAAGATACAGGGGGAAATAGTCCTATACACTGTAGAAATTAGAATTGCTACAGGACCAATTTTATCATATGGAATAAAATGAAATAACAGTCATTTCAAAAATCACAGGAATGTGGGGCAATACATACATTGATTCTGCTTGGGAAGTAGGTGGGGCTCTGCCGGATTTGTTTCTGTTTTACCCTGTCCCCCGCATGAGTCCTCAAAAAAAGATTTGTCTCATGATGTGGGGCTGCTCTCAAGAGAATGTTTTGAGAATCAACCCCTTAAAGCAGCATTCCTTTAATCACAGGAGTCCAAAGACAGTGTGTTGGAAAAAAAATACCCTTAAGACTTAAGTACCACATAGGGAAGAAGAACATACATAGCGATAGTGATGGAGTGGTAGAGATATTCCTAATGACGTTCATTGTTGGCCTGCATCCCCCCAACCCCCAGCCACATTATGAGAGAAGTATGAGGTAGTCCACTTTTGTAAAGACATGCAGCCTTGGAAACGTGGAGAACACTTGTCCTCTAATCTCCAGTCAATCTAGATTGGAATTCCTTCATTGGCAGTAGGTGGTTGTGTATACTATGTACGCATCTATATCATAGTTTAGCAGTTTCTTGCATTATTCTTATATTTTTAGGTTCCCCTTCAACAGTGTTTAAAGGAGTTCATCTGTGCTATTGGTTGTAATTTTTCCATGTCAGCATTCTTGTTTTATTTCTATTGATATACTTTCCCTTCTCTCTTAGATTTTGGGTGACTATGATCAATTTTGTCTTACATAGTTAGATGTTTAAGGAAGCACTCTACTTACAAATGATATTGTTTATTTATAAACCAAATTATTGTTTGGCTGAAAGGTAATCTACAGACATGATTTCAATTTCAAATTGAAAGAGCACCTTATCAGGGATTACTCTAATCCAGTAGGTTTGTTCTGTTTCATAAGCAGAATTTTTCTCCAAATTCTATTTGAGACATTCTGTGCCTCTGGTCACAATAGTTGTTATAGTTGGGTTTGATCTAGTACTTATGGTATTAGTTTAGAAAATGTGTTTCATGAGGGCTATTAGTCCCCTAGCATAGTTTCTTCCTTGAGCCTTTGAATTCTTTTATGCTCTTTTCACTCCGTAGAGATTAGTAGTTGAATCTCAGTTGCCTGTGTATGTTTAAGACCCCTAACACTACTCACAGAATTAGGACACAGAACATTATCTTCATGAACTATATTAGGCCAACTAACTGAATTGTCCCAATTCTTGTTTTTGTTAGGTGCCTTTGCATTTAATCTGACTCAAAGTGGCCCATGAACGACAAAACAAACCCTGCTCGGTCTTACACCACTCTCAGTCATTGTCATGCTCTAACTCACTGTTACAGACACTGTGTCATTCCATCTCCTTGATGGTCTTCCTCTTCACTGAATTTCGGCTTTGCCAAACACAATGTCCTTTACTAGGCATTCAACTCTTCTGATAACATATCCAAAATATTTGAGGTAACATCTTGCCATGTTCATTTCTAAGGAGCATTCTTGTGTTAGTCTAGGGAAACAAATCCACAGAAACCCAGATGTATAAAAGAGAGTTTTATATAAAGGGTAAGTGTACATGAAAAAAGCATCCCAACCCAGTGCTGTCCAAGCCGATAAGTCCAATATTAGTCCATATGTCCGACACCAATCTACAAAGTCTTCCTCCATCTCACAAAACACATGCAATGATGCCAACTGCAATTAACCCTACATGTGTTTACTGGCCAGGTTGGCACCATAAAACTTAACTACGTCAATTCTGGTTGTACTTCTTCTGAGGCAGATGAGTTGGTTCTTCAGGCAGTCCACTGTGGTTTTAATTTTCTTCACCAACACCATAATTCAAATGTATTAATTATTTTGTAGTCTTTCTTATTCATTGTCTGATTTTCATGTCATATAAGACAATTGAAAATGCTCTGCTTTGGGTCACGTGTATCTGAGTTCTCAGATTGACATCCACAAAGTTCAACAGTTTAAAGAAGTCACATGCAGCAGATTTATATAATGCAATATGCCATTTGATTTCTTAATCACTGCTTCCATGAGCATTGATTGTGGACCTGAGAATAATAAAATCTTTGGAAACTTCAATCTTTTCACTGTTTATCATGATGGCATCGTTGGGTTGAGATGTGGGATTTATGGTTTTCGTTACATTGGGCTGTAATTTACATGAATGACCAAAATCTTTGGTTTTCATCAGCAAGGACTACAAATTCTCCTTGCTTTCAGAGAGTAAGATTGTGTTACATGCATACTGCAGGCTGTTAATCTCCCTTCCTCTACTCCTGCTACCACATTTTTCTTCTGTAACATAAAGGAATTTTTTTTCAACATCCAACCCTTTCAAGAGGTAGTATATGATCAAGAACCAATAGTACCAAAGGAAGAATCTAAACGGCACTGAGGACACATACACAAAAAAACAACAAGGTTCCGGGAATTGATGGAGTACCAACTAAAATAAAACGACAAGCTGATAAAGCACTGGAAGTACTTACTAGTGCATGCCAAGGATTATGGGAGACAACACATCTGTCCAAACCACAGGGAGAGATCCAAGTCTGTCCCCATTCCAAAGAAAGGAGAGTCAATAGAATATGAAAATTATTGAACACTCATTCCATTACACACAAGTAAAATTTTGCTGAAGATAATTCCCAAATCCTATAGTCTAGTATATCAATCCTGAGGAGTTTTTGGATAATTCAAGATGCGTCTGTAACTATTCCCCTATGGAGTCTGTTATATATACCACACAGAAACATGCATATATGTATATACACACTTGCACAAGCACAGTCCTTATAAGAGGAAAACAGAAGGATGAGTCCATGATAAAAACAAAACAAACTAAATGCACTGTCATGGAGTTGATTCCAACTCAAAATGGCCCTACAGGGCAGGGTAGAACTGCCCCTGTAAGTTTCCTGAGACTGGAACTCCTTAAGAGATTGGAAAGCCCCCCCCCCCCTTCTCCTATTCTGTAATTTCAAATGGCTGCCCTCATGGTGTGCAGCCCAACGCATGCGGACTACAGCACCAAGGCTGCACAAATGGAAGCACGAGGTTGGAGTGAGACAAGGAATGCAGGCAGTCTCTTAAGAAGAAAAACAACAATGTGCCTACTGTCTATTTTATTCCAATTCAGCTGCACTGTATGACAGAGTAGAATTGCTCCATAGATTTTCTGAGAAGGTGAATATTTATGAAAATATCTGTGACTTGGAGGATCTTGTGAGTTCAAACCACTAATCTTTCAGGTCGCAGCACAATACTTGCCCACTGCACCACCAGGTCTCCCAGGCATCCCTGGAAATCTAGAAGAGGAAAAGGGGAAGCAAGCAGATGCTCCAGAAAGTATCTAGAAGGAGCCAGCCCTGCCAAATCATTCTGCCCATTTTTTTTTAGTCTCAAGAACTGTGAGGGAATTGTTTTGTTTTGTTTTGGACCATTGAACAGAAGCAATATGCTACAGAAGCAATAAAAAACTAAAAGCATCTAAATATCCATCTATCTTGATCTCTATAAATAGATGATACAAGGAGGTTTCTTGTAAGTTTTTTCTACTTTCAGAAACTAGAAACAAGGTGGAAACTTTACATCACACAATCCAGAGGATAAACGAACCCAAAGCCATTATCATCAAGTCAACTCCATAGTGACAATATAGTGGGTGTCCATGACTGTCACTCTTTACAGAAGGAGCATAAAGCCTTAGTTGTCTCTCACAGAGCAGCTGATGTGTGTGAACCACTTCCTCTGGGTTTTTAGCCTAACATCTAGTCCACAGAACCATAAAAGTTGCTTAATTCATAGTATAGAATATATCGATTGAAGCATTAGATTTAAAAACTTTTGGGATCAAAATTATTGAGTGAGCATATCAATATGTGTATACAGTAACTCAAGTTTAATAGCCAATCAAAGTTTGTGCATAGTAATACACAGGGATTTCAAAAAGAATATGAAAATAGGATTAAAATATAAAAATAAAACCTTTTTATTTTTGAAAGTCACCATAAACCCTATCAAGTTCCTGACACTTCTATGCAATGTAATAGAATAAAAAGTGGAGTGGGTTTAAAATGAATTCAGTTTTGTATTGTGCTTTTTCTACATTTAAACAAGGTATGTATGTTATATTAATACATGTTATGTATAAACCTTATTTTCAATAATGAATTTATTCAATCTCACAATTGATTAGAAGTGTGAAATTAGCCAATTTTACAATACATACTGGATGCCCATTGACCTTTTTGCAGAGAGCCAGTGATGCCCACTTAGCATGATCTCTATAGCTAGTTCGGACCAGTAGCTACAGCCAATACTTTTTCTATTGTACAGATAAAATGTACTTCCAAATTACCAATGCTTTGAATAAGTCTGTGATAAACACCTTAATACATAAAACGTTGTGGGGTTTTTTCTTCTTCTGAATTTAGCATTATTGCCTCCAGATATACTCCCAGAAGGAAAATAAGAATTTTAAGACCTTTGATACATATTGCCAACCTGAATGAGATGAACAAGTTTACAAGTCCATTCTGAAAGGTTGCCAACCTCCAGAATACACAATCCATCATTGTGACCTTGATGCAAAATATATCCAATAAAAAAGACTGTCAAGAGCAAATAGCTGCTTTGGCTCTAATCTATGCTTGCTCTATAGCTGAGACTCGAGAGAAGCTATCTTGACAACAAAAGGGGGGAAATTTAATATTTATTTATGGGGGCTTCTATGTGTCAAATCCTGCTTTACATTTGCTCTTTCATTTATCACATGCGATGTGTCTCAACAAATCAATACTTGTCTGATAAACTTTCGTATGTAGAAAGGCTCTAGTTTATATAGTGATTTCATTTGCATGATTTCATTTGTGTCTAACAAATCTTGTCAATCTAACACTGTGTTTTCATTTGTCTGTTTCCCCCCAGAGTTCTCGTTGAATATATTTGTGGATGACTTTTCAGAATAAAAAATATAATAACAATGTTAAAATATGATTTACATTTGAAAAAGAAAAGAAGGAACGAAAGTCACAGAAACATTTCAAGGGAACTTTATGAAAGCATTTGAAGCTTTCAAAGATGATTTCTCCTCCTCCTCAACGATTTCCAACAAAAGCTCAATTTGGTACTTTCCCTTCATGCTTGTGTCCCTTTAATTTTACGGGACCTAATCTTGCCATCTTTTCTGATATACCAATGAAAGGAAAACACAGACAATGGAACTGTACTGATCTGAAATGCTTCCTCCTCTTAGTCTCCTCCCACCTCCTCCTCACAACTAGAGAGCTATCCCTGAAATGACATTCTTCCTCATGATGGAATTCCATTATTACAGCTAACACTGGGAGTTATTCTAGGTGGGAGAAATGCATAAAATAAAGCATTTCTTAGACTTTAAAAGAGCCATTTGTATCATGTAGGTTTAAAAAAGAAAGAAAATTACATCTTAAGGATAAATAACAGTTAACTCTCTTGTCCAGGGTAGCAGCAGCCAAATGTAAATAAAAAGCCATTCTATGAAATCGTGGAAACATTTCTCCAGGAGGCAGAGATAATGTCAGTGGGTTGTTCAGCCCGTGATGGTTGTTGAACAAAAGAGAAGGGAGAAAACTATAAGCTACCAAGTGGGAGAATAGCTTCAGAACAGTCAGAGGTATCTTCAGAACCATCTATTTAACAAGAATCTAATATCCAATATGTATATAAAACTTCAACAACTTAACAACAAAGAGACAAATAACCCAGTCATAAAATAGGATAAGTCCTTGAAGAGACAGTGATCATAAAGCACCTTCAACCAGCATACACATGGCCACCAAACTCATGAAAAGACAGTGCTATGCACCATCCTAGAGAAGCAACCGAAACCACGGTAAGATATCATTTCATCCCCCCCTGGAAGGTGAAGATTAAAACAAAAGCCGGAAAGTGAAAATGTTGACAAGGATGTGGGGGAGCTGGAACTCTTTTCCATTGCTGGTAAGAATACAAAATGGTGCAGCTGTTGTGGAAAATTGGATGTCCCTGGAAAACTAAAATTGAAACTACCAATGTCACTCCTAGGTACAAGGGGGCTTTGAAAAGTTCATTGGAAATTACATTATCTTCTAATTTCATCTTTTTCATACTTTTGAAGCTTCTTGTTGTACACACGAAAGACCTGAAATTCAGACTCACACAGAGGACTTTATACCAATGTTCATCGCAGCACTATTCACAAGTGCCCAAAGGTAGAAACACTGAATATCCATCACAGATAGATTTCTGAAGCTGTAGATCTTTACAGGAGCAGACAACCTCATCATTCTCTGATGGAGTGGTTGAACGGTTTGAACTACCAACCTTGGGATTAGCAGGCAGTTCAAGGCATAGGTGGGAAGGTAGGAAGAGTTTAATGCCAATGGAAGGTAGCTGCACCATTGACTATTATAATTGCTGTAAAAAGGGGTAACCGATAAAATGTTCAAATGACAGTGATGTGAAAGACATTCAAAACTATAAAAACAAAAGGTTAACTGCTGACGCTACTTGTGCGCAACCAAACACCTCCTGAGGTTTGATTTCTTGGTTTTGAAATGTTAGGCCATAGTTTCAGGGGACATCCTAGTAAATTGACTTAATAAAGTTTACTACTTCTGTTCCACTTCTTAATTCGTTGCCCAAGTGGCCTTCCCAGGGTATCCCAGGCAGAAAAATTAGTCCCTTTTAACCTGGAGCAAAACAAGGGAAGTGGGGGCATTGGGACTGCAAAGAGAATATAGAGGCCGTGAACAACTGCGTGCTTCACCTGAGGAGAGGGGACTGACGGTGCCCCGTGAACCTTCTGACCAAAGATTCTGAAGAAAAATCCTGCTCAAAATGGAAAGCTGCAGCCTAGAACTTTACTTTCTCACGAATTCTACATTTATTGTGCCACGACATGTGAATGAACCGCTGAAACTGTGGCTTTAAGATAATCTTTAAACCATAAACCAAAAATATTCCCTGAGATCATGTTAAAGTTCAGTTTAACTAGTCAAAAATACTTACTTTAAGCATTATTCTCTTTGAAGAACTGTATATATGAATTAAACTGACAACAGCCATTGGAAAAATGAGACCGGAACCTTCGGGGTGGGGCTGTGGTGATCGGGAGGTAAGACTCAGAGAAGGAGAGTGAGAATATGGCTGGAGAACGGAGGAATACAAGGAGTGTCACGAAATTGCACATGTAGAAACGAGTGGATTGGTGTATGTTTTCCTGTGTCTCGTCTCAATAAAAATAAAATACCTAAAACTTGAAAAACAATGAGAATGGAGAGTCGGCTAATCAAAAGAAGCTTAAGCTATGAAGACAGAAGGTACACAATAATAGTAATAACTTCATACTTTATATTAAAATATAGCTCTTTCTGGATTTAATTAGCAAAATGTCATTGAAGTTTAATAGCCATCATGTGCAGCAGGCAGGAGAGTTATTACTATACCATCTTGCAGATGGCCAAGGGCAGCTCTGAGCGATTAATGTTTGTCCAAACGACGCGGTTAGTACATTGTAGAGCCTTAGCTTGGTTCAGTTTCACAACTCCTTCTAGTTCATCATCTCTTCTTCCCAACAGAACCACAGAAGCATCATTTCTGCAGTAGGAGAACATTCAGACAGGCCCCAATTTTATCTGAACCAATCACAGTGATCTTAATTTTTGAATCAGGGAGTATGTATCAGAACATACAGAATGAAGAACTAGAAACAAATGCTCCTAATTTTGAAAAACCAAACAAAAACATAAGTTGGGTATGAGAAATGCACGCTGGTGGTTTTGAATTCCAGTCTAAACATGATAAGACAGCAGGTCAAAGGAAAGGTGAACAGATCCTTATCCATCGTGCTGTCTTCACCAGCTCTGGTTATGTTTTCAGTGGTCAAAGGGAAAGCAGTGATATCTGAGGGTTTAGTTCGTTAGGTAAATCTCGTGTGTGTGTGTGTGTGTGTGTGTGTGTGTGTGTGTGTGTGTGTGTGTCTTCTGCAACTTCCTTCAATTATTTATATGAATAAATACAGGAGGCTAGGTTGTTTGTTCTATTTCAGAGTAACGCTTCAGCACTCAACTTCTCCAAATTAATTGCTGCCTTCCTTAGAGAAAGTTTAGTCATGGCAGTTCTCCGCTAACCTCATATTCTCCTCAAGTTTACTAGACCAGAGGAAGTTACTGGAGGATAAGTGTCTGGTCGCAAGCAGGACGTATTCAAATGTCTCTCCTTCTATCCTTGTAGCAAGGAAGGATCATTTGAAGAGTTAGTAATAGGTTCCATGATGCTACTCAAATGAATGTCTATGAGTTTAGAGTGAAATCTCTCACTTGTTGGTCTTGAGAAAAAGGGGCTGAGGATGTGTGTGTTGCAGTGGATTATGTAATGCGGCTCTTCTGGCCACAGCCCTCCCCTTGAGAATGTATTCTCAGTCTTAACCTCGATGCCTATGGGCACAGTCCATCTGAGAGTGCACTAGAGACTCGCCGTTAATGAGGCAGGATTCGAATGAGATGTGTCTTGAGCTGTCACCTTCCTAGAGAGTGTGACTTTCATTTCCTGAGGGTTCAGTTCTCTGTATAATGTGAGGCAATGCTTTGCCACCATTCTCTCTTGCTCTTGCATCTGGTTCATCTTCCTCTGGCTTCTGATAATGGGGACTTGAGGCAGACAACTGTCATCTGACCTGATTCCCCTGGCTTTCAGAGCCTTGGCAACTAATCCCCAATTTGGGTTTCTTGGCATTTTCAGTCAAATAGATTGGGAGAGGAGGTCCCCAAACTAATGCTAGAGTCACAGGCTAGGCTTTGCAGCCTCGACAACCATTTTTTCTGATGCTCGTGTCATAGGTCATCTGACAGTTTATGTAGTCTGATGAGTCAACAGCATGGCAGCTGACCTACTGGTTCGGGTTCATCAACCCCTGCAAGCTTGTAAGTGAGGAGAATCATCCAGAGTGATGCCCACAAATGCATGATCCATTTTCTTTTTTTAAAAACATTTCATTAGGGGCTCATACAACTCTTATCACAATCCATACATATACATACATCAATTGTATAAAGCACATTTGTACATTCTTTGCCCTCATCATTTTCAAAGCATTTGCTCTCCACTTAAGCCCTTTGCATCAAATCCTCTTTTTCCCCTCCCTACCCGCTGCCCCCTCCCTCATGAGTCCTTGATAATTTATAAATTATTATTTTGTCATATCTTGCCCTATCCAGCATCTCCTTTCACCCCCTTTTATGTTGTCCCTCCCCCAGGGAGGAGGTCACATGTAGATCCTTGTAATCAGTTCCCCCTTTCCAATCCATTCACCCTCTACTCTCCCAGTATTGCCCCTCACACCCCTGGTCCTGAAGGTATCATCCACCCTGGATTTCCTGTGCCTCCAGCTCCTATATGCACCAGTGTACAACCTCTGCTCTATCCAGACTTGCAAGGTAGAATTCGGATCATGGTAGTTGGGGTAGGGGGTGGTGGGAAGAAGCATTTAGGAACTGGGGAAAAGCTGTATTCTTCATCGGTGCTACATCGCACCCTGACCTGACTTACTCATCTCCTCCCCTAGTCATGATCCATTTTCTTGATGGTTTGTTTGTTCCTTGATACATCCTAGACAATCCAGAACTCCTGAAATATCAGGAGAGCCCAGTCCCTGGAAAAGGACATCATGCTCTTTGAAGTCAAGGGGCAGTGACAAGAACACTGTGATGATGCTGCAGGGCCAGGTGGCATTTTGCTCTGTGTACACAGGGTCACTATGAGACACAACCAAATCGATGGTACCGAACAACCACCACAAAGGAGAAGAAGACTAATGAAAAGGCATAATTGATATCAGAGATTAAGGAGTGTGCTGCAGTATTAAAAAATTGGACATTTGAGGCATTTTTAACCTACCCCTCATGGAGACTAGCTTTATGCTCATCCTTCTAAAACAAATTGTCCATCCAGAAAGTCAGTTAATCTTTCTGTTTTCAATCTCAACTTCAGAGCGAAGATAATGGAGATTAGTTATTCACGATCTTTGACCAGGAAAGATTTACTCCCCCCTCGTGGCAGAGCATTCTTCACTCCACTTAATGTGATTCCAAAGCACGGTCTTTTCATTTAAATATATAAAAGTTTTTCTTTATTGAGTCAATTTCTTTCATGTTTTTCTGCTTTTAATTCAATGTTTCTCTCCAGGGCATGATGGTCTACCCTAGGAGATGTGGGGAAATATCTGAAGCTATTTTTGGATGTTATGACTGGAGTCGTAGGCAGGCAGTCCTGGAATCTAGTGGCAAGAAGCTAGGGATGTTGTTGAACATTCTGCAATGCTCAGTCACCCTGCACAACAGAATTGTTGCGCTCAGCTGTCAATATTGCTAAGGTTAGAACAATCATTTTATTGAGGCTCCTCTGGCCATTAAAATAGGCAAATGATTCAGACTTGGCAGATTAGTAATAAGCCAATATCTCTTTACCTAGAGATTATTGAAAACTGTTACTCGTTTTCAAAATCTGCTCCATATTACTTGCAAATCAGCAAGTCAGACATAATCCTCCTCTAATGAATAGAGAGAAAATAGTGAGGAGCAGAAAGTTCTTCATTGACTCAAGATCACACATTCAAGTTTTCTGAAAAGGAATTCAACTCCTGTGACTCTTCATAGTCCAAGTTCAGTAGCCACAGCCACTATATCTGTGAAGCAGAAGAGTCAGCGTGCTCAGGGTCCACGACATAGTTAGGAAACCAAGGAAATGGTTTAATTTAAATTCTTTATAAAATCAAATGAAACACTTATTAAAATAATAATGAATAGATAATAGGGAATTCATTCTGGATCATATTTTTCTTTATACCAGTGTAATTATAAAGTATAATTTTTAAAAACTTTTTTGCATAAGGGAAGGAAAAAAAGGCCTACGACCTACAGATGCCATAATGCAGTTCTGTCTCCACCGCCAACATTACTTTGCTTCCCTGATACCATCCAAGGTCAAGAAGTGCATTTTTGTTGGGAAGGCTGTAGAATAACTGGGCATAATGAGACATATATCAAAGTAGATTTGTGAAGAACAAAAAGGGTCTTGTGCTGCTTATAGAGGGGTAATATTTCTATCTTCTCTATTCCCCACATAGTTACAGTGTTTGGGGCTCTCAAGAATTTTCTAGAAAATGATCAGCAGTGTCTCTTTTCTATTTAGCTTTCTAGAGCCACCATAGGTCAGCTGTCCTCTTGTAAGTACCTAGGGGGTCTGAATTTATCACCGCGAACAACAAAAACGAGCATTTTCATGCTGCGCTGTAGTTGGAAGCTTTCGGTTCTGCATTCCAATAAATTTTTTGCCTATATCCCAATTTGACCCTTTCCCTGAGTTATATCCGTCTTTATGCAAATGTGATATTTAGGCTTTTAAATATAATTTCTCATGTTTGTGTGTTTACATGTGGAAGAATGGGTTCTCAACGTTTTTGGAGTTCTTTGTAATAAGCTTTCTATTTTATGTCCTCAACTATAAACAAGACACAAAGCACCTCAGAGTTAGAACACCTGGCAGGTGTTCAGTCAATGGCAGTTCTTTTTATTTGCACCCCCATTTTGCAGCTGAGAAAATAGACTCCACCAGCACAACTAATTTGCTACAGGTCACCCTCAGAGACACGCAGAGCTCAAATTTGATTATAGATCAGTTCCGGTTGTTTCCTTTGTGACCACACTGAAGTGCTCAGAATGAGTCATGCATTTCGTATGAGTCCCAGCACAGAGAGGATTCTGTGGAGACGGGCTCATCAGCAGGTACATCAGAAGGTTTCAGGTGACTGTGAAGAGGCAAGGCTTAATATAAGCTTGGGAGAGTGTTTTGCTGTCTCCAGGCCCCTCCCTAGCTCTGCTGTTATTTCTGAACAGCCAGCAGGCCACCTGCAGCTTCTAATATATATTGGTTCTGTCTTTGGTAGTATCTCAGAAGATTCAGACTCGAGTTCATTTCTGTGAGTTTCCAGGGAGACCAGTAGACTCAGTTGTTCTTCCACCACTTGCTTAAATAATCTGCACATGGACACTTTATTTTTTAGTCAGTTTCTGAAGGAATACAATGAGGGTTTCTAGGGTCAGAATAAGACTCAATTAAACCCATGTTGCAAAGTGAATTGTGAAGTTCAGTTGGAAGAAATGGAAACCGGAAACAAATGATCTTACCCAGAAAGAGGGACTTCACAATCTAGGAGAATGGGAACCTGCAGCAACGGTTAATTGCATGTAAAACAGCCATGGTACAGAAGCTGCAGAAAATGCCCATGGGAACCATTAGCCTAAGCAAAGGGAAGAGAAAGGGTTCCCTATTTGGAAAAATGGGCAACAGATGTATCAGGAAGGCCAACACTGCTAGGGAGTGAAGGGGATAAAAATGTCAGTCATCATAAGCATCGATGAGCACATGAAGCACGTTATTTCATGGGAAGAGCTGGAAGGAATTATGTTAAGCGAGGTAAGCCAGACCCAAAGGGACAGGTACAACATGAGTCCCCTGAGGTAAGTACAATCAGCATGACAGAAATAGAAGAATAAACATCCATCCCACAATAAACGGGAGGAAGCATAGATAGTTGGAGGGAGGACAGGCCACACCTAGGGAGGTACATGAGAGCCCAGCATAAAGAAGGAGTAGTGGGGTAGTGAGAGGGAGAACCGGGAGGGGGAGAATCTGAATGGATGGTATGGGGGGGACAGGGTACTAACCCACCCGGGGGAGAGTATCAGTTGTGTCCCCACAGATCTGGAACATGCATATGGACCCCAACACGACACACCAAACAAGGAGGGCAACGCAAAGTACAGAGGTCTACACAAAGGCTGGATGACAAGCCGGCCCAAACCAGAATTAGGCCGACCCCCACACTCGAAGGGAATACCACAGAAAACAAAAATAGATCGTCTGGAGTGGGAAAGGAACTGACCCACCACACCACATCCAGAAGGAAGCTGAAACAAAAGAAGGAGAAAGGACGTAGTGGAGTACACCTGGGTCCACCAAGCCCAAAGTCGATAGACCAGCTAGAAGGGCCCGTCATACAGAGAGGACCATTCAGCTGACCACACTACGAGATGCGACATCCTGCACCAACACATGGCCCTACACGGGACAGCACCTGAGACACAATGGGGGATGGGCGACTGAGCTGACCCCGCCACACTGAGGCAAACACTGGGGGCGTGCAATGGAGCAGCGGAGGAAGCAGAGCAAAGGGAGCCCGAGGGAGTATAAAGGATGGTCTAAAGGCCAACGAAAGGACCTTGAACTACTAGCAATTTTTCTTTTAATATTTGCTATCTTTTTGCTTAGTCTTTTTTAATTTGTTTTGTTTTTTACCTTGCAAATTTTGTATGTTAGTGGCTTTTCTGCTTATCAGCGTGTCGATGTTGCTTCTGTCAAAGCCATGTTCTTATGGGCCACTTGGGTGCAGTCAAAGTCATATCCATTTGTATGCACATATTACTCTGTCAGCAGGTCCACCTAGACAAGATAGGCTGGACAAATAATGAGAGAAGAAAACAACAGGACCAACGGTCCTGGAGGGACATGAGAGCGTGGGAGGTAGGGGAAGGGAGGAGGTGTCGCCCAACACAGGAACAAGGGAACAGTGAATGGTTCAAAACCAGAGGAGGGAGGGAAGGGGAGGACTGGAAGGGAGTGACCAAGAGCAAGGTAACTGAGAGGAACTACTGAATCCAGAATGAAGGCCAAACATGGTAATGGGTCGGGAGGAAAGCGAAAGGAAATAGAGGAAAGGAGTAGGAGGCAAAGTGCATACAGAGAAGCCTAAATACAGACATGTACATATGTAAATATATTTATGATTATGGGGACAATAGATTTATATGCATATATCTATAGGTTCAGTAGTAGGGTAGCAGATGGACATTGGGCCTCCTCATGCATAATCCCCCAATACAATAGCACCTCGCCCTGCTAAGCAGCCATTGCAGGATACCCATCTTCCCGACATGATCACTGAAGACAGCCGTGTGTGTAAGCAAATGTGGTGAAGAAAGCTGATGGTGCCCGGCTATCAAAAAAAGATATAGCGTCTGGGGTCTTAAAGGCTTGAAGGCAAATAAGCGGCCATCTAGCTCAGAAGCAACAAAGCCCACAGAGAAGAAGCACACGGCCTAAGCGAATACAAGGTGTTGAATGGACCATGTAGCAGATACAAAGGAACAAAAACAATCATTGTGTGATCACCTTCCTCACATAATGGCTGAAGACGAAAGTGTGCATAAGCAAGTGTGGTGAAGAAGGCTGATGGTGCCCGGCTACTGAGAGATATAGCGTCTGGGCACTTAAAGGCTTGAAAGCAAACAAGCGGCCATCTAGCCCAGAAGCAACCGAGCCCACACAGAAGCAGCACACCAACATAGGTGACCATGAAGGACAGAGGAGACCAGGTCTCCAACAACAAAGGTGGGGTGGTGGTGAGAATCACATCACCGTGAAAGAGGGGGAGTGCATGATGGGGACCCAATGCCCACCTGTAGAGAGCTGAACACCCCTTCCAGAGGGGTAGTGAGGAGGAGATGGGCCACACAGGGTTCAGTGTAACAACAATGAAACTCAAAACCTTCCTCTAGTTCCTGAACGCTTCCTCCCCTCCCAATCATCATGACCCCAATCCTACCTTGCCTTGCGGACCTGGTTGTACCAGAGGATGTACAGTGGTGCAGTGGGGATCTGGAGGCACAGGGAATCTAGGACAGACGAACCCTTCAACACCAGCGGTGGGAGTGGCGACACCAGGAGGGAAGGGCATGTAGAAAGGGAGAACCGATCTCGGAGATCTATGTGTAACCTCCTCTCTGGGAGATTGGCAAGGGGAAGGCGGGTGAGGGGAGATGCCGGGGAGTGTAAGATAAGATATAATAATTATTTATAAACTATCAAGGGACCAGGGTGGGATCGGGGAGGGAGGGGGATAGGGGGAAAAAAAGGGAAACCGAGCTGATTCCAGGAACCCAAGTGGAAGGTGAATTATGAGAGTGACGAGTGCAACGAATGTATAAGGGTGCTTTGCTCATTTGATGTATGTACAGATTGTGATAAGAGCCTTATGAGCCCCAATAAAAAGATTTTTTAAAAAAAGAAAATGATTAGGGCAAAGAATGTACGGATGTGCTTTATACAATTGATGTATGTATATGTATATGTATGGATTGTGATAAGAGTTGTATGAGCCCCTAATAAAATGTAAACAAAAAAAAAAGAAACACACACACACACAAAAATGTCAGTCATCAGAAAGAAGAAATTAGAGTTTAAAGAAACCACCATGACCAGACTTAAGCTACTGCCGAATACAATTGTCTAATGTTAGCATTCCTCTGTAGTAAGAGGATGAGCTGCGTGCCCAGAGATTTTATCGGTGTCCTCACCTTGTAGTCCTTGGAAGCACCTGAGGTCAGGGGAATCTCAACCTGATGTCCTCCCACAGCTGTGACCAATCCTGGGAGGCCTGGCTTTTCTTCCTTGAGGGCTCAGTCACTGATGCTACAGGGGCCTACCTACCCCACTCCTTCTTAAAGGGGATTGTCTGTCCTCAGCAGGGAGACCGCAGTTGCCATTGTTTTGCAGCCAGTATCCATGTCCCATCTGAAGCCATCTGTTCACATTAGTGAAGGGAAAAAATCTGCACCTTCCCTCTGTTTGCTCCTACTTCTCCCATTACCAAGATCCCACAGAGAAAATGGCCTTGTTGTGTGGTAGCAATAGGCAATAAAAATACCTTGTGTCTGGCATTTAGAGTTCTTTACAGCTAAGAGACTCCAAGTAGATTTTAAAATATTCATCCTGTTTAACATAACTCCTTTAATTATGGAGTCAAATGGTGGATCAAGAACACTGGCTTGGGGGTGGGGAGAAGAACTGGGAGCTAGCCACCCTTCTGCTGGGGGATATTTGCCAAGCTTGGCTTCCCTGGGTCTCATTTTAAACTATCCATCTATTAATAAAATAAAAGGAAGAAAAAATTGGATTAAGAAGCCTGGGCTTTACTATGCTGTGTTAATGACCTAGAGAAGGCACTACAAGGCACACATGTTTGGTTACATTTCAGATATCCCTGCTTGCTGAAAACAGCTCTACTCGCTTTGAAAAGAGAAATCATTTTACCTGTGTGTCCCAGGCATCTTTTGAGAATGAAGTACTAAGGCTTTGGGAACCAGAGACTAAGAAAGTGGTTTTTAAGTTACTTTGTTCTCATCATATCAAAGTAAGTCCAGGAAATTATTTATGATTCCAATCTGTTTGCAGCCCATTCTCTCTGACCAGCCTTACCTCTAACCAGCTCTTTCTCTTCAGTTTTCCTCATTTATCATGACTGAATGGGGAGACCCAACGATCCAAGGATTTCATCAGGCATTTGTAATTTTCTTACAATACGGCCTTACCTGAATAATGTCGCCTCTTTCTGAGGCTTGCTTTTCTTATCAATTAATTGGGGATAATGATCATTTAGGGCTGTTACGTTGGTTAAATTCTAAAAAGCATTCAAATAGCTAAAACAGAGTTTAGAGTGCAGTTGAGTCTATAGAGCCTCTATAGAGTTGAATCCACTCTTCAGTGTCAAGACCAGAAAGCATTGTGGGAGGGGCCAGCCTGCTCTTTCGCTTGGTGAACCACCCATCTTGAGGCTAGCAGTCCATGCCTAGCTCATGGAGGAGCTAGGACTCCTTAGAGAGCTGTGTACTGGGATAAGTAGGTTTATTGTGCCAACCTGGCCAATAGGAACATGTGAGACTAATCAAGTTGCAGTTTGATTGGAGGGCAAAGAGATAAATGGCTCGGCAAGGTCCTCCCCCTTCTCTCTTGCTCTCTGGTGATCAGAGCTTGCTGGAGCATGTATGCGGCTGCTTGAGCTAGTTCTCTGCCTCAACCTGTGAGCTAGATTACCTGTGAGCCAGGTCAATCGGTGGATTGTGTTGTTAGAGCTTGAGGCTTCTTTGAGACCTATTTTGCCTTGTTGCTAGCACGTACATCGCTTCAGCTTGGGCCTGGTGGGTTCCGTTGTCTTGGATTGCTTGCGTTTGATATCCTATCTGGGCCTGCTTCACTAAGTTCCCAAGCTATTGACTGTTGGTGCCTGCTGCTTGCTGCCTGTGGGAAGACTCTGCTTGCCTTGCCCCAGAGAGGATTCTGCTCTCTGCTTCCTTGACCTTGGACCTGGCAACCCATGTGAGTTGAATGACTTCCAGTATATTAACTGTTCCATGAAAGTGAGTTGAACTGAACCCTCTGTACTGCTGTGTGGACTAATTAGCTGCTATATTCCTTCTACCTGTATAAATATATATGTATGTATACATAAATATCAATGATTATATACATATAAATATATGTAATCACAAGTGTCCTGGGTTCATTTCTCCAGAGAACCCTGCCTAACACCTGTACCCTGCCATCCAGTTAATTATGACTCCTGGCATTTCTATAGAACAAAGTCAAATTGCTTCTTTGGACTCCAGAGACTGTAAATCTTCACAGGGGCAGAGAACTTCATCTTTCCCCAGGGAGCGGCTGGTATGTTCGAACTGCTGACCCTTTGGTAATGTGACGCACTATGCAATGAGGGCTCCTTAGAGAACTGATACCATGCCTGTTTAAAAGATCCTGATGCAAACTAAAATAGCAAAGTTGGGTTAAATATCTACGCCTTTCTCTTTTTCAAGGTAGTCAGTAGAGTGACTGAAAGTCTTGTCAAACAGATGAGGCTCTAAGTGTTTAAATCATGGCGCAAACATCTCCTTAACACCTCAAACTCTGTTTCCTTATCTGAAAAATGGAGGTTACCCTTATGTCCTGTGGACTGGGAAGTTCATGACAATATGTTTCATTTGCTTCCCTATTCTATGCTTATATTCTAGAGGCAAAGTAACTGCCATAGGGTGATTCCAACTCTTGGTCACCCTCAGAATTGAGTAGAACAGTGCTGTTTTCTGCAACTGTAAATATTGATGAGAGTAGAAACCTCATCCTTCTGCAAATAATGGCTAGTGGTTTCGAGCTATTGAATTTGCATTTAAGAAACCAACATGTAACCACCTACACCACTAAGGCTCCTTATAGACAAAATAGAAACACGCATTTTCAACCCATCACCCCACAGAATGCATCAAATGCTATGAAGTTTCAGAAAAATGTTGAACTTGACTGGGCAGGTGACCATTGGGAAGGTGTCCCAAAATGTGCTTGTTTTTCTAAGATGAGTGTGGTTAGTCAGGAAGGCCTGGCAGCAGTGAGTGTGCCAAAGGACGATGATGATAAGTGAGTTCTAGGCAGAGTAATTGTTCCAGAGATACTGTTGTCAGCCGTCATGAAGTTGGCACTTGACCTGAGATGAAATGAATGAAAATGCTTCCAGTCCCGTGCCATTCCCAGTACCTGTCACGGATCAGACCATTGTCATCTGTAGTGTCTTCTCTGGCTGATTTTCAGTAGTCTGGATGCTCCCCTGATTCCTGCTCAGCACAAAAAGCATACAGAAACCTCCACTCGAAAACGGCTGTGCATGTGGCAGATGGGCTGGGAGTTGGACTTCTGTCTTCCACATTGACAGTAAGGCTTCTACCAGTGAAGTGCCAAAACCTCCTCATTGCAGCATAACCAAATCACTGCCTGTGAGTTGATGGATCAGCACAGTGACCCTCCAGGTCAGATTGGAACCGCCTCATCGGTTTCCAAGGCTGTAACCTTGATAGAAGATGATTGCTCCATCTTCCTGCTGCAGAGCGGCTCACTCACTGCCGTGGAGTCGATGCTGACTCACGGCGACTCTAGAGGACAGCGAAGGCCTCTCCACGCGTTTCCAAGACTGTGACTGTCTATGGGAGTAGAAAGCCTGGTCGTTCTCCCACAGAACAGTGGCTAATGGGTCAAACCCCGACCCCTACCCTATTTTTGTGCTGACACTTGAACCCTTTAACCACTGCACCACCAGATCTCCTTGTCACAGAATAGTGGTTGCCAATGCTTTATCTGCCCATTAAATTCACCTGGGGAGCTATGATAAAAAAAAAAAAACCCTTCTTGGGACCCTTTCCATACCAACTGAAGCAGAATTCCTGGGATTTCAGTGTTTTTAAAACTCTGCAGTTGACCTGAATGTCAGTCCAGTGGTAGATCACTGATAGAAAGTATGAGAGCATACTTAGTGTGTGGGTAGAAAACTTCTTTGTTCTACAATCAGAGGGGCCAGGGAGGGTGGACTGAAATAGCAGGTGAATCAGTTTGGGGTTGACATACACATGGCAACTGGCCATCGAGGCATTTCAGAAGGAAGACAGAGTGATCATATTTGCATTCTGCAAGGATGCCTCTTGCTACAACTCAGTGCTGCATGCCAGAGGAAGCAAAAAAACATATATATATATACATACACACACACTATACCTATGTAGGTCGTGGACAATGTTTTGAAAGTACATACATACTTTATATCATCGTCCTGGAAGAGCGTTGGTTGGATATGCATTAGCGTTACCTGTGGAGTCTATAAACATACTGATGTAGAGGCTCTCTCCCATCTAGAATCAATCTTTAGGATGCAAGCCTTTTCTATTTCCATTTTTATTATATTTCTCTAGTAACGGAGAACCAGCCCCTGCAAAGGAACCCGAGTTCTTTTTTAAAGGATAGTCAATTTTTCAGGTATCAGCAAGAGAACGCACGTGGTGGAAAAGCTCACACCCTTTGCCTGAATCAGGCAAGACTCCTCCGAGAGTCAGGATTTGCGTAGGAGACCAGCTCTGGGCTTTGTGCTTGTGTCTTCTGGTCAGTTGCTCTCCTTGGCCCGCACATTACTCCGTACCCACAACTGCACCTGCCTCGGCTTTGGTCAAAGCCAGCACTCATCTTTCGAACCGGAATGTGTCTCTGCGACGTTACTGAAACTGGAATCGCAGAGGTAGAATTTGGAACAACACAACCTGTGCCGTGAACGGGTTTATTTGCTGTGAAGACAGTTGTACAGCTCAGTGAGTTCTGAGTCTAGGGAGTGGGGGTGACCTCATCTCCTAGCTAGGGGGAATGACTGCTTATTGCACCAAGGTGTGAAAGCAGAACCCTATCTTGACCAGGCAGATCCAGGATAGACTCTCTCATTAAGCAATTCCTGAGGCAGCTAAGTCTCATACTGGCGTGGGCACATCTGACCCACTCCTCATGGGGAAGCAAGCAGAGGGATGATCTGTGTTAACTCACAGGAAAAGATGCAGACAAGAAAGGAAAGGCAGCCAGCCTGAACTTCCTGCTCCTGATCTCTTTAAGGAGACAGAGTTGCATTTGCGTGACTCAACAGTGACACCCAGTGACTCTCTCTGTCAATCCCAGGTGGCTGTTCCCGCAGGATCTTCTGGAGAATACATTTCAATCTCCGTTGCCTGGCACTGATGTAGCAGCAGCAACCGCATCAAATTCTTTTCTGAATGAGACAAACATAATGATAAATCCCAGTATGTATTAACACAATCATCTAACTGTTGAGGCATGCCCTGCTCCCCTGTCGGCCCATGCCTTATGTCAAACACAATATCACATGTAGTTAGTATACCTGCTTGACTTTGGAATTACATGGAAGTGACTGGCTCTTTTACATCCTTTGTCCAAATTTATGGACTCTGTTGGGTTAATAGAGATTCCAACTTTAGTAATAAAATAAGACCCTGGAGACAGGGTCTAATTGGCCCACATCAATATGTATTAACCTAGGTGTTGTCTAGTGAACTCTGACTCTATAGACTTTTTTTTTTTTTGCTCCATAAACTTTTAAATAGAACAGATCACCAGACCTTGATTTCTAAGCATCTCTGGCTGGACTCAAACCTCCAACCTTTATTTAGCATCAGAGAACATTAACAAGCTTGTACCCTCAGGAAATCCCACTAACGTGTGCAAATGGTTAATGTGTCTGACTGCTTATCAAAAGGTGGGAGATTTGAGTTCTACCCAGAGGCACAGCAGAATAAAAGTCTGGTGATCTATTTTCAGAGGGAAAAATAGCCTTAAATATTAGTGCATAGTTATACTATGACATGCATAGGATCACCAGATGTCTAGGGCCAACTAAATCAGGAATGTGGCACTTATATCTAGGTTCCACATATAGGGAGAGGGAATAACAATTCTCTGTGTAGCCATAAGAATGCTGTTGCTATTCTCATGGCATCCTAATCCATGTCATATGGAAAATTAGAGGAATGAAAGGCAATTCATCTGGTGGGAGGCAGCGGAGTCAGGATGGTTGCCTTCAAACAGTAGAAAGGTAGGAATTAATAAATGGCATTACCTTGGTTTCATTTTTGGTCCCAAAGTACCAAGAATAGAACCAAACGTGAAAGTTGTAGGCAAAGTGCTTTCAGTTCAACGTAAGGCAGCATTTCATAACCACTGGATTTGCTGGCTAATGAAAGAAATTCAGGTGGCGGTGTCCCAGTTCATCAAAAACATAGCTCTATTTGTTTCTGTGGGAATGAATGATTGCAGTTGTAAAAAGAACATAAAACCAAAGTGTGTGTGTGTGGGGGGGGTGGCAGATAAAAAGTTTACTGGAGTAACTTTTAACAAGTAAGGTATGCAGGCAATAGGAAGGGGGGCATATAATTGACAGTGGGATCTAGAAAACAGACGGTAATCTTTCTCCACTTACCACTCTTAGTTTGTTTATTGTATTTTAATGAAAATCTGTTTACTATCTCCTTGGTATCAAACCAGATTTCTTTGCTCTTCAACCTACTTAGTGGGCAAGAGAGGCTTGCTCCCTCCCTCTTTGGTCTTATAACTAAAAATCAAAACCAACAAACAAATAAACAAAACCCCACTGCCCTTGAGTTGATTCCAAGGCAGGGAATTGCCCGTTCTCCCCACCCCCACCCCCGGCAATGCAGTGGTTACTAGCTGGACTGTGCTCTGAAAGGTTAGTAGTCGTTCACTCCATGAGAGAAAGATGGCCCTTCTCCTGTAAAATGTTACGGTTTTCAGAAACTCAGAGGGCAGTTCTCTCAGACTATGAGTCTGCATCAACTCAACAACAGTGAGTTTTCATGGTCATTTATTTATTTTTAGTTATTCGGGGTTTCTGAAACTTTAGATGTTTAGGAAGTCCGATAGTCTCGACTTTCTCCTTTGGAGCAACAGTTGATTTGCCCCGCTGACCCTGTGGTCAGCAGCTGAACGTGGAGCACACTGCATCACCAGGGCTGCTTCTGTGCCCCCTGCTTTCCTGCCACCACTATTCCCGTCTCCAAGGAGGAGCGAGCCTGCATCAAGCTCTACCTCCTCTCTCCATCACTCTGACCAGGAAGAGAACGCTGTATTGAAAGGTGTGCCCTCCAAGAGAAGGTGATGGGGCAGTCTAGACATGCTTGTCAGAGGCACTGAATGATCTGCTGTCAAGAAGCAAACACAGAGAAGGGGCATTCGGACGAGGAAAGGAGCACAGAGTTGGCTAAAAGACTTTTAGCTTCCCTTCACCTCTCAGCGTTCTTCATTCTCTGATTCTAAGCTGGGGCCTTTCTCCAAGTTTAACTACGCTTACTACTCTGCGTTTTCTGACCTTATTCTGCCAGTGTAAAGTGAAACAACCGAAGACCCAGCAGTCCAATATGCTTATATAAGGAAAAGGGTCGGGGCCTAATTTGATTGTATGGTGGTTCCCAGTGAAACAGGTAGAAATGCAAAATGAAGAAGCGGTCGGTTCTCAGCGAGGCCAGTCTACATACTAATGGAAGCCGAGCTAGTGGATGAGGTCAAAGCAGCTGCATTTTCCAGCCTGTGATTAAGCAGAACATCCAAGACAGTCTTCAGGTCAAATGGGATAAGAATGGAATGCAAACCTGGAACGGAGAAAAACACCCAGTGCTAAACATGAGCGCTCACGGAGATCATTTTAACACCTGGAAGCTGCTGGCACTTTAGAGATAGCTCTAGATTTAAATGCCACGTTAACCTTTTATCTGTTATGCCAAACCAGCGTGTCAAGCCACTTCCCTTCTAGCCAACTCCCTTTCCTTATTTATGCTCTGAGTTATCTGCACTAACCTGATAAGAGCAGGTTGTTTGGAGGATTAGACAGTGTGTCACAAGTGTCCAATAGTTGTTGTTAATGTCCACTAGTTGATTTCCAACTGATAGTAACCCCCTGTGTTAGAGTATAATTTCCCAATAGGATTTTCTATGGAGAAAGACTGGGCATTTTATTCATCGTTCGGGTCTCAGAAACCCACCAAGGCAGCTCTGTTCTGTCCTATCAGTTCGCTGAGGTTGACTCAATGACAGTGGGATTGGTTTGGGCATTGGTATAGGAATGCATTACCAGGCCTTTTGGTGTGCTCAAACCATCATCCTTTTGTCTTAAAGCCGTGTGCTTAACCACTGAGTCCCCAAACCAAACTAAACCCATTGCCATCCAGTAAATTCTAGTTCACAACAGTACCATGTAACAGACAACTTTTTCATAGAGTTACCAAGACTGATCTATTTGGTAACAGATGGTCCTATATTTCTCTCTGGAGTTGCTCATGGGTTCTAACCACCAACTGTTCTGTTAGCTGCTGAGTGACACCGGCACACATGTAAGTTCCTAATATAGTGCCAGATTTATTGTGTATGCTCATTAATCATAGCTGTCAATATTGTAATGAACTTGGGTGGGAATCTGAAAGGGGATGGGTAATGGAGGATTTGGGACATGTAAATTTCTGACCCAACCCAAAACATGATCTCTTCAATTGCTTTATATGCTGGTAAAAATGGTACATTGACTAAAGAAGACCTAAGAAGAATCGATGCTTTTGAATTGTGGTGCGAGCAAAGAATATTGAAAGTCATCATGGACAGCTAACACAACAAACACATCTCTTTAGGAAAAAGTCCACCCAGAGGGCTCCTTAGAGACAAGGAGGAGGAGACGTCCTCCACACATTAGACATACTGTCAGGAAAGACCAGTCCCTGGAGAAGGAAGGGCATCAAGCTTGGTAAAGTAGAGGGCAGTGAAAAAGAGGAAGGCAGTCAAGGAGCCAGACTGACACTGAGGCTGCACCAATGAGCTCAACCACAGGAACCGTTGTGAGGATGGCACGGGCCCAGGCAGAGTTCCATTCTGTTGGGCAGAGGGTCGCTTGGGTTGGAACCAACTCGGTGGCACAAAAGAAAAACCTTCCAACAAGCCCGGGTGCTTGTGGACATGGGATTATTCCGATGTTTAGGCGACCGATGCATCTAATCTCCTGGTAAAGTCAACAGCAAATTTGAAGTCTGTAGTATCAGCACTCAATGAATTTTGAGAAAGGCAAATCTTGGGTATTAGATATAGAATTTCTACTCTTTTACTCTTTTCATAATTTATCATCCACCTTTTTATTGCTTTCCTTATTTTTGTCTTTGGTACAGCAACCAGCTCTTCTTAGGTGTAGCCTAACAGAGCCTGCTCTTAGCTGAATTGTGCATCTCTTACTTAGTCTGGTTTTTGCCCCAACAGTTTTATTGGCATGTAGTCTACATATCATAGAAGACAATAGTTCAGTGATCCAATCATATCAAGGAGAATTGTACATTCATTACCACATGAATTTTAGAACATATGCACATACTCCCATGGTTAAATTGCCTTTAAAATGATTTATATGATCTAAATCCAGTCTCATGTTCCCTCCCCCCTCCTGCCTTCATTATTTACTTCCAAATCCCCAATCCCTCCTTCTCTCCCACCCCTGACTCCTGTATTCTTCCTGTCCCCTTGTATCCGTCGTTATCATTATGCATCCACTCCTCCTGTGCTTCACAGCTGGGAGACCCAACAGAAAACAATAACAACAAAATCACACTAAGGTGGTAAGGATAAAATAATCATATTAGTTCAAAGACAAAAAAAGTATTCTCTAAGTTCTTATCTATCTCTATCATGGGGCTGTTGCAAGAACCTAATCAGCCTTTCTAACTGAGTAGGAAGTAGGAAATGTGAGTACCAACATTCCCGAGTCAAACTTTGACACAGGCTGGGGGGGTAACTCTTACCTTTTCCATGTCCCTGGGCAGACAATTCAGAGGCATATTCCAAACAGTGGCAAGAGCATTGGTGAAAGGCTTGAAGGCCAGAACCGGAGAGTAGTGATCTACCGAATGGAGCACCCATGGATTGGCTGCTTTCCCCTTGGGCGTATTTCACAATTCCCCAAGCCTCCAAGGCTATGGCTTTCCATCTGTCCTTTTTTATTTTCCAAGGACTTCATGGACCCTAGGGTCAATTCCCAAAATAACCCTCCTGCCCCAAAGCGTGTGCCCAGGCTCTTCTTTTGGATGGAGAAGCAAGTCAAGGTAAAGATAGGCAGAGAGGTGCGGAAGGAGCTCACTGCGTGCCTGTGGTCTGTAAATGGATGCCACCGAAACCAAGATCCTGCAACTGAGCAAGTCAACGGCTTCTTCTAAGTCACACAGCTAAGGAGCTGTTGCAAGGATGAGCTTACAATATGAATGAACAATTGGGAGAAAGAAGAAAAGGAAAGAAAAGGTGGACCGATGATGGCAGAGGAGAAAGCACAGCCATTAAAGCATCTTAGTACGACATGCATGGACTTCACCTTGGCGGCAGAGGCGAGCAAAGTGCCTATCCTGACCATGCCAGCTTTCCTCCCTGCCACTTGATAATGGCGCCATATAGGAGCAGACCAGCAGCCAAGAGTGGCATGATAGTGCTGCTTGGAATGTTATCCCACCTCTCCTTAATGGATGACTTCAAGTAAGTGCTAAATGAATAATTGTAAATAATGAATAAATTAATGAGGTAAAGCTTAATGTTTCTAATACAAATGTGCACATACGTAACGGACAGTGCTGTGTATATTTCAGTACATTCGGGTGTATATAAGGCTATAGGTTTTCTTTTCACATTTTTTCCTGTTGATTAAATAATAGGCTTAGGTGCTCATTTTACTGGGAATATAACCACTTTTGTGTCTGATAGCCTTGATATCTAAGTACTCAGATCATTGCAAATACCACCTCTGTTTACCCATGCGTTGCTAACGCATTACTCTTCTTATACCCAAGTTTCAGGGAAAATTTTAATACTCTTTTATATAATGACTCTATGTTTCCCTCTTCTTTCTAGTCTCCTGTATTTTTTGATCATATGTTTCATAAATTGCTTTAAAAATTTGTTTTACAAATTGTAAATTTTATTCATTCACAGAAACAACCAATGAATTATGAATACTATGTTCCAGGTCCTGTATCATTCATTAGAACTAAATGAATGAAGACTACCCCAGTGTTTGGGGGATTCAAAGATTATTTTGACAAAATTTATACTTAGATATGGCCCCCATCAAAGGGAATGAACATCTTGCCTTATCAGAGTAAGCATTAAGGACGGCCAAAAATAGTGCTCCCTTGAGTCAAATCTTATCCTAAGGGTTTCCAAAAATAGTGTTAGTTAACTGCACTTCAGTTACAAAGTTCTGAAGTTCTATGCTTTGTCTAATGGAGGAAAACTGTATTTTACTTAAACTTAAATTCTGGTCAAAAAGAAATCTGCCTTTAATAGACCATCTTAAATATTGTACCATGTACCCATGATTTTTTTTGAAACTTTGATTATACTTTCAGTTACGTGGGCAATAGGTTTTCTCTGCACTGCGAGTTACCGGAGTATGGTCACTCTCTTTTCACTACTCAATCATTACTACTAAGCCAGAGGGCCTAAGGGTTTGAGCTAGAGGCAGCATCTTGGTTCTTTCTTTGAGCAAATGAATCACTGACTTGCATTTCACTCAGACTCACTGTCATCCAGTTGATTCTGACTTACAAGGACCCCATGGGACAGAGTGGAACTGCCCCTGTGGGTTTCTGAGACTATAACCATACAGGGGAGTCGAAAGCCTTGTCTCCTTCCCACAGATGGCTGAGAGTTTGGGACTCCTGGCCTTCCAGTTAGCAACCCGAAGCATCAGCACGATGCTGCCCGGGCTGCTCCTGAATCGCATGTAGTGAATCTATTTCATAATGGCATAGACCGATGCATCATTTGTCACAAACAGTGAGGGCTTGCCTAAGAGGTCACTACTTCCCAGTAGGGAAAATAATTGTTTAGTTCTTTAAAACATAGTCTGCAGTTCTTTCTAGTCAGTTTTTAGTTTTCTTGCCCACTGGATAACTAATTCCAAAATCCTATTATACTAATTAGATTAGCCTAGGATTTCTGGTATATTCCTGTACTGTTATTTCTTCTGACTCACTTTTCTTTTTTTAGATGTCTATTTTAACAGTTTTATTCCCACATCACTCTATTAATACAAGCAGCATTAAGTCTTTGCTGGCTAATCTGAGGCATAGCCAACAACTCAGATATAAATATATTCTAATTATTTAACCTGTCAATATAGAAAAGGTCCCTTATTCTCTTCTATACACATTTAATAGCTCCCTCTCTCTTTTCTGTACCTCTTAGCATTAATCTATTAACAACGAGTAGGAGTCTCGTGTTTCTCTTGTCAAGCACTATCCTAAGGATTAATAGCAACCGTCCCACTAAATTAAATCACATTGAGCAGAAATTCACAACAGAACCAGCATTTCCTACATTGCCAGGCAGGACTGATGAACAAAGTTACTAGAAAGGTTTAACCCAAACTCTATGGAATAATTACGAACCCAAGTATATAACTAACACAGAACCACAGCAAATAGTTATTGAGGGATTGCAGTGTACTCACCAGTAAGAAAACTATAGTGTGCATTACTGAACCTTCACCTGAAGCAGCTACTAGTAAGAGTCTAACTTTATATATCCAGGATAATGAGGTTCAGAAAGATCACTTGTCTAGTAAGTGACAGGCCTGGGCTTGAAATCCAAGGTTTTCTGAATCTAGAGTCCATGTTTCAAAAAGACATCTTCTGAAGAGGCTGTTTAATGAATGCATAGGTCAGGAATGTGGGTGATGATTTTGTGAAAATTCAAAACTCTTAAAAGAAAAATACAAGAATGAGGCCAGTCGTGAGGCTACTATCCATTTTCTTAGCATCGGACACCTGTCCTTACAACCAAGTACTGTGCTTCCGTGTTGACAGATGAGGCAGCCACTGCTAGGAGTTACTTGCAGAGAAGTGCTACAACCAGGATGTGACTCAAGATTGGAGTCCAATTTTAACATTTTTTCCTCCTTCGGTTTCAGTGCCCCAGCAATGAGTTGCCCTTGTTTCCTCTTACTCCATTCAACACATTCATATATTCAAGTGTGTTCATTGAGAATTTCTCCTATTAATTGGGCTAAACATTTCCATGGCTATAGAAATAAAGATAAAGAGTACTGAAAATACTTTGGACAACCATAAATACCAACAACTTTGTCTTGAAAAAAGTGCAACCATAATTCTCTTTAGAAGCATGTATGCTGAGATTTTGTCTCACATACTTTGGATATTGTATTGGGAAAGTCCAGTCCCTGGGCAGGGATATGTTTGGTAGAGGAACTGCAATAGAGAGGAAGCTCCTCCATGAGAAGAATGGACAGAGTGGGTGCAGGACTGGGCAATTAGCCCCATTGTGAGGAGGATGCAGATCTGGCAGTGTTTGCTTCTGTTGTCCATCAGGTTACTTGGGATAGGAGCTGACTCCACAGTACTTAGCATCCACAACAACACCACCGAGACAGAGACAATGAAGAATGCATTCAAGAGGGTGTGTAGAAAAAAAAGATATGAGCACATACAAAAAGAAAAATATTATATGAGACCACTGATATAAGAGGGAAAGAAAACTTTCATACCAAAGAGCAAAGACTTGGGAGCTTGCCAAAGGGACAAAGGCAAAGAAGCGAAGATGGACCAAGAGAGAGGCGTTAACTCAGGAGAAATGTAAGATGGTGGTTCACACGGGGGAGAAGAAAAATAAAAAAATACATATGCTTATGAGAAGCATAAGTAACTAGAGGGTGTTCATTAATAGTTTGAACTATTGAATATAAAGTGATGATCTGTAATGTAAACCCTCACCTAATTTATAATTAAAGTTGTTTATAAAACACTCTACAGCAAATTACATAAAACCACTAAAACGCTTACTAAATATAGTAGATTTTTAAAAAGTAGAGGTGAGGCAGAGAAAGAGATAGAAGCAGAAACAGGCCCAGAAAAGAACACTGTCTAGTGGAATCCTTTGGACAAAATAAAGCACTGGCATTAGAGTCAATGTGGAGAAATACTGAAGTATAACTATAAACAAAATTGCTAAACTCAAGTTTTCTATAGATTATGAAATGTGTTAGTCTGGGTACTTTAGAGAAACAAATCCACAGAAACTCATGTATAAGAGAGAGTTTTATTTGAAGGTTAAGTTTGCATCAAGAAAACATCCCAACCCAGTGCTGCCCAAGCCCACAGGTCCAACATTAAGCCATATGTCTGCCACCAATCCACAAAGTCCTCCTCCATCTCACAAAACAGATGCAATGATGTCGACTGCAGGGGGAAAGATGAGTCAGTGAATGTGTAAACATCTCAGTGCTGGCAGGGGTCTCCACACGGGTGCTCCAGCACCCAGGGCTGCATCAGGGTAGGTCCATGTGGCTTCTCAGGGATGTCTTCCAGGAAGTGAGCCTTGCCAGATGAAGCAGGGAACTGGCTAAGGCAGCTGCATCCTGGTCCGACCATCAGAAAGCAAGAGACCCGAGAACTAGAAAGGCGAGGCTCACTAAGCCATCTACCCCTCTGTCCTTCAATTAAGCCCACATTTACGCAAATACATTCTTATCTTCATATTTTATAGATCTCATATTCTCCCAAGCTTGGATTCAGTAACTTTGACTTCTCTAACTGATTAATTGAAATTGAAAAGAAAAGATACATAAAAGCATGTATAAAAGTACAAGTCATGACATTGATACTAATGTTAGATTTTACTATTTGACAACTATTTTTTCAAGATGAAGATGATCTCATTTCATCATTGATGTAGACCGCTGCTGATGCACTTCTCCATCTGCAACTGAGCAGAACAATTCCTAGGATGTTCATAATTCTAGTGACTGTTTCAGTTTCCCTGGTTTCTTTTCTACTCTAATTTTAGGACAGCAAAAGAAAAGTAACATCATGACTGGAGGCTAGTGACCTTACCATAATTAAACACAAAATCAAACTGACATTTCAAAAATCTTGAACTGCAGGAATGTCAATGAACATTCAGTGAATTCTGGTGTCTATAGGGCTGTTTGATGAGAAGCCAACAAGCGTGCTTTTTGACTATATAATCAAGAAATGTGTAAGAACTGCTCTTCATGAATCTTGTCAGTTGTTAGAATGGGAAATTATAATCCCTTTCTCAGTTTTTAATCCCTCGTTCTTTAACATAAAAGTCCATAATTGAAGGAAGGATAGAATTTCTTTGATAAAGAATACTGGAACATATTAAATAGTTATAAAATAAATATTAATTATTTTAAAGGAACCTACCCCCAGTGCTATGCGAGAGCTAATTTGTATAAGCTTACAAGTGTCAATTATGCAAATTTCTTCCCAACTGTGTTAGGAATAACATCCATCGTATTGGTAGCATTACATTTCTGCATGGTATGAAAATACTATAAATTAGGGTTTCCTCCCTATCAAAGATCATTTATTATACTTGAAACAGACCACTGCTTCTTAGAAAGCTATAATACAGTAAACTTATATAAGTGAAAAGAGGATATTAATAATGTCCTAGAAATATTGGGAATAAGTTCTGAATTGAAATTCATACCAGGAGATCCAATGTTTCTGTGGTCCCTCTGCTAAAAATCAGGGCCTGTAGCAGATAGATGGCAAATTGATCCTGACCTATAGCTACATTTTAATGGCTTTATTGATTATACACTTTCACATTGTATAACTCTTCCACCTCTTGACTTTATAATTGTGATGGCTATACTTGGTGACTGACCTAGTGAGTAGACACGGTTATAATCTAAAGGCCCAAATGACCAAAAACCAATAGAAAGGGGCAAGTGAATGTCCTTGGAATTATCCATCTTCTCTTATTAATGAGTAAATTAGAAGTAACATTTCCCAGGGAAATTACAGCCCTAGTGCTATAATAAAAGAATTAAAGTTGGGTAGGCCCAAATGTTACATATTTACTCTACTAGTTTGACTTTGGCAAAGCCCAGATAAGTCATGGCAGCTATTGATTCTGTTACTATGTGTTTATAGTGTATTTGCTCTATCTATGAGTTACTATATATTTTAGTTACAATTATAATTACTATATATGTTACTGTATTTTTAACCAAATGGTACCCCTAATCACAGATTTCCTATATAAATCATGACTTATATAAGCTAGCCAACAATAAATTGTGGTTCTCAAAATGGCAGTCTATCACTGTTAGTGCATTCATTGTCATTTTGGTGAAATTATTTATTATATATGTAATTAATAATAGGGGTGATTATAACTAATTATCATGGGAATATGAGATTGATGCTTTAAAATGGAACAGGGCATCAGACAGTATAAGATATGACAAAATAATAATTTATAAATTATCAAGGGTTCATGAGGGAAGGGAGAGTAGGAGGGAGGGGGAAAATTAAGGAGCTGATGCCAGGGGTTTAAGTGGAGAGAAAGTGTTTGGAGGGTAACAAATATACAAATATGCTTTATACAATTGATGTATGTATGGATTGTGATGAGTTGTATTAGCCCCAAATAAAATGATTACAAAATAAAATAAAAAGGGACAGGTAAGATTATGTTTGGAACACAGGAGTTCCTCCATGCCTGTTGATAACACTCCGTGGACAATTGGAGTAACCACAGCCTGACAAAGCCAAGATAACCAGGCCTCTGGCTCCTCATGGATAGATGTCAGCATCATTTATTGGGCAAACAGAAGTTCTGTTCAAGAGTAAGAAAAATCTATAATGGGGGTTACAACACCTGGGACTACAGTTTATTCTATGGATCCTCATATAGTTAGTCTTTTAATAAGATTCCGAATGGTTCTTAAAATGTCAAAAGACACTAGTGTTGATTCAGGAGGTAGCATGAATGAATTGGTTTGGTGCAAGTGCTGACCTAGAGGAGATGCTGTTTATGTATTATCTCACAGCCCATCAACCTACATCTGGCTTTAAATGTTGCTTTGTTGGATAGATCCTCGAATTGTGACAGCTTTCGATCTCAAATGATTCTCTCCTTTTGCTTCACCGTCTAAGGATTTACTCTGGCGCCATAAGGATATGGCATGTCAATGAAGGTTTTAACCTTAACTAGATGATAGATGGAAATCAGAGAGTAAATACCACAGCTTTCTCGCCCCCTGAGTGGCACCATTTCCAGGCAACTTGTATGTAGCTCCTTGTGGGGTCACTAAATAGATTGTACTTTGGTCTGCAGCCACATTACTTTCACTAACACACTATTTGGGTGGCTTTTCTTCTTTCCTTTTCTCACCGTCTTAATCCCCCCTTGTGCTTTTTAAAGATCACTTCACATTAAACTACCCGTATGCATATCTTTATCTCAGGGTATGTGGGAGAGAAGTATGACAATCTTTGTAATAAGTCTAAGATACATAGTAGAAAGTAATAAATTCATAAAACAGTGCACATCAGGACGCGGAGCAGCTTTCAGGCCACAGGCATCATTTCACGAGGAAAAGCTGGTGGGTGGGTGTGAGGTGGTAAGCTTGAGTGGAGCAGTTCTGTTCATGTGCTTGCTCTAATATAATCTGAATTTCTCCTGGAGACAGAGATTTCCCTCACAACCCACCATGTAGTAAATCATTCTCTCAATTAGTAGATACGTATTCTTCTGCAACATTCACATGTATGGGTCAACTGATTTTTGAGAGAATGTACCAAAAACAATTCAACGAGGAAGAAGATCCCATTAAAAAACAACAAAAACAAAGTTGTGCAAAAAAATGCACACACTCAGATAGTCTTTTAACTCCTTTTCCATGCCATAGATATAAAATAAGCAGAGATTATTATAAACTTATATAATAAAGGCCTAAAACAATAAAATATTTATAGGGCAAGTTAGGAAAACACCTCCACAACTCGTGATTGATGAACATTTGATGGAAAGCAGACCTGAAAAAGTCATTATAATGGGGGAGAAAAGAAAAGATAAATGTTCTTCTTCAAAAGCTATTTTTTTAGAGAATATAAAGACAAATGCTGGGGAAAACAGTCACATAGTCACCTACTCTGTTATCACTCTCTTTAAGTAAAGACCTCAAAAAAGTGGAGAAGAATTAAAAAAAATAGCTTGAGTTCTCAATCAACCTGGTAGAACGGAAGTCTGAATGAGACCTAAGTTGATAATTCAGAAGGAGAAACCTCAGACAAGAACTGAAAAGGCTGTGATTTCTTTGTTGCCCCAATAAGATGCCACTGGGCTACCTTCCTTGCAGTGCTCCATGTGAGGCACTAGGAAGAGAAGTATCTGACTCTCAGCCCCCACACCTACCTGAGACCTGACACTTACTTTAATCCCACAGTGGAAAGGTGCAGTCCTCCTCTAGTATACCTGGAGGGGCATGTTTGCACGGGCAGGGGAGGGGAGGGGCGGCAAACATGATTGATCCCACACTGTGAGAAGACAAACCTGCCTCAATAACAGGAAAACAGAACAATAAATAAATAAATAAATAAATAAATAAATAAATAGATAAATAAATAAATAGACAGATAAATAAATAAATAATTTGGAAATTAAACAGCATGTTACTTAGAAAGGGTGGGGTGGGCAATTAAATTAAAGAGTGCTTAAAAAATTTCCCTTATGAGAACTGAAGAACACAGACCAAAACCATCGGGATAGGAAAAAATAGTATTCAGATAGCAATTTATAGTGTAAGTATGTATATAAAAAAAAGAAAAAAACAAAATCAATATCTTATTGAAACATGTACAACAATTAGAACATGAGCAGCACAACAAGCTCTTAGTTACCATGAGAAAATAAATTATAGATTAGAGCAGAAAAATATGACTCAGAAAACAGAAAAATAATAGAAAAAAATCAAGAGTTGATTCTTTTTAAGGATTAAAAATTTCATCAACATTTGCAAATTTAACAAAAGAGAAGCAAATGACATGAATAATAAATGAGATGGGAAATATAATAAAATAACTCATCAAGATAAAAACATAATTATATAATATTACAAAGGACTTACTATAAACATTTTGAGAAAAAATGAACAAATTTCTAGAATGCTATTACCTACCTAAATTAACACAGATTGGTATATAAGATTTTAACAGACATATAAGCAAAGAAGAAATAAATTGGCTCATTAAAAATTACCCCAAACAAAAAGTGCAGGACCAAATTGTTCTACTGGGAAATTCTACCAAGTATTTAGGGACAAGTTAATATAAAGTCTAAACATACAATTACAGAATCTAGGAAAGGATAACACATTATCAAACTCGTTATATGAACCAAGCATCAACCTGTTACACAAATCAGGCACAGCAATTACCAGAATATAAAATTATCAGTCTATGTCTCTTAAGAACATAGATGCAGAAATCTTCAATATGCTTCTAAAATGTTGAACTATAAAAAATTAGAAACATACATTGTGATCAAGTGGGCTTTATATCAGGTATAAAATGATGATTCAATATTTAAAAAAATAATGAAACCAACCATATAAGTAAAACAAAAGAAAAGAATCATATGATTGTACCAATTGATGTTGAAAAGGCATGAGACAAAAACTAATACAGATTTTTTATGAAAACACTGAATAAAATTGGAATGGAAGAGAAATTTGACAACATAACCAAGGTCATATATATGAAATCAATAGCCAGCATTTCATTCCATGGAGAGAAACTGAAAGCATAACCCTCCAAATGGGAAGCAGGGCTGGTTGCCCTTTATCACACTCTCATCTAATACAGTCCTGGAGTCATAACTAGATCAGACAACTTTGCCAGATTGACAAAGAGGTAAAACTCTCTCTACTTGTAGATGTTATATTTTTACATCTAGAAAACCTCAAAGACTCAGTTAAAAATTGCAGAATTTAATGGAAAACATTGACAACTTGGCAGGGGACAAATATCAACAGACAAACCAGTAAAATTCTTGCATATTAAAAAATATAACTCTGAAAAGAAAAACTTCAAAATGCTATTTACAGTAACACCCCAAAGAGGAACTACTTAGGAAAAACTTAACCAGAGAAACAAAAGAACAGCACAAAGAAAACATGACTACAAGAAACCAAAGGAGATAAACATAAATGGAAAAATATTCTATATTCATGTATAGGAAGATTTAACATAGTGAAAATTTCAACATGACCAAAAGCAATCTGTAAATAATACAATGTAATTCTGACCCAAAGGCCAGGATAATTCCCCAAAGAAATGGAAAAAAACTAATTATCAACTTTATATGGAAAGGAAAGAAACCCACGATACACAAAACACTACCAAAACCAAAAAACGAACACACAACACACAACAATAACCACAAACTAGGCCACTCATACCGGATTTTAAAATGAATTACACGACCATGTTAAAACAAGGTGGTATAATCACAACAGTAGATACAAAGACAAATGAATCAGAACAGAAAGCCCAGAAATAAAATCAACTATCTAAAGACACGTGGTTTTGAAAAAACACTAAAACACATTAAATTGGGGGAAAAAATCACTTCTTCAACAAATAGTCTGGAAAAAATTGGATTTCCACCTGCAAAAAAATGAAGCAGTCCATCTACACCACACCATAAAAAATCTAATTCAAGATATATTAGAGACTTCAATGTAAATCCTAGAACTACAAAGATCTTAAATTAATAAAGAATAGGGGCAAATTTAAGGACCAAATACAAGATATAAACTCACTACTATGCATAATATTAAACAAAAAATATCAACCCTGCAGAAGACCAAGTAGAGGCCTGAGATTTCCTAAAACACAACATTTATATACAATGAAAAACATCAGAAGAGTGAAAACCCACAGATTTTGAAAAGTTTGGCAGTGATCTATCAGATAAAGGACTAATCTCAAAACTCTGTAGAAAACTCCATGGCAATGAGAAAAGCACAAACAATCCAATTTAACAATGGTTAAAAAGACAAGAATATTCACCAAATGATAAAGTCCAGGTAGCCAACAATCATAGGAGGAAAGAAATGTTCTTGATCATAGCTATAAGCGAAAATTCAGTATAAAATAACAGTAAGTTTCCACCTCATACCAGGCTTGATAGCAAAATTAAAACAACAATTACACAGCAAAAATTAATGCTGGAGTGATTGGAACACTCACACACTCATACACCATTGGTGGGATGGCAAAATTAGGTAGCTACTATGGAAAATAATATGGTGCTTCCCTAAAAAATAAAATCAAATAGAAATACCATATTACTGAGCTAATGTATGAGTTTTGTATATACTCCAAAGGAATAAAGATCAAAGCATGAACATATATATGTGTATATATACATGTTTATCACAGCACTGTTTATATTTGCAAAAATAAGGGAACACCCAAATATTCATATGTGAAGATAAAGAGAGAGAAACTCTAGTAAAAACATAAATTTGAATATTATGCATCTGAAAAAAATATGAAATTATCAAAAATCTCATGACATGGAAAAATTTGTAAACATTTTCCCCAGGAAAGTTATTCAATCTCATAAACAAATAAACCAACAAAAACGAGACTGCTATTTTTTAAAAATCAAGAAAAATGGTTTCCGTACTGTAAGATGCAGACACTGAAGGCTACAAGGCTGCTGGAAACAAGTGGGAGGGAAAGAGACTAAAGACAGAAAGAACACCATGAAGACAGGGTCATGCACAGGGGTCTTCTGACAGTCTGTTTGCACCTGGGTGGTGATGACTTGGGTATTTGTTTTGTAAAAATAAGTTGAGCTATACAACTGTGTTTCATATTTTTCTCTATGTATGCTAAGTTTCACAATAAGAAACAACAAAAAATTGGAGAAAAAGCTTTTCTTAAATAAGTAAATGTGGAAAAGATAGTGTTCAAAATGAGCATTCTGTAGGTATAAAATATCCAGTGAATATACTCACCATACGGTCAAGCGTTAGTATGAAATGGAGAAGGTAAAATATCTTATTATTTTTGTATTAGTTTCATGTGAAGTTCTAATGTTTAAGTTATTAGTGGGTTTAATAAAATATATTACTAAAATAAAAAATATATAAAAGCAAACCAATGCATATATCTGATAAAGGATTACATTCATAATATATAGAATGTACAATGTAATGCAATTGCAATGTAATAACAAAGAAAAATAATATTTTAATGTGAAACTTATTTAATTAGATACTTCACAAAAGAAGATACATGGATAGCCAATAAATGCAATTAAAGAACCTCCATTTATCATTTGAAAATCCATAATTATGTATCTTTTTATACCCACCAGAATAGCTAAAATTAAACAGACTCGTTACACCAATTGTCTTGAGAATTCTCACACATTTCTGGTAGGAATGAAAATTGTAGAATCACTTTGTGAATAGTTTTGCAATTTCTTGCAAAGTTAAATATACACCTATCCTCTGACCCAGCAACCCTATTCCAATGTGATGAAATGAAAACATATATCTGTAAAAATATTTATATAAGAATTTTCATAGTAGCATGATTTATAGTAGTGAAACCACCCCCTAGTTTTATCACTATTTGAGTAAATAAATAGTTGTGGAACGTTTCAATAGTCAAAAATATATATGACCTTTTGGCACTAGTAATAATATGGATGAATCCCAAAATATATTATGCAGAGCAGAACCATATACACAAGAATACCTGTATCTGATTTAATTCAAATGAATTTGTAGAAATTGCAAAACTGGAGTGTGGTAAGAAAAATCAGGTAAGTGGGGGCCTAATAGAAGCGGTGGATTGCCTGAAGTATGAGGGAACTGTGTAGGGTTCAAGTTTTGCGATGAGTACAATGAAGAAATAAAGAACTGAAAAAAATTAATGGAGTTTGTGTTTTGCTTACATGGAAGAATATATTCTCAAGCTCAACAAACTATAATTTAAAAGATAAGAATTTATATAAATTTATTGCAATTAAGAAATAACTTGAGGTAGCTAACATTTCTTTGTGTTCTTCCAATATGGTAGACATTATTATAATCATACCCATAAAAATGTTCCAGGTTCCTTACAACCGGCATATGTAGCATGTTCTCATTATCATTTTACAGATTAGGAAGCTGAGGTACCAGTTATTTAGTCAGGGTCAGACAGCAAAGTAATGTAAAGGTGAGAGTCAATTCCCAGCAGAAAGAAAGCAGTGAGGACTCAACATTAGAACAAAGTCAGGGCAGACTTTACAATAGACCATTATTTGTTCATAGACAAGTTCAAGTTGGATTGGAAGAAAATTAGCACAAATTCAAAAGAGCCAAAATAAGGCTTTAACTATACCAAAGACTAATTTAGAGACCATCTCAAGAATACTTTTTACATGTGGAACTCTAATCTTTAAAGACTATACAAGTTGTGTAATTACATCAAGGGTGAGGAAAATGAAGGGTAATTAAGAAGAGAGGAAGGAAAGGATAGACTAAAATGAATGTCAGAAATGGTTCTGAAACATGTTCTGGCAAGCTAAAGTAAAAAGTTAAAAAAAAAAAATTAAAAAAACAGAAGCAAAAGTCCTGACCAGAAGTTTTAAAGGGTGGCTCCATAAATGAAATAAATGATTATAATGAAGTATATAAAGACCTGGAATTAGAAAACAAAACTGGAAGGATGTGGTTGGCATTTTTCAAGCTGAGATAATCTAAAAGTGGGGGGGGGGCAGAATTAAACCTAATCCTGCAACACTGAAGGACACTATGGACAAAAAATCATATCAGTGGGTGCCCACTTTCTCAATACGATCACAGAAGACAAAATGGTGCATAAGCAAATGTGGTGAAAAAAGCTGATGGTGCCCGGCTGTCAAAAGATATAGCATCTGGGGTCTTTAAGGCTTGAAGATAAACAAGCAGCCATCTAGCTCAGAAGCAACAAAGCCCACATGGAAAAAGCACACCAGCCTGTGTGACTGCGAGGTGTTGAAGGGATCAGGTATCAGGCATCTAAGAACATAAAATTATATAATTGTAAATGAGGGTGAGTGCAGAGTGGAGACCCAAAGCCCATCTGTAGGCAACTGGAAACCCCGTTACAGAAGGATCACAGGGAGGAGACAAGCCAGTCAGGGTGCAGGGTATCAATGATGAAATATACAACTTTCCTTTAGTTCTTAAATCCTTCCTCCCCGCACTATCATGATTGCAATTCTACCTTACAAATCTGGCTAGACCAGAGGATGTACACTGGTTCAGACAGGAACTGGAAACACAGGGAATCCAGGACAGATGATCCCTCAGGACCAATGGTGAGAGTGGTGATACCAAGAGGGTGGAGGGAAGGTGAGGTAAAAAGGGGAACCGATTACAAGGATCTACATATAACCTCCTCCCTGGGGGATGCACAACAGAAATATGAGTGAAGGGACATGTCGGAGAGTGTAAGATATGACAAAATTATAATTTATAAATTATCAAAGGTTCATGAGGGAGGTGGGAGCAGAGAGGGAGGGGGGAAATGAGGAGCTGATATCAAGGGCTCAAGTAGAAAGAAAACGTTTTGAGAATGATGATGGCAACAAATGTATAAATGTGACACAATTATGAGCCCAAAATAAAATGATTAAAAATATGTTTTGTTTTGTTTTTTCTTTTTTTACATCTTATTAGGGACTCATACAACTCTTATCACAATCCATACATATACATACATCAATTGTATAAAGCACATCCATACATTCCCCGCCCCAATAATTTTCAAAGCATTTGCTCTCCACTTAAGCCCTTTGCATCAGGTCCTCTTTTTTTTTTCCCCTCCCTCCCCCTCCCCCCTCCCTCATGTGCCCCTTGTAATTTGTACATCGTTATTTTGTCATATCTTGCCCTATCCGGAGTCTCCCTTCCCCACCTTCTCTGCCGTCCCTCTCCCAGGGAGGAGGTCAAATATGTTTTTACAACACAGACAGACAGATCAAAATATGATGGAAGAAACACAGAGAGTCAATGTACTAAAAGCAGTAGATGTTCAACAATTTTAGGAAGTAGCACATTATTGAGATCTGATGGCATTTGGGGAAGAACTATGAGACTTACTAATGATTTTGATAAAATTCAAAATAAAAAGTGACGGTGTGCTCCAGGAGTGATACAATACCAATTGAGATGATTCGCCAAGCTGATGCAACATAATATGTACACAACTTTTGGGGCCAAGAAATTTGGAAGACAATGTCTGGCTAATATACCAGAAATGATTCATACTTGTGTCCATTATAAATAGACATGATCTAACAGAGCGAACAAATCATTGAACAATATAATTAATATCACACTCAAGAAAAATATTTGCTGAAGATAATTTAAGATATCATGGGAACAATATATCAATTGAGAACTGCCAGAATTTTAATCAGGATTCAGATGACATGTAATGATGGGTATCACTGGTGAAGCCTGGTGGCGCTTTACTCTAAGCAGCGAACACTAGAAATGTGTTTCCTGTGTTTCTTGACTATGTAAAGACATTCAACTGTGTAAATTTTAATAAATTATGTACAATAATGAGAAGAATGGGAATTCCAAAACACTTAGTTATGCTCATGCAAAACCTGAACATAAACCAGAAGATACTTGTTGAATAGAAAAGGTGATATGTGGCTTAAAAATCAGAATAACTGGATGGCACCATAACCACTCAATTTGTATACTGAGCAAGTAATCTAAGAAGCTACACTATTTAAAGGACATGGTATCAGTATCGAAGGAAGGCTCATTAATAACATGATATGCAGGGAATGCAACTTTGTTGGTGAAAGGACTTGAATCACTTATAGATGAAGATTAGAAACTCTAGCCTTCAGTATAGATTATAACTCAACAGGAAAAAAACAAAAATTCGCACAACATGATAAACAAAATACTGCAGTGGTGAAGGATTTCATCTTATAGTCTTAAGAAGTAGAGATGTTACTTTGAGGACTAAGGAGTATCTGACCAAAGCCATGGTATTTTCGATCATTTCTAGTGCTAGACAATATATAAATGCCAAATAATAATGCCTTTGAATTATAGTATTTCAATCTTCCAGTACTTAATTGTCTGCCAGTTTGTTGTACTGGGTTGGCTTGTGTGTTGATGTGATGCTGAAGGACATAGCATTGGTATTTCACATACCAGGACGGTCAACCAAAGTGAGCAGGTTTCAGTGGAGTTTCCAGATTAAGAGCAGATTATAAAAAAGAAATGGGGGTCTTTCAGAGGAATTAGCCACTGCAAACTTAATGAACACCATTGAAACATTGTCGGTAACTGAAAAACCTAATGAATAGAAACAGAATATCGTCAGTGATAGCACCACAATATGAGTCACTTAGGTTGGAAGGGATTCAATATGTGTCTACGAAAGAGCTCTCTTCTCAATGTCAGGTTGACCAAGGAGTAATAGAGTAAAGCCTTTGGAACCTTCATTTGCTGGTGGGTCACCACTCAATATGAGAAGACAGTTTGAAAATATCAATTAATAATGGGAACTTGCAATGGATGAAGTTTTAATCTAAGAAAATTGGAAGTCTTTAACAATTAATGGAGCACATAAAAGTCATCATTCTAGATATTTATGCGCTAACGTGGACTGGTATTGGCCATTTTGAGTCAGAAAAACATCATTTACTATTCCTGAACTGACATAATCTAGAGGAAAAAGTTGTGCTCATCATCCATAAGGATATTTCACAATCATTCTTGAAGTACAATACTGTCTGTGATAGAAAAATTGCTGCAGTCAAGAAAATCCAAACTATATAACTAATATTGAAATTTATGCATAAACCACTAAAGTTAGTGATACAGAAATTCAAGAAATCCAATGTCTTCAGTTGGAAATTAATCAAACATGCAAGAAAGATGTTTATTTTTTATTGGAATTCAAAAGTTGGAAAGAAAGGGAAAGAAAAAGTCGTTTGAAAATATGGTCTTAGAGATAGAAATTAGGCTAAAAAAACTCATGCAAGGATTTTGCTAAACCAACCACTTCATTCCCAATACATTTATTAACAACACAAAAAAATTACACATAGATTACTCCAGATGGAACACACAGAAATCAAATTGACTACATCGGTAAGAATAAGGGTTAAAGAATTTCAGCAGATAAAAATCTCAGAAGATAAAAATCAGACCAGAAGCTGATTGTGGTCATGCATTGTCCAGTTAAGTTCAGGTTGAAGCTGAAGAAAATTATAACAAATCCACTAGAGTCAAGATATAACCTTGAGTATATCCCATCAGGATTTTGAGAACTTTTCAACAACAGGCTTGTTGCATTAAATGTGGTCTGAGGCCAGGTTGACTAGAGAAACAAATCCAGTGACACTAATATATGTATAAGAGAGAGCTTTGTATCAAGAAGTAATTATATATCGAAGTAATAAAACATCTCGGCCCAGTCCAACTCAAGTTCATGAGTCCCATAGTAGTCCATAAATCTCTCTTCAGACATATGTGGTCACATGCAATAATGCAGAATGCAAGAATATCACAGGCTGGTGGGTGCAAATTGTGTGCATCTAATGGGGGTGATAACATCACAGGGCTCTGGCAGATCTCAGAGTGGCCTGAAAGCAGGAAGGTGAAGGCAGACAGAGAGAGGCCAGCCTGCAAGTGAGGTCATCAGGTTGTGACCTGGTTGACAGGCTAAACTCCATTTATATATATCTTCAAGTTGACGTGAGATTAGGTAACTACCACAAACATAAATGACAGAAGATTGGTGAGCCGTGGGATGACATCAAGAACATCATACAGGAAGAAAGCAAAGGGTCGTTAAAAAGACAGGAAAAAAAGGAAAGATCCAGATGGAGTATCTAAGGTAAGTGGAAGAAACAATGATGTCAAAGAGCATAAGAGAAAATTTCGAAGGGTAGCTGGAGAAGACGAAACAGCACGAATAACTCTAGGTCTTTCTAGCAAAGACCTAGAGTTAGAAAATGAAAAAGGAAGAGCACACCGAGCAAATATTAAACTAAAAGAACTAAAGAAAAAGCTAAAGTCTCAAGTTGCAATCTTGAAAGATTCTACAGGCAAAACATTGAACGAGGCAGGAACCATCAAAAGAACATGGACATGATACACACAGTCACTGTACCCCAAAGCACTAGTCAACATTCAACTATTTAAAGAGGTGGCATAAAGGCAAGAGCCAATGGTGCTGGAAGAAGTTCAAGCTGAATTGAAAGCATCAGTCAAAAACAAGGACCCAGAAATTGATGGAACACCAATTGAAATGTTTCAACAGATGATGAAATACTGGAAGCCCTCAATTGTCTATGCCAGGAAATTTGGAAGACAGTTACCTGGACAACTGAATGGAAGAAAACCATATTTGTGCCCATTCCAAATAAGGTGACCAAATAGGATGTAGAAACTACACAAATAGCCATTGGATATCATATGCAAGTAAAATTTTGCTGAAGATCATCCAATAAAAGTTGCTACCAGGAGTTAAGGCTGGATTCAAAAGAGGACTTGGGACAAGGGATATCATTGTTCAGATCAGATAGATCTTGACTGAAATCAGAGAATACCAGAAAAAAAAAGTTTACATGTGCTTTATTGATTATGGAAAGTCTTACTACTATGGGAATCATAATCAAACCCTCGGCAGCTTTGAGAAGAATGAGAATTCCAAACTACTAAGTTGTTCTCATGTGGAAACTGTACATTGGTCATGAAACAGTGGTATGAACAGAATGAGGGAATATGGCATGATTTAAGATCAGGAAAGGTGGGTGTGAGAGTCATATCCTTTCACCATACTTATTCAATTTGTATGCTGAGCAAACAATCAGAAAAAGCTAAATTAAATGAACGAGAATGTGACATCAAGATTAGAGTAAGGCTGTATTAGTCTGGCTAGACTATGGATGCACATATGTGTATAAGAAAGAGATTTATATACAAAAGCAACTGAACATTGAGAAACCAACCCAGCCCAGTCCAGATCAAGTTCATAAGGCCAATACCAATCTACGAAGTCCTTTCAGACTCACGAAACACACGTAACGACACCGAATGTAGACGATCACAGGCCAGTGGGTAGAAAGTCTTTGGATCCAGTGTCATTGGAAATATCTCAGCACTGGCAGGGATCTCTGCATTAAGGTGGGTACAGGTGTCTTCTCAGCTGCTCCGTCTCCCAGGGTGTGAACAGTCTCCCACCTCCAAGGAGGAAGTACCAGATTTTCCAGAATTCTCAAGAGAAGGCCATGCCCACACAGAGGCCTCATTGGCTGTGATCTGATTGACAGGCTAGACTCCACCCCTACACTCTTAATCCTCAAATTGACAAATGATTATATATCGACCACAAGGCTTAATAACACCATGCAATATACAAATGACACAGTCTGGCTTGCTGAAAGTGAGGAGGATCTGAAGTGCTTGCTGATGAAGATCAAGCAGCTTTCAGTAAGGATTCTGATTCAATGTAAAAGGAACAAAAATCACACAATTAGACCAACAGGTAACATGTTGATAATCCAAGAAAAGGTTGTCAAGCCAACAAAAATGTTTTTAAGGATTTTGTCTTGCTTGAATCCATGATCAATGCTCATGGAAGCAGCTGTCGCAATATAAGAAGATGCATTGTATTAGGTAAATCTGCATAATCCTATTGAAAATGTTAAAAAAGCAAGGATGTTACTTTGAGGACTAAAGATGTACCTGACTCAAGCCATGGTATTTTCAATTGCCTCATATGCATATGAAAATCGGACATGGATTAAGGAAGACCTAAGAAAAATCTATGCTTTTGATTTATGGTGTTTATGAAAAATATTGAAAGTATTATGGATTGCCAAAAGAATACACAAATCTCTTTTGGAAGAAATACTGCCAGAGTGCTCCTTTGAATCGACATGGCCAGACTGTTTCATATACTTTGAGCATGTTATCAGGAGAGACCAGTCCCTGGAGATGGACATCAGGGTTGGTAAATTTGAGTGGCAGTGAAAAAGAGAAAGAACCTAGGTGAAATAGATTGACAGTGACTGAAACATAGGGCTGAAATATAATAACAACTCTGAGTATGGGCAAGAACTGGGTGGTATTCCATTCTGCTGTAGCTAGCATTTCTATGAATGGGAAATACAGGAGGGCACCTGTCAGCAATGACAGTTTAATTGCATTGTGTGCATGTATACAAAAACTGGTCAATGAATAAGGAAGACTGATTAGAATGGATGTCTTTAAATTATGCTGTTGGTGAAGAATATACAAAGTAATACGGACTAGGAGAAGAACAAATAAATCTGTCTTGGAAGAAGTATGCCCCTTAGAAGGGAAGGTGCAGAGATTTTGTGTCATGTACTTCGGGCCAAACACTGGAAAGACAAATCCCTGGGAAAAGACATCTTGCTTGTTAAAGAAGTGGATCAGAAGAAAAGAGGAAGTCTCTCAAAGAAATGGATTGACACCATGTCTGCAGGACGAGGCTCCACATAGGAACACTTGTGAGGATGGTACAGGCAGCGTTTTGTTCTGTCATACATAGGCCCAATGTAAATTGGCACTGACTTCATTGCACTTAATGACATAACACTAAAGTAGAACATCAGCAAAAAAAGAGGAAGATCCTTAAACAGAAGGATTGGCACAGTGGCTCCAACAAAGGGTTCAAGCTTAGCAAAGATTGTGAGGAAGGCCCAGGGCAGGATAGTGTTTCCTTGAGCTGTGCACCAATGTACAATATCCTGATGAGTTTGAACGACCACCACAACATCTAACAGCAAAAACTAAGTCCCCTCCGAACATACATAATTGATATCTTTGAACTATATATGTGAAGACTTTAAATGACAAATTTTTAACATATGTATTTAACACATACCCATAGCAAGCAGGAAAAAAAGTCTACATCCTTAAATATTGAGTCATCTAAGAATGGTCAAAGTTCAAAATCTGTGCCTATGATTTCTGAAAAGTTGCCATCACACTGATTGGCTAGAATGGGAATACACTCTAAAAGATGCCTGTAATAAATAGTGGAAATTAGTCTTCCTGGTTTAAATGGTGACTGGAGGCTCCAAGCAGAATCCTTGAACTGCAAGCACAGAGGCGGGCTGTCAAGAACCATCAAGGGGAGAAAGCTGCTCAGTGTGAGGCTGATCAGACAGCACCTAGAAGACTGTAAACAGTTCTGGGCAGCTCAACACGAGAGAGCTGTCAAGAAATTGGAAGAGATTCAAAGAATATCAGGGAGCATGATTAAAGGACCGGAGGGATTGATTTATGAGAAAAGATTAAAAGAGCTAAGTACTATCTGCATAGATAGAGCTTAATGAAGGAGGCACATACTAACAACATAAATAATTGAAGGGTATATGCACAGAAGGAGCGCGATTGTGAATATTATCTCATGGAGGTATAAGCAGGATTATAGGATGGAGACAGAAAAGAAAATGTTTTCCAAATATCAGGAAACATGTCCTGACATAGAGGTCAATTCGAGTTTGAAAGAGCTTTCCAGGGGACAAGTAGAATGTCACTTGTCCAAGCCATTGACAATCAATCATTCCCGACACAGAATAACATCGTATCTATTCTTAGATATGAAAGCAGAAAAATGTGATTTCATGGAGAATTCTCCCGATGTCTTTAAATGTATTTTGGATAATAATTGCCATGCTAATTACAGCAAGTTCTTCCAGTACTTTTATAATTAACCCTTAGTGCAATTCTCCCTGGATGGGACATCTATTTTACAATTTGCTTACAATAGTTACACCGCTCATGAAGCTGGTAGGCTTCATTTCATTTTTAGGTGGCCATTCTGAATCTGTGAGCAGCAGTTTCTGCCTTCCTTCTTCTTTTTTTTCATTTCTTCTTTTTCTCTTCCTTTTTCTCTCTTTTAAGAAAAATTTAGAATGGTCCAGGATTCAGCCTACCCAAGACATTACTCACTTGACATGCTGAATTTCAGGTGTGTGTGTGTTTCAGGGGTAATTATTATTAAACTTCAAAAAGTTTATTGTGAGGAATGTGAATTACCTCTGACACTGTAAGGGCACTGAAACAGCAAACTCTCACCATACTTTCTACCTACTTTCTCGATTTACTTGCTCATCAATTGCTTATTCATTAAGTATATATTGAGTACAATACATACATTGGACATTGTACTGGGAATGCACCTGTGAATGAATCAAATTTACTGACCTAAGAGAGCTTAAATTTTGATTATTTAAATAAATAATAGATACATACATATTTAAGTTAATAATAGGTAGTGATAGGACAACTAAAAATATAAAATACAATGAGATGAGAAAGGATGAGCAGAGACGTGATTGGACCAAGAGAGTGACTGTCATAAAAATGTGAGAAGGACATATCAAGCAGTGGAAATAACAAGCGTCAAGTCCCAGGATGGCATGCTATCTTCATGTCTCAGCACTGATATAACAGAAATGCTATGAGTGAGTGTTAATTAAAGAACAGAACTTTTATTTTCTTACAGTTTAGGAAGCTAGAAGTCTGAATTCAGAATACTGGTTGTAAGAAATTCTTTCTCTCTGTGTGTCTTTTCTGGGGAAAGATACTTGTCTCAATTTCTGTAACCCTGGGCATTTCTCCATGAGGCATCTATATTTCCTCCATTGAACATGTTCTCTTGCTTCTTTATTTCATCTGCTCTTTTTATATCTGAAAAATGTTTAGGTTTAAGATGCAGCCTCCACCAATATGACCTTAGTAACATTACAAAGGATACATTTTTTCCCTAATGAAAGTATATTCACAGGTATTAAAACACAAACCAAACCCACTGCCATGTATTCAATGCCAACACACATCAACCCTATGCAATGAAGTAAAACTGCCCCATAATGTGTCTAAGGCTGTAAATCATTAGGGGAGCAGACTGCCACATGTTTCTTTCATAGAGAGGTGGGTGGATTTGAACCAATGATCTTTAAATTAGCAATGGGGTCCTTAATCATTGTGCCACCAAGGCTCCTAACCCTACTGCCACCAAATTAATCCTGTCCTTATAGGCAGTTTCAAAAATTAAGTATTTATGGAAACAGAGAGCTTCATCTTTCTTCCAAGGAGCAGCTGATGAGTTTGAACTTGTTACTTTGTGGTTAGCAGCCTAATCCTTAACCTACTTTTCCAGAAGGAACCTTTCTCTACTGGTATGTCGTTATGGTTGCCAGGTGCTGTTGAGATAACTCCCTATGTACAACAGAAAGAACCACTGCCTGGCCCTGCAACAATCTCACAATTATTCCTGTATTTGAACCCATTGTTGTAGCCACCATGTCAAACCATCTTGTGGAGGACCTTCCTCTCTTTCATGTCTCTCTGCTTTACCAAGCATGATATCCTTCCCTAGAGAGTGAGCTCTACTGATAGCATGTCTAAAGAACATGAGAAGTCTCACTGTCCATGCTTCTAAGGAGCATTCTGGAGGCAAGTTTCCCAAGACAGATTTCTTTGTTCTTTTGGCAAAGTACTTTTTTTTCAGTACTTTCAATATGCTTCACAAGCATCATAATTCAAATTCAGTCCTCCTTATTCTATGTCAAACTTTCACACGCAGATGAGATGATTGAAAATACCATGACTTAAAAAAAAAAAAAAGAAAATACCATGACTTGGGTCAGAAACAAACCAAATAAATGAGAGTTCTATCCCTAGGCATAGGAGTTAAGACTTGGGCCACATCTGAGGTATCTTTCAAATGTTCATTAAAACATGGAATTGAAAGATGATGGAATTTTTCTATGACTTTTGGAAGCCCCCTCCTGTATTTGGATAAGACAATTCAATCAGTAACAAATGGATTAGGTTATGTGAGAAACGTCCACTGGAAAGATTATTCTGAAAACGTGGAGGGCAAGGAGTTGATGTTAATGAGGGAGGAGTGACTTAGCAAAGGAGGGTATGAATGGTTCCACAACTTCAAGAACATGACTAATGACACCAATCTGTACATGGATAAGATGCTACTTTGCTGTGTGCTGTGTTGTATGTAATATCACCAACAATTAATCAAAGTAACCATCTAAATTATATATATTTCAAGATGAGTTAATACTGTGGCTGAGAGGAATATGGGAGAAGTAGGGATAGGATAGGGAATGTAAGCAGGGGTCTGATTCTCAAGGCTGTTATGATTCTAAAGTCTGTCGGAATCGGAAGTCATTGGAGAGTTTTAAGCACACAAATAGCAAGAACTTTCTTGTGTATTTAAAGAATCAGATGGATGTTTTGTTGAATACAGATTATAGAGAAATAAAGATGAAAGTCGAAATATTATCTAAGGAGACATGCAACTATCCAAGTGACAGACCGTTGTAATTTGGTCCATAGAAGTAGCAGTGGATATTGGGAGAAATGATTTGATTTTGAGGTCAGAGCCAAGAGGTCAATGAATTGGAAGCTAAAAGTGGGATAAATGCACGGATCATTATACAATGAATCATATTCCATTGCATGACTTTCCATTCTTAATTTTATATTCATTAAAAAACAAACTCAAACTCATTGCTACTAAGTTGATTTAAATTCCTAGCAAGCTAGGGCAGAACTGCAGAGACAAGGTAGAACTGCCCCTGTGGGTTTCCAAGACCGTGACTTGTTATGAGAGTAGAAAGCCTCATCTCTCTCCCATAGAGAGGCTGGTTTGGAACTGCTGACTTGTGGTTAGCACCCCTACATGTAACCATTCATGATACTTTTGGAGAACCTCGAAACAGTAAGCACGTATTATTACTTTAATAGCGGTGAATTTGCTGAATCAAATGCTCATCTTCGGCAACTACTTTGTAACATAAAGAACACAAAACCTGAGGGACATTTCTATGTTCTTTCATGAAATATATGTCCATTTCTTGATTTTGAAAAAATAAGATTGGAATATAAATAATGCCAACTCTTTTATTTAAGGCTATAGAATTTGAGGAAGGCTTGATACACTAGTCAAAAAGAGTCCTTGCTCAACTATAAGGTGGATCAAGTATGAGTTCTGAAATTAGTTTGTTGTTTGATCTTGACTAGTGTGCTGGTGTGTCTGTTTTCTCATTTGCAAACTGAAGAATTCCTTGGTGATCCACTGGAGTGGGGTCATATGTACAGTAAGAGTAGATTCTGGAATTTTACCATTCTGTTATCCAGAATAGTTGTACTTTTACACATGAACATATGGATTATCTTTCTAAATTTCAATGGAGAAAAGAACTCTAAAGTTAGAAAAGTGAGAGAATATCTAGCCTATTCTTACGTAATTCCCATCGACTAACTTAACACACACTACTGGAACACCATCAATGAGCCATGAGAAGTACCGGGTGCTTCAGACACTCTATGGAATCCAATAGGGAGAACGTCTGCCTTCTCAAGGCCTATACTGTAGATTTGAATTCTTCGCTGGAAGGTCCATGGAACTCCTGAAGGTCTATCTAGTTTTTTAGGTAGTCTTGGACTCTGATATTGTACATACTATTTGTAAGGATGTATTTCATTTACTGGGTAGATCAATTGTTCTTTATTTGAAACCTTTTAAAAAGTGGAAATACAATCAATCAAACTCTTAAAACAAGCTGCCATCTCTAACAATTACGAACTACTAGATACAATGATTAAAATTACTTCCAGTAGCCTTATTCTATATTTCTTTTATTTTCTCTGCAATTTTGATTAAAATATAGAAGTTTAGATGGGGAATAGAGATAGTGTTGTTATCTTTAATTGCATAGGTAATTATGAATTACCATAAAATCTTTTCAAAAGTGCAGGCAGATGACTTGCATATGAACCCACATGTAAGAAAGCATCCCACTCTTTTCAATATATTCATGCAAATTGATTAAAATTAAAGTGTGGTGTGATTTTCATCAGAGAATACTCACTCAATTGCACTTTTTGTTTCAATATAGATTTCCATTAAATATAAATACATTTGTTTAAAGATCATCTACTGGAGACTGAGATAAAGTTCTGTTCAGGCATGGGAAATGGTTAAACTACCCATTGGAAATCAATCGAAGTGAAGATAAAGCACTTTTACCCTTATAATGGAAGCTGGTGGGAAATAGGATTCCATTTATGAAATTTTGATTTATAGGCAGCTTTTAGTTTCTTTGTCTCCTTCAAAAACTTGAGGTCCGCAGTAAGTGATAATATAATTTGTAAACAGATCAACATAATGGCTGAAGAACATAATAAACATAATTTTACTGATTGTAAATATGAAGACTGTTGGGTTATGTTTTGCTACATATATTTACTATAATTAAAAACAAATTTTTAAAAAATGGAAATACAATCAATCAAACTCTTAAAATGTTGTTTTTGATATAAACAGGAAATAAAAGCAAATTATATAGTATTTTCTGTGTTATCTTAAGCTTCAGTTCTCTATTTTGTAAAGTCTGGTTTAAAAGTTTGAAAATCAGTGTAGTGTGTCTTGATTTATTTTTCCATCAAATCTCTCCAATACCCACCACAGAAAAGCCCAGTGACATTAAGGCTATTCCAGGGCATGGTGATTCCATATGTGTCAGAATAGAACTGTGTTCTATAGACTTTCCATTGGCTGATCTTTAGGCCATAGATATCCAGTTCTTTCTTCTCCATTGGCTCTAGGTAGCCTCAAACCAACAACTTTTTGGTTTGGGTTGTGTTAACTATTTGTTAGAAGTAGTGGTGTTAACTATTCGTATCACCTAGGGACTTCACATAATGAGAACAAAATAAAAATTTAATTAACTAAAATTTTGGAAACCACATGAACTAGTAGGAAGAGCTCAGGTAAGGAATTAAAAGGTCTGTTATTCACCTGGTTTCCACAATTATTATATGTCTGACCTTGAGAATGCAATTTATAATTTCTGATTTTCAGTTTCCTTATCCATAAAGCTAGCCTAGCAATAGTATTCATAGGCAAGATGAATCGTAAGGATGACCAGGCATAATTTATGTGAAAATGGTTTGCTAACAAGAAAACACTTATGGAGTCCTACCTGTTTAATTATATTCTCTGAAGTAGACTTTTAGCAATGCTAATCTCTGATTGAACCCTTCACCAATCTGCAGAGTCTGAGGATGGGCCCAAGAACCCTCGCACTTCCAGTTGGCTACCTACTAGTGAGTGAGTCTCATATAATGAAATCCACATCACACACCTGGAAGGTTATAACTATTGCTGAAGCCAAAACACATCTTTAAATTTTCTTTATCACTTTCTCCTCTTTTGGTTGATTTATGTATTTGCTCATATAAGAAAATAAATTCCAAAGAAAATATAAGCACACATAAAACATATTTAAAAACAATAAATGTTCCCCAATTGTGTTAAAATATATTAAATAAATAGGCATTGCCTTTTTCACAAATGTTTCTAGAGCTACTTTAGGACTTGATTCAACTCCAATGTCCCCCAGAGACCTAGAGATTCTTCAAATGTGATTTTACTAGAGTAGAGAATTTGGTTTTATACTGTATACTTCATATTCCAATTTTTTTCAGCAAAGCATCATAAAGCACCGTGTTAGATGCTCACCTTGTGGAAAGCAGCCAGATTCCAAAGATGGTGTGCATCTAGCAGTAGGCCATGCTGAGTTCAAGAGCTTGTTTTACAAGGTGGCAGTAACATATTCTGCCAGGATAAAGAGGTACAGAGGGAGTCCAAAAAGGGGCCGTAGATTCCCTGGTGTAGAATGTAGTGTTAATTAGGGTTTTGAGATTAAATAAACCAAGGATTGTGGGGAACAGTTATGGAAAATGAGAAATAGAAAATATGCTAAAAGCAGGAAAGTAAACTAATTAATTTCTGACATTTCTCCTGTTGCTCTAGCTTAAATATATGCAAAGACAAGAATCCCTCGTCTCGTTGAAGCCATCTGTTTTGTAGCATTCCTGTTTTTAGATGGTGCACCTATAACCCACCATACAGATCATCATCCTAAGCACTAATTTCCACAACTTATCTGTTAGCTTGTTCTACTGTGGTTTTGGCTATAATGCTGGAAACGATGCCAGTGCAATTTCAAATCCCAGCAGAGTCATCTATAGTGAACAAGTTTCAGCAGATCTTCCAGATTAAAAACAGACTATGAAGAGCAACCAGGCTGTGCATTTCTGAGGGATTAGTCACTGAAAAAAATGGATGAATGACATCGTATAAGTGCAAATGAATGAATAAAAGTTGAGCATTATCAGCGTGCTGGAAGATGAACCCCTCAGTTGGAAGAATCTCAAAACTTGACTGGGGAAGAGCTGCCTCTTTAAAGAAGACTCAGCCATAATGATGTGGACAGAATGAAGATTTAGGGACATTCCTTTGCTGATGGAGCACCACTCCAATGAGGAGAAAGAACTGAAAACATCCATTCAGAATTCCAACATGGAACGTATGAAGAGTGAATCATGGAAAACTACAAGTCATTCAAAATTAAGAGGAATTAATCAAGACTGATATTAGAAGCAATAGTATGCTGAAATGGCCCTGTATTGACCATTTTGAATCAGACAGTCAAATTAGGTTTATTTCAACAATGAATGGCATGGCATTCATCATCAAAAAGACCTTTCTTGAAATACACTACTGCCTGTTATATATAGGATAATATCTGTATTTTACAAGGAAGTCCTGAACTATTGTTAACATTTATACACCAAACATTAAAGCCAGTAGTGAAGAATGTAAAGTATTCTACCAACATCTTAAGTCTAAAATTGATCAAATATGCAGTCAAGACACATTCATTAATATTTCTAGGGCTACTTTAGGGCTTGATTCAACTCCAACGTCCCTCAGAGACCTAGAGTTTCTTAAAATGTGCTTTTATAAGAGGAGAAGATTTGGTTTTATAAAGTATACTTCATATTCCAGTTTTATTCAGCACAGCATCATAAAGCGCCATGTTAGAGCTTCACCTTGTGGAAAGCAGCCAGAATGCAAAAATGGAAGATAAATGGGAGACAATCATAGGAAAATATGGCTTTGGTTCTAGAAATGCACCTGGAGATCACATAAGATTGTGCAAAACCAACAACTTCTCCATTGTGAATACATTTTGAAGCAATATAAATGTCAACTGTGCACACAGACTTCACCAGATAGACTACGTAGGAATTAAATTGATTGGGTAGAAATGATGGACAGATTCCATATCATCAGCCAAAAGGAGGCCAGGGACTGACTATGAAACACTGTCCATTGCTCATGTATCAGTTCAGGTTGAAGCTAAAGAAATTAAAACAAGTCAATAAGAGTCAGAAAACCACCTTGACTATATCCCACCTAAATTTCAAGGTCATCTGAAGAGTAGATTTCACACTAATGAATGCTAAAAATAGAATGAATTAAGACTTGGGGGATGACATCAAGAACATCACACAGAAAGAAAGCCAAAGGCCACTAAAAAAAGCAAGCCAGAAAAAAAAGTAAATGACAGAAGACTCTGAAACTTGTTCTTAATCTTAGAATAGCTAAGCTAAATGGAAGAAATGATGATGCAATAGAAGTGAGGAGAAAATTTCAAAGGAAAGCTTGAGAAGATAAAATCAAACATCATAATGGAATGTGCACAGAGCTATGGTTAGAAAATCATTAATGAAGAACACACTCAGTATACATTGAAAGGAAAGGGCTGAAGAGAAAATTCAAACCTTGAGTTTTAATCTTGAAAAATTCTATGGGCAAAATATCGAACCATTCAGAATGCATCAAAAGAAGATGGAAAGATACATGCAGTCACGTACCCAAAAGAACCAGTTGTCTTGCAACCACTTCAAAAAGCAGTATATGAGCAAAAATCAATGATACTGAAAGAAGAAACCCACGCTTCGCTGAAAGCATTAGCCAAAAACAAGGTTCCAGGAATTGACTGGGATACCATTTGAAATGTTCCTTGAAGCTGTGGGAGCACTCACTAGGCTTTGCCAAAACATTCGCACAATGACGACCAGGCTTATTTACTGGGAGACATTCATCCCTGTGCCCATTCCAAACAAATGTGCCTCACAAGAATGTGGAAAATACCAAACACTGTCATGAATATTACATGCACGGAACATTTTGCAGAAGACAATCCAATATTACATCAACGGAGATCTGCCAGAAATTCAAGCTGGATTCAGAAGAGGTCATGGAGTGATGGACATCATTGCTGATGTCAGATGGATCCTGGCTGAAAGAAGAGAATATCAAGCAGTTGTTTACTCGTGTTTTATTGATTATACAAAGGAATTTGTCTATGTACAACCTAACACGCAATGGATCACATTGAGAAGAACGGAAACTCTAGAACACCTCATTGTGCTGGTGGGGAACCTGTGCATAGTCCCAGAGACAGTCGTTGGAAGAGAACATGGGATTACGTTTGGGTTTAAGTGTTCTCTAGGCTGTTCCAGCTCACAGTGGAATGGACGGCAACACCACCTGGTGCTGCACATCCTCCCCATTGCTGCTACGTTGGAGCCCTGCTTGCAGGCACTAGACCAGCCAACTTGTTTGGAGGCCTCTTTTTCACTGCACCACACAGTGTTTGGTTTCTTATGCCCAGGGTCACTATGAGTCAAAACTGACTCGATAGAATCTAATAATAAAATGCTTCTATTGAGCTCTTTAACAGTTGGTTTTTCAATTATGACAGTTATTTCTCCCCTAAAACGTTTCATGGGCTCTTATAAGTCTCTGTGCTCCAAACTCTTTCAAAGACAAATCTCAAAATTAGGTTAATCATTTCGCTTTCCCCAATAGCCTCTTTGTCTTTCAACAGGCTTGTGGGGAAAGTATTACCATCCCTATTTCATGAGCGAGGGGCTTACTCATGAGGTTTCATACTGGAATGGACATTTTTTGGGGGACGTGTACTTCTGCAGTACTGTGACTCCATATTACTGCCTTGACTCTGTTGTTTTGTGATTCATCCACCCAAATGTCCATCTTCTATACCAGACTGTGTACTCCTTTAGGATCTACTACATTCACTCTGATCTGTCGAACAAGTGAATGCCATTTAAAATGTTGTATGAATACAAATGCAAGCATGAATAAATGAACGCATGATTGAATAAATATAAATGTGTAATTTGGATGTTTCCACAATTTGTTTAGGAGGGAAGCATGTATTATTTCCAAAAAGTATGTTTATAAAACTCTAGTTCAAAGTGATGACCTATGGAAAATATAGATTCTCAGGTCTAACAAGATTATAAATATAAAACTTTAAGATTGTTCCCCTGTATTTTTAAAGGAGATTTTCAGAAATCATAGGATACAGAAATTTATATAATTTTATACACTATCAGATCTCACAGATTTTATTTGGCATGGACACTGTATTCACTTTTCCTCCTCCTGTCCTCTTCTTGTTTTATTCACTTCCTCCTTCTGTTTCCATCGCTCCTCCACACCCCCTTTCCCTTCATTTGCCTTTCTTTTCCTCATCCTTCTTCACATAAGAACAATTAAAATCTCCCTGAAATCAATAATTTTACAAATATGGACTGTGATTCGCTGGGCTGGAATGTTATCTGTCATGGGTCAAAATCATCTGTCTATGGGGAGCTTCTAAAGAACTGGGCAGAAAACACCTGACTGGTTGATGCGCTCTCCTGTGATGGCTCCGCACTGAGTCACTTGTCATATTCTTGAGACTTTAATATGAGATTTGATGGCACATTTTCATCTAATGCTTGGATGATTCCAAGGCATGTTAAAAACCATTTGAGTGGAAGGTTTCGGTGTGTGAGAAAGGCATCGTCTGGGCACCAGCATCAAATACTTGGTGTGTTTTATTGGAGAGCAGAGATAGACACAAAGCTCTGCACATTTTCCAGTCTGAACAAGGCTGAAGAAATCACAAGTCACTTCTCAGCACTGACTCACAGTCCCCGAAATGGTGTGGATGGAAAATCACTGCTCTGAGCAGCAACAAAATGAAATATTTCTGAACACCTTTTCCTGACAGGTTTAAAAAAGCAAAGGCAGCAGAGGGAGGAGGGTGGGGAGCTGCTGCCTGTGAAAGTCTCGGCTGGATGCATTGAGAGCAGTTATTTTAGTGGTACTGGTGATAAAAAATAAATGGGAGCATTATGGGAAATGTGTTGGGACAAATGCAGGTTTGGGGAGGCACTCTTAGAGGCTGGGTAGAGGTGGGAAAGAATATAAACTCAGAACTGCAACAGAGAGAGAAGAGGAGGGAGACCCAAAAGACACCCTGTACAGAAGCGGAGAAGATAACAGTTGGGGGAAGTGAAGCCGCCCATGAAGTACTCAATTCTGGCATAACAAGGGAAATAGAAGTTGGAGGGAAATTTGGATATAAGGAATGAAAGTGGGGAGAGAAAACCAGGAAGGACAGAGAAAAGAGCATCAGAAAGGGTGGAGTAAGATGAGAGAAGACATACATGTCTGCCTTTAAAAATTAATGACACACAAGTTAATAAAACTCATAAAATGTGGGGTCCGATTGACATAGTTTGGAATCTACTCTGCCGCTTAAGAACTATAGAATTAACCAAAGTATGCTAACCCAGATTTTTTAGTTTTATACAAACATATATCTTATGAAGTCATTTTATTGTTTAAATGTGACATTTAATATGAAGGGTTCAAGCTATGCCTCATATATTACCATTAAAAACAAAGTCTCTTTTAAAAACTGAATACCATAAGAAATTAGGCAAAACATATTTGAAATGGTGAATTTTAGATATATATATCAATGTTAAATGTTGGACTGCTAAATTCAAGAATGTTGGCTCAACCTCTCTGTGGGAGAAAGTTGACAATGTTTGCTCACATAAAGAATGACAGTTTGAGAAACCTATTATAGACTCTTAACAGTCAATAGAAGGTTGCTAAGAGTCAGATCTGACTCCCTGGCAGTGAGTTTCAGTATTTTTAAATACATATGTGGACTGACACTTTCATTATTTGAAACTCCAACCAAGCTTACTGCATTCAAGTTGATTCCAACTCATAGAATCACTGTAGGGCATAGTCTAACTGTCTCTTTGGGGTTCTAAGGCTGTGGCAGTTACCAGCCTTGATTCACCTGGAATGCTTTCTGAACTGTGGTTTCCAACTGTAGACCTTGCGGTCAGCAGTCACTCTGCAGAAGACGAGGATTTCTCCTCCCATAAAGATTTACAATCTTGGAAACATCACCACAAGGTGATGGGAAGACTAGAACAGGAACCCAATTTCCTATGCCCCAGATCTAGTGCTGTTTTCTCACTTCCTGCAGACAGATTCCCAAGAATTGTTGTTGTTGATAAATTATCACATGGTCTATAAGACTGGCTAATAATGGAATTCCTAACCTATTGAACCTTCAGGGGTTGGCAGGTTAAAATCAGGCAGTAAGTAGGGGGGGGAAACTCATTTATTTCAGTTGACTAGGACGCAGCTATTCTTTAAAGTGAAGTGTGCATGAAGAATGACACCAGTATGATGTTCTTCAGGACTACAACATCCTCTGTTCATTAAAGCTTCCTTACTTGGTAGCAATTATCAATCACTAGATGGAGTCAGTAGTGAGAACTGTTATAATGTGGCTGAATTCATAGCTAACCATGCCCTACTGCCAATCAGCCTTTTTCTTTCACACCTCCCACTTTTAAACAACTTTATATCCTGACGCCTTCATTTTGCTGTGAGTTTTGATCATACATCTTTAAATAGATATACTCTGAGATCAGCCAATAAAAGGTAATTAGATGACTCATTTGCATTCAAAGCATAGCCATTTTGAAGGAATTCACTGTTAAGCAGGGGACATTTTTATATATAAGATAAAGACAACAATTAAACTAATCTTTACCTGCTCAATTCCTTCATGTGATGCCTCCCTGACTTCTGACTACCTGCAACTTTTCTTTACCCTGTTGAGTCACACGCCCACAGACATGAGTTTAGCCTTATCCTGAGACCTAGATCCATGGTGCCTTGATGTAGAAAGACAGAAATGTTAGTTTGGTCATGTGGAAAAGTTGACGACCAAGTGTGTTTTAGTGGGATCTAACCCTAAGGTGCCTTTGTTTTGAGTAAATGGATTTCCCCCTACTTTTCTAATTGGATATTCATCCTGTATTTCAGGTTCAGTCGGTTACTTTATTAACTCCCATGAGCTTGAATAATATTAGAAGTAATGGTGTGTTTCAGGTAATGGAATCAAACACTTGGATTTGATGATTATGTTGAGATTTGCCAGTTGGTGACCACCAATAGCTAAACAAAGGGAAATTTTAAAAGTTGACAGTAGTTATTCTCAGAATAACAAATAAAGCATTTCTGTCTTGAGGAAAATGATAATTTCAAATATAATCTGAATGGTGGAGATTAGGGTGGAGATAGTATGACAAAGTCTCTTCAATCATATAGCATTGAAGCATGATACATGGGAAAAGATAATTATAATTAATTGAAGATAGGACAGAAGAGAGAAGAATGGCTCAGTATTTTGACCCAGCATTTGGTGATGAGGAGACATCACAAACATGCACATATGACTGAAAATAATAGCATAAAATGAAGGAATCAAAATGTAAAAGATGTACATTGATAACAGAGACTAAGAATTATGTCTATGCACATGAGATACCATTGAGAAAGGTATTTTAAAAATCAATGAGCCTGTGTAAGATGGGGAGAGAATACTCTAAGAACGGGAAAATGTGGATGTTAATGGAAGTGTCAGTAAAGATAACTAGAAATATAAAAAGAACAAATTTATAAAAGTTTCTATTTTTATCAGAATGTTATTCAAACTATCTGAAATCAACTTGTAGATCAATGTTGTGGAAGACATCCCAACTATGTTGTAGGGTGGAGATATAATTACCTTCAGAAATGCTAGGGAGGAAAACAAAATAAAAAAATGGACTCTCATGAAAAATGGGGATATTTCAAACCACAAGCCAACTTTTAAAATATACATCAAAAAGATATACACAAAATTTTAAAAATCATTTCTTGGTGTGCTTTTAGATGAACCATCCTTGAAGACTGTAGAAGATTGAATGAATTCATTGTACTACAGAGAAAGGTATCTATCTACTCTTGGTGATGGACTAGTCACATATAGCTCCTAATGTGTGCTCTTTTTATTAAACCATATTATTGGGAGCTCTTACAGATATTATAACAATCCATAAATCAATTAGATTGAGCATAATTGTACAATTACGGTCACCATAATTTTCAAAACATGTTCTTTCTTCTTGAACTCTTCGATATCAGCTCCCCTTTCTCCCCTCCTGTACCCCACCGCCGGGAGCCCTTATTCTTATATTATAAATAGTTTTTATTATTATTGTTATTGTTTGCCATATCTTACACCACCCACTGTATCCCCTCCCTACATTTGTGTCACTCATTCCCCTTGAATGCAGTTATACAGTCATCTTTGCTATTGTTCCCCATCCCCTCCCTTCCCTTTCTCTCTTCCTGGACCACCAGGGAATCGCTCCCATTACTGTTTCTAACAGGTTTAATCTTTGTTGGATTTCATGCATCAAATGATCTTCATTGTGCAAATGAATATTTGCAAGTCTAATAAGTTTATTGATGTAAAACTGGGCATAATAGTAAGAGGAGGAACTATTAAAGAAAGAGAGGATAGTTATGTGTATCATTAGTGCTATACTTTACCCTGGCTATATCTTCTCTCCCCTGTGGCCTTTCTGTGAGTGACTGTCCAATTATCTTACAGGTGGGTTATGAGTCTTCACTTTGCCTATGCTTCTTTATGTCAATTTGAATGATTGGTTTTGAATTTCTCATACCTATTCTAGTCAATAGATCATGATCACACGGGCTGATGTGCTTCTTCTTTATGGACTTTGTTGCTTCCCTACTAGATGGTCACTTGTTTAACTACAATCCTTTAAGATCCCAGGTGTTACATCTTTTGATAGCTGGGCACCATCAGCTTTCTTCACCAAATTTGCTTATGTTTTTGTCTTCAGCAATCGTGTTGGGAAGATGAGTATCATATATTACTACAGTATTAAAAAAACATTTTTGTACTTAGGTTAGATTTAAGTAGAGGTCTAAAAGTCTGTCTGCTTCTTTATCATATATATGCATATATATGTATATACACACACCTTTTTTATATGTTTGCATATATATGCATACCTATATTTATACACATATATAATTATTGCTTCCTAGTTCTTTCCTCTTTTTCTTTTCTCTTTCCTCCTGTCCACTATTATGTTTCCCTGTCATTCACCACTCAGTTATTCCTCTTGGATACAAGGCAATTGATCAAACACAATCCATAATTGCTACACCCTTCTCCTTCTCTTGCTGTCCCCCTGTCACTGTCAATATTGGCTCCTCACTCCCCTCACCACGCCTCCTCCTCTCCCATGCCCACCCAATCACACACCCTGCAACCTCCGTCCCACTGCTGTCTCCTTGGGATTGCATATCCTGCCCATCTTATAGAGACATTAAAAAAGAAAATGGGAGAGAGAGAGAGAGAGAGAGAGAGAGAGAGAGAGAGAGAGAGAGAGAGAGAGAGAGAGAGAGAGAGAATATACAAATAGTTCCAAGTCTAGCTTTTTCCTGACCCAGGTTGATGAGTGTCCCTCTGTTAAATAGCTAGCAAACCCTATTATAATCCATTGGTCTGATCCCCATTTCTTTCAGGGATGCGTTTTTATGAGACCCACTTACCTAAAATCCTTTGCACCACTTTAGTCCTCAGTGTTCATGTCCAAGGGAGTACCAAGACTCCATTGCTCTTCTTGCAGTCAAGGTTGGAGCTGTCTAGTGCTGACCCCCACCTTGTTGCACCTTTAGACTTTCAGTGTAGTTTCCTTGAAAATCTCCTCCAACCAGTTCAGATGAGGTGCTAAGACGCTGCCCTACCCCAAGTCAGAAATCTATCATCGAGCCGTCTCCGAAACGTTGCTCCATTTCTGATCTGTTGTACTCCCCTGAACTGTGTTCTCGGTTCTGTCCTCTGTAGCACTGCTGTCTAGGGCAGATTGCAAAGACAGATGAGAGGTAGATGAAGTGGGGGGAGATGTCTCGCAACATGAGTGCTATCTGTATCTTTTTTCTTTTGTTTTAATTTTGTTTTTATGACGTGTGTATCACTGTGTTTGGTCTGGCGCATGTCAGAGTATCTGGTCCTCAGCCTGAGGAACGGTGCTATATGTTCATTTCCCCTGTGCCCGTTCTGTTGTTTGAACTTACCTCAGTTATATTTGGCCTTTTGTGCTTGGCTAACTTTGATAAGCATATTATCCTCCATCTTTTCCTATTAAACTAAGTGCTTCATCATTTCGTCATTGCTTTTTGGAATCCCTAATACTCCACTGTGTGTATATCCCAGAATTTTTAGTAATCTTTGAGATGCTCTCATCTTTCCACCAGGATCTATGCCAGAGTTTTCTAATCCATTCATGTACTAAAGGAAATTTAGGCTATTTCTAATTCTTTGAGATTATGATCTCCAAAGCGATGAACATTAGAGCATAAATGTCTGATTGTGACCTGTTTCTTATTGCTTTTGGGTACATGCCCAGGTGTGGAATTGTTGGGTTGTAATTTAACTCGATTTACATCGGTTTTATTTTATGTATTTCCACAATGGCTGTATGCATCTACAAGACGACCAGCAGTGAATGAGAGGGTCTATCTCCCCATAGCCTCTCCAATATTTGTTGTATTCTGTTTTTTTGTTTGTTTGTTTTATTGGACTATCCTTGTGGGGTTTTGGTGGTATCTCATGATTGTTTGCATTTGCATTTCCCAAATGGCTAATAAACAGGGTCATTTTCTCATATTTTTATTGGCCATTCAGGTTTCCTCCTTTGTGAATATTCTTTTTAAGTCTTTTGCCCATCTCCTCAGTGGGCAATTTAATTTTCTTATTGTAAGTTTTCAGGGTTCTGTAGATTTTAGTAACAAGACCTTTGTCTGCCATGTCAAAACTAAACATTTTTTCCCAGTCTGTGGGCTCTCTCATTACTCTTTTGATGAAACCTTTCCATTTCACAAGCGTTTTATTTGTAGTATGTCCCACCTGTCTATTTCCTCTTCCACTGGGTATGTATCCTTCATTATACTTATAGCCCATGTATTCTCTGCATTAAGGTTCATAGCTTTGTCCAATTGTTTTCATTGATGACCTTGATATTTTGGGCTGTTACCTCGAAGTCTGTGATCCACCTTGAATTTGTCCTTCTGTATGGGGCGAGTTAAGGGTCTTGGTTCATTCTTCTGCAGCTTGATATCTAGTTTTTCTCATACCATCTGCTTCCCATTTGATTTGGGGAGGACCCTTATCAAAAATCAGTTGTCTGTAATCCACTGATTTTATTTCTGAATTTTCTGTTCTTAACCATTGGTCCAAGTTTCTATCATTTTACTAATATGGTGCTGTTTTGACAAGTGTGGCTGTATAATAAGTTTTAGAGTCAGGTAATGCAAGCCCACCCAGTTATTTTTTTTTCTTGAGGAGTTCTTTGTCAATTCTGGGTTTCTTCCCTGTTCTTATGAGATTGGTTGTCAATTTTTAGACCTTTTGTTCTTTTGGTTAGGTTTTTCCATAGATATTTCAATTTACCCTTGGCTATTGTGAAGGATAATGCCTTCTTGATCTCTTTTTTCTGTAATCCCATTGATTCTGTATAGAAATACCATTGACTTCTGCTTATTGATCTTGTAATCTACCACTAAAATATATTCCTCCATCATATCACTCACCTTGACTATTGATATCTGCTCTTTCCAATCTATTGTTAGGTTTGCCAACAGCTTGTCGATTCTGTTAATTCTTTCAAAGAGCCAACATTTTACTGCATTCATTTTCTCGATAGTTTTTGTTTTCCCACTCATTTATCTCCACCCTTATTTTTAGAATTTCTTTTTGTTTGCTATTAGAATGATGATTCTATTGACTCTTGTGTTAGTCAGGGTAGACTAGCGAAACCTATGTGTATAAGAAAGAGATTTATATACAAGAGGAATTGTACATTAAGAAAACATCCAAACCCAGTCCAGTCGAAGGTCAAAATCTGATATTAGCCCCTATGTCTGATACCAATCTATAAAGTCCTCTTCAGACTCATGAAACACATGCAATGAAGCCAAATGCAGGACGATCACAAGCCAGTGGATAGAAAGTCTTTGGGTCCAGTGGTGGTGTAAGCATCTCAGTGCCAGCAGAGGTCACTCTGTAGCTTCTCTGGCTTCAGAGGTCTGGTTGCATCCTTGGGCTTGTCTTCTGGAATGTCTCCCAGGGAATGGCAGAGAGAGAGAGAGAGAGAGAGAGAGAGAGAGAGAGAGAGAGAGAGAGAGAGAGAGAGAGAGAGAGAGAGAGGTGTCTTCCACTTTCAAGGAGGAAGTACCAGATTTCCCAGAATTCTTAGGAGAAGGCTATACCCACATAGAAGTCTCATTGGCTATCTCCAGATTGACAGCCTAGACTCTACCCCAACACTCTTAATTCTTAAATTGACACCAGATTAGGTGACTACAACAACTCTGTTCCAATACGGAAGATTTTGTGAAAGTATTTCCACCATAAGTCTCTCCTCCTTCTTCACATGTGTATTTATGCTATCAAGCATCTTCTGATAACTGCCTTTCCTGTATCCCATAGATTTGGTATATCATACTCTCATTCTCATGGGTTTTTAGAAATTTCCTAATTTTGTCTCCAATTTGGGCCAATATCCCCTCCTTTTGAAGAAGTAGGTTGTTCAGCCTCCAAGTGTTTGCCCTTGTGTTTTGTGTTGTTCTTTTTTTAATCTTTTGTTGATTTCCAGCTTTATGTTGTTGTTGTCAGAGGAGAAAGTCTGATTGACCTCTACATGTTTGAGTTTGCTTAAACTTTGCTTGGGTATCAGCATGTGGTCTATTTTCAAATATGTGCCATGTATACTTAAATATGCATTTTTTGCAGTTGTGTTGAGAGCTCTGAATATGTCTATCAGGTCAAGTTGACTAATAGAGTTTAGTTCTATAGTCTCCTTATTGAGCCCCTTTCCCACTGATCTATCCTTCTCAGAGAGCAGTGTATTGAAGTCTCCTACTATGATTGCTGATCTCGTGATTTCTTTTTACATCTCTTGGAGAATTTTATTGATATATTTCGCGGGGTCTTTTGTTATGTGTATTATATTCACTGGCTCTTGGTGTGCTGGTTCTCTTTCCTTCTTCATGGTTTCTGCTGATCACTCTAAGAATATTCTTATCTGATTACCCATATATGTAACTGCATATTTTTTTCTCTAGCTGCTCTTATGATTTCTCCTTTTCCTGAAGTTTGATAATTTGATTACTAAGTACTTTGGTGTGTTCTTCTTGGGGTTCAGTCTAATTCATGTCCTCTCTGCTTCCTGTATAATTGTCTGATTCTCTTTCATTAAATTGGGGAAGTTTCTTTCAGGAATTCCCTCACTATCTTGGCTGTTGATTTGTGTGTGTGTCTTGCCCTGGTAGCCAGATTATTCAAATATTATTTCTCTTCATAGCATTGCTCACTGTTCTCAGATTTTCCTCAGTTCATTTGATTATCTTTCATGTTTGTTGAATTTTAATTGGCTATCTACAACATTCTGACATGGTTCTAAACCTCTTCAAACCTGGTGATAAAGTCTTTTACCATTTTCTTTGCTTCTGTTATGTTATCCTTTAACTCTTTTAATGTCTCTTCAGTAAGTGCCTCTATGCTCTCTATATTTTTCATGCTTTTTCTGTATTGATTCCCTCATATTCTGTATGACTCTAATCAGTATACTGAAGATTTATTTCTGTGCCAGTTCCAAGTCTGCTTCTTCTGTGTATGTTGCTAAGTTCAGGTCCTCCTCAGACATTGTGTTTTGTTCCTCTTGCTTTTTTGTAGTGGCTGTGGATGTCGGTTGTTATCTTTGTGGTGTTTTCGTGAAGCTTGGTGTCATTTACCTGGGAGTGCAGGATCCCTGTGATTTCTTTCTCAGGGACTAGTAGGAATGATTTTAAAGTCTATCTGGAGCCAGCTTCCCTGCAAGTTCAAGCTGTACCTCACTGCAGTTGACTCTCACCCTAAACCAGCAGAGCTATCTATTTGGAGGGCAACATGGGTGGTAGTCACAGACAGGGGCTAGGGGTGATTGTGGGGAGCAAGGGTGGTGGTGGGCAAGCTGATTGCCCTCAATGTGGACCGGCGCTCATGAGCTGTAGCAGGGGAGGGAACTACTCAAGGGACCTGTGATCAGGCCAGTTGCAGGGTCCAATTCCTTGCAGAAGCACCAGGTCTTTTGCAAACAGTGAGGGTGGCACTTGGCAAGCCAAACATACACAGGAGCCTTGGCATTCATGGGACCTGGACACGGAGGCATATTTAGCTCATAAATTGATGGAGAATAGGTATTATTGAGCTGTAGGGAGCAGGGTCTAGATGTGGTGATTGGATGGTGCATGATGGGTATGTTAACTCTACCAAGGTCCCTTATTGACCCTGTACACTGTTAAAGGGAGTGAACAAACATTTAATTATTTGTGTTTATAACAGAAGACCCCTTTATATTTGGTTGCTGTACACCTCTGAATTCTCTTCCTCTTATGTACAATCCCAAATTAGATATAGATTATTGTGGATGCCCCTATGAGACAGAGCTTCTGTGCAGAATGTGTTCAGGTTTGGGTCAGTGGGAATCTGTGTTCACTGGTACCTTGCCAGGGACAGAAAAGGGTCAGAGAACCCTTGCATAATGTATTCTGATTTCTGTGGTGGAGAAAGGAGCTCCATATTATCTTTCTCAGAAGGCAATGTGAATAGGCCTAACAACTATGTGGACCTAGCTTTGCCATGAGCTCAAGTTATATCTCTGTCTCTCTTGGGCTGGCTCTCTCCCTAGGAAGCTACCATTTTACTTGGTGGTTTTAAAGGAGGATGTGTGTTGCTCATGTGAAGGGAACAGGTTCCAGAGGTTATCATGGTTGGGGTAAAGGAGGAGTATGGTGAATCTTCCTGGTCCTTTTCCAATCCTGTGTATTACATAGGGGCAGTTTTTGGTGGTATGATGATGTCCAGCCTTGTGGTCTGGTAGGGTGTCAGAGAAGGGGTGAGATTCAGTCTAGGAAGATGTTCTGGTGTTTGATATGGCTTTGAGAGCTTGAGTTTGTTATTCTGAGAGAATATACCTCTGGTAGAACAGGTCAAAGGAGATGGGGTTGGTGGAGGTGGCCATGTAGGGGTGGGGAATCTATTCTGGTTGCTTACCTAAGCAACATAGTGGGGTGGATTGTAGTAATATCTATTCATCAGGCTTGTTTCTTATCTGGAAAGCTACTTTCACTGACTTACTCTTGTGTGATCTTTTAACAGAGCTTCAAAACCTCTTTGTCAAGTGTGGAACCAGTAAAACCTATTTTTGCCTGGAGAAGGAGGAGGACTTTAGCTATGGGGTGGCTTTTCCTATTTTGTTATGTTAATACCTTGTTAATGAACCTGGTTTTGGATGGCTTCCTTTCAGAGTTACCAAAAGGAACATAGCCTTGAAATGAACACTCTTTCTTCCCCTTTTTTTAAATGGGGGATTATAGCACGTCCTGATATTGGGGTTGTGTTGTGCTGTCCCCCTGGAGAGGGTGATTATATTAGCCAAGTGCGTTTAGGTCACACAGGGTCTGAATTTTCTCAGTTAACCTGGGTTCCTCCCTGTTCTCTTCTGGGCTGGCTCTGCAGGCTGTGGCTGTCTGCCTCTACAGGGGGCAAGTAACCTAGAGGCTCTCCAAGGTAGTGTCTAATTATCTATGTTACCCAGCATGGCCGGCTTCCAGTGGAGCTGAGGATAAGGGTAAGGGGGTGTCCCTTACAGTCCTTCTGTTTCTGGGTGGGGAGGAAGATACAAGCCTTGAATTGTGTGTGTGGAGAGGGGAGCAGAAAGGGGAACTCCAGAGTGAGCCCTTTTGGCTAGTTTTTGGAGGCTTTCCATGGCCCTGAAATTATGACCCCCCTAGACAGCAGTCTGGGGATTTTGCTGCACATTAGTGGGTCTTGAATTTTGGGCACAAGAGGAGGGGCGGATGATATAAAACAAGATGGAGCAAGGGATGAGGGAAATCCACAGGCAGATGCAGTGAGCTAGGAGCACTGCTGTGACCTACCAAATTGCTCCTTGGGTGAAAATCAAGAGGGAAAGTCTGAGGCCTACATCCACTAGAATTCTATTTCTAGCACCCATCCTCCCAACATAGGCCTCTTTACTGTTAGGTAGCTTGTTTAGGGACAGGGGGTTTTCCCTCCCATGCCTACAAAGGACCCAATAGAAGAGGTTGGAAAAATATTGGGCAACCATTAAACACCTATGAAGACCCCAAACTGTGCATGCTCACACTTAAGCCCTTTAACCAGTTTGGAAGTATACCGGGGCAGCCTAAAATAGGTCCAAGCTCATGACATAACCCAGGTGCACTTATTCTAGCCAATGGGGTCAACCAATACCTTCAACCATGCCTTCCCCCAGCCAGAGAAAGGGAGCTCTGGGACTCTCTCTTGCCCCCATGCTCCACACCCTCTTGCCCCTTGCTCCCTCAACCTTCAGTCCCTGGGATTCCGCCCACCCCTGCAGTTCCACAAGTGTGGGTGCTCTTTTCCACTAGGTTGTATCATGACCAGTTTTGAACCCCTTTGAGACTGCGAAAACTGAAACTTGTCTGCCCTTCATTAAAAACCCAATTGGATTACAAAATGGGCTTCAGTGTGAATTCTTTTAGCGTATGAAGCCAAGAACTGAGGTATTATCCACTCAAGAAAACTAACATTCACCTCTTAATTTTCTGGTCTAACAACGGAAGCACCGGGCGGGTGATTGTCCCTGGAGACCATCTTGACTCCTCCTTCCTGTCCGTACAATTTCAAAAGACACTGAGAGTAAATTCTCCAGGGCTCATTAACCTTCACCAGGCTGCTTCCTACCAAAATGACTTAGCCTGTGCTTTCTCATTTAATCTCATCTTCTTTATTGCTTTTTGGTACAGAGCACTTCTAAGGGAGTTCCCACAGTTTCTAATGTGTGTTCTTAATCACAGAGATAAGAGTATGAACATTGAGCCATGGAAAATTACTCATTCATTGGCAAACTTCAAGTCACATTGAGTGATGCTTGGATGCAAGCATGAAATCTATGCATATTTAACTCTAAGTATAGAATTTCTTAAAGAAAAGCAAGGTTTTCATCATTACTGTTCTAGTTAAAATGTTTTTTTTTCAATATCACACTGACCTCCACTTTTATCAATCAATTGATAAAGACTCTTGGTAACCTTGAGATGCTTGAACTATATGTAAGATTTAATGTAGGTAATCATCACTTCCTCATTGATATACTTTGATCATTTCTTTTCCAGAACATCATAATCTTTTGTTTTTCTTTCATATTTCCCGAGTATTTCTTCTCAGTCTCATTTGATCTACTCATTCCCTTATTCCACAAATACTCCACTTAACACTCATATTTCAATGAATGGTAACCATAGCCTCACGTGTTTAGACTCCTTTTATTGACCTCTTCTTCTGAAACCCATTTATAATCCATTTAATGTTGTTGATCTCCAATAAATATATGCCCACAATTTGGTCATTTCTCTGAAATTTCCTTGCTATGTCATGATGCAAATCGATGTTATATTTTGCCTAGTGAGAGAGATAGCTTTGCAGAAGCAACTGAAACTCAAGGTAATCCCGTGTGTAACATAAAATGTTTGCCCAGGCCTTTTTCATGATCATTGACATGTTTGTGTCCATTGTGTCAGCAACTGTGATAATCTAACTCACTGAGTGTTTTCTGTTGCCCTCTTTGACCCTCTATTTCACCAAGCAGGATGCCCACCTCTAAACATTAGGCCTTCCTAACAAAGTGTAATTGTTTTCTGTCTACTGTCCTTCTTTGGACTCTCATTATTCCTCTCCCCTTAAATTATAAACACATGAGACAGGTTAATTTTGTTAAAATGTATGTCAGATTATATCATCAATAGGCTGAAATGCTTCCACAATTGGTTCCCCATTTCATAAAGAGTGCACTCACGACATGACCTGAGAGGCTCAAGACTTTCTGATCTCTGTTTGTTCTACTCACCAGCTACAGTAGTACACCTGTTGTTTCTCATATATCTTGCTTCTTTGAACTTATTATTACCCTGAATTTAATTTAACTTTGAACACACTTCTGCCACATTCATTAATGGCTCACACTACCATGTCCTTCAGATATTTGTTTAAATTTATTTGGTAACTCCCTTTACAACTACATGCAAACTATATTAATTTTTCTTGACATGCTCATTCTTAGTATACCTTATTGTTCTGTGTAGCACTCAACAACTTCTACCATATTCCATGCGTCACTTTATTCACTTTATTGTTGACTCCCCAAAAAATGTTAATTTCATTGGGACAGGAATTATTATAATATATATAAATTATTATTATTATTTTGAATAATTATATCCACATTTCTTAAACCTGTGCTTAGTATACATCCATATAGGGGCACACAAAAATGCCATTGAATGAATGTATAAATTAATCTAAAATTGATCCTAAATGTACAGACATAGTATAGAAGAGGATACCCCCCAAAACTGGAATTTCACCAGGCAGAGCTTTTGTAGTATGCATTTTTCCCACTTGGCAAACATGGAGCAACTCACGCTGAGGTAGTGAACCCATTGGCATTACCTGGGAATTTTCCCTCCGGTCAGTGATTTTTTCTTTTCATAAAAAGCAATTTTGCTTGACCTCACTTTTTGTGATGGCTGACTTCAGAGAACAGCATGAAGCTGTGAAATTTTGTTTTCTTTTGAAATGCCACAGAAGCTGTTGTGATATTGAAGACAGGGCAGCATTATGAGGAAAACTCAAGCATATGGGTGATTTTCTCATTTCAAAAAAAGGTGACATATCAAATGTTGACAAATTTTGTTTTGGACATCCATCAACTTATCAAATGGATGAAAACGTCGACTCATAGTACATTTGGCCTTCATTCCACCAGGTCAGACTGTTCTATTCAGAAGTTCTGAAAAGATTGTGTAACATTGTGTGACAAGTGAGGCCTGCATTGTGGCAGATGGAGGACTGGTCACACCAAACGACAATGCACCTGCTCACACAGACATCTCAGTGCACCAATTTCCCCCACAAACCAGCATGTCTCCCTTGCCCCATGCATGCACCTTATTCACCTCACATCTCTCTGTGCGGCTTCTTTTTGTTTCTGCAAATGAAGAGAGTTGTGAAAGGACAGTGACTTGATGACGTAAAAGAGGTGAAGAAAAAATTGATGGAGATACTGTCAGCCATCCAATCATGAGTTTGAAAACTGTTTTCAAGAATGGAATCACACATTTCACAAATGTATTAAGCACAATGGAGGGTAACTTGAAGGTGACAAAGTTGTTTTGTAAAAAAATTAAATATATAGCTTTGAAAAGAATTCTGTTTTTAGGGGGTACCCCCTTATATGCTAAACCCAAAACATGATTCCTGAAGCAGATTTGGGGGTCTTTTTCCTACAGAGCTGCTGAGGAGGTCTGAAATGTCAGCCTTTCACTTATTAGTCTAGCACCACCTGTTATTCAACTTGGACTCCTTTCCAAGTATATAATTAGTTATAAGCTATGAGATGAATGAAACCTTTTGAAGGTTCCTGTGAGACTATATAACAATTCTAGAGGTGAGGCACATCATCAAGACACCACAACTGAGCAACAAATGAAAGATGACAAACAGGATCTAGAAAGTCCTTGTGGGGAGGATTGAAAAATATTCTTTCAGGTGGTCTGGGAATTTTAAATCTCTGAAAACATTCTGAGTGACACTGAAGGACCAGTGACAGCATAGCTTGTTTAGTAACAGAAAGGAATACATAGGACACAGAAAAGTCTCGATGTGTCGGCCAGGGCTAGGCTTTTAGTACTTAAAAGGAACGAGGAGGCCTGTCGATAGGACTGAGTTCCCCCAAATTCAATAGTGTGCGTGACCTAAACCACTTAAATTTTCTGATAAAAATATCCACAAATAGGTTGTATCATTGGAGGATAAAACAAACAAAAAAGTGATTTTGAACATTAATTTCATCCAATGCAAAATTTCCCCAGATGCTATTAGGCCACTGTCCAAGCATCGTCATTAGCTAGCAGTGTCACCATGTATGCATACATATCAATTTATGTTTTATTTTCCTTCCATAAAATCTCAGCTTAATCAGATTTTCCTGCCTTTGTTTTCCATAAAGCTCTCTTAGTGGTTGAGTTTAAAAAAATGAGTTCAATCTTCATTCGGTTCGGGATGTCAGCTGTAGTTCAAGCCAGGTCCTGATTTGCCTAGACCAGTTTTACTTCTCTGGGGAATAGCAGCCTTGCCTAAATCTGCTCTATAGATGAAATAGAGTTGATAGTTTCAATTTCACAAGAACTCATATTAGCAGCTATTGCTCTTTTGAAATAATAATAATAGAATTCCAGGCAAAGATGGTCAGGCAGCAAAGCTTCATAAAGCTGTGTATGATAGGCTAGTCCTGGAATTGATTCAAATGTTTAATTATTCGTTGAGAGAAGGTTGTCTGGAGACTTTACACAAGAAGAGGCTTTATTGATTTTATTATTCAGGGTAGGTAATAATTTTTATATTAGAAAAAAAAAACAAGGACCAAGTCCTCTGTCAAGCAAAAATGACAAAATGTTTGTCAAAAGACTGCTAGCAACTGGGAGAATGAAGGGGCCAAAGAGCCCCCCCTGTTTATTTCACGCCATCAATCTTGTGGTCTCTAAACTGCAGGGAAGTTCACAGGAATGGAGGCTGCATTCAATATATTTTTGGACCTTAGAAAAGATACTCCAATTTCTTTTGTATCTATGTCAGTACCAGACTAATGTCTGAATGGAACACACCGTAATAACAAGACCAGCACCTTTAGACACCAGCCTGTACTTTATGGAGACCTACATTCATGTCGCATGGCTAGATAGTATCCACAGAAGTATAAGGTAACTGTGTTAGATAGTATAAAAAGATGAATATATGTAATGTGTTTTAAGCAACTCAAAGTAGGTAGAATTTACTTAGTGATTAAGAATAGGTAACTCATCAAAAATAAAATAACAAATAAACTCGATCAGTCGCCATCTTGTTGGAATTGACTCAGGGCAAACCCATGCCTCCAGGCAGGTCAGGTTAAACATGTTCTCTGTAGTGCTCAATGACTAGTTTTTGTTTTTTATATGTAAAACACCAAAACTTCTTCCCAGGTATCTCTGGGTAGACTCAAATATGAAACTTTTTAGTTAGCAGACGTGGAGTCTGATTATTTGACCTGCTCTGGGACTGCCTGAAGTATTCAGAATCACCACGATGCAGAATAAAAACTAAAAAATCATTCAGTTGGATTTCATAAACCTAATGTTTAGCCCTTGTCCTGCTTCTATTTACAGCATCATTTTAGAAAACATCTTTTCATTTGGCGTTTTAGTTTCTCTGTCAATAAAATATAGTTAATTTTTAAAATCTCTAAGATAAACTGTGATTTAACAATCGACAATTTTATAAAGTTTGTTGTAAAAATATTAGGCGAGCCTAGGAGACATGAGTAAACTTTGGAGACAGGACTTAATAGGAGGAATAACATGCTAATGTGGGTATATTTATGAGGGACAGTCATATGACAAGGATTCAGCAACGATGACTGTGAGGATGGATACAGTTTCCAGAGGAAGAAGACGCTCAAAGAGAAGAGCTAATTATGAGAGAGCTTTAACAAGAAAGTAACCACCCATGCTAGAGACTGGAATTCCAGTTTACTCAAGTAAATATAAGTCAATATTCTAAACACTACATTTGAAGAGTGACCTCGCCAACAAACTTTTTGAAAATAGACATTAGCAAGCTGATGCTACACTCATATGGAATTACAAGGCATTAGCATAGATATAACAATACTGGTGGTGGTGGTGGAAAACATAGTATGATGAAGCACAGTTACTGATTTCAATATCCATTATAATCCCATAATAATCAAAATGGTCACAAGGATAACATCATTGTAATCAAGATTGCTGCAAGGATAGACACATTGATCAATGGGATAGCATAGAGAATTCAGGAAAAAAATAATGTCTCTGGGGTCAAATAATTTTTGAAAAAGCTGCCAAGACTATTCAGTGTACAAAGAATAGTCTTGAACAAAAATTTCTACCTAAAGCTACCAGAGAGTCTTAAACGAATGAAGTTTGAACTTTATCTCATAACATATACAGATAATAACAGAAAATGCATCAAAACCCAAAATGTAAGACAAAATTATGAAAATTTTCATAGATAATTTAGGAGTAAATGTTCATGACCCCTCAGTAGGCAAAAGATTCTTAGATAGAACAACAAATGCATAAGTAATCAAATAAAACCAAGAAATAGAAGCAAATCAGAGTGAGTCTGGTTAAAAAAATATGTTTTCCTTCAAAGAACATCATCATGAAAGTGAAATGACATTCAGGCAGCGAAAACAAAATCATGGAGAAATGCTCATAATCATTTTGAGAGTTGCAAATTAAAACAACATTGAAATATCTACTCTCTCTATGAACCAGAATAGACTCAATGGCAATGAGTTTGTAATTTTGAGAGCATTCACAGCCATGTTAAAACAAAATAGAAAACAGCAAACTCTGACAAGGATGTGGATAGATTGGAATGTTCAAATGCTGCGGGTGGAACTGTGAAATGGTGCAACCACTGTAATATGATGCAAACACACTTCCTCAAAAAGTTGGGAATGCAAATATTGAATAATCCCTCTACTTGGAATATGTCCTAGAGAATTCAGAGTTGAAACATGAATAGATATATGCACACTCATATTAATCACAGAACTATTTACAATAGAAACAAGATGGAAATGACCTAAAAGTCTATCAATGAGTGTGTGTGGGGGTTGGGACACACAAATTTTGTACATCCACAATAAAATACCATAAAAAGCTGAAAACAAACAAGAAACAAAACAAATTTGTGAAACACATCATGACATGAAGAACTTGGAGGCCATAATGCTGTGTAAAATTGGTCAATCCCCAAAGAACAAATATTGTATAAGACGATTTCTGTTAAAAAAATCAAATGAAGATGTTCGCATTAAAATAAACATTGTTTGATGACTAAGGTCTGGGAAGGGAAAGGAGCAGAAGTCGTTGGCTAAGGGAAAACACACGCTAATTTGGGGGAGGCGAAGACAACTTGCAACAGGAGGGAGATCTGCAGAACAATGATAGACTCACGGGAAGACACTGGAAGAAGCACAAGCGTTAAAGGGAACAGGAAAAATACTGTGATAGTCACAATCTCGCATTAACAGTGATCTACGAACGGCTGCGTTGATAGGCAGGCAGGTTGAAGAGTGGGAGAGAGGGTGGAAGTATGCCCAGGTAAATGTATACATTTAACAGAGTCTATTTTTACATGGGTATTTACCTTTCCTGAAACGTAACCATGAATATGGGGAACATCCAGGAGACAAAGTTCTGAAAACATATTGAAGATAGGCAAACGCCTTCAGGGAATGAGTTGTTGGGTCTGGGGGCTCAGGATTGTTGTCTCTTCTTGGGAACACCAAGAACATAATCCACCATCCTACTATGGTGAGCAGAATCTGGGCCTTAAAATCTCAAGAGTGCCCATCTAAAGTCAACCTACTCACTACTTGCTGTTGGAGAAAAGGAAAGTGAACGGGACTGTAGAGATATGGAAAGTGTTAGTTGATTATGCTAAAGGAAAATGCATTACCAGTCTCCCTAACTGTGTGAGCAAAAGAACAGCTACTTACCACTACCAATGGCTCTGAAGGGGATCACATTAGATAGAGAGGTCATAGATGGAGAAAGTATTGAACAAATACAAAAATCATTAAAAAATATCATCTTACCAGTCATATGGAAGATGGTTGGATTTCTAAGACTATGCCCTTAGTCACCCTGCAGCCTGAAGCTGAACTCCACTCTGGCTCAATTTTTAGGGGAACAACAGATAAATGTAAAAGAGGAAAAATAACACTTAATGAGGTAGACACACCTTCCCATTATCAGACATTTGCAATCACAGGTGCAATATTGACCCAAAGACAAGGTTCAGAAGAGTTAGAAAAGAAAGATGAGTAAGTACAGGAAGCACAGGGAAGAAGTAGGATATTCAATATTCTATTGAAGATATTGCAATCAACAAGCTGAAAAATGTATGTAAATTGTTGAATGTGAAATTTCTGATCTTTTCTGTAAAGCTTCACCAAGTTCACAAAAATATACTTTAAGGACAAAACAAGTGAATAGACACCCACAGAATGAGGGGAAAATTGCAAATATTTGATGAGGCTCATTTAAAAACATTTAAAATCATACCAATAATATAAATAATATATTCAATAATATTAATAACAATAAAATATGCAGTTTCAAAAATATGCATATGATCTAAATAGGCAGTTCTTGAAGGCAGATAAAAAATGTCCAGTAAGCATATTAAAAATGTACATCATTTATTAATTAGGAAATGCACATTTAAAATTATAATGAGACACTGCTTCCCACCTCCTTGGGCGGCTACGCTCATTTAGCTGGTTTACACATTGATTTAACATTGGGCTCAAGAACAGCCATTGGGAGCATGAGGTGCGTTTCCTTTGCTTGTAGATTCACTATGAATTGGAAATGACTTGATGGCTTTAAGAACAGTAGAATGACAGAATTAAAATGTAAGGCAGTAGCAAGTGTTCAGGAGGACCTGATGAAGTCAGAATCCTGCTACTGGTGGAAGTATCAGAGGACACAATTGCTTCGTGAAACAATTTGGTAGCTCGTTAAATGACCAAACCCAGACTTGCCATATGATCCTGTAATTCTATTCCAAGTTACATACCCAGGAGAATTGTGTGAATGCACTGTGCACACACGTGCACAGACACACATGCACACACACACACACTTCTAGCCAAATAATTCATAAATAAAATGTAAGAAACAAAACAAAAGTTCACCTATGGACAAAGTGTGGAATATTCATGCCAGGAGGATTACTTGGATATAAAAAGGAAGTGTTAATAAATGCTACCACATGGGTGGGTGAACCTAAGAAGCATTAGACATGCTAAGTTAATGAATCCAGTCATAAACACCCACATATTATGTGATTCTGTTCATATTGAAGTCCAGCACAGGGAAATGTATAGAAGCATATAATAGATTTAGTGGTTGTGGGAGCTAAGTAGATAAAAATTGGGGAATAGGGAGTTGATAACGAATCAGCCGATAGCTAGTTTCTATAGGAAAATGTTCTGATAAAATTGTTCTGGAAATTGACTGTGGTAATGGTTGCATATTTCTGTGCTGCTAATAAAAAGCATTGAGTTGTACCATTTAAATTGGTGGATGAAGAGAGATGAATTCTATTTTTAATAGAATTAAAAAGCCATTTTAATAGTGACCTCAGAAACAGTAGTTTAGATTCAGTTTTCCCATAAGTGCAATAAGCCTAAACCAAAACCCAAACTCACTGCTAACAGGTGAATTTCAACTCATAGTGACCCTATAGGACAGAGTAGAACTGTCCCTGTGGGTTTCTGAGGATTTCAATAACAGTTTGCTAAAGTTCTCTTGAGTTAGAATTGTAAATATGAATATTTATGGGAACCGGTAGCCTCCCCTTTTTTCCTAGGGAGTGCCTGGTGAGTTGGTGCCGCTTACCTTGTACGTTAGCAAAGTTATGTAGAGGAACAACACAAGGACACTTATGGATATATATGCATATAGGTGTCTTCATAAGTGTCTTATATATGCATATATGTGTGTCTTATATATGCATATATATGTGTCTTATATATGCATAAGTGTCTTATATGTGCATATAAGTGTCCATAAGTGTCTTCAGTTCATCTCTCACTTTTGTGGAACAGATGATATACTGAAAGTCCTTCAACTCACAGAGGGGACTTTGGTCCAAGGTCAAGAAAGCAAACAGTAGAGTCTTTCCTCGGGCAAAACAGGCAGAGTCTGCCGGAAGATAGCAGGACGATGCAGAGTAAGTCAGCAAACAGTCAGTAGTAGCAAGAGAGCTTAGTGAAGCAGGTCCTGATGGGATTTCAAATGAAAGGAATGCAAGGGGACAGGATCCACCAACCTCAAGCTCAAGTCATGTACATACCAGCAATATGGCGAAGCAGGTCTCCACGGAGCCTCAAGCTCTAGCAAAGGATCCACGGGTTGGCTTGTGGGACAGGTTGTGTAGCACACAGGTTAAGGCAGAGAACTAGCTAACCTAGCGGCACGTTTGTCTGATCACCAGAGAGCAAGAGAGACAGGGGTCGACCTTGTAGAGCAATTTATCTCCATGCCCTCCAAATCAAACTATGATCTGATTAATCTCGGCCCACATATTCCTATCAGTCAGGTTGGCACAATAAACCTAACTATCACACCACATTGTGAATAACAACTCAATGGTCCACTACACCACCAAGTTTCTGTGCAACAATCCCAGGGCTTTATAAAAAATGGCCAAACTGGCAGCTATTTGTGCCAGCAGTTCTGTTTCTCCCCCAATACATTAATAATATGGGAAAAGCTTCTACCCCACCCCCATGCTCATTGTTCTTATCTCACATAATTCTGGTAGGAAAATTCTAAAGTGTTGAGTTGTGATAGAAATTAGAAGCTAGTACATATGAGAGGGGCTCAAAAAGTTTATGAACAAATGAAGAGATATTAATTTTTTGCAGGAAATTTTTGAAGGAACCTAGTAGGTCATGAAATAAGTCCTTTCACTCTTTTCTGAAGCAGGCAAGGATTCTAAGTGCTTTCCACTGAGCCCAATCCCTTAATTAGTCTATTTCTAGCAGAATTTTTAAAATTTATATTATTGGCTATCTGCAACATGTAATATGAATTGCTGCTGAAAGTAATTAATGTGATAGGGAGAACAATATTAGCACCAAGAAAAATGTATTTCATTCCTGAAGTTGGTTTTTCTAAGCTAACTTTTCAATAAAATTTGCAGGAAGATAATAGAAAGATCACAAGTATTTTTCAAAAGTGTCCACATGACTTATTTTCAGTGTAGAAATGATAGTGAGACTGACCAAAGAACAACAGCAACAGCAACAACAACAACAAAACAAACTCTTTGCTATTGAGTTAATTCTGATGCAGAGTGACCCTATAGGACGGGGTAGAACTGGCCCTGTGGCTTTCTGAGAGTTGAACTCTTTACAGCAGTAGTGGAAGTCACCCTGTTCTTCCAGTGGCTGGTGGTTTCAAATTGCTGACTTCTACGGAGCAGCCCAAGTAGTAGCCACTACGCCATCAGGACTGCTTGGCAGTGGATTGGATCTGGGCAATTAAAGGAGAGAGGAGTCTGTAGCAATTTCTTTATTTGACCAGAGGGTGTGAAAAAGGAAACAATTAGTGTTAGTTCTCCTCCTTTACCTGACCAATCTGTTTTAATAAAATGGTTATGCTTATGTGCTAATTTCAGCCACTTGACGTCATTGTTTCTGAACAATTATAGCGCAGCCCCACTTCAGGCTATCTTCCTGGCATGGCCACCCTCACAAGCACATTGAACTCAACACACCATTTTTTGTGTGCCTCTTTTAGACCTAATGACAACATGACACCTGAGTGGCATCTGTGTCCCTCAGTGTGAAATAGCAGGTTGGGTATTATTTCAGAAATGTCTCGGTGGATAGCCAGCCCCAAATAGTGATTGCTTTTGTGTCACTGTGCTAACTTGAGCAAAATCGGATTTTAATGACAAGATGTAAGTCTCTGTGATAAATTTAGAAGCACGTTTCCTTCATTCTGTAAGTTTCCCATTTTATGAACAAGCTCAAGCTTTCTGCTAGGGGTTTCTATGACTGCTTTCTAAGACTGACATTCTCTTACAACTTGAGACTGAGACACGATGGACAAGCTTACCTAGTCCTCCAGGGTACAGAGAATGTCCCTAGACTCCACAGAATAAAATTCATCCTTCCTCAGACCACAAACAGACTCCAAATCTATAATTTTATATATATAAATCTATAGTGTGTATATATATACAGTATATATACATATATATATATATATAAATCTGGTCTTGTCCACTCCTAGTTATTTTGAGGCATGACAATGCCCAATGATTACAAAACATTCCATTTTCAGTGGGCATTGATATGACGTTCTGGATAACAGTAGGTAACAGCTTAAAAGAAGAGGCCACAGAAATAAAGACAATCCCAATCATAAGGACTCATGTGCTTGGGGAGAATGTAAACAGTTTAAATTATTAAACTGCCAAGTTGTCGGGACGGAGACAAACTCAAGTCTGGCGCCAAATCCCTCTGTGGCCATAGTGCAAGCAATGTAGAGCAAAGAAGGAACAGGGGAAAGCAAAAACACTGGAGTTTTAGAATTCAAAAGTCTCCTGTCTTGATTGCCAGTTTCCATTGTAATTCCCCCAGAGCCTCATAGCTAGACCGTCTCTCTCAGTTATAGGTGGATCTATTTATTCTGAGAGCAGTCCTCAGGGAGAAGAAGAACTAAACAAGATTGGAAGCATGTTCTGGAAGAGAAGACAGAGAAAGAGGTGTGGGGGGGGCGGGGCTGGGAGACATTATAGCAGCGATGAAGGGAAAACTAAAAGGGTTGTTGTGGCCGCTTTCCCTAAAGAATAAGAAGTGTTTATTTAAAGACACACAAGTTCATGGCTTATAGCAGCATAGTTTTACGCTTCCACTATGTGTGAGTAAATTCATTTGGAAAACTTTGGTTGTATAAGCAGCATACCCATCGATGAAAAGAGAGGGCAGGAGAGAAACTCGCAGTCCCTGAGTAGTGCAACTGCAGGAGCCCCTGGTGGTTACCCAAGAGGTTGACATTTGCAGTTCTCCAAAGGTTTCTTAAAAGAAAGAGCTGGGAGTCTACTTCACCTAAACCAGCCACCGAATTGGAACTGACGGTCATGAAGTAGTTTATTTACACACACACTCAGACTCACAATTATAAATAATATAGATGAATAGATATGGATATATTGACATACTATAGAAATATTCTTCCAGGACAGACTTCTTCCCTTTCAAAATATTTTGCACACCTGAGTATGAATTTTCATGTGTCAGGATGAAAGCAGAGGGAGACATAGCTCACCCCACTGAGCATTGCTGGAGAATTTCCCTTCACAAAGGAACTTGCAGAGCCACATCGAGACCTTGGCACTGCAGTCTGTGTCCTGTTTTGACCCAAGGGGAAACATTTATTTTCTCAACCCTTTTCATAGATCACCTCTCCAGGTGATTTTCCCTCTCTTCTTTATCTGACCAATCCCTGTCTCCGAACGAATGAAGGACTGTTAAGATTGAGGTCCTTTTTTCCACCTTGGAGGATCATGACCCATGATGGTGACATAAGCAAAAATATATCCTCTAATTTTTATTTAGTACAGTGTTTTCATTTAACAGAGATGTTTGCAAAAAAGATGTAGTTTGAATATTTTCTTTTATTTTCACATCTCCCACCCCTTCTTTTTGTTTGCTCCCTTATCCACCACCCACGCCCCACAGCTTCCCTCACGCTAGTCCTGAAAAGATAAAGGCACATTTATTTCTCATTTTCTAAGAACATTCATTCAACACCTGAACTTTGAGTCCTGAAGCAGCAAGATGCATTAGTCACTTTATATTTATAGGTATGGTTTTCTATATTTCTTTTCAAAGTTCTTGTGGAAATAGATTTCACCAGGATAATCAGATCATTCCCGCTCCTTGTTCTTTGATTGTTTGCGGTATGTAGCTTTTCATCCATGTGTTATCATTCCTTGGAGGAAATGCAATTACCTGGCTTATATTTTTGTCAAAATGTAATCAAGGAAGTTTGATCGAAACTAAAAGGGAATTCAGCCTCATCCACTTTAGTTTCACCATGATAAGAATGTTTCTTACTCTGGTTGGTTGGATTTTTTAATATTACTGAAAATAATATTCTCCTCCTTTTTCTTTCCAACCCCTCCCCTGTCTTTCTCTTATCATTATCTCCTTGGTTTAACTTTTCTGTTTTTTTATTCTTTGTCTTATTCCTTCTGAGTCTTTCTGCCCTCCTTCATCAGCCTGTCTTCTCACTGTCTTCTGTATGAGACATGATGTAAACTTCAGCTAGTTCATTATTTTCCTCTTGGGTCCTTCCTGATGGACTACAGTTACTTTGAAAGCCAACATTTTGCAATTTCCTAAATACACAAGTAATATCATTTAACTGTTATTTTTCCATAAGTTTGATTAATTTAAAATACATCCATGAGAAGTTCTGGGGATCAAATTGTATAACTGATTTGCTAGCATGTGAACATACTGAATTATTATATGTCCTTTGTATGTATAAATGTTTTTCTTTTATGACACTACCACTATTTTTTGGCTTCAGAAGCTAAACAAATCTGCTCTCTACTCCATTTCATAAATTTGCCTGTCAGACTCCCATTGTTTTCCCAGTTCTCAAAACAGATACCATTTCTTCTAATACTCCTTCCAGGCCCATCTCAATATCCTTGAAGTTTAGAAATTTCCTTGATGCTCACATAGCATTGCAAACCTTTATCATCATAGCATCATTACCCCGTGCTATGCTGTGCTTTGTTTTTAACTTAGCTTTCTGCCCCACTAGAAAGTGCACCGTGTGAGTAAAGATGTCAAAGGAAGCACTAGTGGGTGTGTTTGTTCACAAAATAATCCAAGAAAACTGTTTTCATGTCTGGAGTATAGGAAATTCTCAAAGAATATTTGTAGCTTAATACTGAATTAATGATGTTTGTGCACAGGTTGCTTTTCTATCTACAAATATGTCAGACCAGAAACAAAGTTATCCCTGTCATTGCTCTATTCTTCTTCAGTGGGATGACAGATAATATTTATCTGTTAAAGAATTAGTTAGTAGATAGGGATTGTGCATAGACTTGGATACAATCATGGAAGTTTGTATGCCAATATCACTTGTCATAATGTATAACGTCATAATGTATCATGTCATAATGTATCATGTCATAATGTGTGATGTCATAATATATAATGATGTCATAATATATAATGATGTCATAGTGTATAACATCATAATGCATTATGTCATGATGTATAATGCCATAATGTATAATGAGGTCATAATGTATGATGTCATTATGTATGTCAATATAACTTGTCAGGTTCATTTACAAACAATTGAGAACTTTTATTCGTGTGTAAGTGAAAGTGTTTGATGGACATTCAAACCTCTCTAGAAAGCAGGAATGTGGTTAGTTTTGCAGATTGTGAGCCCAGATCACTAATATTAATTACATAATGCAGGAATGCAAACCACAAGATCAGCAGTTCAAAACTACCAAACAGTGAGGTTTTCTAATCCTGTAAAGAGTTATATTCTGAGAAACCCACAGTGACAGTTCCCTCTGTGCCAAAGAGTCACTGTGCGTCAGTTGACTTGATGGAATTGAGTTTTTTGGTTTGGGGAAAACATGACTAGAGGGCAAAGGTAATCGGGTCTGAGGTTCTCCATCTGACACATAGAACATAACTAAACCGAGGCTTTCAACAATTGATAAGCCTCGGCTCCTAGTATCCAAATATGAATGAGTCACCCTACAGAAATCTGCCAAGCACATACAATGAAGAAAACTGACTACTATCAGCATCCACGTATTGCTCCTTGCTAGAAAGTAACTTGCCACATCACTTTTTGCTGCTCAATCATTTGTATTCTGAAATTTATGGCTGATTCAATTATAACCACCCAGCACAATACAAGAAAGTTTAACAAAATGAAGAAAGGCTTAATGTAGGTTACATAGTGGCCTCAAAATATAGGAAGACAAAACAAGGAAACAAACAAGCAAAAAGAAACAAAATTTACAGACAAAAAGAAATCTACAATTGAGGAAAGGAAGGAAAGTGGTTACTAAGCAGAGAATTTTGGACAGATGACTAGACAATCAAAGGCATACATCTAATCTGAACAGTTAAACTCTTTTTGTCAGCAGATCCCCCCTATGATGCATGAGGACCTGATCTGGTTTCCTAAATTGTCTGTATCTGTGGTTTGTATCATCCTGTTTAGTTTCTGGTGTCATGTCATTGGAGGTCACCTTCTTGACGTTGTGTCACACGGTTTTCCATTTTTCGATATTTGAAATTCAGGATTGATGAACCTACAGAGCTAGCATGTAGAATAAGAGTTTCGGGAGGAGGGAGGTGAAAAGGAGACGATGCCAAGGAGTCTATGTAGAAAATGAATATTTGAAAACTGATTGTGGTAGCAGTTGTACAATTCTGCCTGCTGCGATTGAACCATGGAATGATATGATATATATACATAAATTAAGAAATAAAAATAGTTTCAATTTTTAAAAACAAAATAGAGAGATCAAGAGATCGTAATCATTAGCGCATGAATGATTGTTAGAAGGCATGAATGAATGGATGGTTGAAATGACACAAGCAAATGTGCACTACCAATAAGGTGAAGAAATGAATAAATACTGGGGAAGAAATTAATCATGTTGGGAATGACAATGTCTATTTAAACTTTGAATTGATAATAAGAAGCTCCTCTATAAGGTTATCGCCTACCTGATTTGATAACATTAGTAGCTCAAGGCATGAATGACGCTGATCAAGGTTCAAATACACAGAAAGAAAAATTATAATTGAGCAGTTTTTATCCTAAAATATCTAATTGCTAGTGAAGGATCACACTTTGTTTTACTTGTTTCAGAGATCTGACGGAGTGAAACCTATAGAGGATTATGTTTGTTTAGAATGGCAGAGAGAACAGAAAAACGAAGGAGGAAAGAGGAAAAAATATTGATACTTATGGAGGTCAAAATACAAACATTGCACTTTGGGATCTTTTCATATTTCTTCTACTTATATTTTATAGCAGCCTTATGAAAGTACTTTATCATCTCTATTTGACAGAAGAGAAGGGAAAACCAAGGGACATATTTCTAAACACTTTCTAAGGATTTGGGGAACTGGTAAGGATGTGTGGAGATTCGCAAACTGAAAAGCAATTTGGGAGAGTGTGGGTACTTTTAACAGGGAGAATATGAAAATAGAATATGAAAATAAACTTTCTCATGTATATAAGAACCATGTACTTGCATGAGAGGAAAAGGTACTGTGGGTAGACTATGAAAAAGCGATTGGATGATGAAGGTTCCTGAAGCACATTTTGAAGGAAAAGCTCCCCTCCATGAATATGTGGATAATAAAGTAGATGATCAATTTTGTATCAGTTAGATCATGGATTTAACATTGGTTGTCACTAGCTGAATCCAGATTTCTGTTTCTAAAAATTAGAACATCTCAAGTAAAATTTCAATTGCTGCATTTCTTTATCTTTCTTTCTTTTTTTCATTTCTTGAAAACTGTGAAATATTTGATCTATATTCTCAAAAGGCATTAATGACCTGGAAATAATATAATTATTCTTTTTACATGGGTCCTGACCTCTCTCATTTTCCAAAATACTTACTTGAGATGCTAATCATTTATGTTACTTACGTGGTTGTAACGTTTTAGGAGTTACTGCCACTGGCTTTGGAATACAGAGTTCTGGAATTAGGAAGCTGTTTGAACAATTGTGATTCAGAACCTGTAGTGGGTATGGAGTGGGGAGAGGTAAAGATGATTGAGATGTCAGACACACTCATGGAATTCAGAGTCCAGCTCGATAGACTGAATGGCTCAAAGAAAGAAAGAAATATAAAAATCCAACAACTTGAGTTTGCGGAAAATTCAATGAGTCAACAGAGGAGGAAGGAATTGCTATTTGTGGAAGAAGAATAGAAGAGCCTGTACTAGGTCCTGAAAGGGGAACAGACGTTTGCAAGTTACACTGGAAGGCTATTTCAGGGAAGAAGCCACAACCCAAGTACATCCACTCGAGAAAACGTAGCATGCTCAGGAAGAAATGGACCCTTGAATGTGATGATAACATTAAGTGCAAATTGTGGGAAAGAGGGACACCTGAGTCAAAACACAGAGCTAGAGCAGAAGCCATGCCTATCTCACCAGGCTATATGAAGTCATTTAGACATCGTCCCATTGGCAATGGCAGCAGTACAGAGTGAGATTAAGCAGGCACTGGAAGGAGTAAGTAGATAGTTCGAAGTTAGAGATAACAAGAGAAAGGTAACCATGAGCTCTATAATATTTTGGAGGATGAAGACAGAGAAGATAGAATTAACTGGCATTTGCAATTTAATTTAGCATTAAATTAATTCAATTAACAACACTTGCTAAGCATATCATGTCTGTGAGAAATCATGGGGGACTTGAATTCTGAGTATGTTCAGTTCCCTGACTGCACTGCTTTAGAGAATCTAGTGTGAATCAAAATAGAAGCAATAGTTAAGGCTGGAAGTAAGGATCTTTTTAATATTATTTTTACATTAAGTAGTATTGAAATTTCATTAAACACCATGAAACTATGCCTCTCTCTAATTCCCTTTGTCCTCCCAATTGAAACCTAAGACAAAATTAATAAAAATACTGCATATTTGGTTTAATGGTTCCCAAGACTGGAAATGCAATTTCACATATGTCCTATGATTGGTCCCAGAACTTTAGTTCAATTCATTCTTTTCTGATCCAATTTTCCATACCTCCAATTTTTAGTTGCACCTGGAAATGGGAGGGAAATTAATACACACTGCACAGGCATGCACACGTGCATATACTTTATAACTTCTTGGAAATATTGCATTTAGTTTGTGTCTGCTCAAGTAACACTGCAGTATGTTTCAAAGACCACAACTGTGTTAGCTCTACCAACCGTGACTTGCTGTGCCTTGAAAGCAGTAGTTATCTGGAGACAGACAACATACTAGGGAATAAAGAAAAAAAAGAAAGTTTTAAGTTTTCATCAGTAATCGCTTTCAGACCTGTATTTTCTTATTTTTCGGATGGCTCTCCATCAGATCCTTGTCTTTGCAGTATCCCCAATGTAACGGTTTTGATTTTGAAATAAAGCTTTAGGGAAATAAAGACTGAATACATGGAATAAAAGCTTCTGCACTGTTAGCAAATTCTGATCCCTTCCAGTGAATGGACAATATGGATATGGAAGGGCCTGGGCATTGCCTGGGCATGGTTATGAGACCGTTATACCTACATGCCGTTTGCAGGTTACTTGACCTCCCCAGAGGAGAGTTTCCTCATCAGTACAGTGACTGAAGAGACTGGGTGATCTGCAAAGCCATCATGAACTCTCGTGGAAGAGTTATATGATGTGTGGCTATGTCCCTTTGCCAAAATGGGATTGTCAACTCCCAAGCCATTATTTAAGTGGGAAGACCTTCCTGTCTAAAATACATAATTAAAAAAATCACTGTCTATTTACTTAGGTTGACATTATTATTGCTCCTACTTTGGGTTAATGAACTCTTTTTTTTTTCTTAAAGTATACATCTCGGAAACAATTAGCCAATGTTGATTGAATATTAATTGCTTTAATTGAATTTTAAAAACTGTACTGCAAGGTCAAAGTTTTCTGGCTCTATGACATTCTGTGCCTCAGTTTCCTTTTCTATAAAATTGAATAGACTTTACTAATAGATTTACTGTAAAGGTTGGATAGGCTAATTTGTGAAAAAAAATTATATTGGTACATATTTGGTGATACATATATTTTTGCTACAGATAGTTTTCATCCAAAGGTAGAAATTGCTGAAAGTTGGTAATAATATACTCTGTAAAGGTGCCCTGTGGCCATGTCTCAGAATCATGAAGGGAAAAGTAGTAAGTGATAGGGATCGATGATGGAAGATAATATTTCTGATGGTCAAATTCTGTTTAAATATTAGTTTCTGTGTGGGTGTTAACCAACCTAGGGACAAGGGAACAACAAATGATCTAAAATCAATGTTGAGTAGGGCATAGGATGCCCGGTAGGACTTGATCAAGGGCAATGTAACTGAGAGAAATTACTGAAATACAAATGAAGGCCGAATGTGATAGTGGAACAAGAGCAAAGTGAAAATAAATAGTGCAAAAGAACTAGAAAGCAAAGGGCATTTAAAGAGGTCTAAATACTGGCATATACATGAGTAGATATATTTATACAAAATGATAAGGAAATAGATCTATGTACATATATTTATAGGTTTAGAATTAAGGTAGCAGATGGATATTGGGCCTCTATTCAAGAACTCCCTTAATGTAAAAATACTTTGTTCTAGTAACCTGGCATTCCACGATACTCACCTTTCCGTAATAATTGCAGAAGACATAATGGGTGCATAAGCAAAGGTGGTGAATAAAGGTGATGGTGTCTGGCTATCAAAAGATATTATGTCTGGGGTCTTAAAGGCTTGAAGATAAACAAGTGGCCATCTAGCTGATAAAAAACAAAGTCCACATAGAAGAAGCACACCAGCCTGTATGATCAAGATGTTGATGGGATCAGGTATCAAGTGTCTAAGACCCAGAACAAAAAATTTATATTATTGTGAATGAGGGATAGTGTGGAGTAGAGACCCAAAGCCCATCTGTAGACATTTGGACTTCCCTTACAGAAAGGTCACAAAGAAGACAAGCCAGTCCAAATACAGTATAGCACCATTGAAACATACAACTTTCCTCTAGTTCTTTAAGGCTTCCTCCCCTATCATGACCCCAATTCTACCTTACAATCTGACCAGAACATATACACTGATACAGATAAGAGCTGGAAACACAGGGAATCCAGAACAGTTAATACCTTCAGGACCAATATTAAGAATGGCGATACCAGGAGGGTTAGGGGAAGGTGGGGGGGGGGTAAGGGGGAACCAATCACAACAATCTACATATAACCCCCTCCCTGGCGGATGGACAACAGAATAGTAGGTGAAGGGAGACATCAGTCAATGTAAGACATGAAAAAAATAAAAATAATTTATAAATTTTCAAGGGTTCATGAGTGAGGAGAGAGGGTAAGGGAGGGAGGGAGGGCAAAAAATGAGGAGCCAATACTAAGGGCTCAAGTAGAAAGCAAATGTTTAGAGAATGATGATGGCAACAAATGTACAAATGTGCTTGACACAATGTATGGAGGTACGGATTGTGGTAAGAGTTGTAGGAGACCCCAGGAAAATGATTAAATTTATATATATATGGCTTTTGGTAATAATGGAGTTTGGGTAAAGTAAAAAGAATTTAAGAAGTGAGGAATAAAATGTAATTTAATAAAATCTTTAGTTTTAAAATCCAAAGACCACTGGATCCATATCCACCCTTTCTCGAGCGCTCTATCAGGGCATACAGCCACTTCATTCGGAGCATAATGTGAATTTGTACAATGTCTGGAAGCCAATGACTCACTCAGTTTTTAGCGTAAGGAATGCTTTCTATTAACTTCGGATGCCCAGTCTATTCAAAGTCTCATTCTCCTCCTAGGTCAATTTAAGCTTCTCTTCTCTGTCATGGAAACTTCTGAGAACTCCGGCCCACAATGGAGCATGTTAAAAAAAAAACAAAAAGAACCAAACCTAAAAACACTGCCATTGAATAGCTACAGCTCTCAGTGACCTATACAGAGTGGAGCAGAACGCCTTACTTTGACTTTAATTCCCAAAGAAACAGACTGTGACATCTTTCTTTCCTTATGGTGGATTTAAAATGCCAACCTTTCAGTTAGTCACCAAGTGTTTAACCCTTGCACTATGAGGGTACCGAGCACATCCCCCTAAGACAATACAATCTACTTGTTGAATTGATTCTGCGTTATGAAAGCAGAATGCTACATCTTTCTCTCATGAAATGGCTTGTGGGCTTGAACCACTACCTTTTGGTTAGAAGATCAATGCTTTACCCACTGCAACACAGGGTCCCTTAGACCGTACCCAGTGGAAAATAATGTAGCACAACGTACCATCCACTACCCACCGTTGCCTTTGATCATGTGTGTTGTCTTCTGAAGAATAGTTGTGACTTCCCTATACAAGGCACTGAGACCTTAGCAAATTGGACCAAGTTATTTAACTAGAAAATCCCAGAGTTTTGATTTAAATCCAGATGTCTGATAGAAAAATCCACTGTGCTAAGAGTTGCCTGAAGATTAGAATAACTGAGTGGTGTTTGTTGGAGAGACTGATTCTTGATTTAGGCTTAATTAGAATTTTTATAGCAAGATCTGGTAATCCGTTCAGTACATAAGCACTCCTATGTGATTCTTAGCATCAAAGAACATTGGAAACCTAGTGTTGAAAGAAGAGGACAAGCTAATTAAAATAAGCTATGCATTGGAAGGGACCTAGAAGCTATGATCTATGTGCATCTATTTCCAAATAAGCAAGTAGTGATAATGAACCATCTTTAAATATGATGGATGAATAATAAATCACTGCTGGGTGGGACAAACCAAAGGTGAGTCACACAGACATAATGCAGTTATTGTGTCTGTCTGTCTGTGTGTGTGTGTGTGTGTGTGTGTGTGTGTGTGTGTGTATATATATATATATATATATATAAAATCTTGGAAAGCTAAATTTCCAGCAAAGATGGGATACTCACTGGTGCCCTGTGACATGAGCAGCCAGTTCCAAGAGGAACCACGTTTCTCTAGGGCAAGAGAAGACCTTGGACATCTGGGAGGAGCACATCCTTGGTCAGAAAAATGATTCCCGGCAGAAGGAACAAAGGGAGTCCCCTTTAAATCGCTCAGTAGTTGATGGGGTTGCAGGAAGGGGAGAAAGTCATTTGCAGCCAATGATCCTCCTTGCAAGCTGCTGTGAGCTATGTGAGTCACTGAACACATTTCATGGACAGGCTGTCATGTATCACTAACTGATTCTCACTGCAGATAGGCTCCCGGCACTCAGGATCTATTTTGGGGAGGCCACAAGCAGAGCAAGCCCGCTGGTGCCACTGTAAGGAAACCTCAGTCACCCTTGAAAATGTGGTAAAATTACACCGTAACTACCTGCACATTTTCCATTTGTTATGAATTGCATTGCTTCTATTTCTTCTCACCCATCCCCATTCCCTCTCTTCCCTCTCTGCGTTCCCTTCTTTGAAATTCTGTTCTTTCTTTCCTATGTCCATGAGCGGTGAAAGAAATTTGAAATTAGATTGGGTTTGTGTTGACTGGTTGCATTTCTTTAAACAAAGCCCTTAATCTCTCTGAATCTCAGCGGCCTTACTGAGAAATGGGGACGACATACTGAAATGTAAAGACTGTTTCAGATTCAGCTGTTTATGAAATCCAGAAATCTACAGCTGTAAAGTTAGTCCTGAATCACAACGCTGTTACAGAGTTGCTGAGATTGTAAATCTTTATGGGAGTAGATAACTTCATCTTTCTCCTGTGGAGCTGCTGGTGGGTTTGAATAGGCAACCTTTCTGTTAGCAGCCCGTCCCCTGACTCCCATCACCCACAAGGCTCCTTCCTAAATTGTATTGAGCTAAAGGGCTATTTTTCAGTCCTTTCTTTTCCATCGCAGCCCGTCTTTACATACATTCCCCTCCTGTCCTCTCCCACTCTCCTTGGTTCATTTGTATCAGATACTCATTACTTCATCTTTCTTTTCCTGGCTTACATATCTTTTTAAATTTCCCCAATAATAATTAAAAATCAAAAATACAGTTCTGCCTAATGTGTCTTATAATTCTCTTAGTGAATTAAGGTTTAAAATGAAAACAAGTAACATAAGCAATCAGAAGGAATAACTGCTATAACAGAGATGCATAGAAATTGTGATGCGAGTGAATCGGAATCTCACACTACATCCAGTTGGACAAGTTGAAGGATACGACCTAGAAATAGCTGGAATGTAAATCTAAAGTTGGAGATCTGCCAGGGGAAAAAAGTGGAATGTTTTCCTGGGATTTCATAAGGAACCTGATTTTGACATGAGTCTCTGGTTTTAAAGGTTATATTAGATAGATAACTCTGTTTACATAATACATGATCCCAAAATATGATTTAAAATATATATCATATAGTTTGTATGGAATCAGATACTCAAGAGAAGCTTAGCTGGGAGCTTTTGGTTCAGGTTCTGTCCTTCGGTGCCTGTCAAGCTACCAGTATGAGTTGCAGTCTTCTAAGGCTTGCCTGGGGCTGGAGGATCTGCTTCCGCGGCTGCTTACTCGCTCAAATGTCAGGGCTGATGGTTGGAGGGAGGCGTAGTCTCCTCGCTGTCTGCAAACAGAACACTGTAGTTGTTACTTGCTATTTGGGCTTCCTGGCTGAGAGTCTTTATCACATAATATTGGCTTAAATGGATTTGGTTATATGTTTAGTGGGCGCTGCCACAGTTTCAGATCATTTCTGTACCCCTTTTATTTGCTGTGAAAAGTTCAAAGAAACAGAATTTTTAAAAGGTCATAGTTACCACAGTGATTGACCTGTTAGGGCTGGTGATAAACCTTAGAATATTGATTTTATTTTATATCAAAATAACCAGTCTATTCTGAAAGCAGAGTTTATCTCCCTCCCTTGCTCAAAGTGACTTCCATAGGTAACCGTTTTGTACAAAATTACATGAAACATTCAATGAACCCATCCTTGTATGTTCACTTTCTTCTGTACCTCTCTGTCAGCCAGACTCAAAGATGTCTTCGTTCGCTTTGTGTCTTACCACTTGACTGTCACAGTCTGATCCATTGCCGCCAAATGAACACTGGGTGTTCCTGCCTAGGGTAGAAACAACTGGGTGATGCTTCCTAAGGTGAAAAATAAAAGATATTGTAGCTTCTACCTTCATCTTTCTTCAGTCAGCCACCGTGTGAGAAGTCAGAAAGCAGTGCAACTACATTCCCTACCCCTCTGTGCCGTTGGGTGCTGCTATATGTCTGAGTTCCAGCCACGGAATTCTGTGGCAATACAGTGTATCAGTAAGAAAAATTACCCCAAATATCACTAATTCTATATGACCAGAATTCATTTTGCTTCATGCAAATATTTACACAGGTCAACCATCATTTTCTTTCACTTTTTAAAATATGGCACCAGGCTTCCTCCATCACGCAATGCTGCCATCTCAGAGCCTGGCTCGTGGTCACCGAGGATGGAGTAGAAAAGGGGGGCGGTATGGAATAGTGTCAAAGGCCATACCAGGGAATGGCTGATGACACTGTTACCAACAAAATTTAACCAGAACAGAGTCACAATTTAATTCTATTTTTCAATCTAATAATTGCAAGGGATGCTTGCAAATTGCGTCTTCTATCTATATACTCCTAAGGAGTCCTGGTGGTGTCGTGGTTGTGCATTGGGCTGTGATACACATGGTTTGCAGTTTGAAACGATGAACAGCTCAGGGAGAAAAAGACCAGGTTTTCTATTCCCGTCTATAGTTACAGGCTTGGAAACCCACAGGGGTTCGCTGTGAGCCAACATTGAATGGCAGTGAGAATTTTTTTTTTTTGCTTTGTATGCCCCCAAAGAATAGAATGAATGAGTTAAAGCTGGTTTTGAATTATTTTACTAGGCACGTGGAAGCAACACTTCTCAGTACAGCTTTACCCATATTCCAGCTCAAGGTAGTTATTCATGGACCTTAAGAATCTTCTGCTGAGGTTGGAAAAGCCTCTTTTAATTTTTGCCACTGTGGTGAATAGAACAATACTTGCCGTTACCTGGCATCTGAGGATGCTACCTTGGCTGGCAAAGGGGCTTTGTGAATGTGATCGAGTGTGAGGTGAGATGGCTATCTGTCTGTTGCAATGTAATCACAAGAGAAATAGCGATGGACAAAAGAAAAAACGTCAGAGTCTGAGAGTGGTTAGAGGTCAAAAAACAAGGAATATCGGTACTCCCCCAAAACTTGAGAAAGCCAGAGAAAGAGATTCTCCTGGATTATTCTCCAGAAAGATTCTCAGAAGGACCACCTCCCAACTAATCCATTTTAGACTTGTTGTCTCAGAATTGCAAGATAATAAATGTATGTATATTAACCTACCAATCTATGGTAATTTTGTTATAGCTAAAATGAGAGACTAATACAGTCTCTGAATGGTGATCCCCATACATCTACTGACCAGAAGGACTCATTTTGAAAAGGGAGGAGAGCTTATATTACATCACTTACATTAAATCACGACATGCCGATGTCTACTGTATACTTAGGATCTCATCTTAAATGCTGCACCTTGCGGAGCTCACACTTCATAGTACTCCAGGAATGTCTGTAATCACCAACTGGGCTGCCTCCATCTTCCGCTAAACCAGTCCTCTATTTCATGCTTATATCCCCAGAATACCAAGTTAAATTTACTTTCATCCCTCCTTCCAATGCCATTTGGGCCAGATTAGCCAGATTAGTGCTGCACTTTGCCAAAGTCTTTAGACACTTATGCATTTTTATGTAAAATGAATAAAGTGGATAAATATGGTAAAACAAATGGAACATCCCAATGAGGAATTACCAAAAAGACTATTTTAAAGCACAATTAGCTACAGTGCATCTGTTCAAACACCCTCATTCCCTTTTCATTTTCTTTCTAAATTTCAATTTTCCCTTCTGGTGGCCCAATTTCGTCAGGCCTTTGAATAGGTTGCAATGGCAACTACTTTGACATTACAGACAAGGCAGGGAGAATATTTTTATGCCAATATAATTTTTCTAAGATTTTTCTATTTCTATTTACCAAATGGAAAAATATGGACTCTCTGAAAAATCCAGGATGCATTTTCAGAGACTTTTACAATAATTCTTACCCACCTTTTCAGACTAAATTTTTATCGTACTTTAGTAATATAAATTCTGTGTAAAAATAAGTGTTCTGGTGGCATAGTGATTAAAAGTACTTGATGTTAAAGGAAAGGTTGGCACTTCAAACGTATCTCCCTGGGAGATAGTTATGACTACCTCTACTGGAAAGATTTATAGCCATGGAAGCACTATGGGACAACTGTGCTCTGTTCTGTAGGGTCCCTAGGAGTTGGAATTGACTCCGTGGCTATCATCTTGGTTTGGTTTGGTCTATAGTGATGTGTGTTAGTCCAGGTATATTTTAAGTAATATACGTTGAGGCTCTGAGTAACATCAGAGCTTCAAAACGGAAAAGTTTACATCTCAGGTCTCAAGACATTGAATAGAGACGAGTTATCTGATACAGAACTTACTTGTGAATATCTATGAGGGTGAAAACTAACTTTTCATTGTGTTGTGACACAACTTTTTGAAGTTATTTTTTAAATCAGTTTCCCTATACATCCAGACAAGACTCAAAACCCACTGCCATGGAAATAATTTGTCTAAGTGGGAGAGAGTCTCAAGCACATGACTGGGGACTGTAAATGTGTGGCATTGGAACGTGTAGAAAACAAGTCAGGAGGAACAGAAGTGAAGCACTAGGCCAGGTATTAGATAAGAAATCCATGAGAGAACTTCGACCATAGAAAATTGGCTGAAATTCAGAGAAGTGAGTGGAATAGGACCCCAAGTGGTTAATGAAAGCTTGAGTTAAAACAGAGAGACAGAGATACAAACTAAGCTATAGCTTGAGGCAGAGACTAAAATTTACTAGGTCCATGCTGGTGTCCAATCACCTTTAGTAATAACTTTTCTGTTAAGGGAGTAACTAAGTATTAAGACTAAATATATTGTTCAACATTGGCTCACAAACATGACAGTACTGGGGTTATAGTTGCAACTCTCTGCCAAGTGCACCAAGAACTATCTGAATATCAGTGTAAAAGGAAAAATGGAGAACAGATGATCTGGTGGACATCTTGAGGCAAACTACAGGCATGATTTATCCCAAATTTTCCTCTTTTATAGAAAGATATCAATGCCTCCCATAGACCAGCAGTTCCATTGCCTCGTAGAACACTGAAATGCAGTGGGCTTTATTTATTATATTTCATATAATAGATAACTAAATTTTAGAGTTTGCCTAACGTTTTCATCCCTCACCCAAACCATCGAATGGCAGAGCTGGAGTTCAACTCCTCATCCACTTATTTTCTCATTGTTTTTGTTTTGCTTTGTTTTTATGATGACATACAATTTTCTTTGATATTCTAGGACAAAGCAAATTACAAATTAACCAAGTATTTAGAATCAGATTGTGAAGGCCAGAAGTAACATTAATGAGTTTCTGGTCTAACTTCATCTTTGAACCAATGATAACCAAAGTGAAGTGCTCTGCACAAAGTCAAACAATTGCAGTGGCCAAGCCAAGATTTTCCCCACTTTTGACTCCATTCAAGCACTTTGCCCACTTGACCTTTTTGAATGCATCCTATAATCATTATAATATCCTCCCCATTCTCTTTCAGAGTCGGTGCCACACTCTCAGCGCTGAAGCCAGCAGGGAAATGCCTTCAATCCTAGCTCATAGCCTTCTCCTTTGCATTGATTTTCTAGGAGATTTATAGGTTGACCTGATCTCAATGAAGAAACTAAATCCAATTCGCTAAGGAATTACAAGCCTGTCCGATCAATAATCTATTTATCTCTTTCACTTTGCCATCTTAAACTTGTCATGGGAAATTGAAAGCATTTTACAAATATAATTATGCAGCCTCAGGAAAAGTCTTCAGTGTTTCTGAAGATGTTCCATTGCCTTTGAGGAAATACTGCCCTAGTTTGGGTAGTATAGCCCACCTGGTCACCAGCCAACTACCTAACTTGGACTCATTAGTAGATAGAAATACAGTTGCAGTATAATAGGGGTGCGTAATTGTAGCATCTCCATACTGACAAGATGCTATCTGGGATACTTTGTTCAGTTCTTGGAATCTGGTTTTCGAGTCACTTAAATAGAATACCTAAAGCAGCCCAAGTGGTGAACATAGTAAAATATTTTGAAATATGAAGAATATTTGAAGACATTTTATATTCTGTTAGTGAGAAACAAAGCCAAGGAAACTTGAAAGGCTTTACATAGTCTAAGACTGATATATAGAATAAAAATATTTTGCTGTGCATATACAGATAAGGAGACACAGGGAATATGCAGAGAAATTAAATAGATTTCAGTTTGATATATGAACAACCTCTCACAAATACAGCTCTTGTAAAATGAAACACCCTGCCCCAAAAGTAGCTACCTTAATGCACTCAGAAACATTCAAATTAAATGAAAGTAATGGTTTCTCAGGAATGGACTGTGGATTTGAAATGGGGACCAAGTGGGATTAGATGACTGTGCCAGGCACCATTGTTCTCACGCACCCGCTGGGTCATCTACACCGTAGAACTTGTGTCTATTCCCCCTTTGCATTGATCCACATGTCCTCATGCTCTGCTTCAGACCCCAGAATCTCTGACTGCAGACTACTGCATTTAAACTGTTTAGGGAAATGATTTAAATAGTTTCCAGTTCAAGCAGTGATGGGCTCTTGTGGGCTGCTTAGACGGTTGTATTCACGTCCGTGTTGTTGTTGTGAGGTGCCACTGAGTCGCTTCTGACCCATAGCCACATTAGGTACTGCCGACGGAAGCACCACCGGCTCCTGTGCCGTCGTTGAATTGTTTTGACAATTCAGCCACTGTCTCAGTCCATCTGCAGCCACTGTCTCAGTCCATCTTGTCAAGGACCATCCTCTTTTTCAGTGACTAGATCTTCTTTCCATTTTATTCTTATACTTCCTCCACTGACCAATAGTTTGCCTATAGAACCTTTCAATGTTTCAACGCAAAGCTTGATTTTTTTTCCCCTCGAGTTCTTTCAGTTTAAGATATTCTCAGCATTCTCTTCCTTTTTTGGTGTTCTCACTCTTGGTCTTTGTACATTTCATTATGATATTTGACTTGGTCTTCTTGAGAGGCCTTTTGAAATGCTCTGTTCAGTTTTCGGATTTCATAATTCTTTCGTTTTCATTAGCTACTCTATGAAAAAGGAATCACATCTCCACTTCGGAGAAATTAGCTGCTGAAAGCTCTATGCACAGCACGGGAATATTGTGAGATGCTGAGGCCTAATGGACAGAAGCAGCACATCGTCAGAGCTAGTGCCCGTCTCAGTTTCTTCACCACTAGCTTTAGAGGTTAGTACACACATTTGAATAATAGTTGGGTTGACTGGATTTCCTTGAATGTGGATAGATATTATCATATAGTACACAGCACTGTACTTCAAAATCGATCTTGAAATGTCCTGTTTTTACCATAATGCCATGCCATTCCTGTTCTGTCATTCTCGGTACTGTGAACCATATGTTTTTCTGAGTCAAGAAGGCCTCTATCAGTCTCTTTCAGCACACGGATGCCTACAATATCAATTTTTATATATTCCATTTCATTTTTAATGGCTTTCAACATTCTGATTACTAATCGATGCTTTCAAGTGTTTCTTCTCATGCTGAGCTGTGCCTCATCAGGAAATGAAGGTGCTGAATACTGTTTTTTTTTGAAAACTGGACTCCGTCCACATCATTAGGGTCAGCTCTACTTTGAGAAGACAGCTTTTCCTCAGTCAGATTTTGCATGTCTTCCTCCCCTGAGGAACTGATAGGCCCGTTCCTGCCATATGTGTGTTATGCCCTTGAATGAAAAAGTCTCTGTTATGGGGGGGGGGGGGTGTAATACTCTAATGCAGTGGTTCTCAAACTTCCTAATGCCATGACCCTTTCATACAGTTCCTCGTGTTGTGATTAACCCTCAACCATAAAATTATTTTTGTTGCTACTTCATCACTGTCATTTTGCTACTGTTATGAATCAGTGGACCCTTGTGAAATGGTCATTTGAGCCCCCAAAGGGGCCGTGACCCACAGGTTGAGAACCACTGCTCTGATGGTTAGGACAACAAAATAATAACAAAGATTAACTTATTTTTATCATATTTATGCTATAAATATTTTACTTTTATACTTTTTTCCCCTTTTGTCTTCCTTCCAATTACACAAAATTTCAGTTGCTCATTGATTTCAAGTAGCATCATCTTTCCTGTTCAACTGCTTGTCCTAAACTGAGCTTGAATCAATCAAATCTGCTGCTCAAAACTTTTGGTGACTAACTTGACCTCAGTTTTTCTTACTGCACGGCCACTGTGCCCATCCCTTGAGCTTATCATTTCTTAAACCTCTTCCTTATATTCACTTTTTTTTAACCCGGCTCCTGCTGTTTCTTCTATCATCTCATTCTAACTCGGAAACATTCTTTATCATGGCCAAAATTCTGCTCAAAATCACTCTTTGAAACATTAATGACTCCTGATTCCCATATCTTTTGTATTACACTTTTCTCATCCTAGTTTTTGAAGTACTTATGTGTATGTGTCCGTGTCTCCTACCAGAGTCTAGACTAGTGGTTCTCAAACTCTAATGAGAATAAAATAAAACAGAAAACTTCTGGGCAACGCATTAAAATACAGATTGCAAGTACACACCTACAGTTTTTTATAGGATGTCTGTTCAGGGGATTGATCATTTGCCTATTTAACAGATCCTATTTGCCTATTTAAGGATCCAGTAAAGTCTGGGGACACAATGAAAAATCACTGGTTTAGACTGTAAATGCCTGGTAAGTAGGGCTCATAGTATTTTTTTAGTGTAGATAATGAAGTTGCAGAGTTAGTTGACAGCACTATTGGCATTTTGAGTCAAATAAATTTTTTGGAGGTTTGTTCTGCATAGCAGGATGTCTGACCTCTACCCTCCGGATGCCAGTAGCACCCCTTATTTGTGGCAGCAATTCTTTCAATGTAGTGATTCAGAACACATTTCTTCCCCAATGAAATGCAAAAGATACAGAAATGCCGGATACTTTTCATTGCAAATTGGGTTTCATTCTAAAACACTAAGATTAAATTGAATGAGAATAGATTTTGTTAACACAAGGGCACATGCCCTAGTCATCTCAACTTGAAAGGCTACAGTAGAGTTGAGTTGAAGTGCCCAGAATTCTATTTAAGCATGAACATGATGCTAGATCTTAAAATATCATATCAAAATATCACAATTACAACAGCATGTAATTAGCCTCACATCCAGGAACCCAAGTCATGATCATCCACTTGCATAGTTTTGATAAAAGACAGCACAGCCTAAGTATCTAGACCACCCCAGGTGTACTCTCTTCTCTTGTATATCTGCAGAGCAGAGAAGTGGAAGGGAAAAAGACAGCAGAAGAAAAGGTCAGACATGTGAGCGGAAGACAAGGATTCTGGCCTATGGATCTCTTGCAATCGGAAAAAGATCTGTTTCCTTCCGTAAGAAAAGAATGAGCCTAAAAGGGCTAGGAAGACAGAGGGTAAATTCTCTCGTTTCTATTTCCCGGGAACATTTTTGATTGCCACGCCTGTCGCCCCATGCTTTCTATAGAATAGGCATTCTGCGTTTGTTGAGTAAATAATTGAATGAACATACATAGATAATTGAGGGCTGTGAAGAAAGCTTAGGCAACATCTTGAAAGTGCGGTTACAACTGGAAATTGTATTTGTGTATGAACTTACTGCCTGACTTCTCAGAAAGATAGCATCTGGCCCTCTTATTGGAGTCTGATTCTAAAGAATGGGATTGTGAAACCCAGGCCAATCACAAATTAAAGAATCAATGTAGAGGGGTCACTGTCCCAGGGATGGCTAAACGGAGTGTTTCCTGCAATCCATGTCACGCTTTCAGAGAAACTCTTTGTTAATATTTTATGCATAGGGTTAACTTTCATTTGAAAAGTTATTCAATTGCTTAAAAATCAATACAAGTTTGGAATCTGACTCCCCATGAGTACTTCTTCATTACTACTGTCTGCCAGGCTTGGCATTAACTACCTTATCATTTAGCCTCACCACAACCCCATTCATCTATAAGACCATACCTCAGAAATAGGGAGTAATTTGCCCAAGTTTGGGTAAGGGGCTAGCACAGGAACAAGTTTTGGTCCCATAGATCACATGTTCTTGTTTCACCTACAATAATGGTCCCATGATTAAAATCACTGAGCAATCATTACTCCCCATTTCACCATGCTTCCTCCACTCCACTGATGTGTTACTGAGGAGCTTCAATGCTGATGAAACTAGCAATTTTACCTGCTGCCTAGTTTGAAAATCAATTTCTTCTCTCTTAGATTTAGGACCCTTCTCTGGATGTGGAAAGTTTCTAGACAAAGCAAAATTATTTCCAGTTCCATGAAACATTCAAAAGATATAAACTCTAAGACCCTTCTGATCTGAAATGTTTAGTCTGATTTCACAAGAATCAATAATAATTGCTGGGCCTTATTTAGTGAGCACATGGGCCTTAAAAGATGAGACGTTCCCCTGAGTTAAAGGGCACTGTGTATGACTCTATGCAAGAGCAGGTCATGCATACACTAGGAGACATGCATGTGACATCACTTTTAAAAAATAGTTGTATTGCCATACACTTCATATATCAATCAATTTGATCAATCATATTTAAAAGCTTTGTGAAATCATTAACACAATAAATTTTAGAACAGTTTATTCTCTTGCTCATTGCTGTTAACTCCCGGTTTCCCCTCGTATTCCCCTGCAGCTCAACTAGGCAATGATCAATCCCGTTACTGTCTCTGTAGATCTCCCGATCCTGGATTTCACATACACAGAGTACACACGGGAAGCAAAAACCAAAAAATCTCAACAACGACTGGACAAAACATAGAAACTTCCAAATCATAAAGAATGTAGGAAATATTAAAAATTATAACAACTTTAATCTGGGTCAAAAAGGAAATCGTATGATAAGGTATTCTATTTGAACCTAACTACATCTGCCACTCACCAGACAAGACTCTGTCTGATGGAAAGGCCATTCATATCCCTTGACTTAGGTCAAGGGGGGATCCACCAGAGACTTAATTTACATGGGGACCATGCAAATGGATTTGGGGCTTCCATTGCCATTCATAGTCTTTTGCAAATTAGGTGTTCAGAATTAAGCTCTGATACCATTACCTCCTTTGGATTTGGATCTTATTATGTAGAATCCTTGGATCACAAAGGCTGGTGTGCTTCGTCCATGTGGACTGAACTGACACATCATTTGGATACTTCTTTAAAGATAACATCATTTTTCTGATGTTCTTTCCTTCATCCTTTACTTAAAAGATGGGGAAAAGTTACTGTTTCTGATACAGAAATCTATGCCAAGATAATGGCATGTGTTATGCCATTTAATTCTCAAAGCACCTGCATGAGGTGAGTAGGTAGTCTCTCCAGCTTAAAGATAGAGACCATGAGATCCAATTATATCAAACCACTTACTCGGGTTTCACAGTAAATCATGTTCAGATCTGGATTCTTCTCCTCTAACTTCTATGCCTTTTGTGATTCATTCTCTCTTTCACACTGCAGATGCCTATGAGCATGTTCTATGGTGCCTGCTTTCCTAGGCCAGACACACCATGTCACATTTTCTTCCTTCTCTACAGAAGTTCTCAGCTGTGTCACATTTTAAGCATGGGGAGAACAAGAGAAAGAAATCCTGGAGAACTGATAAGTACACACACACACACACACACACACACACACACACACACACACACCTTTCTTAGGATGACTCCATTTGATTTTTTCTTTACAGCTAGTAACACTTGCCCTAGAGATGCATCATGACCTTGTTGTTATAGGCAGTGACACATGTGAGAGACACAAAGTCTGCTCAGGAAGAAACAATTGAAACATATATAGTAACAGATTTGGAGCTATACAGAAATACTATAATTCATATTGCTCCGTATGCCCCCCAAGTATGCTCCCTTGGACATCCTAGATGTTGTATTGGCAGTGCAAGAGATTTCCCAGCTTAGCTCAAATGGCTCATTCCTTACAATTTTGTTGTGAAGGATAATATATCCCGGTCATGGTATCATACTGAACTTACTAAAGTGTAACTGTTATTGCCCATTTAGGCATGTATTATTGTGGTTCCCTTAGAAACAAAGTTTGATGGTTACTAGTAACTAAAAGACAAAGTCAACATCCTTTAGCAACCTAAATATTCCAAATATTTGGTCCATACAAACTTCAGAATTTCTGTCTCTAGATCACAATTAGCACCATTGGCACAATGATTGATTGAAACTCGGGTGCTAGCTTAAAGCTCTGCAGTTTCATTCAATCCCTGAGCTGCTCCATGGGAGAAAGGCGTGGCAGTCTCCTTCAGTAAAGAAGACAACTTTGAGGACCCAAGGCAGCAGTCCTCCTCTTTCCTACAGGTCAGTACAAGATGGGATCCACTGATGGTGATGTCTCTGATTCTAAATCTCCAGTCTTCCTTTTTGGCTGTCTCAGTTCCTTTCACATCATGTTTCCTTGAAGGTGAGCTCTGAAGGGCTCTACACGTGTATTTTTAATCTGGAGTTTATGGGTGGGTTTAGTAGATTTCTAGTCTTCTAATTGCATATAAATCTGTATGTGCATGGAATTTGTTAATCTTTTGAGGGACATACATAGATATTTTCAGATTCTAAAAAAATGATTGGTCCCAATCATAATATGGAAAAGAAAATGATAAATAATTAAATGCTAATGTGAATTCATGGCGGTTCTCTGAGAATATGTACCTCTCCCCACATTTACTTGACTATGAAACTATTTACTATGGGCTATGTGGAGAAGTTAAATTTGTGGGGTGCATAGTTTTAGGGAAAAGATAAATATCCAACACCAATTCTTCTGACAAACTTTTCTTTACGTATAAACTTCCCCCTCACTAATTTCTCTTACCTAGATAAATACCACTTCTTACATTACAGGCACTTTTCTCATATCTTACAGCCCTACTAGCATAGTAGTTAAGTGTTGGACTGCTAACTGCAGGTCAGTAGTTTGAAACCCCCAACTGCACCATGGGAGAAAGATGGCCCTCCCTCATGCAAGAACACTTTGTTCTAACAGCCTGGCATTCTGTGATGCTCACCCTCCAGGCATGATTGCTGAAGACAAAATGGGTGCATAAGCAAATGTGGTAGAGAGTGGGTGGTGCCTGGCTGCCCAGAGTTAATAGCAGCTGGGGCCTGAAAGGTTTGAAGTTAAATAAGAGGCCATCCAGCAGAGAAGCAACCTATTGTGATGATAACCACCCCCTCCCCACTCCCCTCCCAGGGAAAGGAGCAACAGAAACCTTGGGGGAAGGGAAGCAGTGGTTGGTCTAAGATATAAAAAAAAAATCATTGATATTGTATCAAGGGCTCATGAGGGTGGGGGAGGGGAAAAAGAGGAGCTGTTATCAAGGGCTCAATAGAAAGGAAATGTTTAGAAAATAATGATGACAACATATGTAAAATATACTTGATACAACTGATATATGAATTGTTGTAAGAGTTGTAAGGGCTCTCAATAAAATTATCTTTAAATTAAAATAAAAAAAGAAAAGGAAAGAAAATAGTAGCATCTGGGAAATTCACCAGGTCAGACAGCCCTGTCTTGTCCTTTGGTAAAATGACCAGATTTTAACATTGGTAAAGCGGGACACCATTGACGGGGTGGACGGGGGAGTTCTTGATTAAAAATTTTGGTCTATATGGAGCAAAAAAATTTCATAGAATGAAAAAATAGTATTGTATTTTTTTAAGTTTCAACATAATTATAATTTACAAGTATAATACATTAAAATTATGTATAGCATTATTTTATTCGTTGGCATATTTCTCATTTGAGTGAATTTTTTAGTAGATTGCTATCATTGTTTCACAAGAATTTGTTAAATTATATTTCACACAAAAAAATGGCTTTCAAAGTCTCAACACTTAATTGTAATTTTTCTGATGTCCACACTTTATTTACCGTAAAAAAACGTGTTCAGTCGCAGCATTAGCTCCTGGTAAGGACAGAGCACATATGCAGTTTTTAGTGCATTATTGTATGGAACACGGTTTGTTTCAAAATGATGAAATATTTCTAACCATTTGTTCTCTATTGTGATTTTTTGCTGATGCCCAAGATTTAACCTTTTCCTTATCAATATATATATTTTTAAAAATGAAACCTTCATTAAAAATATCATTTTCAGTAATATTACTATATGGAAAATGTTGAGTAATATGATCGAATGATTTTTGCATATCATTCCAATTAAGTTCTTGTTTTAATGTAGCTCAATGTAATGAAGCGTCCACTCTTCTAAATAATCTGTGCAGTTACTAAAGAACTTTTTAACGTGATTCATGATATCTGCACGATTTATTGCACCTTGTTCTAGCTGGCTTATACTATTATGGATAGTTAACAGAAGAAAATTATTTTCTAGCCGTTCTTGACATTGAAATTTTAAATTATTAAATTCATTTTCTCCTTTGATTACCGAAATTTTGTCACCATCAATGAGTTTTATAGCATTTTAAAAAAGAGCTGCTTGACTCTGTACAAACTCTAGCCAATTTTTGAAGATTCTTTTTAAAAATTCTTCTAAAATTCTAGGACATGTATCCTGTGATTGAAAGTCGGATTTCAAAGGATCATATATTTCCAAAATTCTTTCGACAGCTGGCAAAAGAGCTAACCAGTGCATTTTACTGTATCCAAGTATTTTCTGATATACGACTTCTGCAGTTTCACAAAATTCTTTAAGCATTTCAACGCGCAGTGTATATATAGAAATAAGGACATATTTTAATAACAATATTTTCCACATCTACGGGCAACAAATCAGCAGCTGTTTGAATGGTGTTATGTATCATGTGCGCTGCACAACCAAAACTAATATTGCTTTGATTAAGGTTTTTGTTTACTTTATAAAAAATATTATTTGTACCTCTTCTCGCTTTTCCTCCAAAATTTGCATTCGTGTTGTCTGCACAATATGCAATCATTTATGTTTTAAAATGTTTTTTCCCAAAATATAAATAATGGAACTGAAAATTATTTCAGAAGTTTCGCCGGGTACAGAAATGAACTCTAAAATTCTGATTTTTATTCCAGTTCCTGAATCAAAAAATCTAATAATGGTTGGAAATAACTTTATATCTTTATGATTAGATGCGTCAGAATATATGGATATAAAATTATTTTTTCTAGATTTTTGTTTAATTCTGAAAATGCATATGGGGAAAGCACATTACACACAGTTGCCTCCGATTTTGTTCTAGCACAGGCAAATTTTTTGTTGATTAGCTTTTTGACAATTTGTGATGTACAGTCCATAGATCTGAAGGAATGATTCTGATTAATAGCATGAAAAGACATAAGTCCTTCTGCTAATTTCTTTTCTTTACCTCCATAAGTTGTTTTTCAAAAAAATTCCTGTATTTTGAAGGAAGATGCAGCACTATTTAAATATCTTTTATGTTTCTGTGTCTCTAAGTGCTTTGAAATATCATTCTTCCTGCCGTGTGAAATAGAAAATTCACCATTACATTTCTCACATTTTACCATGTAATCGCTTTTGGTTTCTTTTAATAAAAGGAAATTCACTTCTTAGATCATTGTTGAATTTGCATCCTCTTTTCTTACTCATTATGTTAATAATCTAAAAATAATTTTAAATTATATTATAAATTATTATATACATATTGTTTAAAACACAGCAAGTAGGTGCATAATTGCATGAACATATTTTGTTAGTTTATAAATTAAATTAATTTGATTGTTATAAAGTAACTATATTTTTAAAATTACTTTAATTTTAATCCTCTACTTCTTTCTAAATAATGAAAATACTAACTTGTATTATTTTTTCTCTGAATTTGCTCTAACATAAGTTATAAGTGTCACCTTCAAGGCCAGAGCTAGATGTTTTGCCGCCACTATAAAATATAAATAATACAAGTACTGTATGCTAAATTCAAGAAAATTTTTGTATTTTTGAAATAGATAAATAAATTACTTGCTTAAATGATCTGAATAGCTGATTTGTTGACATCACTTGTTTAACTAGCACTAGCACACAGTATGATGTGTACCGTCTGAGAGACAGTTACAAAATGTTTTCATCGTTGCCAATGCCAGAAAATGCCATTGTTCATTAAGTCCAAACAATGGTGGTCGAATTCTAACAACTGATCAACTTTGATAAGCAGTTCTGGATAATCAGTTCTCAACAATTATTTGTTATTATTAAATTTTAACATTATAAAATTAACAAAAATAATATGAAACTGATATCCTTGCGAAATCGCCACATGGCAGCCGAAAACTGTATATTCCCTTCCCGTTCTCCCTCCATTCCCTAGCTTGTGCATTCTTTCCAAAAATCGGGACTTTTTAAAAACACCTTGGGATGCGGGACAAACTGTTGAAAATTGGGACTGTCTCCCCCAAACAGGACGTCTGGTCACCTTATGGGCGCCTCTGGGAGTCTGCATCTTCTCCATGGCATTAAGTTTGCATTTGCTTGAGCCCAGACCCGCCCAGTATCCCCATACATTTACATTAGTAAAACAACACTAGTTTGTGCTTCACAAAGTGCTTTACTTACCTTCACCATGAGGATCCAATGGATCTAATCTGATGTAGATATGGTGATCCCACTCCCTTGGCAGTTAGTTTAAAGATGGGTCTTTTACTTGGTGCTGGTGAATTGTGATCCCTTAGCGATGAACAATAGGCATTCACAAAAGAGGACAGGTTTATATGTAGAAAATATTTAACTAGAAATATGATCAGACCTGGCCTGTTGATCAGAGTATTGAACCATTGAATTAAATAAGGCAAACAACATCTTCAAGACTTGTGAGAGAAAAAATTAGTTATTGTAGATAAGTTTTTTGTTTATCTCTCAATTATAACCCCTACCATTTTTCCTTTAAATATTTCTCTGCTGCTCTATATATTAAAATAAAATTTTATTCCTGTAGTGTAAGGAAAATCCTAACAGGGAATTTTAACATTGTAAAAGAAACCCAAGGCGCTTCCTCACCTCATGTACCTCCTCATTCCTGGAATGCACCCAACCCATCTACCCCTCCTCCTTTTCTAAGGACCTTGTCTGCACTAGAAATCCCTGTGGGTTCCACTTCTGCGACTTTGCTAGCTTTTGTGACCTTGCTCCTGCAGATAAAGTATAAAAGCGATGCCCACCTGACATTTGGGGCCCAGCTCTTCCAGAATGCTAGTTCCTCTGGTCACTGGGGAATAAATTTTCCTCTTTCAAGTTTTCTGAGAGTGCCGCCTAGTCATTCTTGAGTCACAGTTTTGCTGGTACAGGATCACATCCAGTCATTGCTGTTCCCAGGCCTCTGCTTTTTAGCACTATGTATACCAGTTATCAAACCACTGATGTCACCTCCAAATCAACCTTTCTCTCCCCTGCTCACTGCTACTACAGCTGGCCCTGGAACTAGTTCCCTCTGTGTTATGCCTGTGCTCTCTGGAGCTCTTGTTATCCCTCTTAAGACTCAATTCCTATTTACTAGGCAACACTTCTTTATGCTACAAACCTCCTTTTCAAGACAATGCCCTACATTTTACTGTGCTGAGAGCAATTAGGGTCTCCCACACTCTCGAGCAGCCATCTAAGGTGCAAGCATTGTCACTCCCCATCTGGAGGAAAGAAGAGCGATGAACATGGAAAGACATGCAAACAATTAGTCCAATGAACTGAAGGACCTCACACAGAAGGATCCACATCCCTGAGATCAGGAACACAAATGGTACTGGCTCCCATTTCCAGTTACTCGAAATAGCATGATACAAGAAGGTCTTAGAGAGGGAGATAATGTGGACGAAAACCAAAAATCCCAGGAGACCTAACTTACTGGTCATGTGGAGATTGAGGGAGCCCCTCTTTATCACCCTTCAAATCTGAAATGGAGCTCAAGCTCTTATTAGAATATGATCAGTTGAAAACTTCACCTGATTCACAATTACATACAAATAAAAATGTACATACATACAAACATACATAAACTAATCACCTTTTCAAATTAAAGTTGGAGGTTTTGTATCCCGGCTGGATTTGTTTTCCGTCAGACTTTTTACTCTGAATTCAGTGAGGGTTTGATGAATCCCTACCAGGCCTCACACAGCCTCTTTGCCAATAATTTTGGATCACTTGTTGCTCCCTAGTCCCTGCGTTGGTCAACACCACCTGCTTTCCCCGACCACCTTTTCTCCCATACCCCCCTGGAACCATCGGTCCAGCCTATTTCATCTAGATAGATCTGCAGATATAATAATATGCACCCAAAAACAAGGTATAGAAAGAAAAAGCAACAAAGGAGAACATGATGACAACAAAGAAAACCAATGACCAAGAAAAGGATAAATTAATTAAAAAAAACAATTAAAGAAAAATCTGTAAGAGACCAAGGTCTGATTTTTGACCTCTAGGTGTGTCCTCCAGTCGAGTCTGATGGAGTGCCGTGTTCTGGCCCCAAAGTCTATCCTTTGTACTCCCTTGGGAGCTCCCTGTTGTGCGCCCCCACCCCAAACCACCCCGGTTTCTCTGCAATAAGCCCTTTGTTTTTTTGCATCGGTGTGGTGGGATCAGACCGGGCCAATCCCCACACAGTCTCCAGTGTTGTCCCCCATAGGGCCATTGGTCGACGAGGGATGTCATGTCTCATAGTGGGATCAGCCATATGGTCCACTCTGTGCACTGGCTGTTCAGAGCAGGGGTATCGTCCTCCAGGCCTGGTGGAACAGAATGTGCTCCACCCCCTCTTCCTCCCCATTCATTTGCTCCCGTGTGCTCTGATCAGTCATGTCCCTCTCCCCTAGCTGCAGCTTCAATGCCGTCCTCTACAGGAAATTCTTCTTGGGCGAGGGGCAGTTGTTCACATAGCTGGTATGGGGACCAAGCCCTCGGGCCCCTCCACTGGCTCCCCTCTCCATGACGGCACGCTGCTTTCACATGCCGGAACACCTGATTTAAATCTTTCCCTGTGGAGACACAAACAATACCCTCCTCTTGGGTGGGTCAGTGCCCTATTCCCCTGCCACACATCTCTATCTTTTTTTCCCCTCTCCTCCCACCCCCTCTTTATTAATTAGCTACCATATCTACCCCTGGATTTGGTCTGGCCCCTGCCATACTACCTGGAACTCACCCCTTGAGTGTTTGTATACAGAAGATTTTTTCCTCTGCCCTTTTGCATTTTTCTTTTCTTATTTGTAAACTTACCTCGGCGGGCACATGTTGTACTTGTCCTTTTGCACTTGGCTTACTTCACTTAGCATCATTTCCTCCAGTTCTTCCCATGCGGCGATATGTTACATGCATTCATCACTGCCTTTTAGCGATGCGTTGTACTCCACTGTATGTATGTACCACAGCTTTTTAATCCATCAGTCTGTTGATGGAAATTTGGGTTGTTTCCATCTCCTTGAGATTGTGAACTGTGCCACAACGAACACTGGAGCACAGATGTCTGGCCGTGGTTTGTTTCTTGCCTCTTCTGGGTATATGCCCAGTAGGGGGATTGCTGGCTCATATGGTAACTCGATTTCCATCTGTTTTAGAAATCGCCATATCAATTTCCATAGTGGCTGTACATACCTACAGGTCCACCAGCAGTGGATGAGAGTTCCTATCTCACCACAGCCGCTCCAATACTTGTTGCTTTCTGTTTTTTTTTGAATTGGGCTACCTTTGAAGGAGTTAGGTGGCATCGCAGAGTTGTTTTCATTTGCATTTCTCTCATGGCTAATAATTGGTAACATTTTCTCTTATGTTTATTGGCCATTCGGATTTCAGACTCTGTGAAACTTCTGTTCAGGTCCTTTGCCCACCTCCTCAGTGGGGAGTTAGTTTTCCTCTTATTGTAAGCTTGCAACATATTGTAGATTTTAGTAATAAAGACTTCGTCTGATGTGTCATTGCTAAAGATGTTTTCCCAGTCTGTGGCTCTCTTATTGCTCCTTTGGTGAATTATTTCGATGTACACATGTGGCTTATCTTCAGTGTATCCCACTTGTCTACTTATGATACCTCTGTATTTGTATCCTTCCCTATTTCTGACAGTCGAGGTATTCCCTGTTCCATGGTTCTCAGGTTTCTCCCAACTCCCTCATTAATGGCCCTCATTGCTTGGGGTTTTATCTCAAGGTCTGTGATCCATCTTGAGTTTATTCTTGTGCATGGAGTGAGGTCAGGGTTCTGTTTCATTTTTCTGCAAGTAGATACCCATTTTTTCAGCACCATTTATTCAAGAGGGCGTCTGCTTCACATTTGATATTTTTTAGGTCCTTATCAAAGATCAGTTAGTTGCCCGTATGCTGATGTTTTTATTTCTGGGTCTTCAGCTCTTTTCCATTGGTCCGAATATGTGTTGTTATACCAGTACCACACTGTTTTGACTACTGTGGCCATATAACATGTGCTAATGTCAGGTAGAGCAAGCTCTCCCATGTTGTCCTTCTTCTTGAGGAGTTCTCTGTTAATTCTGGGCTTCTTCTCCCTCCATGTGAAGTTGGTAATCAGTTTTTCCCGTTCTTTGCAGAAGGATGGCGGTATTCATATAGAAATAGCCTTGAACTTATATAGTGCCTTGGGTAGAACTGACATCTTTTCTATATTGAGTCTGCCAATCCACGAACATGGGATATTCTTCCATTTGTTGAGGTCACTCTTGGTTTCTTGTAGTAATGTTTTTATAATTTTTCTCATACAAATCTTTCATTTTTTAGTCAGGTATATCCCTAGATATTTCAATTTGTGCTTGGCTATTGTAAAGGATACTACCTTTTAAGTAGTCTTTTCTGTGATCTTCTCTGATGTGTAGAGCTGTCCAATAAACTTCTGTTGTTGATCTTGTATCCTGCCACTCTACCATATTCCTCTATTGCTTCCAACACTCCACTTGTGGAGTTTAAGGGGCTTTCTATGTATAGAATCATATCATCTGTGAATAATGATAATACTTTGATGTCTTTTCTTTGTCTTATGTTATTAGCTGGGACCTCCAGTATGATGTTAAATAGGAGTGGGGACAAGGGTATCCTTGTCTGGTCCCCTTTTTCAGTGCAATTGTTTATGTCTTCTCTCCATTAACTACCATATTGGTTGTTGGTTTTTCATATGTAGCTTGTTGAGGAATTTTCCTTCTATTCCTATCTTCTTGAGTGTCTTAAACAGGAATGTGTGTTGGATGTTGTCCATTGATTTTTCTGCATCTATCGATATTATCATTTGGTTCGTGTCATTTTTCCTGCCAATGTGGCAAATAATACTGATGGTCTTTTGTATGTTGAACCACCCCTGCATCCTTGGTATGAATCCTGCTTGGTCATAGTGAATTTTTTTCATGTGATTTTGTATTCCATTGGCCAGTATTTTGTTAAGGATTTTTGCATCGATGTTCATTAGGGATACTGGTCTGTAGTTCTCAATTCTTGTGGGATCTTTGCCCGCTTTAGGTATCAGAGTTATGCTAGCTTCATAGAAAGAGTTGGGGAGTTTTCTATCTTTTTCTATGTTCAGGAAGAGTTTGTGGAGGATTGGTGTCAGTTCTTCCCTGAATGCTTGGTAGAATTCTCCTGTAAAGCCATCTGGCCCGGGGGAATTATTTGTTGGTAATCCCTTGATTACCTTGTCTATTTCTTCCATTGCTATGGGTCTGTTGAGCTTTTTGACATACATCTGGGATAGTCTAGGGAGGGATTGTGTTTCCAAATATTTTTCCGTGTCTTCCAAATTGTTGAATTCATTATAGTATGGGCCTTCATAGTACTGTGTAACTTTCCTTTTGATTTCATCAGTCCACTTTAATGTCCCTTGTTTCATCCCTAATTCTTGCAAATGTTGTTTGTTCCTTCCTTTCTTTGCTTAGGTTCGCCAGTGGTCTATCAATTCTGTTAAATTTTTCAAAGAACCAACTTGTAGCTGTATTAATTTTTCCATAGTTTTCTTCATTTCCCTCTCTTGTATCAGAGCTCTGATTTTTATTATATCTATCCTTTTACAATTACTAGGATTGTTCTGTTGACCCTGCTCTAATTGGCATAAGTTTTGTGCCAGCATATCATCCACAAGTCTCTATTCTTTCTTCATGTGTGCATTTATTGCTATCAGCCTTCCTCTGATAAATGCCTTTGCTGTATCCCAAAGGTTTGGTACATTGTATTTTCATTCTCATTGGTTTCTAGAAGCTTCCTGATTTCATCTCTGATCTGGGTCAGTACCCACTCCTTTTGCAGTAGAGAGTTATTCATCTTCCAATTGTTTGCATTTGTTTTCTTCCCCATCCTTCTGTTACTTTCCACCTTACGGTTCAGTGACTGGGGAGAGAGATGTCTGTAGAATTGCTCTCATGTTGTGGTGACCACATGAAATTATTTTCATTGCTACTTCGTAACCTTAATTTTTCTAATGTCATGAATTGGGCAACCACTGTGAAAGGGTCATTTGACCCCCAAAGGGGCTGTGACCCGCAGGTTGAGAACCGCTGCTGTAGAATATTCACCAAGGAGTCTTATTGTTGGGTCTTATGGTATCTCCATTCCTAATTGTCTAAGGAAGTGCCACATTGCTTCCCACAGTGGCTGTCCTGGTTTCCAGTCTTACTTTCAGGGAATGAGGCCTTGAATGGGGCATTCATTGTGTTAGAAAGTGTGTCAATTCTTTATCTCTCTGCCTGACATGTGGTGGCTCAATGCTTCATATGTTCATTAAAGGAATACAGGTTAAATGCTCCCCTGTCATCACTGTGCTAGATAGTAGTCCTCCATGAACAGAAAACAACAACAACAACAACAATAAAACACTGCCCACACTGAGATAATAGCTAAATCATTTTTTTAAGAATTAATATTTGCTTACCTGCTATGTGGGAGAAACACCGGGTTTTGTACTCTGATAAGCATTTACAGTCTTGGTAGCACCTCTACCCTGCTCTATAGAGCCGCATTGAGTGGACATCTATGTGAGGACAGTGAGAGAGTGAAAGACCTGGTATTTGTTAGGCATTAGTCTAGGTGTTGAAAATAGCATAGTAATAAAGAGAGTCACACTAACTACACTTACCATAAATGCATAGCTAAATATATGCTTTCAGATCATGTAGGGATAAAAAAGGAGGAAAGAGCTGTACATCATAATAGAATATCATGAGAAAGATAGATGTGATAAGGTAAAAGAAGTAGCCTTGAATAGAAATTTTGGGGGAGAATAGAAATGCTTTATAGATATTTTTAGAATAAAAAGAGGTCCAATTCAAAATAAATGTGTATAATTGCAATTATGTACACAAGATGAAATTATAACTACCAAAAGGGTGGAGATTGGCATTGCCAAGAGGTCATCCACAAAGCTGAGCAAGCAGCAGTTTACTCTCACGCTGTGAGAAAATGTTTCTGTACCATAGAGAGAGGAAGCAAGCTTTTCTCTGTTTTTCTTCTTCAGTCACTGGTCTCTCTACATGAGAGATATTGTTGCTTACCTGCATCTTATTCATGCTTGTGGGTCTGATTCACCAGCCTCTTGGCAGACGGAAGGACTTTCTGGGAAGGGCAGTGAGAGGTTTGCCATTTCCCAGAAATACCTGGCAGTCATGAGGCCCTGCTAATAGTAGCTGATGAGTTAATTGCCATCCCTAACAAGCCTTTTCTAAGAGGCAGAAATAAGCCAAGGTAGAGGTTGCATGAAAATAGCCAGGTGCTCCATTCTAGCTTTCCCAGGTCAGCACGAGGCATGACATTTGCTGTTCTTGCTTAGGTTGGATTTCCTGTTTTAGGTCAGGATTTCTAGATGATGAGGGAATGATTTAAAAGCAAATGAAAAGTCACAGTTTTCTCTCCACATGGTACCTGCACACTGGCTAAAGCCACTCCTTCCCTTTCATTTTAGAACCATGCTTCCTCCTCCTCCTGCACCAACCTTATAGCTGCCATCTACTGCAGAAGCAATGGAGAAGAGGTCTAGATTAGTCCATCCGATGCACTTTTCTTAGACTTTTTGCTGAAGCACACTTACAGACACTCGGCTCAGGCCCTAAACCTAAATTTGACCTCAAGGCCACCTACCTCTAGGCATGAAAAACAACAGTTTCTCATGATTATTCAGGCCTAACTTGCTTATAGTACATTTATTTCTATGTTTTAACTAGCAAAACACCCAAAGAGTATATGCTTTCAGATTTTCCAAGTTTAAGGTCATAGCATCACTAAGGTTATATACCCAGCATTGTAACCCATGGTGTCAAAGTCCCACGCCATCTCCTTAGCACATGGACCTCCTCCCTGAGTAGACCATAGAGATCTTTAGTAATATTATCAGTTGTAATCATAGGATCATATGTGATATACCATAGTTTTAAATGGCTTAAATATATGATTTTTTAGATGAATTTGAAAAGAAATCCACTTTGTAAGATATTTTTACATTGAAGTATATTATTTATGAGAAACATTTTATTTATACCTGGACAAAAGCCTTTTTATATTTATCATTTTGTTGGGATCTCTTATAAATATTATAGCAATCCATAATTCAGTTATATCAAGCTTAATTTTTAAATTGGTATCACCATCAATTTAAAAATATTTTCTTTCTCTTGAATTCTTTGATATCAGCTCCCATTTATCTCCTTCTTCCCCATCCTATCCTACAGGAGCTGTTATATCATTTTGCTGCATCTTATACCACCAATATATCCGTTCACCTGAAAGCCTGTTATTCAGTCCCCTTAAGTTGGGTTATAGAGTCATCATTGCTATCAGCCCCCTCTTCCCTGCCTTCTGCCCCTGTTCTTCCCATACCCTCAGGGAATCATTACTTCCATTACTGTTTCTGATGTGTTATCTATCTTGACTTTCATGCATTGAATGCCTTTCATTATACAAATGAACATATGCAGGCTTAAGAAGTTTAATGAGGTAAAACAAAGACCCTAATATTAGGGAGAGGAAATATTAAAGGATTGGAGGATTGTTGTGTGTGTCATCAGTGCCATACCACTGCCTATATTTATCATCCCTTCCATGTGGCCCTTCTGTGAGAGACTGCCCAATTATCATAGAGGTGTGTTTTGGGTCTACTTTGTCCACATTTTTTCATGTCAATATGATTGCTTGTTTTTAAACTTCTGATACTGTGTTAGTCTGGGTTGACTAGAGAAACAATTTAATAGACATTCATATGTGTATAAGAAAGTACTTTATATATAAGAGCAATGGAATATTGAGAAAATATCCCATCCCAGGCCAGATCAAGCCCATATGTCTAAATTAGCCCATATGTCTGATACCAATCTATAAATTTCTCTTCAGACTTACACAACACATTTAATGATGCTGAATGCAGGAAGATCACAGGCCAGTGGGTGGAAATTCTTGACAATCCATTGGCAGTGGATGCATCTCAGTGCTGGCAGGGTTCTCCACGTGGCTCCTTAAGCTGCAGGGCTCTAGGGTAGCTCCATGTGTCTTTTCAATAGGAATGTCTTACAGGGAGTCTCTTTGTCCTGCCGCCAACAAGCTATTTATCTCCTTAGCACCTACAAATGAGGTCATCATGCTGTGACCTGATTGACCAGCTAAACTCCACCCCTTTACTCTTAAATCTCAAATTGACAACAGATTATATAACTACTACAGATACCTATCCCCTTATGCACCTCATGATTACACGGGCTGGTGTGCTTTTTCCTTATTGGCTTTGTTCCTTCCCTGCTACACAGCCACTTGTTTAACTTCAAGCCTTTAAGGTCCCAGATGCTACATCTTTTAGTAGCCGGGCACCATTAACTTTCTTCACCACATTTGATTATGACTTCTTTTGTCTTCAGTGAATTGGGAAGATGAGTATCATACAGTGCCACATTATTAGAACAAGCTGTTCTTGTGCTGAGATATTTACATATATACACATACATAGACAAATACACCTATCATGTGGCTCTTGTCCTTTTCCTTATAAATGTGGTGGATAATGTTGATGGATATTCTGATGTTGAACCTTCCCTGTATCCCAGCATGAATCCCACTTAGCTGTCATGAATTATTCATGGTATATACTTTTGTGTTCTATTGGCCAGAATTTTGTTAAGGATTTTTGCATACATGTTCATTAGAGATATCAGCCTATAATTTTCCATTCTTGTGGGATCCTTGGGCAAAAGTCTTTTTTGATATTCCTTCATTTTTTCCCTTTAATTAATTCTTCATTCACAAAAGATGTACTGATATATACTCACAAACACTAATTGCCATAATGTCCTAGCTAAAATATCAGATCATTTGAAAACATCAGAGACTTTAAAAACACTGGTAGCTACAGAAATAGCACATGCTGGTAGAGGTTGCAGATGAAACTATATGATTCAAAGCATCATTATAATTATATATCAATGATTGTTCTGACCATATCATGTTAAAGGTTCAAAAGTGAGGAGCATAAGTTTTGGTTTTGTAGGTCTATTGATATATGTAAACAGCAGTTATGAAAATAATTTTATTTTTATGACTAGCTTCTGTCATTGTGATTAGATCTTGTTAAGTGGGTTCCCACTGATAATTAGCCAAATCCTATGCTAGCCTCCCAAGTGTTGCTATATTTGAGGCCCTTGTTGCATCCACTGTGTCAATCCATCTTCTGAATGGTCTTCCTCTGATTCACTGACTGTACCAGTAGGATGTTCTGCTGCAAAGACCAGTGTCTCTCTTGATAACATGTGCAAAGTATGTGAAATGAACCCTCACTGTTACTGCCTGAGAGTCCTTGTCCTATTCTAGGAGCCAATTGAAATAAAACAGACCCTGCGTGCAAAAGACATTGAAAGGGTTTTTGTTACCTGTATCAACAAGGAGCAGCAAGAGGCTCATAGCCAAAGTATCTGTGTCTCTGAGCCTTTGCTTTCAGACTTCCATGATTCTGATCTCTTCTCTCCCTCCCTGCCCGGTAACCCGTCTCTGTCCATCAGTAGAGATCTGGCTATTGAGTTTGTTCTCCAGGATGTCACCTAGCTGGAGCCCACATTTCTAAAACAGGTCTTGGAGGATGCTTGGATAAAGTTTGGATCCATTGGTGTATGGACTGAGCATGCTCCAGGGCTGGTGTGAGCTGGAGGTGTCATGCAGTTACTCTTTGCAGTGAGTCTTGGGATGGAATACTGATGATCAGAAGGTACAATGTGGAAGAATTAGATAACAGAAGAGTGGGTAGTAGAGTAAAATATCAAGTAGGGGATAATAGAAAAAGAGATCCTGGCCTAAGGGTTTTCATCTGTACTTCTGAGAGAGTTGTTCACTCTTTTGGCCGTCCATGGTAAACTCAATATTCGTTGCCAGTCCTGTAATTCAAAGGCATCTTTTCTCACCTTATCTTTCCTTTTCATGCCTAGCTTTCCTATACAGATGAGGCCATTCAATAACACACCGAGGGTGAGGTGCACTCAAAGTGACATATTTTCTTGTTAGCATTTCGAAGAGGCTCTTTGCAACAGACAGCGCCCAATGTTGTATGTTGTTTATTTTCCTGACTACCGTTTACATGGCACAAAATGTAGATCTCTTGCAGTTATTTGGCTAGGTAATTGTTAGCCAAATTGTTTTCCCCAAAAATGATTGAGCACTTCCAGAGTTTCATCCATGTGTTGTTGGAACATTTCACTTTGCATTCCTTCACTCCCAAGTCTTGTTTTTTTGTCAGTGCTTTCAGTTCAGGTTGGACTTCTTCCTTAAGAATCATTGTTTCTTAGTAATATACTACCTCCTGAAATGGATTAATATAGACCTATTCTTATTGGTTTGTGTATATTTCTCTCTGTCTGTCTATCTGTCTATCCTAGGAACTTTGTTTTTCATTTTAAATCATCAGGAAATTCTGATGTAAAATCAATATTGAAAATAATTTCTTTTACTGGCAGAAAGAGCACGAGTATCAAATTACAGTAGTCACTTGTTATTTTAGAAAGAATGTTCTAGGTCACTGTGAACTTTTTTCTCTCTGCATTTTGCTCATGCTGAATAATTCTATAAGACAACAACTTAAGATTCCCCTCCTCCAGAGAACATTCTCTTCCATACTTAACACTATTTCCATCAACTATTTGGGTTGCATGCACACATGTACCTCTCTCAAGAGGTACAGCTTCTTTCCCATCCAGTGTGGTGCAAACTATTGAATCATTTGGCTGCTAATCAAAAATTTGGTGTTTTGAGGTCATATAGAGGAACAATTGAAAGGCAAGCCCAGTGATCCACAGAAACCCTCATGGAGGACAGGTCTGCTCCGACACCCACGATGTCACCATTGAGCAGTTGATGCAGCTGCAAGTGCTGCTTTGAAGCTAGGCCAGTACTTTGAGCAGCTTCCCTCAACTGAATGGAGCAGAAATAATGGTGTAGGACTTTTGAGTCCAAGCCTTAAGAAGAGTGACAGCTTCTACTTTACCCTAGGAATCCATGAATAATGCAATTAGAAGGCCAGAATGCATATAGAGATGATGTGATGGGGATCTAGGACACTGTGGTTGGCAATCCTAATTGAGTTCCCACTTACCAACCTTAGTGAATAAGCAATCTTAGACAGTTCAATCCAGTCAAGTAGTCAGATGAGCAGCCCCTGCCGACAAAAGGACCATACAACTGGATCTAATCAGCCATTTCTGTAAGGGATAATAAATTATGATTGATTTAAGCCACTTCATTTGGGGGTTAGTATGTTCTAGAGAGTCAGTGAAAAGAGCAAGATCCTCAAGGAGGTGGATTGATACAATGACTGCAGCGATGCACTCAAGCAACCCTCATGACCATGGCACAGGGCCCCAGGGAGCTTCCTTCTGTGTGCAGAAATTCCCTGTGGCTGCAAACTGACTTCATGGCACCCAGCATCATCAACAACAACCACCATCACCAAATTAGTAGCAATATATAGCCAGCATGTTTTTATAAGAATTTATTTTAGCTTTCCATAAATATTTTAATTGATAAATTAATCTATTCAACATCCATTCCTTGTGTAGGTTTTGTGTGTGTGTGTGTGCGTGTGTGCGCGCACATGCGCGCACGCACACCACAAATATTGTGGTACTACTATGTGCCTTGGGATAAATGAAAGGGAATTGCTTCCTTGACTTGTAGATGACGACAGGAAAGCATTGATGAGAACATTTAGGGGTCTCAGAACAATAACTTTCTGATCTTCATTTGATCTTGACCAAGAGTCCTTTTAGTGAGGCCCATTGAGTTGGTTTTCCTCGGTGCCAGCTGCCACGCAGCAGCCCTGGTGCAGTCCCCGGGCAGCCTTTCAACGCCTGGACTCCAACGCCACTCGTCTGCTCGTCACAGTGGCAACATGTCCTACTTCAGTCACTTTGGCAGAGATTTTGTCTTGCAACAGTTCATTCTTTGAGGAAATGAGGTGCAATCTTGAATTGCTGGAGGATAGTAAATTGATCGCTGATGGAGCTCTTTCCACTAGCCCCCCTCACCCACCACTCAGCTGCAGTTTACAGGCAGTTGTGACAGATTAAGTCCAAAAAGAGCAGAGCAATTGCAGCTGCCTTTATGCACAGAGCACAGGATGCCTTTTTTTTTTTACCTCTTTTGAGAAGGAAGGAGAAAGAAAAATATGAAAGTACACTCTGTCTCACTGTATTCCAACCTTTCCTGTTCCCACAACAAAAGACAATGGAGGCTTATTGATGGTTTGACCTGGTTGGACCCAAGGCAGCCTGAGCTGGTCTTTCAGCAGATGAGCAGGCCCTAGGGGTTAAGTGATGCTCTGCCCATCATACAGGGAATTAAAAGCACAGCTAAGATGGATGTCAGGTCACTTGCATCTTAATCAGATGTCCTTTCCATTTTAGCACGAGGTCTCTGCTCTTTGGTACTTGTTTGCAGAGCTAATCAGACCAGCTCGGCACTTTCCTTCTCAGATTCTCTCACTGCCAAGTCGTCAATGCTGATTCACAGTGACCCCCTGTGGGTTTCCAAGACTGTAACTGTTTATGGGAGTAAACATCCCAGTCTTTCTCCTGCGGAGTTGCTCTTGGTTTTGAACTGCTGACCATGTGGATCAAAGCCTAACACATAACTACTATACCACTAGGGGTCCATGCATCAGGGCAATTCAAATAACTCATTACCTTTCTGTCAATGATGGGCTCTTATGAAACATTTTTATTTATTCAGTAAAAATTTTTTGGTGCCTAATATGTACAAAATCCAATACAAGATATTTTAGGAAAGATGTTATTATAGATCACTATTTATCTGGGTTCAATAAACTTATATTCCTAAGCTAGAGTGTGCCATAGAAGCAAGGATGGTGAGGTTTCTTCTACTACTGCAACAAGATGGACTGACCGACTGCCTGCAAAAATGAGTTCAGACACTGAAACTCTGGTGAGGCTGGCCCAGAACTCGGCTGTGTTTCATTCGGTTGTGAATCAGAACCCACAGACAGCAGCAAACAACAACATCTTCTTGAGGGATGTGATAATATTCACAATAAAAAGTAGCATGTGCTAACTCTCCTACATTATGATAATTAAGAGCTTATCAAACAGTAACAGGTGAGGCCACACAATGTATAGAAATCAATGCAAACTTCATCCCGAGGCTTGCTACTCAGAGTGCGACCCTAGAGCAGCAGCATCAGGGCTACCAGGGAGCATATTAGAAATGCAGTCTCTCCGGCCGAACCGAAGACTGACTGACTCAAACCTGGATGTTAGCAAAACCACCAAGTGATTTGTATCCAAATGAACACCTGAGAAACTGGATTACAGGGAGAAGAAGTGAAGGAGAGAGGAATTGATTTTGACTGGTATAATTAATACTTTGTAACAGAGAACAGCTGGAAGTGTGTTTATTGAGTATCAAGAATCAGACAAAGGTACATTGAGCTGGTGAAACAGAAATAAGTTATTTATTTCATCTCTTATGGTGATAGTAAATGGCTAACATGGAAAAGAAAAGTGAGTATTGGTAGTAGATAGGTAGACATGGGTAGTAGTGGCATGATGAAAAACAAACGCAGGGAATCCCCGGGTGGATGATCCCTTCAGGACCAGTGGTGTGAGTGGCGATACTGGGAGGGTAGAGGGAGAGTGAGTTGGAAAGGTGGAACGGATTACAAGGATCTACATGTGCCCTCCTCCTTGGGGAGTGGACAATTAGAAAAGTGGGTGAAGGGAGAGGGACGTCGGACAGGGCAAGATATGACAAAATAATGATTTATAAATTGTCAAGCGTTCATGAGGGAGGGGGGAGTGGGAAGGTGGGGAGAAAATGAGGACCTGATGCCAGGGGCTTAGGTAGAGAGCAAATGTTTTGAGAATGATGAGGGCAATGAATGTATAGATGTGCTTTACACAATTGATGTATGTATGGATTGTGATAAAAGTTTTATGAGCACCTAATAAAACAAATTTTTTTTAAAAAGAAAAACAATCTATAGCCGCTAGAAAATTGGCAGGAACAGGGTTGTGTTTAATGTTAGCAATGCAATTGCCTGGTGTCATGATTTCATCATGGGAGTCAAGGAGAAAATATGTTGAAGGTGATGATAATGTTAAAATACTTCTAGTTTCCCTCCCCCCCCAAATGTCTCACTCCATCTTGTCTATCTTTTTACTCCATAGAAGTCAAATATTGACTACAACTGAAGTAGGGTGGATTCTTCCCCTCAGTTCAATTCTTCTACTATGCTCCCATGAGTCCCTTGAATACCTACCTGAAATAGTTACCTATTAGCTCTTTAACGCTGCTGTGAAAAACTTCCCTACATGCAACTTGATTTTACATGCTACATATCATTTTGCTTTATGCCCATAGCTGCAAGATGGAAAGGGTAATTCAGAGTTGATAAATTAGCAGCCAGGAAAGAGGCCTACAAGGAGTTTTAGTCAGCCATTTAGCATTTGGAGAGTTCTATAGAGCTGTGGTCTCTTCCTGCATCCAGAGGCAGTAAATATCCCTCTCTGGATGGTACTGTGGAGAGCGCCTCTGCATATGGATACTCTGTAAAGTACTTTCCTGCGAGCGACAGTAATTTTGAATCCTAAAGTAGAACTTCAGATTTATAAGGAACCTGAGGTCCTTTTGGCTCAATGGGAAGACTAAAGACCAGGAGAAATCATGACTTCTGTCAAATGGGTCACTGTGAGTTGAAAACCAACTTGACATCTAAGTAGCAACGCTTAACCATGGAGGCTTGCATGGAGCAAATTATTAACTGGCTCAGCTTCTGACCAAAAGGTTGCTGGATCCAGTCACCCAAGGATACTTTGGGGTAAGCCTGGCTATCACTTACAAAAAAAACACCCCAAAACATAAAATACCTTTTGGAGCATTTTTCTACTCTGACACATGTGATGTCACTTTCATTTGGAATCAATTCCAAGGCATCTGGTTACTAGTTATTTTCATTGTTGTTGTTGTTGTTAGGTGCTGTTGAATTTGTTCTAACTCATAGAAATCCCATAGTTCACAGAACGAAGCTTTTCCTTTGCCATCCTCACAGGTGTTGTGTTTGAGCCCACTGTTGCAGCTACGACTTTCTGGAGGGTCTTCCTCTTTCTCATGGGCCTTTCCTTTACCAAGTGCATTGCCCTTTTCCAGAGCCTGGGTCCTCCTGATAACATGCACTTCTCCCCAGAACTGATTTTTGTGCTCTTCTGGCAGACTACATTTCTTTAAGAATTTTACCCGACACCATAATGCAAATACTACATTGGTCTTCCTTGCTTGGTATCCAACATACATAGACATATTAGGTGATTGAAAATACCATGGCTTGAGTCAAGTACATTTTAGTCCTTGACTAAAATTCTTGCAGTTTCACACTTTAAAGGGATCTTGTGAAGTAAATTTGCCCAATGCAATGTGTCTTTGATTTCTTGACTATTGTTTCTATGAGCATTGATTGTGGATTGGAGCAAAATGAAATCCTTGACAGTGTCATTTTTTTCTCCATTTATCATGATGTCACCTATTTATCTAGTTTGGAGGATTTTTATTTTCTTTACATAGAGTTGGACTCCAATCTTTGATTTTCATCAACAAGTGCTTTATGTTCTCCTTTTCAACAAACAAATTTTGCCATCTGCGTATCGCAGGTTACTAATAAGACTTATCCAAATCCCGAGGCCACATTTTTATTCAGATAGCCAAATGTCTCAGAGAACTTGCTCAGCATATAGATTGAGTTAGTATGGTAAAAGAACACAACTTTAATGTGCACCTCACCTGAGGTTAAAGCACACACTAGTTCTGTTTGTGTCATTGTCTCTTGGTCCAAATACAGGTTCCACATGGGCACAATGAAATGTTCTGCAATTACCATTCTTCTCAAGGTTATCCATAGCTTGTTATGATCCGGAGGCAGTTGACAATCTTTGCATCGTCTAACATGAGTCCTGTACAATGCCTCCCGATGTTCAGCAATGGAGATTTTGGCACTCCAGCAAACTCTTGCCCTCATTAAATTCAATATAAAGTTATACTGCTATGCATCTGGAAAAATAACAAATGATAAGTAAATATGGTTAAATAGAAAGTACATCATGTTAAATTTATTCCAGATATAATCTGATCAGGCTAAAGTGGTTACAAGAGAGAATACAAAATGAAACACACGGCCGTAAAGTCCAATTGACTCATATAGGACCAGTTAGATTATCAACCTTTGTGGGAGCACACAGTCTTCCCTGGAGTGGCTGTTGGGTTTGAACCATGAATGTTGCGGTTAGCAGTCTAATGCCTAACCTGTAGCACCAGCTGAGCTCCTTACATGTCAGAGAGGAGCTATTATTAAAATTTTAAAGTTTCTTATGATATAAAGAGTTCATAGTTCTGAGAAGTTTCTCCACAAACTTTTGCAGCAAATTGAGTAAATTGACCAAGCTGGCGAATTGAGGAGAAATGGAAGATTAGGTGAGCTTTTTATCGATTTGAAACTTGCATGTGCTCTCTGAATGCAGCTTCTTCGTTTCATGGGAATTGGCTCTTCCATCAGGGTTCCGTTGATTCCTAATGGCACAGGAATGGCAGCATTTGAGCCACTCAGAAATTGTTTACAAAGGAAATCCACTTGCCTTGTAGACCCCCTCTTAATGGATTCAATATCGAGCTTTTTATTGTGTTGATAATACCACAATCAGTTTTGCTACCATCTTGTTTCAGGCCAACTTGTTCTGATCTTTATAGGGAAACAGATTGATCCAAAGAGGATACTAAACTGCATAGTAGGTATTCTGGCTTTATTTCATTTCCCATCAGCAAATTGCTGATTGTGAGCCACTTACACTCCGTTTGCTTCTGCTTTAGCATCCACCCAAGTGAGTAATTCTAACGCCTGGCATTTGTGTAGAAATAAGCAATCAAAATATCCAATGAACATTTTTGTATTCTCAAAATCTATTAGATGGACAGGAGTGTGTGTGTGTGTGTGTGTGTGTGTGTGTGTGTGTGTGTGTGTTTGCTAGGAGTTAGAATTAATTCAGTGGTAGTGAATTTTATGTATCTGCTGTCAGGTTGTTCTCCACTCATAGCAACCCGATAAGACAGCGTAGAACTGCCAAGATTTTAATCTCTCAGCTGTGGATGCATAGCAGGTCTTGTCTCCTATGGATTGGCTGGTTAGTTCAAATGAACTGCCAAAGTTTTTGTTAGCTGTCAAACACTTAGCTATTATATCATTAGAACCTACCGCATTTGCACATAAAATGCCCACCCACACATACCCACATCCACACCACTAAATTACTAAAAAGGAACCCTACAAGATAAACTTAAGAGGTTTCTCAGGGTTTTACTGCAATAAAAGGTAATGCGTGTTCTTTTTTTAAAACTGCTTTGTTGATATAAATTTCACATATCATATAATTCAATGTCTTAAATATGTTTAAAAAGAGTGTGCCATCATCACCACAATCAATTTTAGATAATTTTCTTCATTTTTGTATCTACTATTATTATCTCTCAATTTCCCCTCAATTGTCCCTGCTATAACCCTACAGAACTTTTATGTTCTTGATCTCAAAACGTTTTTTTTTTAATTAAATCATTTTATTGGGGTCTTCTACAACTCTTACCACAATCCACATATATATCCATGGTGTCAAGCACTTTGTACATTTGTTTCCCTCATCATTCTCAAAACATTTGTTTTCTACTTGAGCCCCTGGTATTTGCTCCTCGTTTTTTCCCTCCCTTCCCACTCCTTCTTCTCCCATGAACCCTTGCTAATTTGTAAATTATTATAATTTGGTCATATCTTCCACTGTCCATTGTCTTCCTTCACCCACTTCTCTACTGCCTGTCCCCCAGGGAAGATCTCAAAACTTTTCATCTTTGTGGAAGACAATCTTTTTGCAAACAAAAAATAGTTAAAATTATGAATTTCATACAAATCTAATATTGTTATAATTAAATATATTTAGTTAACTAACTAATTAGTTAAGGAATAAATAAGATATCACAACTATTCAAAGTTCTGCATAGTTACAAACTGGTACACTCATAGTCTGATAAGAAATGCTGAAATAAATTTATAAAGCAATTTATAAGTTGAAAATTGTCAGAATACTTCATATCCACATGGATATGATTTGCACTTCTATGAATAGAAATCTGTATTACTTTCAGATTTCTACTACTTACAGGCACATAAAATATGTCAAAGATACTAAAATGCAGAGATAACTTGATGAAGGTAACTACTTAAAGTTATTTCACAGCATTTTCCTATCTAAACATAATATTTCATAGCCTTTTCTGACTGGATTTTGCCAGAGGTTCAGGCTAGATTCAGAAGAGGCTATGGAACAAAGAATATCACTGCTGACGCGAGATGGATCTTGACTCAAAGCAGGAAATGTCAGAAATATGCTTAATGTGTTCTATTGACTATTCCAGAGCATTTGATTGTATGGACCATAATCAACTCTAGAAAACACTTAGAAAAATGGGAATTCCACAGCACTTCTTTGTGCTCCTGTGAACCTTGCACATGGGTTAATAGGAAATTGCAAGAACAGAACAAGGGAATATTGCATGGCTTAAAATCAGGAAGGGTGTGAGACAGGTTTGTTAACTCTCACCATATTTCTTCAATCTGTATGCTGAGCAAATCATGAGAGAAGCTGGCTTATATGAAGAAGAATGTGGTAGTTAGGACTGGAGGAAGGCTTATTAACAATCTGTGACATGGAAATGACACAACCCTGCATCTGGAAAAGTAGGAGAGTTTGAAGCAATTACTGATGAAACTCAAGAATTGTTGACTCAGGATGCTTCCTCCCCCCAACTACCATGATCCGAATTCTACCTTGCGGGACTGGATAGGGCAGAGGTTGTACACTGGTACATATGGGGGCTGGAGGCACAGGGAATCCAGGGTGGATGATACCTTCAGGACCAAGGGTGTGAGGGGCGATGCTGGGAGAGTGGAGGGTGAGTGGGTTGGAAAGGGGGAACTGATTACAAGGATCCATATGTGACCTCTTCCCTGGGAGATAGACGGCATAGAAGGAAGGGGGGAAGGGAGACTCCGGATAGGGCAAGATATGACAAAATAACAATGTATAAATTACCAAGGGCACATGAGGGAGGGAGGAGTGGGGAGGGAGGGGAAAAATAAGAGGACCTGATGCAAAGGGCTTAAGTGGAGAGCAAATGCTTTGAGAATGATTGGGGCAGGGAATGTGCAGATGTGCTTTATACAATTGATGTATGTATATGTATGGATTGTGATAAGAGTTTTATGAGCCCCTAATAAAATGTAAAAAAAGACAAACAACTTTTAAAGATAGCAAATATTTAAAAATATTTTAATAGCAGCCATCAATTGCATATGATCAATAATTTTACACTCAGGGAAGAAGTAGGGTTGTATAATTTACCACACGTATGTCTGATTTAGAATAACTGCCTTATCCTATATACATTTGAACCTCAGAGCTCTGAAATAGATGACCCAGCCTGTAATGCATACAGGAGAAGCATAATTTAATTACAATACTGCAAAGTTAAACAGGCATCTGGTGATTGAAATACAAAATTTAGAAACAAAGGAGAAGAAACAAGCAAATCAGTAATTGCAATATATGATCTTGGTGCTAGAAATCATATCAGACATTGCATGATAGAGTTTGCAAGATGCAAAAATTATTTATTACAAAACTCAGTGCTAATAAGCAATGTGAAAGCAAAACCTTTTTAATTTTCATAGTTAAAATGCTGTGCATTCACAAACTCAATGGCTCCTCAAAATCACTCTGACATTTCTGTGAATTTTGGTATATTCTTTATGTCTAGATATATTGTATGGCATTTCAAAGAAAATAGAACCTTAACCAATTGTTTTGTATTTTTATATAATGGCACATGTATTTCAGATATATTATTGAATAAAGGGTTTTGGTAAGCTAGAATGGAAAACTAAAATGATAATATATTTGTTCAACAACATGCACTTTGGACATGTTGTCAGGAGTGACCAGTGCCTGGAAAAGGACATCATGCCTACTAAGGGGAAGGGTCAGTTCAACAGAGGAAGTCCTTCGAAAAGATGGATCGACACAGTAGATGCAACAAAGAGCTTCATCCTAACAAACCATGACAATGGCCATCCCAAAGAAAACCATGACAATGGCTATTCCATGTTCTGGAATACATAGGGCTGCTAAGATTCGGAAGTGAATCAACGACGCCTCAACAGACCGAATGCCCTGGAATCGAATACAGAAAAATCTATGGAAGGAGATCACGGAGAAGCTCATTGTCATCAGTAAGTACAAGTCAGGGACCAATTGGAGAAAAGAACATCAATGTCAACTATGCAAGTTCAAGGTAAAATGGGGGGAATATGTCTTTAAATAGAGCCAACATACAACTTTGATTATATGAGGAAGTTAGAAACAGTTCATGGAAAATTGTAATTGAAGGATAAAGAAAATTTCTTTCAGGCTTTCTGAAGCGGCCTCACAGTCTATGTGGACTGAGGAACAGTCCCAAGAATAGACTTTAGTCTTTGAACACTAATGCCCAAAAGATCAGACTTGCTGTGGAATGGTATCAGGAATATCATGAAGAAAGCAAAACATCAATTAAAAAATGCAAGAAATAAAAGGCCCAAACTGATGGCAGATACTCTGAAACTTGTTCTTGAATATAAAGCCTGAAAGGGGTTTTAAAAATGAAGAAGTAAAAGAATAGAACAGAGGCCTCAAAGAGTGGGTCCACAGATATAAAGAACTACAACAAGAAGTGAAAAGACTTGTAGAAAGGAAGGCAAAAATGGAAAAAAAATGCTCAACATTTCTCAAGTGAAAGAACTGAAAAAAATTTCAATTCTAGTGTTGTAATATTGTAGGATAATCTTGGCAAATATTAAATGACAGAGGAAGCATCCAAAGAAGATGAAATAAATACAGAGTCACTTTTCCATAAAGAGGGGCTAAGTGTGCAGGAATTTTAGGAGATAGTATATGGTCAAAAACCCAATAGTAATCAAGGAAGCAGCATAGCCTAATCTGAAGGCATTGTTGAAAACAAATCTACAGAAATTGAAGGATTATAAATTGAGATGCTTGATGAACAAGCAGATATATCACTGGAAGCTCACTCGTCGATGCCAAAAAATTTGGAAGACAGCTACCTGGCCAATTAACATGAAAAGATCCATATTAAGAAGGACACTCCAAAAGACACCAGGCATTATTTAACAATTTGATTAATACCACATACAAGTAAAATTTTGCTAAAGATAATTTTAAAATTAGAGCAGAAATTCAGCAGGGAAGTGCCAAAAATTGAAGCTGGATTCAGATGTTATGTAACGAAGAATATCATTGCTAATGTCAGCTGAACTTGACTACCAGTAGATAATCTCGGGATGTTTTCCCATGCTTTATTTACTTTGCATTGACTATGGATCACATAAATTCAGAAGGGTATTGAGGGGAATGGAAGTTTCAAAACACACCATTGTGTTCATGAGAAACTACACACAGATGAAGAAGTAGTTGTTTGAGTAGAACAAGGTGATTCTGGGTGCATTAAAATGAGGAAAGTCCTGTGTCAAGGTCGTACCCTTTCCCCATATGTATTTAATCTATGTGTTGAACAAATAATCCTAGAAACTGGATTATATAGAGAAGAAACCAGCATCAGAATTGGAGAAAGACTGATTAACAGCCAGAAACAAATGAAAATCAAAGTCTGTAGTGTTTAGTATGCAGTGCACATTAACATAAAGAAAGCAAAATATCCTCAAAACTAGACCATTAAACAGCATCATGATAAACAAAGAAAAGATGTAAGTTTCCAAAGAGTTCATTTATTTGGATCCACCATGGAAGCAAGAAATCAAACAATATTTAGCCCGGAGCACACTGCTACATAGACCTATTTAAAGTGTCCAAGAGCAAAGATGTCACACTCAGGAGTGAAGAGTACCTGACCCAAGTTATGATATTTTAAATGCATGAGAAATTTGGACGATAGGTAAGGAAAACTTCAAAGAATTTGTATCTGTGAATAATGGTGGTCACAAAGAATATGGTGAATTATGGTATTGGCCAAGATTGTTGAATGCACCATGGACTGCCAAAAGGACAAACCAATCTGTCTTGGAAAAGGCCACCCAGCATGCTCCGACGAAGCAAGGATGACAAGGCTTTCTCTTACTTACTTGGCATGTTTTGTCCGGAGAGACCATTCCCTAGAGCAGGGACAACATGCTTGGAAAGTAGAGGGTCAGGAAAAAAGGAGTCCCCTCATAAGATGGATTGACAAAGTGACTGCAACAATGGACTCAAGGAGAAGAACATTTGTTAAGGATGGTGCAGGACCAAGCTATGCTTTATTCTGTTGGGTATAGGGTTTTTATGGGTCAGAATTGACTCAATGCCACCTACCAAGAAGGTCACCAGAAGAACAAACAAGTCAGCCTTAGAAGAAATATAGCCAGACTATTCCTTAGCAGAGAAGATATAATAAATGAATCTCATATAATTCATGGATATTTTCAGGAGAGAGCAGTCTCTGGAGAAATAAATCATGAATGGGATAGTCAGCAAAAAGTGAAAGATTCCCCAGGAGATGTATTGACACAATGGTCATAACAATGAGATCAAATATAGAAACAATTGTGAGGATGGTGTAGGAATCCTTTCTGTTGTAAAAAAACAATCTGTGATGTGTTGAAACCATCCCAGGGGCACACAACACAACAACAACCACAGCCATCACCACTAGGTACTCAGCAATGACATCCTATGCTAATCACTTTATATGCATTATTTCATTTGATCTCAAGTTGGCTCTGTCTCTCCCACTTTTCTGGTTTCCTTGGCTACCAGCTGGTAACTTCTGTTCTTGGATATAGTGCTGATACCTAGGGAGTTTCTAGTCTCTATTCCTTGCTCCCGTGACACCGGTGTTAGCCCCGTATAACTTGACCTTTGTCATCAAATAACTCAAAATGAAAAAAATACAGATATGCAAATCAAATGGTTTAATGCATGTTGATAAGGGATATAAAATAAGAAAAGTCAATGTGCCTTAGGATCACAAGAGAAGTTGTGACTTGCTGTAAAAAATGAGAAGCTTCACAGAGGAAAGGTTATAAGGAATGACCCCTGTCTAAAAATATTTTCCCTACTGATGCTTGAAATCACAATAAAATTCACCAGGCTGTTGGCAGTAACAAGGCAGGGCTTTATAGTTGGAAGTCTTTGGTGGGAAGCTCCTTTCACCCTCTCCTTGCCGACATCTCTCCATCCCCCCACATTCCACAACTGGCAGAAAACAATAAATACTCACCACATTTCCAGCACAAGTCACGGTTCCTTTCCTACCAAATAGAATATAGTTTGCTAAGGGTGATAAAATAATTACATATCATGCTGGTCATGCCAGAGGTCTCTCTTAAGCCACTGGTGAGAAAATTGGGGACCACTCCATTATGAAGTTATTGCTTTTGGAATTCAATTTCTCCTTTAGACATCTATTTTCACTAAGGAGAGGAATGTTGTTTGAGAAATACAGAGGGGCTTTGCCCCTTCTATTCTCCTTTGTCCATATCCCTCACTTCCTTCTGTCCTCTTTGTTTCCTTCCTCTAGGCTCAGGGTAATTTGTATAGTGGATGAAATAAAAGCAGCTTAGCAGATGAAATCCATGGTCAAAGCCTGTGGACATCATTGAAGAGTTAATGAAATCTCTGTGCCTGAAACAGATTATTAGGCAACAGCTAAGACTGGAAAAAGATTAAGGTGCTGAATTGCTGGCAGAACCAAAGGAAGGAGTCTAAAGTCAGCATTCATCATGCCCCATAGAAGATGAACAATTTGTGAAATTGAATTGGGTGATTTGTTCAGAGCTTTACACGATGTGTCCTGTCCTTTCTGACCTAGATAGGTAAGGACTTTTTTTTCTTGACCAGCGCATTCTGCCACTCCTTCTCCTAAATAGCCCTCTACAGCTCCCGTACTCCCTCATAACGGTCTTCCTTACAGTCCCATTCTATAGTAAATTCCATTGATTCCCTGCATAAAATAAGTTTTGAGTTATAGCTTGTAATTTTTGCCTAGAGTAGACTTTCACTATAGTTTACACTACTATTTTGTCTGGCAGCATCCAGTCTACTTTTTATCTTTATCAATAAGATAAATAGCAAAACTGGTATTTTCCTTTAATTAATCACATAAGGCAATGGTATAAGTGCTGGCCTATGCATTGCACTATACACAAATAGATAAATCGGAAACATTACCTTACCAAAAGAAAATTCATTTCTGAAAACAATAATAAGTCAGAAAAAGTTGTTTTCCAATAGTTTCCTATGGTGTCCTAAAATTTGATACCATTTAATGTGTATTTACAGTGCCAGGGATTACACTGCTTCCCATGGGCGACAAATTTCATTCATTACAAAAATCTAGTGAATTAAATCCACAGCCATTGAGTTGATTCCGACTCACAGTGATTCCATAGTTTAAGCCAAAACCGTTCCTTAGAGTTTGTGAGATTGTAAATATTTACAGAGTGCACAGCTTGATCATTCTCCTGCAGACTTTGTGACTAGCAGTCCACCCCACCACTTAACCCACTGTACCACCAGGGAGTCTAAGGAAAACCAAGCCAAACCAAACTCACTGGTATTGAGTTGATGTCAACTTATAGTGACTTTGTAAGACAGGGTAGAACTGCGCCTGTGAGTCTCTGAGACTGTGTCTTTCTGCAAGTAGAAAGCCCTGCCTTTCTACTTTGGAGCATCTGGTGATTTTAAACTAGTCACCTTGTGATTAGAAGCCCAAGGCATAACCACTATGCCACCAAGGATCCTTAGGGACTGTGATTATCCCCACTTTATGGAAGAGTGGAATTAAACTAAGAAAGGGATAAAGAAAAACTAAATACCTTGCCCCAAATCAGTAAACAGCTAAGTAGAAATGAGAAATAAGCATCTTTGACATCAACGTTAGTATTCTTTCAGCCATATCATGTTGGAGACTAATTTGTTTTTGGGATATAGAATAAATTGGGTTCAAAAGTTCTTTTTTTAAGCCCCTAAAGAAATGCATATATAGTTAAGTAATCTTATGGTATTTTGATTAAGAGTGAGCAAAAGTTTGGATGCGAGTGGCAATTGAAATGGGAAAAAGGTGAATGCTGTGCTGGTATTGACTTTCTAGGTAGCTTGGATGCAGGAACAGACGAGAAGTGTCAATAACAGGAAGATTCAGTCCACCTTCTGAGAGCATATGCAGAAAGAAGAACATCTATTCGCTAGAAGAAATGCATACCGTAACGCAAACCCATCGACCCAACTTCCTTTAGGATCGAGTCCTTCAGAAGCACCAACAGAGCAAAAACAACCACAAGCCCTTTTATTTTCCAAGCCAATTAGCACCAGTTTCCTTGCTTGTCACATGTCAGAACCTGCTAGCCTCTTATTCCTACAGGATTCCTGCTTCTTCTCCAAGGCAGAAGGAAGAAAAATGAGAAGAGGCTGAAAGTGGCCTTTCCTCTCCCTTCAATTTTAGCCTCAGTGGGTAAAGTCAATTGGCCTGAACTTGATTTTTTATTTAACTTGTTTGTGCAGTAAAACACTTAGGATGCAGATTAACTCCCCCCGCTCAATACTGCCTAATTGATTCCCCTACCTTGAAGCAGAAGCTGGCAAGGCCTTTGATAAATAGATTGAAAAGTGCCGGTGTTTCATAACTGCTTTCGTAAGCAATAGTTCAGCTAGCACGGTGAATACTAACTCTTATGGGTGATAAAAAGCTCCAGGGTGGAGATCTGGGAGAACATACAGTCTTCTTCTCTCACTAGTTCTTCCACTCATCTTATTAGGTTTCTTTAAGGCAACTGACAATAATGATAAAATCCCCAAAACAAACCTTCTTGTCCAAGTGTCAATTTTGACTTACAGGCACCCTATAGGACAAGATGGAACTGCCCCTGTGGGTTCCCAACCCTAATTTTTCACCAGAATAAAAATGTCTCATCTTTCTCCCAAGGAGCATCTAATTGTCTTGAACTACTGATGTTGAAGTTCTCAGCTTAACTACGACACCAGGACCCACCAGCGAGGGTAAAGGGCATGGAGAAACTACTCTAAAGACAGTGCATGGAATCACAGTATGCTAATCATAGAATGGGCCTGAAGCTTATTCATCAAGGTGACCTTATCAGATAGATTTTGTAATTCAAATTCTGGGTACCTGAGAATCCAAGTCCAGCAAATGTAAGAAACACATCGAGTCCAGTACAGTTAGGAAGTGTTGACACTGAAAGGCCAGCCCAGATCCCTGTGACACCTAATGCATGGCACCATGCGTATGCCACACTGCTTCTCTGCCCATCCATAAGAAAGCCAACACGTAAAACCAGAAACTTAAAATGGGAACAGCCTCAAGTTGTGACTGATTGATGCTCAACAACTAAGCCCCCTTATTCTAGGAAATGGATTCAGTCTGAAGGCGAGGAGCCAGGATACCCCCTGCCCAGAGGTCTGTGACTGAGGTGGCAGTGAAGTGTGGAATGTGCAATGGAGGGGCCTTTGATCACGGAACAAAGCAGTGGCTCTCTCAAGAAAGTATCCTAGAACAGTCAGCCTCTGCCTCTGGCCCCAGGATCAGGCAGCAGCCTGAGGGCCTGTCCCCAGTACAAAGGCAAACACCGGGTTTCCTCTCCAAACTTGACTGTGGAGTTCCTGTTTGATCACCAGAGGGCTGCGCCTCCTGTGAAGAGAAAAGGCATCTTGTAGGCTTTCCTCACAGTTGTTCCATGGGCTGTCTGTGCTCAGGCCCATCTCCCATCTTTCCCTGCTGTGTTCTTTCCAGAGTTGTACATACACACAAGTGCACATGCTATGCAACCCCAGCTCATGTGCTTTAGGCTTATGAGAAGTAACAAGTGCTTGCTGAAGAAGCGTGATGTAGTAAGAGTCTGTCCTCTGGTGCCCCTTCCACTTATCAATATTCATCTCTTGAATACCCAATATATGGCTGTACGCAAAATTAAGTGTGGCAAGCTTGAAGATGTTCATAAATTAGTGGGAGAAAGAGATGTGACTATTGTGACCTTGTGATGCTCAATATGGGAACCCAATGCGGTATTTTGGATGGTCTGAAGAAGGAGAATCCACAAGAATATGATAGAATTTGAAGACAAAATGGCCAACAAGAGAAATCTTTACTGAGGGCCCTCCACATTGCTGTCGAGCACAGCCCCATCATTGGCAACAGTGAACAGTTAGACTTAATAGTGAATGATCAGACTGAGCTGTTGATCTAAGAGAATCTTCATCTGGTGGGGAAAATTGAAAAGTACAACTACCCAAACAAAATGGGCAGTAATAGGTCATAGATAAAGCCGTGAGGCAAGGGAAACCAGGCAATGTGGTGGAGTTCCTCAGGAGCAGGCTCAATATTGAATAAGGTGGTCAAAAAGGCCACTATGGAAAACTGCCCTTTGGGTTATGAACCAAATCAGGCAAGGAAGCCATTATGAAGCTTACTGCCACATGTCCTTCTGTAGATGCCAGCCCTGCTTTATGGTCTAAAGATTCAGATTTCCCCATCTCATATCTCAATAATTCTGCTGTACATTTTATTCCTTCTTAGTTTCTCCTTTTAGTGGGACCCAACCCAGCATAACAAGGAGCTGGAATTACTTAGAAACTTTCTTAGGACAAATTCAATTGGTGAATAAAAAGACATGCTAAAGATGGTGGGATTGCCAATGTCAGAGTCAGTGAGAGTTGGAGTGCACAAATGAACAATGATAAGGGATTTTATGGACAGAGGAAAACTACCATGGGAAAAATGATTGTGGGGGCAACAGATTAAGAAGTAAGTCTAGAAACAGCCAGTCCATGATTAGTGATTAGACAATGGCCAGAAGATCACAGTAGATTTTAACATGCTGAATTCAGTGCAAGAGTCAGGTGAAATAAACTTGTTTCTTCTTTTTAAATCATTTTTGAATGACATGTCCCTTCTCATCTGTATGAAAACTAATACTGGACAATGAGTTTGGGGTTGCAAAAGAGGATTTCTTTTTAAATCATTTTATTAGGGATTCATACAACTCTTACCACAATCCAAACACACTTCCATTGTGTCAAGCTCATTTATACATTTGTTGCCATTATCATTCTCAAAACATTTTTTTCTACTTGAGCCCTTGGCATCAGCTCCACATTCCCCCACCTCCCTCACCCACCTTCCCTTCCACCCTCATGAACCCTTGATAATTTCGATAATTTACAAATTATTATTATTTTTCATGTCTTACACTGTCCGATGTATCCCATCACCCACTTTTCTGTTGTCTGTCCCCCAGGGAGGATGTCACATATAGATCCTTGTAATTGGTAATTATCCTTGTAATTATCTTCCTGGTATCCCTACCCTCAATATTGGTTCTGAGGGGTTTATTTGTCCTGGATTCCCTGTGTTTCCAGTTTTTATCTGTACCAGTGTACATCCTCTGATCTAGCCAGATTAGTAAGGTAGAATTGGGATCATGATAGTGGGGGTGGGGGGAACATTAACTAGAGGAACATTGTATGCTTCATATGTGCTATACTGCACCCTGATTGGATCATCTCCTTCCCGTGACCCCTCTGTAAAAGGATGTCCAGTTGCCTACAGATGGGCTTGGGTCTCCACCCTGAACTTTCCCTCATTCACGATAATATGATTTTTTGTTCTTTGATGCCTGATACCTGATCCTATCAACACCTCATGATCACACAGGCTGGTGTGCTTCTTCCATATGGGCTTTGCTGCTTCTCAGGTAAATGGCCGCTTGCTTACTTTTAAGCCTTTAACACCAGATTCTATATCTTTTGCTAGCTGGGCACCCTCAGCTTTCTTGACCACATTTGCTTATGCATCCGCTTTGTCTTCAGTGATCATGGTGGGAAAGTGAGCATCATGGAATGCCAGCTAAACTGACTTTCTTATGGGTGTCTTCTGTCAAAGAATTAAGAGTATTATTGTGAATCTGTTGCTCAAGCACATGAGAATGGAAATAAAATCCTGCCTAGTATTTCTTCTACTCTTATCTCTAGTATGAGAGTTGTCTGCAATGTCTTTTAGCATATATATATATATGTGTGTGTGTGTATAATTTTGCCATAAATTAACACCATGAATCTTTTCTTCTTTTCTCAATTGATTTGTAGGGCTTAGGCAACTGTCATAATTAGCAGATGCTTTTATTTCAATATGGGAAAAACCTAAAACTTAGCTTATATGCTTCCAGGTGGAACAATGTCAAGATCTAGAAAACTACTAGTATTAAAAAGAGAGCTGGTATATGACATAATATAAAGTCTACAGGGCAAAAAGAAATAAAATGGCACTGACATTTCTTCTTTCCTGTCTTTGGGTAATTCTTCTCTGGTTGTCTTTAAATGTAGGTTGTTTGTAATGGTGTTGAAGTACGAGGACAAGGAGAAAGTTCCGTTGCTGAAAAAAGTATTTTCTTATGTAAGAATTAGTGAAAATGTATTTTTTGACGTACATTCAACTTTCTAGATCTTCCCTCTTTAATGTTACAGTTATTCCCCAGACAGTTCAGTTTTATGTTTTCTCCATTTTCTTTAAGAAATCACAAGTGTAAGAAGGGTGGGTTGGGTCTTACCAGTCAGAAGAATGTCCATGGGGAAAATCAAGGATGGGGACACAGAAAATCTGTTAGGTAGACAGAGCCTTCTGTGAGGAATATGCTCAAGGACAGAGGGGGACAACGAAATCATAGTAATACAGGAAAAACCGAATCCCCCAAACAACTCATTGCCATTAACTTGATTCTGTCTTGTCGTGATCCAGTTGGACAGAGTAGAACTTCCCCTTTTGCATTTCCCAGGCTACAGTTTTATAGGAACAGACTGTCTCATCTTTTTCCTTCAGAATGAAGGATGTGTTTGAAGAGCATCTGCATCGTCAGCAGCTCAATGTGGGACACACTGAGCAACCAAAGCTTCAAGAAAGAAAGAAAGAAAGAAAGAAAGAAAGAAAGAAAGAAAGAAAGAAAGAAAGAAAGAAAGAAAGAAAGAAAGAAAGAAAGAAAGAAAGAAATGTCTCAACAATTTTTATTCTTACTTAAGACAGAATAAGAATTTTTAGACAGTGTCTCATGAAGCAGGAAGAGAGACCTGCCACACATGCAGGAGATTGTATAGGATTCATGGAAACCACAAGAAACTAAGAGAGGCATGAAGCATTTATGGTATCAAGTTCCCCACACCCAACCCATTGCTGTTGAGTTCATTATGGCTCACAGAGAACCTGCAGGCGGAATGGAAGTGCTCCCCCAGCACCCCAAACTGTAGCATTTGCAGAAACCAACTGCCGGGACTTCCTCCAGGGTGGCTGGTGGGCTTAAACAACTGCTCCAGTAGCAGCGGTGTGCTTCAGCCCTCTGCTACCAGAACGCTGTCTCCAAGCTCCCAGAAGGGAAAACACAGCCAGTGCCCAGAGTAGGGAATTTTAGCATTCAGAACTATGAGAAAATAAATTTCCGTCCCTTAAAATGTTCCACTTTGTGATATTTTGCAAAGAAAGTCCTAAGAACCTAGAGTATATCAGGGCTGAGATTCAAAAGACTGTAGGATCCATAATGAGATTTCATCTTTTTACTCAAGTGCTAGGTATAGATTCTCTGTAGAACATTGTAGTTTGTTAGATATTAGAAGACAATGTGCTAAGGCTAAAGAAGAAATAGATAAATATAAAAGAGTAAGTAAAAGGTAGCAAAAGAACGAAGAGAGCTAGGAGCGAGGCAGAGGTCCAGAAATGCTACGGACATGTGAAAAATACTCGTCTGACAACAAATTGAGAAAGAATATACAGCTAAAGAGACCCCAACGATTCTGTGTAAAGGCACTGCCTGGAAGTAGACAAGCGTTACTTTGGATGTAGTGGAAGGTAACATACAATATGAGGGAGGTTGGCCAAAAGTGAGTGCAACGGGTGGGGGAAGCCCATATAAGCAAATGGCGACAGGTGACTAGCTAATGAGGCAAAGCATAAGCAAGACCCCTAGAGAACATCAAGGGACCAGGACATGAAGTGGGCCCCAATGTCAATGGAAGATGGGTAAACAAAAGTGGTATCTCATAAGAATGTACTCCAGAGATAAAATGTGTGACTTCAAATCCTCAAATAAGGGAACCATTCCTTCAATTGAAGCAGAATATTTAGTACCATCGCTGATAGTATCTTTGCCATTACACCTACTAGAAAATGCTCACTGAAAGCTGGCCTTACTCTTGATATTATCTGAACACCTGAACACAAAATCTATAGACTAGTTCAAGTGATCAATATTTCAGACCCAAGCAAGTGGGATGTCACACCACAAGCGGAAGGTTAAAGATGGAAGTTGACTTTCAATAAAAGCAAGGTCATATCGATAGACTAATAGAGAAGGGGTTCTCAACAGAGAAGGGCTGAGTGATTGGGATCATGGAGGAGATGAGGGAGGCAAGTTCACAGCAGTTGTGCAGAGGCTGAAACCGCTTTCCTCCACATTGTATATGTGCCAGTAAATGATTTCATTTTTCTATGTATTCTACTGCTTTCTACTGAAAACTGCTTCTTGCGAATACACCCCTTGGTGGATCTAATTATGAAACATTTTCCTGAAATGTTTTATTACAATCTCTTTTTGATAGAAATACTGAAAAGAGTAGGGATTTCTCTAAGTGTCATAAAGCTATACTCTTTCTGATTATTCCCTGGGGCTTTGTTCTTCTCTGTTAGCTCCAAAAGATGCTCCCTGGAGCATGGAAAGGCTCAGAACCTGGCACCTCCCTTCGTGATCTGTAACTGAAGCTTCGTTTCTCTGTAAATAGCACCGAGGTAAGGGTGTGCTAGATGGCGATGGTAACTTCCTTTTGGCCATAGTTGCAAACACATCGCACGAAGGTGATGTGTATCTGAGGTCGCATCGAGCCAGAAGTGTGTGCAAAGCTGATCTCATGCTAAAAGTAAGAGGTAAGGGATATGGCAAAGTACCAGATCATCTTTAAAAAGACTGACCATCTGTTGTAACATTTCAGTAGAGTGATATGACATCTGACTACATATATGTCCGGAGTGCCATAAAATTATAATGAATGCAACAAAAAAGCCTCAAATTCACTACCATCCATTGAATCGATACCAAGTTATAGTGATCCAATAAGGCAGTGTAGACCTGTCCCTGTGAGTTTCTGAGACTGTACTCTTTATGGGAGTTGAAAGCCCCATCTTTCTCCCAAGGAGTGGCTGCTAGTTTTGAACTGCTGACCATGCACTTAGCAGCCCAATGTGTAACCACCATAAGTAATGGATTTCAAACATCCCAGTTGGAGAATAGAAAGCAGTAGACAGTAATCAAGCAGCAAAACTAACTGCATTTTGCACGCAGCATGTATGCCTCATGCCTCTTGTTTGCAATGTGAATCTACTGGCAGGGATATATTAGTAATAGTCCATATATAATTGTAATACATAGATTTTGACACGCATAACAAATGTCTGTTCCTATTTTATGTGTGTATTGCACTGTGTTTCTATCATCATTTTAATGTAAAGCTTCCCTACTTAAAAATGAAAAGTTTACAGTAGAACAGGGTATGTTTCAGCTCATGGGCAACAGCATGCAACCTCCTGTCTCATACATCTCATGATTGTCGAAGCATTATCCCTGTTTCATTTTCTTTCAGAAATGTTTCTGTGATGTGTATCATGGCTCCCAAAATGCAATGAATCCAGTAATCATGATGTAGAATGCAGTAAAGGAGAAGTACTGATTTAAAACTGAAACAAAAGGTTAGTAAACAACACAAAGTTGGACAGTCAATGTTTGCACTATTACTCACAATGTAGGCATGTTCACACACCATCCAAATCACCTGATATTCTATTTCATAGGACACCTAATAGGCAGGAAGTGATACGCGACTCTACTAGTCTCCTGAGACTATAAGAAAATTCTATAGGGCAGTAAACAATTCTCCTTAAATAGCAGAACAGTGCCAAAGGGCGAACACATGCAAGGTTTAATAGCTGTGGATACTTTTATGGACTCTGTGGGGCACTGCTATACCATAATAGTGATTAGGTTAAATTGTAACAGATTTGGTTACTATAAATTTGAATCCTTTTGTGCCTTCAAATGAGATTGCAATAATTCTAGTGTATGCATGTTTGCTAAAAACACAAGTATTGTCCCTTGACATTGTTGTATAAATTTAGCCAAAGTTTTTTGTTCCCCATGTCTGTGATTCATATAAGCCAGAAGTTATGTGTATGAGTCAGTGTCTTCAAATGACATTCTATGACTGGGAACTTTTGAAATCTTAAAAGCTGAGCTAATAGAGAATTTAGTCTTAGTCATTATTTCCACGTATTGGGTATTTGTTGTGGAGAAGAACTAGAAAGTGTACTAAATTAAGTATATAAGTTAAAAATGGGAAAGAGTTACGAGAATTCACCCTAATTTGGTGGGAAAGAGAGCTATTATCCAATGTCTGAGTCTACCCTGGTGGCAGAATGGCTACTGGTGAGACATGCACTGTCTATATGCATAGCCCGAAATCAATATTTTTAAGAGAATTTCTATGTATTTAAAAACTTCAATGATGGTCTCACAAGCATGCAACTAAGAACCAATAGTCATTACATTAGAATATGGTATATGGCCAGTGCTCCTTAGAGACAAGGATCGCAAGACTTCCTCTTACTAACTTTGGGCAGGTTGTCAGGAGAGACCGGTGCCTGGAGAAAACATCCTGCTTGGTGGTGTTAAAGGGCAGTGAAAGAGAGGAAGCCGCTCAACCAGATGGCTTGACCCAGCGACCTCAACCGCGGGCTCAAGCACAGCACGAATTGTGGGAAGGCCGGAGGACTAGGCAGAGTTTTCTCTATGGTGCATAGGGTCCCTATGGGCTGGGACCAACTCGATGGCACCTCCCAATAGCAACAAGAGTACCAAAAAGAATATGGAAATTCTTTACCTCATTCTGTAGCATGTTTTCCAATCAGTTTTGTTTCTAGTCAAGAACTCAGCATGAAAACTTAGTTTTAGCCAGACTGACTACTTTCATATATAATGGGGGTATCCCCCACACCAGTGGAATTTTTTTCAAAGCTATGTATTTAAGGGGTTTTTTTTTGTTTTATTTTTTACAAAACAACTTTATCATCTCCAAAGTATTCTCCATTACACTTAACAAATTTGTCAAAGCTGTGTTCCGTTCTTGGAAACATTTTTCAAACTCATCTACTTGCATGGTTGACAGAACTTCTCTCATTTTTTTCTTAACCTCGCTGTGTCCCCAAATTGCTGTCCTTCAAATGAATGTCCCTCTTCATTCACAGAAACAGAAAGAAATCCCATGGAGTGAGGTCAGCTGAATAAGGTGTAGGGACAAAAGAGGCAGGCTGTTTTTTTGTCAAAAATTGATGCACTGAGATGGCTGCGTGAGCAGGTACACTGTCGAGATGTTAAAACTAGTCTGTCATCTACCATAAATCAGGTATTTTTTGTTGCACACTGTAAAGCAATCTTTTCAGAACCTCTAAATACAAAGCTTGATTAACAGTCTGACCTTCTGGAACAAACTTCAAATGCACTACGAGGCAACATTTTCATCTGTCTGAGAAGTTAATGGATGGCAAGAATGAAGTGTATCATCAATGGACATTTCACCTTTTTTTGACACGGGAAATCCACTTTTACACTTGAGTTTTTCCCGTAGCACTGTCTTTGGGAGACATCACAACTGTCTCTGCAGAATCTTTCCCTAGCAAGAGAAAAACATACTCCACCCAGCAGAGCTGCTTTCCATTTTTTTTTAGGGGGGACACCCCCTCATATCCACTGCAATCTTCTATACATCCTCAGACATCATGCTACATAGTGACCTACATTACCTTTAATCCTCAGAAGAGCTACATAACATTGGTACTATCACCATTTTGTACATACAGTGAGGCTCAAAGAGGTTTTATAATATGCCAAAATTCATAGGAGAAATAGCAAAACTGGATTTAAATTCAGAACTCTGTTAATCTGAAGGCTACACTTTTCCTATTCATGGTCCCTTATGTCTGAGATATTATTTGAAAAAATATACTAAATAAATGTTCCTGAATTAAAAAAATATTGTGGGTTCTTAACCATTTCCTCAAGAGTCAAAAGGGAAAGTTTGTTCTCTAGGCCCAGAGACAGAAGAAGGAGGTCTAGTTGATTAAGAGCTATAGGCTAAAAGGGACCAAGAGATGGAGGCTTATCCAGTTTCTCTGCATGTGAAAGAGTAAGGCGCTAGTAAGATGCCTAATCATTAAAATTTGTATGTGTTTGAGGGTGAGTCAGTTGAAAGAAAGAAGTCTAAATAGAATAATTTATGCATATATTTTCAGAAGTAGTGTCTTGACTAACATAACTAAAAAACAAACAAACTTACTGCCTTCCATTCAATTCCAAATTTTGGAGATGTCAGGAGAGAGGAGAACCACCCGGTGGATTTCTGACAGAGTGGCATGTACTTAGTGTGGTAGAAATGCTTCCCACAAAGACATGCATGTACTGCTGGAGCAGCAATAGTATAAACTGGGTCCATTCAGTTTTGTGAACAATTGTCATATGAACACACTTGGCATTTTGTTGAAAACATTTGGCAAAACTCCAGAAATGCAAAGTAGCAATGAAGAGACCTATATCTAGGATTTTTTGTTTTTGTTTCTTTCTTTCTTTTGGCTTGGAATTAGAGAGAATGGGGGTGAGGGTGGGCAGAGAGAGATAGGAGGAGGATGGGAGAGAAAGGAAGGAGAGGAGAGAGGAAAGGCAAGGGGTGTGGAAGGGAGGAGAGAGGAGAAGGGAAGGGAGGAGTAGGGAGGGAAGGGGAGGAGAGGAGGGATAAGGGGAGGGGAGGGGAGGGAAGGAGTAGGAAAGGGAGAAATAGGGAGGGGAGGGGAGGAGAAGGGAAGGGAGAAATAGGGAGGGGAGGAATAGGGAAGGGAGAAATAGGGAGGGGAGGGGAGGAGGTGGGAAGGGAGAAATAGGGAGGGGAGGGGAGGAGGGCCTGTTGAGAATGAGGATTCCAAACAGAAGCACCTCACCACTGCAAATAGGGGCAGTCCAGAAGAGGCCTCCAGGGAAGTCTTGGAGCCTTTCCAGCCCCCTTTCTCTAGTCTTCAAGTGATGGAGATTTGTTGAACATGACACCTGGCTGCTCTGCATTATGGATTTGAATGGAGAGACAAAAGTGAGAGCTAATTGTTTTCCATGCATTCGAGTTTAATTTGGCGCACTTTTAATTAGGACTCTGATGGGACTGGGAATCACAGGCAGCTCCTGACAGCAGGTGACTGTGTAGAGGAAAGGGATTATTACAGAAGCCACTCAGGTCACACTGGTATCAGCGTGGCAGTCATGTAAGATATGCAGGGAAATGTCACCCCTGATAGCACGAGTGACCCTTTCAAGATCAAAAGCACTCCTCAGGGGTGGATTACATCACAGCTTAACCAACATACAAAATGCAACTAGGCTCAGGACAGGAAGAAGAGGCTTACAAAAAAAGTCATACCCAAGAAAGAAAATAACCAGTGTGTATCAAGCGATTTTACATGCACTGAGACATATAGTATAAGCTCTACATCTTTTAACATGGACAGTTTTCCCTCCTGCACCGCACGCTTTGTTACACAGGAAGAAGTTAAGGCGGACTGATGGTAAGTGTTAGAGCTGGGTTTCAAACACTTTTATCTCACTCCCAAGTTTTTGGTTGTCTTTGCCTTCCCAGTTTTCCACTCCAAACCCTAACACATTCTATCTATCTTCCCAGTCTTCCATAGTAATTGCAAAGTTATATTTTTACTTCTGAAAAGAAAATCATAAGTGTACATTTATTGTATAAATAATCAGTGATCTGTATTATAGTTTTAATAGATATTAAATTTGTGGTAATTTATTTTGCAATCAGATTTTTCATTACCTTATTAAAGCATCTTTGCAGCCTTTTTGCTAGAAAATATAGCAGGGAAGCCTCACAGTAGATAATACAAGACCCCTCTCTACAATATTATAGCTGATGATGTGTGTTATATTAGTGGATTTGTGGAATACTTGTTGAAAATGTGCTTCCAAACCCTTTTCTGTCCCCCAAATTAAAATAGCATTACCTAATAGCAAGAAATATGTTTAGTAGAAAATCAGTCAAGCAATATATATTTATGTTTGCAACATTTCAGTGTTTAACAATTTTATCAGGGTATAATTTACATAACATATAATTCAATAGTTCAATCACATCAAGAAGAATTGTACAATCCACACTACAATCAATTTTATAATATTTTCTTAATTATTTTTTAAAAATCATGTTATTGGGAGCTCTTACAGATATTGTAACAATTCATAATTCAATTATATCAAGCATAATTGTATAATTACTGCCACCATCATTTTCAAAACATTTTCTTTCTTCTTGAACTCTTTGATATCAGCTATCCTTTATCTCTTGCCCAGGAAAGCTTATTCTCTCCTACCCCCCCAGGAAAACTCATTCTTAAATTATAATTAGCTAGAATTCCTGTTAACTTTTTGCGCTCAGCCTCTCCTACTATCCATCCAAGGAACAATTAATCCAGTTACCGTCTCTATAGATTTACCAATTCTGGATTTCATTTACAGGAAAACATTAAGAAACAAACAAGACTAACAAGAATAATAATGTAAGAGTTTAAACACCTCACAGGAAAAGAAAGCAGAAACATTACAAACTAGAACAAACTTGGATCCTAAGGGTGATCACATGATAGGGTGCTAAATTTAACTGTGTCCCCAACAATCTGTTTTCCAATACATTCTACCTCTTAGCAAGGGTATTCACACTCCTTGTTCATGGTCAGAGGTGACTCACCGGGGGTTTAATCCACGTGTGATTCCTCTTCACTTCAAAGGATAGAGTGCTTATTTATCTAAAATGACGTTTAAGAGAAGAGTGCATACCCCAACAGTGCTGAATGCAATGATGAGTGAACCAAGTAGGAAAGTGTTTAGCTCTAAGTTGCAATATTGTTATCAGGAATTCTGTCTCTATAACCCTTTCCATAGTTGGAGGGACTTTCCGCCAGGAAGGAGAATGCAATTCAGATGATTTCTTTCTCTTAATTCCAACCTTGAATCCTGCTAACGCTTTCTCTCCTAGCTCCTCAGTCTGACTCCTTACTCTCATGGTTACCTGTCTCCCTTGAAATAATTCTCCTCCCAGAAGACAAAAATGATATATTTCATCCTTTAAATTACACACACACAAACACAGAGAAAACACAAAAAAGGTAGAATGTAATAGATTTTTATAGATTATTATAAGGCAATCATCCATAAAGCCAATACCAAAAGTAAAAATGGAATTTGTCATCCAACCAAAATGCCCCTTGCTGTTCCAGCTGATTCACATTCAAAATTTTCTCTTCTCTCAAAAGCAATTACTCTCTTTTAGAATATTCTCTTCTGTGCGTATGTGCTTGTCCTAATGGTTGAGTCACCATTAGAACGTCTCATTTAGTCTTGCCTACATTTTAATACATGCTTATTGAAATCTTATAGTATGTGCTGCTCCATTCTCTTATTTTTCCTATAAGTTATCTGTTGAATAGTCTAAGGCATCTGACTTGTAGAGTTTCCCACAGTCTGGCTCTTGGTGGTTACGTACTCTTGGTACAAGTTGACACATTCCTCCCCCTGCAAATTGGCAGCCAGCTACAGAGCCCTGATTCCACACACCCTCAAGCCCTTTGGAGACCGGAGGTAATGCTATATGCGCTCATCAGCAGGCACATCATGTCTCCTTGTTTCTCTACTGGAGATTTAGCAGCTGTTGATGCTCAATGCCTGGGTCCATTAACTCACTGGGACTTGCCAAATGTTGATATTCTAATTCTTTCATATCTATCTTCATTTTATTAGTCGGAGTCCTATTTTAAAGAGATGTTCATTTACTGTTTGGTTACCCAGTGGTGCAGTTCATATGGGACAGTAGGGTAAATATTTGATGTTTCTCCATTAAGCACCAGTGTTCTAGATTAAAAGCAAAAAAATGTGAGGCTTTATTCTTCTACAAATGGACCAATTAGGTGTTGCTAATGTTGTTTTATTTTGTTTAAAATGTCTTAAGGAGCTCATAGATTTAAGGAAATATGTTAGTTTTGAAACTACTGAAAACACTATTCATTTTTAAGCTCAGATGTGTCACCTCACACAAAACAAAACAAAACAAAAACAACCTCGCTGTCCAGTCATTTCTGACTCATACCAACGACCCTGGCAGTGGTTATTCATACTTGTTTTGCTACTGATTAAAACTTTGCATATGAGCTTTCAAATTTTTTTCTTTGCTTTCTCTTTTTCCTTTCACTTCACTCCTGAACTCTTTGGCTTTTTCCATCTTATTTTTGAGATTTTACCATTCTGATTTTCCTCTTTCTTCCTGTTTTATGCAGTAATTTGCATACATACAGACACACGAGGGTAAGTCAAAAAGTACCGCTACAGAACCACAGCGACCTCTAGTAAAAAAAAATACCCAAATCCAAAGCCATTGCTCTTCAACACACCGTGGTTTGGGCTACATACTTCTGAGGGAGGTGTTTTTACCTCACTAACCCTGCTTCAGCAAAGGGGGCCTGCTTCTGTCTACACGACAGCCAGCGGGTCACTTGGACATCCTCCAGGGACTCAGTTATGTTTCATGAAGGTTCTGGGAAAAGAAGAAATCAGAAAGGGCAAGACCAGGGATGGAGGGGGTCACAGGCAGGTAAGCTTTCCTCCGAAACTTCACGTGGGTCAGCCTTTGCTTTCGCACAGAATGAGCTGGGGCATTGCTCTGAGGGAAATTTGTTTTTGCTTTTTCTTAGCACAAGTCTCCTGGTCTTTTTCTCATCGATTCAGCTTTTCATTTTCCTAAAACTTATTTATAGTAACCCTCTATTATCACTCTGGGTCATCTGGGAAAATCTATCCAGCTTACCTCTTTGGGATTCCAAAAATAAAAAATAAGAAACCAGACACGAAAACCTTCTAAACTAAGCTCTGGGCCTTGAATGGAGCGGCTGCAGCAAGTCACCTCAGAAGGACACCCCTATGAGGAGACCTGTGTTTGCAGTCGCCGCAGTGAGCTAATTTTTTTTTAAGAGAGAAGTTTTCCACAGCCACACACTAATTGTAGAGACATGTTTAAATACATGTTGTTTGGAATAAGCCAATGAATATATGAACTGAAACCTTAATAGCAATTATTTTTTACTTACCCTCATATACACACAGAGATTGATTTTCTTAATTGTTATGTACTGTTGAGGTCATTCCAACTCATCACAACCCCATGTCCAACAGAACAATTCTTTATTGTCCTCACAAAGGTTTGCATGTTTGTGGCCATTTTTACAGCCACCGCGTCAATGTAGCTCACTGCCCCGCTCCTTCTGTTGTCCTCTTCCAGATATTGGTCCCTTCTGAGAACTTGCAAGTGAGACAAAGTCACAGCATCTTCACTTCAAAGGTCCATTCTGAATAGTCCTCTTTCCAGGCAGATTTGTTTGTTCTTCTGCAAGTTCTTAGTTATATCTATCTATCTATCTATCTATCTATCTATCTATCTATCTATCTATCTATCTCTGTCTCTAAAATCTTTTCCTGAGATGGTTTACCATTTTGCTTTGTCTCTGAGCACGTCTTTCTAAAATAATGAGTTTGTTGATCAATGGGGCGTTCCGGCCCCTTTTTCTCTTTTTGTCATGGAATACCTGTACGGCATACCCAAGACATAGACCTAGCTGATGTTTATTCTCATATGAGACTAGTTATACCGAATTTTAAATGGAGGATTGATTTAGTATAACTTTTTGAAGTTTTCAAATGTTATTATCATGTAATATTAAAACATACAACGTCTTGCTTTCTGACATGTTCTGAATTTGATCCCATTTCCTAACTTTATCTGAAAAGTAGCTTTTCATGTCCTCTATTGCTCATGTCTTGCAGAGTTGGGATTCAGTCACCAGCATTGTATCTTCAGTGTGAGGCCTTGTCCTGGCAGGGAGCCCTGGTGAATAGTTCATTGCAGATCACCTGCTACAGCCCCAGCAGTCTTTGCCATGTTTCTAGTATGAGGGGGGCTTCAAAACTGTTGTCAAAAATTATATTCTTAAAAAACAGTCCGTTCTCTTTGAAACTCCATTTGCCCAGGGGTTTTTGAGGTCTGTAACTGTTAACTATTTTGGGTGTAACCTATTCAGATTCCCGGCTGCTTGCTTTTCTTTTGTGTCACACAGATATTAACCTCATGCAGTTATGGTGATTGTTGACAATTTGTTCCTGCTTATATGTTAGTATTCCTGGGGAGAATTGAGCACTAAATTTTGTTTTGAATGTACATAGTCCACTAGGTTTTTTGTGGCACAAAAGGAGCCTTAGTGGTATTGTAGTTAAGTGCGTGGCTGCTATCTGAAAGGTCAGTGCTTTGTATCAAGCAGCTGATGCAAGAGAAAAAGATGTGTCAGTCTGCTTCATTAAAGATTTATAACACTAGAAACCCTATGTTTCTATGAGTCAGAAACAACTTGATGACCACGGGTATGTGGTGCACATGCTGAAGATTCTGAGGTTTGAGTTGAAGGTTTAAATTGACTTAGGGACACCTTAGAAAAAATAACTGATGATCTAGGTCAGAGAAACCAGCCATTGGAAAGTCTACTGTGATAAGCATGGAGACACAATGCATCAGTATCAGTTTAATGACAACTGGGAAACCATGCCATCACACCAGCTTTTCAAAATACCCAAAGTCATACATTGAAAACAGAAATATTGGGATTTACATGTTTAATATCATGTTAGAGTTCTAAAGTCATTTAGAATAAAAACAAAATGTATTATCCTCCAGGGATAAAGTCCTTTACTCTCCTTTTTGCTCACTCTTATCCAGGACATTCTCTTCTAGGGACTTTGTATCCACCCTGTAGATTTCTTCATTCTACTGCATTTCACCAAAATATCACCTTACATGTCATTCTCCCCAATAGGTCCTCTCAATATCTCCAAAATAAATAAGATATCAATAAGTCACTGCGATTACATCACCACATTAATTATTTATTTGTTGCTTACTGCTCATGAGTATTACGTTAAAAGACCCTGAACATAGTGAGACTTGCATAGCTGATAGATTAGGATAAAAATGGCAATAATGATGATGAGGAGGAGGAAGAGGATGATAAGAGAAGCTAGTTTATTAAGTTCATACCATATCCCTGTTCTTATTGCATTCTTATGATATGACAAACAAATTCTTGCTTCCACCTCTCCTGGCTAAGGATGTTTTAAATTTGGTGATTTTCACGTTATCCCCCCTTCTATTATTGCTCTGGACACCACAATCACCCGTGTCTCTTGCCTGGAAGTTCACATTTAATCTCCATAGCACAGCTAACTGTCCGAAGAAATCAACCTCAGGGACTGATTTCCACGGAAGATTTCAAAGCTAAACATGTTTATTTTTTGTGATGTCTCTACTTAGAAATAAGCTCTTATAAGTCTGGACTTTGTAAACGTAGGCTTAGTGGCATAAGAAAGGTGCCCCCCCCTCCCTCGTGATGGGCACATACATTTGGCTGCTTTGGAATAAAGAGGATGTTGACTGCTAAGCCAGGAAGAGCGGAGTCACCAGACCCTCAGGTCTTCCAAGTCTTGCCTTGAACCTAGCAAAGTGAGGGCATTTGTTAGTAGGAGCAGCAGTACTACTATTGGTAGTAGCATGAATAGAAACAGTAACATGAATTTATTGCTTAGTCTGGTACCAGACAGTGTAGCATCCATTGTCTCGTTTATACTATACAATGTGTCGATGAGTATGAAATATATTATCCCTGTTGAATAGATGGCAACATGAGAGTTTAGGATGATTAAATTACTTTCTCAAGGTCATATAACTATTAATTCACTTTTGGTATCTCATATCAAGCTTTATCAAATTATGAAGCATTTTCTCTTAAACGTGTGCTTTATCACTTTAGAAATCTAAAAGATATATAAAGTCAGGCCTAATCAGGAGCATGGATAATTCATACCACATTGTAGATGGGGGAGATGACATCCATTGGAATGAATAATTTTTCCACTGGACATATGTGCCTTGCTATTGGTTTTACTGCTGTATGAACATGCACACAATGTTTTATTATGTCTGATCCTGTATCAAAGACCCCCATTAAGCATGCCTCTCCTCCAACTTGTACGTTTTTCAAGTTTTGAAATTGTGTTAAAAAAATCCAAGGAATAAAAGCACTGCTTCATAACCAATTTTGATAAGAGAACTACCTCCCAAATGCCTGAATTCAAGCTATCCATGTGGTATCGCTGATCATAGCGTTGTAATTGGACTTAGCAAGTTGGTACAAGCAATAGGAACGCTTCTCTTCGGGTTCCACTGCCTTTTTTATGACAGACTTATATTCTTAGAATGCAATAATAAGTTATTTTTATATTTTACAAAATTCATTACACCCATTCTGAAATATATATAAAATGCAAGACACTGTACTGAAATGGGGACACCAATTCAAAACTACTGTAATAGCTGATAGATTATACAGGTGCACTTGCAATGACAGTTTTCCATTTTCCAGAAGCTATGTATATTTTAATACCAATGTGGGGACCAGTATTTACATATGACAACTTCACTATCAGACTTCAAATAAGTCTTATAGTTTCTCCAAGTGACATTTTTATAAAACAATTTATTAGGGGCTCATACAAATCTTATCACAGTCCATACATATAAATATATCAATTGTATAAAGCACATCTGTACATTCTTTGCCCTAATCATTTTCTTTTTTCCCCTCCTCTTTTCTTTTTTAACATTTTATTAGGGACTCATAAAACTCTTATCACAATGCACACATATACATACATCAATTGTAGAGTCGAACTAAAATGTTTAAAGGTAACTTTTTGCTGAAATTCTATGTTATTGCATTTCTATCCTTGCTTTTCCCAGTTACAGCTTTTTAAAAATAAAGTTTGACTTTTAAAACAAATCATCCAGGCTGTCTTATATCCTAATATTGACTTATTAGTGTCACCATGCTTCTAACCCGAGATAATTTAAAGATGTAAAAAGAAGTGTCCAAGAAGGTCAGAATGCTTTAACAGTTTTTAGTTGTTTGCTTGTTGGAAATGAACTTGTGTTTCACCAAAAATCCAAGTCCGTTGTGGTTTTCCTTTTCTTTCTTTTATAGGCATTCAGATCGGTCTTGAGAGATGATGGGTCAGGAGGCAGGAGGGTGTTTTAAGTGGTGACTCCAGTCTGTCTCTGTTTGTTTTTTTTTTTTAATTAAAATACCCTGCATTTATTTATTTATGTTTGTTTTTATTTAGGTGTCTGTTTATTTATTTTGGGGTTTTTTAACACACACACAAGACGCCACAATCTAGGCATTTGCACAGCCCATCTTATCAAATAAAATCAGTAATACTATCTAGTCAATCCCTCCTTGTAAGTGGTTCCCTTTCAATTTCCTTACCTTTCCTCCCTCCCATTGCCTGTCCCTTTCTTCCCTTCCTAGAAGCTTCCTCCTCCTCCCCAGGACCCTGGCCTCCTCATAGTCCCCAAAAGTTTTATCCTTTGTTCTGAAAACCACTTTTACTGTTCCTAATTTTCCTTTATAATAATGATGTTATAAAATATTTATCTTTATGAGACTAACTTTGCTAAGCATATTGTTTTTAAATTTTTTCCATGTCTTAATGTGTTTGCAAGACACATGCATTGTTTGTTAAGGATGGATACCATTGCATCATATGAAAGTAGCAGAATTTGTTTATTCGTTCTACTGTAGTCAAGAGTTTGATTTTTCCATCTTTTTGTAATTAAACAAATTGCTGCTATAAGCATAGGTGTGCATATGTCTGTTCATGTTTTATTCTTTAGTTCTTTAGGGAACATGCCAAGTAGAAATATTGCTGGATTATAAGGTATTTGTGTTTGCATTTGTTTATAGAATCACCATACTGAATTCCACTGTGGTTGTACAGTTCTACAGCCCCACCAGCAAAGTATGAGCATTCCAAACTCTACTCTCTAATATAACACTTTATCTTTGATAAAGGAGACTTGAGTAGATATTCTTTGTTGAGGACTTGAACTAGGATCATTGCATTACTTGTTGTAATAAAATAAAATTTCATTTCTATGGTGAATTACAATATTAAAACTAGAAAATACATATGGTATTATCCCATTTCTCATTATTATTATAATAAAACCTTAAATTTTATTAAGCATAGAGTTGTGGAGGAGTAAGTAAGAATTTATGATGGGCTGAGGGTTAAAAGAACTGCCTGTGCATCATTCAATGATCTTGGATAGGCCATTCCTTTGCTTGTATGTCAAAGTCCCCTTCTGTAAAATAATGAGTTAGCTCAGATAGCCTCTAATCTACCTTCTAACACTAAACACTAATTGTCTAATGATCAATATTTAGCTACTAGACACTTTTTCAATGTCAAGGTAAGAAATAGTTTTAGCAAGATATTTCACGGCCAACAAATTATAACATATTGACAATACTGTCTTCCAGCGCATCTTAAATCTTGCCCTAGATGAATATCCACTAACCCTTATGTTCCTAGGCACTATCTAGTTTCTGGTATTGTTGCTGCACTGAGTCCTATAACAAGGCAGCCTTCTATTTTCTATTATAAAAAATCTATTGAGAAGTCAAGAAGAGAGATGACTTTCCATGTTGTGATCTAGTATCCCAAAGGAGGTTTCTAAAAGTTAAAAGGAAAAGCTTAAAGTCACTTTTGAAATTTATAAGTATCTCTGGTATTCTAGTTTCACAAAGGTTTTGAGTATTAAAGATAGTCTCTTTATTACCAAGCCAAAATTAAGGTTTCTGCCATAGAGTCGATTCTGACTCATAGCACACCACAGGACAGGGTAGAATTGCCCTTTTGCATTTCCTAGACTGTAAATCTATATGGGAATAGAAAGCCTCCTCTTTCTCCCATGGAGCAGCCGGTGGTTTCAAACGGTCAACCTTGCAGTAAGAAACTCAATGTGCGACTCACATGGTACTTAGGAAATTATCAGTATATTTTTAATAAATGCAATGAATTAATCTCTTTTCTTATGTATAAAAATTCTATTCTTTTTAATTTTATATATTTTTGTTAAATTTTAGAGTTGATGTATGTATATTTTGGAGTATGAGCATTTAAAAATTTTATTGCATTATAATTAACACATCATACAATGCAATGGTCTCATCATATCAAGAAGGGCTGTATATTCATTGTAATAATCAATTTTACAGCTTTTCCCCCTTTCTTTACACATTGGTATTAATTCCCTATTTTCCACTTCCACACTGTCCATGTCCCTAGATTATCACCAATCCCATGACTACCTTCACATTTCCATCAAGCTCAGTTTCCTTATACAGATAGCTATACAAGACTATGGCAGGGACCAAACGAGGATCCATGGACAATGACCATTCCAAACTGATGGAGAGACCTCAATGTAACAGACAACAGAGAGCACTAACGTTCAGAGTAAATTCACACTGGGTTCACAGGGGACTGCATGACCAGATGTTACAATACAGCCTGCATACAGTTGCAAACATCCCCTTTACAGTGCTCGCCATCTGATTGTAGGCTATTGTGGTTTCTAGCCCATGTGAATTGGGGGGTCATTGGGAGTGCATCCTGTGAAGTGACACAATACATGGATTTTGACTTCACCACTATCATCCATAGTGTTCTGTAATCTGGGTATTAAGGATTTGGGCATGGGAACCTTCCCTTTTCCAGCTTTGGATTTTATTATTACCTACCTTTGGATCGCACAGGTTGGTATACTTCTTCCATGTGGACCTGGTTGACTCTGTTTATTGGACTGCTTGCTTTGAGACAAGCTTTTAAGACCCCGGGTACTATTATTCATGCTCGCTGGGCAGCATCTTCTTCACCGCGTTTTGCTTGGCTTGCTCTCAGCATGCCGGGGAGTACCAGGCAGAGCCATATCACCAGAGCCAATTGTTCATGTGTCAGGGCTACTGTGAAGTGGTTTCTCAAAACCTATTCTAATAACTGTTAGTTCTTTAAGTCCTTAGTTCGATCTTGGGGACATCATTGTCAGTTTATTATAGTGCATTAAAAAATCCTCCCCCCAAGGCTTACAGCTAGCAGTATTATTTTGGTCAATATTGAACAAATAATGTCACATGTGTGTAGGATTTATGAGACCCCATTACCAGTGTAGTTAGATTATATCTGTCCAAGATATGGGTGTCTGACTGCGGCTACTCGTGTCATGGGGAATTGAAATATACAAATACATTAAATAACCCTCATTTATAGCAGCAAAGCTCGGTCTAGTAGAATAATCTTTGTCACATACAGGTAGAAAGAATGTGAAATGAGCAAATATATGTTGGTCCCAAGTTGTCATTTATTGGGTATCCTCGGAGCTAATAGCCAAAACCTAACCATAGATCCATGAACACTTTTTTCTTGAACTTTCAATCAAAGTCCAGTTCACTTAGTGGGATTTCTAATGTATGTCTAATAGTGTGGCCTATGGAGAGGGTCATCTGTCTCAGAGGATCAGAGTCTATTATATCAGTTGTCTCTCTTATATTACCTGGGCCACCTGAGCTTGATCAAGAGCCAGGTCAAGATTGCCAAGTTAGAGCTTCTACAAGGTAGGCTAAGCACTTTTCCCAGTGTCTGTGTGTTCCACTGGGCCCATCAACCATTTGAAATGTGTTTGCTTCCCCCCCCGCCCATATGTACACAAGACCACTTGTACTTGATCTGCTTTCTCTGTCAAATTCACTGATTTTTCTTATAGGAATTCCTACTCATTTGAGGCGATTAATGAATCTTGCTTTGTTGTTAATTTTATATCTCAAAAGAATTACCACACATCATACCTAAGATTGTAGAAGAAAAGGTGTGGGTAGAATGTAGAATCCGTGTCCTCTAGCAGGGTTGTGGTAAAACTTAAAGAATACAATGGAAATTATGTTTTCCAAATCATAAAGGCCAGGATAAATATGATCTGCGTAGTGTGGGGTTCTATATGTTCTCTTGTGAGGATGTTTTCATTTTCTTCTTCTGCTTGCTTTATTCCCCTTGCTTGACAATGGTCAGAAATTAGTAGCTAAAAATCGTTTGGAACACTGATTGCAAAGCTGAACTGGATTTTAGAAGCTCAACACGCTGAAAGAAGAAAAGTAAACAAATTCCCATCAAGGTGCTATGGCTGAGACCAGCTGAGCTCTACAGTTGTAAATCCAAGTGTGAAATCCATCCAAGCAACACCAGGGAGGAAATCACAACAATGTACTCAGAGAGCATGGAGAATTTACCTTGAACGGTCTTTTATTCAGGGCTGAGAGCCTGTGTGCCTGTGTGTGTATGCACATGCACAAGTTGGTAATTCTCCTAACTCCATATATTGTTTTTATAGTTCCTTGAAAGAAAGATTCTGCTTATAGAGAAAGGAAAATGCACCTTGAGAGATTTATTCTGAATTAGGATTGGTGGCTTCATAATTACTTTCCAGGCCTTGAAATTGGTTGCTCCTAGAGAAGAGAGGGAACTCTACCAGCGATTATTTCCATAAATCAATGGAGAGAGTTTGGGTAATATAGAGGGGAAAGAGAATGTCTGCATGTTTGTGCCTTTAAACCCTGGATCACAATATAATCTTACGTCATTAGTTCATAAACTAAGGTAATCAAAGAATAAGGATGAATGATTTTCCTCAAATCCATTCCCGAGGAGTGATGGGCTCCTCACAGGCGAGCTGGCCTGGGCATCTTTTTGCTTCAACCAAATGCAGCTGATAGGGTCACTTTGGGAGATTTCATTTGCTTCTTTGTAGTCATTTGAGGTATAGTCTTGACTCGGTGTGAAATCTAGTGCAAGCAGGCATGTGTCCCTGTCATTAGAGTCCTGTAGGAGAGTTACCTGAGGCAAGGCTGTGTCTTTCCTAAAGGCACTTTATCATCTTAAAATGAAACAACTTGAATTAGGTTAGCTGTTCTAAATACTGGTCTGAAGACAGATGATATCAAAACTACGTTTAAAATTAAAAAGTCACTAAATGTAATGGAATCCCAGATTGATTCCGGAAATAGAAAAAAAAGAAGTCACGGGAAACTTATAAGATTCCAAATAGTTTCAGTGTAGTGAATGGTAGGTTATAAATTTAAATTTTTATTTTTAAAAGTGTATCTTGGTTATGTCCAATATTTTATAAGATGCTACATCATGAGGATAAGATGAATTGGAATAATTTATGCAATTTTCTTGAAAATTTAATCTGAAAAGATTAAAATATTAGATGTTTATTTTAAAATATAGAATTCATAATCTTATGTAAAAATGGGCAGGATGTCTGAGAATGCATAAATGACAAAAAATTCCTTATAACCATAAAGTGCAACTAGATACAGGTCTTATCAGACTAAAATTAGCTTCCCAACATTTAAGTGTTATAAACTCACAAGTAACTTTGATCAGATCTTTGGATTATCTATGCCATTGATTACCAATATTGGTCCTGCATTACAATCACGAGGGAGGAATTTTCACACTTCAGGTTCCATGCTTTCTTTGAGCAACAAATGAGAATCTCAGAGAGAAGGCTCTGAGCAATGTAACATATATAATAATGTACATGTATAATTATATAAATAATTATGATGTACAACCAAAATTGAAAATTAATGAATTGTGTATTTTAATCAAGGGAGAAAAGGTAAGGTTCATACAATCAATTACTCCAGTAATAGCAATAACCATGAGTATAAATGAACCTATATAGAGTTGCATCTAGAAAGTTTGTAAAGTGTAATTCACCTTCACTCTTCCTGAATATCCTGAATTCTCTAGTATTCCATAGAAATATTTCTATCACTGGTACCTTTAGGAAATCCACCATCTTCCTCATCACTCTTGACACATTTATGAATTGAAAAGGAGTGGAAAAGAGGTGGAAAGTTAGAATAAACCAAACAATTTCCAACTTCTCTGTTTTTGGTGGGGGGTGGTGGCAGTTTAAGATGAACTTGTATGTAACTAAAGCCTTCAAGTCCATTTCAATTTTACTTTTCCTCTCTTATTTTTCAAATCACTCCAAACACTATTTAGTCTTGAGAGATAGGGAATCTGAAAGAATTTTATTGTTCTTAAAGAAACATTGTACATATATTACCTAACCCATCACAGGAAGTGAAATCAACAACCATATCCTGTTAAACCCTGCATTTCTTTCATCAGTGTCCCCTCCCCACAATCCTCCCTTCTCCCTGTTCCCACTCTTTCATCCTGGCAGTTTCTTTAAGGACAAGTCTAAGCCATCATTCTAGTCTAAAAGTGAAGATGAGAGAATTGTGTGTGTGGTCTAGAGAAGTAATGACACTTGATGAAAATAGGGATCCGTCTTCTTTGGGTGTATGCGGAAACAATCGAGAGGAGACGGTTCACTCATTCATTTACAGTGTCTTGGCTCAGACATGCAAACGGGACTTCCCCAGCACAGTGATTGTTGTCTCGGAATGTAATGTGGTTGTTTTCAAATCTACCACATTATATTCAGTACCATACAATTAAGCAGTTTTATTTTGATGAATGATTTCTCTCTGACCATCCACATGCACCAACATGTCTCATAATGTAGCTGAAAGGAAGGAGTCCATGCACTCACATAGAATCAGGTCAAATGTCATCTCCACTTGAGCTCTGTGGTCTTCGCTCGATCAGTGGAGATGTTAGCCATTATTTTGCAGAGATATTGCCTAATTTAGGAACTCTGGTGGGACAGGAAGTGAACTCTGAAATGCTGAGTCAGTGGTTCTAAACCATCAGCCATTCCATAGGGGAAACAAGAAAGCCGTCTTCTTACTAAAAGATTTACAGTGTTGGAAACCCCATGACTCCTTCCGGTTCTTCTCTATAGAATAACTTTGAGTGAAAGGGACTCCAGAGCAACACATATCTGTATTTTTTCTTTATCTACATTGTAAGGCATATAGGAAAGAATCTACAGAATTATTGATATACTCTCAGTCGTAATCAATTTTCTATATTTCTTCCTATATTTATATATTTGCATTCAATGTTGCTTAAGTGCTAAACTTATAGAAACATAATATCTTCAGAAAGGCTGGAAACCAGTAGATCTGAGTCTGATTTAGCATTTCTGGGGTGGAAATACAAATTCTTAAGCATGAGGGCAGGCAATGAACCATGGTGAGTCAGGTCTGAAATTCTGATTTGTATTTTACACTTTGGCCTGCCAACAACAAGGTTGACGGTTTAAACCCACTAGATCCTCCTTAAGAGAAAGATGAGGTTTTTACTTCCTGGAAATATTTACAGTCTCAGAATACCTCTATAGGGTCTCTCAGAATCAGAATCTACTCATTGACTGCGAGACACCAGTGGACTGCAATATATAAATGGGTATTAACATGGAAGTTCACTGTTACATTGTGTGGCACACCATTTCATAAATGAAAAAGATCATGACATCTTGAGAAGTTAAATACCTTTCATAAATTACATTTATGGGAAAGTCAGTTAACATGCCAGGCCCTGTTAGTTAAATGCCAAGACTCCATTCATGATAGGATCTCAAATATTTTATAAATGGATTATAATAATTCATTCATCCAGAGATAAAAGGATACCTTCTATATGCCAAACCCTGTTATATATTCAGGATATAGTCATTAATAAGACAGACAAACCATGTCAGCATAGAACTAGCAACTATTCATTGATGAGGTGAGCCTAAAGTAAACAGTCCAGTTTATGCTGATGCTAAATTTTTTTTGCTAATTCCAATATTATGAGGCATTTAAAAAATAACAGGCTTACTCCTGTCAGTAACACTACTAGCACTTGTAACCCTTATAATCAGTAGTACTTTCTGACAATATTGGTGACAGAACTGATGCTAATTTGAGGATCAAACCTGTCCCCATTAGCACATGTCAGAAACTTCTAAATTCTATTTTAAAACTGATTGCTACAATTAACTGATAATTGTTAGCTCTATTCTCTTCTTCATAAGTGAGTACCTCTAAGGTTCACAGAAAGAAAGCCTTTCTCTCCTTAGTCTTATTTTCCCTTGGACAAAAGTTCATACAGAGCTAGAAATGTCACCAATTTATGATTGGTGCCTCGCCACAAAATGTGCATGAGTTCTATAATATTAGGTGTCGTAGACAGCCTGGTCTTTTTGGCCATCGTTTGAGTTGATTATTCATGTGGCATATTACAAATATGACGAGGATGAGTGTGAGAGGATGAGTGTGAGAGGAAGAGTGTGAGAGGATGCGTGTGAGAGGATGTGTGTGAGAGGATGAGTGTGAGAGGATAATGTAAGAGGATGAGTGTGAGGGGATGAGTGTGAGAGGATGAGTGTGAGAGGATAATGTAAGAGGATGAGTGTGAGGGGATGAGTGTGAGAGGATAATGTAAGAGGATGAGTGTGAGAGGAAGAGTGTGAGAGGATGAGTGTGAGAGGAAGAGTGTGAGAGGAAGAGTGTGAGGGGATGAGTGTGAGAGGAAGAGTGTGAGAGGAAGAGTGTGAGAGGATGAGTGTGAGAGGATAATGTAAGAGGATGAGTGTGAGGGGATGAGTGTGAGAGGATGAGTGTGAGAGGATAATGTAAGAGGATGAGTGTGAGGGGATGAGTGTGAGAGGATAATGTAAGAGGATGAGTGTGAGAGGATGAGTGTGAGAGGATAAGGTGAGAGGATGGGTGTGAGAGGATAATGTGAGAGGATGAGTGTGAGAGGATGGGTGTGAGAGGATGATGTGAGAGGATGAGTGTGAGAGGTAGAGTGTGAGAGGATGAGTGTGAGGGGATGAGTGTGAGAGGATGAGTGTGAGAGGATAATGTAAGAGGATGAGTGTGAGGGGATGAGTGTGAGAGGATGAGTGTGTGAGGATGGGTGTGAGAGGATGGGTGTGAGAGGATAGGTGTGAGTGGATGAGTGTGAGGGGATGAGTGTGAGGGGATGAGTGTGAGGGGATGAGTGTGAGAGGATGGGTGTGAGAGGATGAGTGTGAGGGGATGAGTGTGAGGGGATGGGTGTGAGAGGATGAGTGTGAGAGGATGAGTGTGAGAGGATGAGTGTGAGAGGATAATGTAAGAGGATGAGTGTGAGGGGATGAGTGTGAGAGGATGAGTGTGTGAGGATGGGTGTGAGAGGATGGGTGTGAGAGGATAGGTGTGAGTGGATGAGTGTGAGGGGATGAGTGTGAGGGGATGAGTGTGAGGGGATGAGTGTGAGAGGATGAGTGTGAGAGGATGAGTGTGAGGGGATGAGTGTGAGAGAAAGAGTGTGAGAGGTTGAGTGTGAGAGGAAGAGTGTGAGAGGATGAGTGTGAGAGGAAGAGGGTGAGAGGATGAGTGTGAGAGGATGAGTGTGAGAGGATGGGTGTGAGAGGATGAGTGTGAGAGGATGGGTGTGAGAGGATGAGTGTGAGAGGAAGAGTGTGAGAGGATGAGTGTGAGAGGACGATGTGAGAGGTAGAGTGTGAGGGGATGAGTGTGAGAGGATGAGTGTGAGAGGATGGGTGTGAGAGGATGGGTGTGAGGGGATGGGTGTGAGAGGATGGGTGTGAGGGGATGAGTGTGAGGGGATGAGTGTGAGGGGATGAGTGTGAGGGGATGAGTGTGAGGGGATGAGTGTGAGGGGATGAGTGTGAGAGGATGAGTGTGAGAGGAAGAGTGTGAGAGGATGAGTGTGAGAGGATGAGTGTGAGAGGATGATGTGAGAGGATGAGTGTATTTTTTCTTGGATCTATGGACCCCCAATTCCAGGACATATAATCGCCTTTTCTTGAATCTATGGACCCCGATTCCAGCATCCTGGAGAATCGTGACCCATGTGGCTTTCCATCAGACCACTCGCTTAGGACTCAGTGATTATCCACTGCTGCTCAGAACACACCCCTCAGACGTCTCGCTCCTCTCCAGTCTACCTGCTGTTCTCACTTTCTACGAGATTACAGATAGAAGGTTTGTGGAAATCTTCCTGATCTTTAATAACCCTACCAATATACCTAATTGTTTTTTCTGTCTATTTTTAGTTTTTTCTGAAGAAGGAGGGTTATGTAAAGAACCTAGTCGAATAAGTTCTAGAAATAAGAGTCAAGATGGGGTTCTATAAGATACCATTTCAACTTGAATAAAAAAAAAGGTGTGATCTTGGAAAATATGATGTCAACTTTTAAGGTCTCAAATACTCCGAAACCAAAATCCAAGATTTAACAAGTGCTCCCTCTGTGCTTCTGAGATTATTTTCTCATAGTAACAATTTAAAAAGTGCTCATTTTAAATGTAAGTTAATAGAGTAAAAATATAAATTTTGATCACTTAGAAAATGCTTCAACATACAGTTGAAAATCTTTAGGTTATTGTCAAATACTTTTGTGGAGTGGATGCTTTACCTACATAAAGACATCAGCATGTTGCATGTGTGTAGGTCGCCACATTAAAACCATCCTATGAATTTAATTCTGTGCATAGCTTGTGTGTCTATCAATCCTATAGTTATATAAAATGGAAACAAATACAAACTAAAAAAAATAACAATGATCATAAGAGCACATTAGGCTGTGGTTTCATTTTTTGATGCTTAAATTCTTAAATGTTCTGATTTCCAGTTTTACCTAAACCCTACACATATATTTTATTTTCTGTATACAACACAATGGATGATTCTGTGAACTGGCTCTAGTTATCCAAATAACTAAAGGTTGATGCCCAGGATATACAATTTATGAGCCATAATGAAATCCTCATTGGTTTGGTCAAATTTGCCAATAAGTGCTTATTGTTGATTGAGATCATATATCTCTATATAAACAACTAAAGCAGAAAGAAAGCACAACATTGATTGGGATGTGGGATAGATTCTTGATCAAAATATTGAATCTAATTATTACTGAGAATGGATTAAGAAGAATAGGGTGTTTTCAAGAGATACTAAGTAGCAATAAAGTCTGTTTACCCAGCTGAGTCAGTGGCATAACAGATCAGAGCCCCCTGGAGATCCATGAGCATATGGTTTAATCAACACGCTTGGAGATATGGCACACGAATCGGCCCTGCACAGCTGGTGTGCTCAGCACCGTGCTGAGAAGGAGCAAAGTCATCATCTTGTACACCACTTGGCTCTCCCCAGCACCATTTTCTCTGAATGCCTTTCTGGGCCAGTGTGGCTCAGAGGGCCAAAATCTTAGGTGGAACTCAGGAACGGTATCTGTGCCAACTGCCTTCAGGAAATCATAGAGGGTGTCTTCAGGGCCAGGATGGCATCATTCTGAAAGGCCAGCCTGTATTAAAAATAGAGTTAGGATCGATCCTGAATAGTTGGGATGATTTGCATTTTAGCCCAATTCTCAGCTTTCCAACAGTCTCCTGGAACCTTCTTTTTAAGAAAATTAAATGAATAATTTTCTGCCCATATCTGGCTGTTGCTCTTGTGTTTGCTAGTGGAAAAAGCCCTGGCAGTCTGTCCACTTTATTTCAAGGCTAAACTCTAAGCTTCTCCTTCTCCATGTGATCTGTAGGAGGAAAGGGCATGTGTCTGTTTTCTTCAATATAATATCTAAGGAATATGATGAAAATATTCATGGAATGAATGAATGAACAATCAAATACACAAAATAAATAAATGAAAATATGGTAAGAGTTTGCTCTGTGCTATCAATATGTAATTTCAGTATGAGAACAAATAGAGTTAGACCAGACAAACACCTACTCTGTAGTTGATAAAAATTACTTTTATTGAAGATATAAGTCTTATTTAAAGATGTATTACCTAAGGAACTCTGGTTGTAAAATGTCTAAGTGCTTCAATGCTAACAATTAGCTAAATGTGAGAACCCACCACACACTCTTTAAGAGTGAAGACCTTGCTACCACAAAGAACACAGTTTAGGGAACCTACACGGTGGTTTGCTCTCATATAGGTGTGCTGTGACGTGGACAGGAGTCCTGATGCTCAGCTGCTAACCTGAAGGTTGGGAGTTCAAACCCACAAGTCACTGGGCATGGTGTTAGGGCAGCGGCAGTTACACTCTGTCAAGATTTGCAAACTTGAAAGCCCTCCCTGGCAGTTGTGATCAGTCAGAGAAAGAACTGGAATGTATGAGTTGGACTTGACTCACAATAACCAAGAACAGGTTGCCTCTATAGCAACCAACCACAGCTTAATGGTTAAAAGACCTGGAAGGCACATTTAGTTAAAGAACTGAACTACTAGTCCCAAACGAAACAAAAACACTGGCAGTGCAAACCCACCAGCTGTTCCATGGGAGAAAGATATGATGGTATAGACTTGAAGCTGCTCAAACTGTATGGAGTTCGACTCTAGGAGTTGGAATTGACGGAGAGGCAAGGGGGGTGAGTTTACTTTCGTGAATAGCTTATAGGCATACGTGCACAGTGCCAATGATTGATTTACTCTGTTGCTAATCAAGTGTTTGAGAGTTTGAATTCGGCAGAACTTCCGCTGAAGAAGAGTCAGGCAGTCTACTTCCAAAAACGCCAGCCATTGAAGAACTTGGGCAGAACATTTCTGCCCTGGTAAGCTCAGAATTGCCATGCGTGGAAATTCACTCGAAAATCTTTTGTGAATTTATTACTTTGTATTTATTCTTTTGCTTTTGAATTCAGACAGTCAGTGATTTGAAATAATTCTTACTGAGCTAAACCCAACTGTCCAGGGGTTCCCTTTCTGGGATCTCTAAGGGCCTTTTCCATTTGCTAACAGATGCCCACAATCTTTGGCTTGTGGCTACATCCCATGTTCAGGCATCAGTGTTCTAGTCAAATCATTTTCTCCATGCCATCACTCATTCTGCCCCTCTGCCCCTCTTTCTCATTTAATGGCCAGACCAATCTCAGATAATCTGTTTAAAGCCCCGGTGTTGCAATCTTGGTTTCCTGTGGAAAGTTGAATTCTCTTTTGCCATCATGTGTAGCACATTCACAGGATAAGAACATGACCATCTCTGGAAGAAGGAGAACGTTAGTCCACCTGCCACAATGTGCCAGACTGATAACCACAAGCCTCATATGTTCATATGAGAAAAAACAAACCAAAACCTTCGTCATAAGAATGCTTGATGGGGAGATCATGATAGTGGGGGTAGGGGTGGGGAGGAATCATTTAAAAAAAAAAAAGAATGCTTGATGGAATGTGTCTCCTACGTGAGGCTTCTTCCCATTTCTTCAGGGTTCCTTAAAGACTACCTCCCTCATGATTTTTCCTGTGGTTGGACTTGTTGCAACTTTGACTTCATCCTTGTATCTGTGGAATTGTATTTCTATGGTGGATGACGGTAAGTCTTCAGTATTGGTATGCATGTTTCACATTTTCTTCTTTTTGAGAGTAACCTTCTTCAAAACACAATACACTTTGGAACCCATATTAAGAGGAAATTTCCACCTATGTGACACTGCATAGGCACTAATTCTGGGAACTTCAGTCTATACATATAGTTATGATATTTCTTCAAAAATATTAAGCACAAGCATATTCCTGTCCCACAGGGCTGCTCAATAGTATCATTTCCCCTCCCAACATGTGTATATAATCAGTTCATAAATCCCTGAGTAAGGGACTACTCTAGGGAAAAGAGTAGCACCTATTGTTCTTGAGTGACAGGTGAGCATGGTGAAGGCAGGCCCCTGCCTACCGTGTACATTGCCCTGCTCACAGCAAGGGCAATAGGTGCTGTGAAATGGGTGCTGAATGAAGGACCACCTCACTGAAAGCGATAGAAATGGTTATTGGTCCTCCAGCTCAGTTCCTATTCCTAAATCTTTCACTATCATCTGTAACATGAACCTGGACAAAGTTAAAAATATTTGCATGGTTAAAGTCTCAAACGCTTTTGGTCTGCTTTCAGACTGCTTTCCCACCCCTTTCTGCAAACATGTACTTTTCTCCTGTTATGGGAATGCAAAGACAAAAAGAAGTGTAATTTCTAAAATGAATAATTGATATTCCTTCAGAGAGACCTACCCTGTTCTCCTTGTTCCCTTAATTTACTTGGTTTATACCAACTGATGACAGAAGCCCATTGTTTTGCTGAAACATTAACTTCACAAAGTCATTCTGCTCCCATCTGCAGCACTAAAATTAATGATTCCCTCGGCAACATCTGTTTAATTAACTATCGGCACCAGAGAAGAGGCAGCCAAATACCCCAGCGACTAAATCAGGCTCAAATTAGGGAAATACAATGTTAAATTGTATCAGGGAGAAGCTGAGTTTATCCTTCTGAGTGCTGGCACTTCTTAGCTAGCAGGCATCCCATGCATCTTCATAATGAAGGGGTGTCAGCAGTGCTTGGCCGTGCAGGTCCCATTTAAGGGTTGCACAGGTCCCCCAACTCATGGTCGGCAAGGGAGTAAGAAAGGGGGACGTAGTCCTAGAGGTAGCTCATCATTCCATTATCTTTGTTCCTAGAAAGAGCAATGGGGCTTTCATTGTGCATGTTCAGAGTGAGGGATTCTGGGAAATAGTACTAGTCTGGAAAAAAAATATTTGTGAGTCATTCCTATTTGCAGTCTTCTAACTTTCCTGAATCCATTCAGTAATATTTGCATGATTATTTGTCCTTCTCTGAAAAGCAGGAAACTTGTCTGGTTTCCAAATATTCTGGGGAATCACTTTAGAGTGTAAGAATAAAATCTTCTTGGCTATCCATCAAGCCTGGGGCAGAAGAAAATAAGGCTAGTGAAGGGGGAAATGAGCAATTTGGCAAATGAAGGTCAGGCTCAAAAGCTTTTAGGGAAAAAGTACACACACAAACATTTCATCTCATAGATCAGCTAAGACACAGTGATATGTTTGTCATGACACCAGTGAAACACAAATCTAGTAGCTGATTCAACAACTTTTCCACTTTGAAGGATCTTTTTTTGTTGTTGTTGCTATGGTGACAAATGTGGTGTGACATTCCAGTTTGCAAACTGTGCAGTCAGGCAGTTTCTGAAGCCAAGGGCCCAGCAAAGATTGAAGGGGAGTAGAGGGGAAAGCAGCAGCGTGGTCCAACGACTCTTCATGCTTCACCCTCGCACTGTCCTCACGACCTTCCCTCTCTGTGACTGCTGATAAATCCTCAAGTATAAACTGCAATGTGTGATTACATACAGGTGTGCACATCTGTTGATTCAGCCACATACACCACAGGCAGGGTGACATGTAGAATTCTAGGCTTATTCTTCTAAAAGAGTTTCCAAAATCTTGCAGCTTCCAGCAATGAGGCATTAACGTCACGATTTCAGCACTGTTGACTAGTTATCGCCCACAGGAAACAGAGTCTTTCCCTGTTCTCCTTTCTTTGCCATTCGCCTGCCCTGAAAACCACCATGTCCGATGACTCCTTATGAAAGTGTTTTAAGGTTTAATTATACAGACCTGGATTCCAGTGTATTTCTCTTGCAGATGTACTACATCAATGTGAGCAATTGACACTATCTCTCCAAGTGTTCAGTTTTGTTTACTTGTTTTAATTTTAAAAGAAAAAAGATAGTGCCTACTTGATAAGATTATTGTAAAAATCTCAGTGTGATGTTTGTCAGAGGGTAAGCATTTGAAAAAATGCATGGTTCTGATTGGTAAAACTTCTAGAAAACTCTTTAAAGGGGGTGGCATTTTCCAAAGAAAATGAAAATTAAACTTGTTTATGATTAATAAAAAAAGAGATGAACATGGCACAAGGCTGCAGAGGGATACATATTTAGCCTTTATACATAATGGCACTGGCCAGTTGTAACTACTTGGGGAAGGGATGTCCTGGGATTGATCCAAGCAGAGATAATGAGAGGATGGATACCTGGGTAATGTCTAGCTCAGACAGTGACAGGAAACAGTAGAGACGTCAGTCGAGCGACAGAGTCAGCATGAATGGGTTCTATGAGAATACCCAGGGAAGAAAATAGATGGGAACAAACTTGGAGAATCTAGAAAATATCTTTAGAAACCCAAGTGTGGATTCAGATCTTGCCTTGGGGTTATCTGTATGCAAGCATTAAGACACAAGCTGCAGAGTGGAAGTTCAGGGCAAGTTTTTAGAAACTAGTTATAGGAATTGAAAAAAAATGACACCTTTTTTTTTTGAGAGTAACAAATATGAACCTAATGCCAGAAGACAAGTACGGGTGAAAGAAAAGTATCCTTCAATTCTAAAAGGAGAGAAAAAGACAGTTTGTTGGACATGTTCCAGAAATATTGAAAATATAACTAATCAGTTAAATAAATCCATTTAGGGGGTGATTATGAAATTTTGAAATATAATGATCAGAGTCAAAAACAATGCCAGAAGAGCTATACATGTAACAATTGCATTATCTTGTACAGGGATCCTTGTTGCTTGCGTCCAAGTACTCCTTAAACTTCAGGGCTCCTGAAAAAGTTCGTCACAAAAGACTTGATGGATATTTAGGTAGTAGTATTCTGTCCGTTTGTTCCACGGTGGCGGTTTGCATGTCCCTCTGGTGCTGGGAGTTTGTTATACCACCAGTATTTTAATATGAGCAGGGTCCCTCAGGATGAGTGGACCTTGCAGACTACGACGAATGAGTGAACTATCTACTTCAGATGGATTCGTAACTGAAAACCTTATGAAAGCAGTGAAAAAACCTGTCAGAAAAGGTTCCCAAGAGATGAGCCCCTCAGGTTGAAAACCCCAAATGTTGATTCAAAATGACTTCATGTGGATCTCTGAGATTTTAACTGGTTATGGGAGTAGAAAGCTCAGTCTCTCCCAATCTGTCTCCCAATTTCCAGATTGAAGGGTACTTAAAATAAGACGTTGGAAGAGCTGCCTTCTGAAAGCAGAGTCTATAAGTCAAGGAGTGGATGGAGAAAGCTTAAAGGTCCAATATTTGCTTAGAAGGCATGACTCAGAAATGAGAAGAAGCAGTTGGAAACATCCATTAGTAATTGGAACAAAAATGTATGAAACATGAATCCAGGAGAATTGGAAGTCATCAAAAACGAAATGGAATGCACAAAGATCAATAATCTTAAGCATTAATGAGATGTATGGACTGACCATTTTTGAGTTGTATGGCTTGACCATTAGTCTGTCAGGAATGACAGCAAGAATAGCATCAAATTCATCATGAAAAAGGACAGGGGAAGATCTGTCTTGACATACAATGCTGCATGTGATAAGGTACTGT